>NC_139512.1:63646683-64846683 GCF_947247035.1 Vipera ursinii
GAAACAGGGGAAGTCTGTTCTTTTTCCCTTCTCCCCCTCACTTTTCCCCCTTTTTCCTCCCCACTGTGTCCTACTATTTGCTTTTGTACTTTTGTATTTTATTCTATAATCTAATAAAATATTACAAACTGTAGGAAAAAAGTACCAGTTTTAATTTCTTGGTGGCTATTCCTTTGCTGAATCACTTTCCCTTTGCACTGACAAATGAATGATGAATTTATCCATATTTATTAATATGCACCACTACCAGCTAGCTCAGGGGTCTTCAAACTTGGCACTTTTAAGACTTATGGACTTCAACTCCCAGAATTCCTCAGCCATCATGGCTGGATGAGGAATTCTGGGAATTGAAGTCCACAGGTCTTAAAGTTTCTAAGTTTGTAGACCCCTGAGTTAGCTGGTTGACCCTTCTTAGCTCTCCTTCCAGAGTGTAGTAAGAATGCACCCCATCCCTTCCCTGTACCCTTAAAGACACAGGAACCAAGTGCAAAACAAGAAAGGCTCACAAAAGAAACACATAAACTCCAGTTTTCCTTTAAGCTGCCTCAGGGGTGTCACGTGTCATAATGTTGCAATTCAGGACTGAAAGGCTCTGGCTCTGGAAGGCTGAGTCAACCATGAGCACCATCAGGATCGAACTCCAGGCTATGGGCAGAGTTTGCCTGCATTACTCCAGTTTAACTACTGCATAGGGCTCATATAGTACAGGCTTACATTTTTCTCTCCAAGTATCTAACAATGTATACTTAATAAAAGGAAACATGCTTTAGAATTTATTTTTGTTTGTTTTGTTTTTGTATCATTACAGGTGTATTGACATATTGGAATTATGTGAACAAGAAGATTTGATGAGGTTCCACTATCATACTTTAAAGCTATATAGTTCTGTTTGTGCTCTGGGTAATAATAGAGTAGCTCATGCTCTTTGCAGCCATGTGGATGTTTCCCAATTATTTTACACAATAGATAATCGGTATTTGCCTGGACTTTTAAGGTCTGGATTCTATGAATTGTTGATTAGCATTCATTTAGAATATTCCAAGGAAGCAAAACTCATGATGAACAATGAATTTATCACTCCTGTTACAGATGAAACCAGGAAAATCCGATTATTTCCAAATGGATCAAAGAAACATGGATTGCCTGGAGTTGGACTTAGCACATGCTTGAAACCAAAGTTTAAATTCTCTACTCCTTGTTTCATTTTGTCCAATGAGGATCATCAAAAGCCTAGTCCAGAGATACCACTAGAGATCCTTAAAACAAAGACTATAAGCATGTTGACAGAAGCAGTCTATTGCAGTGGAGCACATATACGAGACCCCGTTGGAGGGAAAGTTGAATTCCAGTTCGTTCCTGTTCTGAAACTTATAGGAACTTTGCTTAGGATGGGAGTTTTTGATGATCATGATGTTAAACAGATTTTGCTTCTGATTGAACCATGTGTATTTGGTGAGAGCAAAGAAGACATAATGGAGCAAGCAGAGAAAGAAGATGTTAGCCAAATAGAAGAAAAAGCAGTAGAGGCTGGTGAAAAGGCCATTAAGGAAACCAAGACCCCAATAAAGGGCTTGCTGCAAACAAGATTGCCAGAGTCAGTTAAACTTCAGGTATATTATGTTACTGAAACACCACCTCCAGTATTCCATTTGTGTTCTCAGTTTTTTGTTAGTCCTAATATATAACTTGGGAGTAAATCAATTCTATCTATTTATCCTTGATAAACAAGACAAATACATATCTATAATACTTATTAGTACAAAGAACTGGGAAACATGGTGAAATAGATATTTTACACTGATTCTCCTCCACTCTTGTGTAATTCGTACATACATATTAATAGGCAAGTGAGAGACTGGGTTGAATAGAAATAGCTACCCCTAGACTTTGCAAATACGGTATGTGTGCAGAGACATACAAGCATTTGCGTGGTTACAATAGGTAGGCTGAAGTGGCAGTTAAACTATTATAATTGCTACAGATATTGGAGTCTGGAGTGTTGTCCAGATCCTAAAACCTTTACTCATGAATGCACCATTTTATTGCAGAAAAAGGTATTTTTAAAACTAAAAAGAAAGAAAGTTGGGAAATTTGGATCAGAGTAGTATTGGTCCAGATGCAGCTCTAAAGCTGTCAGTCACTGTCCTCGTCACTTGTTTGTTCAGTGGATTATATCTGGGAGGAGAGGGCCACTCCCAGATTTTCAGATTACTACATCCTAGGAAAATGTAGATTTATAGATTCAGTAATGCTGTTGAATGAAATGTAACAATGCTTATTTCAACTGGAAAATTCCATACACTAGTGCAGGAGTAGACAAGCTTGGCTCTTTTAGGACTCGTGGACCTCAGGAATTCTGGGAGTTGAAGTCCACGAGTCCTAAAAGAGCCAAGCTTGCCTAACCGTGCGACTAGTGAAAGGACAGTTTGGATTCAACTAAGTCTCCTTTTTCATTGACCACAAAATTGAATTTTCACATATAATGATGTGTATTGCCCTCAGATTTACAGCTGTATGAGACCGATATATATAATTCACCTGTATATTTCATTTATTCTTTCATATTAGATGTGTGAGCTGCTCAATTACTTCTGCGACTGTGAGCTGAAACACAGAGTGGAAGCTATTGTGTCATTCGCAGATACCTTTGTCTTAAAGTTACAGTATAATCAGAAATACAGATATAACGAACTGATGCAAGCCTTGAATATGTCTGCCGCGCTGACTGCCAGGAAGACAAAAGAATTTCGCTCTCCTCCTCAAGAGCAGGTAGATGAAGATCATTCGTCTCTTCTAGCAGGAAGTATAGAAACAGAGAAAAGAGCAAAACCTTCAATAAACTTAAAATGTAGCATCTATTACAAAGCTCTCTCCCTATAAAAAAAACCTGAGCAATATTTCTTTACAATCCGGTAATAGTGTAGAATTAGAATAAAGAAAGCTGTTGCTTTAAACTTTCAAACTTTTTTTTTAGTTTTCAACAGAATTTCTGAGAGTTATAAAAAGGGATTTAATTTAGGAATTTGGAAAACTGTATTGCTATATCTTATTGGCAGCATTAGACATTGTTGGACAACACTATATCCAAAATTATTGGAACGCTGTTTAAAATATCTAGCATTTCTAATGCTGGCCATACAAATAGAAGGAAAGAGAATAAAAACATAATCCTATGTTTAAAAAGAAATGGAAGGAACAGGACAATTATTAGTGGCCTATCTCTCACAGATGTTGACGAGTTTTCAAAAAATATGTTCTTCTAATGGACTGAGACAAAAGTGGAGGTGAAAATCTGAACATAATATAACCCTAGTTCTAATTTTAATGTTATAATTTCAGATTAATATGCTACTGAATTTTCAGTTGGGGGAAGATTGTCCTTGTCCGGTAGAGATTCGGGAAGAGCTATATGAGTTTCACGATAAGCTCCTAATTCATTGTGGTAGGTAGAAGGGATTTATTTTGGTGAGTGGTCATATCATTCCAGTGATTTTTTTTGTCTGTGAAACATTACTACTTACAGATCTTCCATTGTTATTGTATTTTTATGGGAAACCTAATATAGGCAAAATTAAAATATTTCCAGTATAAAAAATAATTTGAATGATTACATGTTTTTGTAGCAATAGATCACACTGAGTTGGTTCTCAACATTTCTCATTTAAGTATCTCTTAAATGGAGCTTAACTCCTATTATTATTATATGGATATGTCCATGTAGTTTTCTTGGTAGCAGAATAAGACATGGTTTCTTATTGCTATTCAGTAGGAAGCTTTTTTTTCAGCCATTGATATTTCAATTGGTGATCTCCCAACAAAGTACTGATCGGATCCAATCTGTTTAATATTATCAAGATTAATTAAGGTCAATTGGGTGCTACCACCTGCTGCCACTCATTAATTTCCTTTACACAATTTAATGTCCACTGACCTGTTCTGGGCCTGGAACTTCCAGAATCCACAAAGTACAGTATGGTTATCTTCAATTTCCAATTACTTTTCCTATTCCTGATGCTTCTTCTGTCTTCAATAAGTCCATAACAAAACTGAGCTACATTTCAGTCTAGTTGGTTCATTGAGCAATCACTATATAGTCAAACGAAAATTATTAAAATCCTCATTCAACCATTTACCTCACCTGTCCCACTCATTGGGGTTTATTATGTTTTTTGCAATGAGGTTTCCTGATCCTTTTTTATTTTCATTGGCAGCCCTTCCTTGAAAGATGGTGCTTGTTTAATTACTGCATAAGATGCATAAAGATGGTTCTTTAATTATTAGAATATTGCAAGTATATTATTTTTGTTCTTATTACCCTCTAGGTATTCCATTAGAAGAAGAAAAAGAAGAGGAAGAAAATATTTCATGGGCTCGAAAACTATGTTCTTTGATATATAAAATAAAAGGAATAGAAAAAACAGAAAAGAGAGAGGCAACAGAAGAAGAAGAAAAATGTCCTAGTAAGAATTTAAATTCATAGCAGTATTCCTTAAACTAAATTTACCAGGGATGTTTGAATCACTGTGAGAGGAGGACAGGAGCTAATAAAGTTTCTTGATCCCCATTTCTGATAATAGGAAGACAAAAGATAACCCTAGGTATAACTTTTTTTTATAACAAAAGAGGTCTGGGGATAGTATTATAATCTCACATAGATTTCTCCTAAGGATATAACCACCATTCCAACAGAGTCATGGTGAAACACCTCTTACGTGTGTAGTACATTTTTTTCTGTGATCAGAGTCCAGAGATAGATACTATTTAGCTTAATCAAAATTATCTCATTTTAGATAGAGAAAGTTTTGATAAAGAAAAGGAACAGCAGATTCAAAAGATATTTTTCTTATCTTTTTGGACAATGTCTACACCAGCAACTTTAAGATGGGTAGACTTCAACTGCCAGAATTCCCTAGCCAGCATGGGAATTGATGTCCATTTATCTTAAAAGTTGCTGAGAAATGCTGTCCTAGCTATCTCTCTCAGGATTAAAAGAATAAAATAGTCTAATAAAAATAGTTTACCCCCTGAAGATATCATAAATTAGTTCAAAAACCCTGTCTTTCACTGCCTACCTCAGACTCTAATTGCCCACGTTTGTCTGCAAAGACTGGTGTTCTAACCAAATCTAATGAATCATTAAATTCGGGATAAGATGATAGGAACTGCATGTTTCCTTTGAGCTGCTACCCTAATGCTTTTACAATAAGCTTTCCAAACTTCCTGCTGAAAAGCAATTAAAGCTAGGTCTACAATGCTATTTTTTGCAGGAATTGTTTTGTGTATGTTTTTTAAAGATATGATCTGCTGTGACGTGGAAGTTTTTCCCCTTAAATTTATCTTCTCTTTTAATATTTTGTTTTGAAACCAAGCTGAGCGTTATTTGATTGGAATAAAAAGGTGTATCTGAACATTTGAAGCATCTTTGCCAAATGTTGGCCTTGTCTAGTAAACCAAGATAAAAGATTGTCCTTTATCAATTTATTAATTTATCCGTTTATAATTTACTTATGTACAAGGGTTTTATGCTGTTTAAGTAAAAATGAATTAACTGGTTTGCAGCAGTATACTGCGTGGACAGGAAGAATTAAGGTAATTTTCTTTATGCAACAGTCTGAAAATAATCAATGTCACTTTCAGGCATTTAAGAAACCTCCCATTTTTGCTGTATGTATGGAACTCCATCTTAAAATTTTTCCTAGCAATTTAGGAATTTGAATCCCACAGTTTCATCTTTCCTCATGCAGAGAATTTAGAGGGATTTTTTTGGTTTTATTTATGAGGATTTTGCATGATCCACCTTTAATTCCTAGTAGAACTGTAGAGTTTTAGTAAACCCTGGGACTAAATCTTTGGCCTAAAGTAGGTGAAAGTGCCATTTTTTATATGTTAGCTTTTCATTTTCCAATAAATCTGTTCTATAAATCTGTGTTCGAAAGTATAGCTCTATAAATCTACAGTCCTACGGTTCCTTGAATTCAGTAACACATATTATGAGGAAAGAAAGAATAAAATGATACTGAAGTGATGGCCAGTGTAAATGATGGCACGTTGGAGTTTTGTTTACAGCCATCAAAAGCCAGATATTAGGAAACACAGAGAATTATGAGTATGTGGCTTGAAGGTCTGTTGGAATTGGGTGATGTGCATTTGCATTTCATGAATAGAAGTATCTCCTGTATCAGTAATACTGCCACTTGTTCTCCTTTTATTGCAAAAGGGGTAATCATTGACTTCTTCCCTCATTCAAGGGTATCCACAAGAAATTAAGAGAAGGCAGATAACAACAAGCATACACCTTGTTAGCTGAAAGTGATGCAACCTAGCTACATAAGGTCATGCATAATTGGCAGGGCTGTGACTACCAGCTGTTCCCATCCAAGATGAAATTCTAAACCCTAAACTATTTAAGTAAACCTTGCTAATTAAAATTTCAGATTCCTTAATTACAGCAAGCTTTTAACAAGCTTTTTCTGTCAAGAATAGTTTGTATTTTTTTGTTTTTAATCTTTCCCCTTTCATCGCAGCTTCTCTGAAAGAGCTGATATCTCAAACTATGGTTCGCTGGGCACAGGAAGATCAGATCCAAGATCCAGAATTAGTTCGCATTATGTTTAACTTACTTCGAAGGCAGTATGATAGCATTGGTGAGCTGCTGCAAGCTCTGAGAAAATCTTATACTATAAGCGCTGCCTCTGTGCAAGACACAATCAACTTATTAGCAGCACTGGGACAAATTCGTTCACTTCTCAGTGTCAGAATGGGAAAAGAAGAAGAATTGCTGATGATTAATGGCCTAGGGTAAGAAATAAATATTTTAATGCCTTAAAATACAATTAGAACATTAAGCTTTATTGATTTTTAGTTAAGAGGTACTCTATGCCCATTTTTCAACCTGTCTGGTTTTGTTACAAGACTTTCAGATAGTCATTGGTGCAGGATTTTCTGTGGCAAAAGTCCTCCAGGGCCTAAGGTACAAGATTTTTTTTCAAACCACCTTTATTGATCAAATAACATCCTATTAATGTTATAACAGACAAATAACCTTGTGTTCATACTAATGTTAGTGCATGCCATCCCATGAAGACCTGATTGATTAAGATGGGAATAGATTGTCCCTGCTATGTGATTGTTAAAAGTCAACACTGACTTGAGGCACATTATCAGTACTATTTCACAATAGGTCAGAACTATCCACCTGTTTAATTTCTGATTTTTTTTAAGTCAATGCACTTATTGTAATGTATTGGGCTTGTGTTATGACTCAGGGCCAGCCGGGGGGTCCGGCAGCCGGTTCAGATGTATCGGATGACTCAGATGAGGGGGAGGAGGAGGGTGTGGAAGACGAACCGGCTGATGATGGCTTGGAGGCTTTGCAGAGCCCTCAGCCGGGGACCTCTTCTCAGCTGCGTGAGCCCGATAGTGCGGAGGATGATGACCCACAGCTGGCCCTGTTCAAGGACGCCCGACGCAGGAGGCAGTCGAGCAGGAACAAACAAAGAAAGGCTGTGGGACTCCTCGGGAGGAGGCACAGGGAGACCACGCCCTGAACTCTAAATAAAAGGAGTGTTTGGGGAGGGGCTGGTTGCTGAAAGCAACTCTTCCGCTTGAGGAGTCAAGCTCTAGTGTTTTTGTTTCTTGTTCTTTTAATTGAGTAATAAATCTTGGCAGACGCCTTTTAGCCTTGGACGCTCTCCAGTCTCTTCTATCTGAATAGGGGTTTGCCTTACTACAAGGCCGGAAGAGGGCTGGTTCAGAACAGTTTGCTTTCAGCCTCCCACCCCTTACTACTACGATGGAGCAGCTTCTTGCCGAGAATGCCCAGCTCACCCAGCAACTCACTTTGCTGGCAGCTCAGGTGGCTCAACTGCAAGCTCAGGTACATGCTGCACCCCCACCCAGGAGGAAATGTCAGATAGCTATGCCGGATAAATTTGCTGGCAATCCAGAACTGTTTCCTGCCTTCCTGGGACAATGCCAGCTTTTTATCAGCGTGAGAGCAGCTGATTTCCCCACTGACCGGGATAAGGTGGGATTCGTGTTAAGCCTTCTGTCAGGAGATGCAGCTCGTTGGGGCACGCCTTTGCTGGCACAACCTAGCCCTTTGTTGGATAACTTTGGGGGGTTTTGTGACCATATGCGCCTCATGTATGAGGACCCAATTAAGGCGCAGACCGCCACCCGATGCCTGAAAGCTTTGAGGCAGGGTCAGCGCCCCCTACAGGCCTATATCAGCGATTTCCGGCTGCTTAGCCAGGATTCCGCCTGGAATGAGGCTGCGCTCGTGGATGCCTTCCAGGATGGCTTGTCTGAGGAGATGTTGGATGAGCTGGCCCGCGTGGACATTCCCTCAGACTTGAATGGGCTGATCCATCTTTGTCTGCGGATCGATGCCCGGCTGCAGCAGCGAAAGAGTCGCCATGCCACCCCACAGACCCCTGCCGCCCCTGTTGTGCGTGAGCCCCCAGTCCAGAGGGAGGAGCCAATGGAGCTGGGTGCCGCCAGGTCCCGTCTATCGGTGACGGAAATGGACAGACGACGATCGGGGGGGTTGTGTTTTTACTGTGGGGACCCTGGACATTTGGCCGCTTCTTGCCCAAAGAAGCGTCAGCGGGCGTCAGTGACCAAGCCGGCCCCGAGAAAGTCCCCTGCTTTGCTGTCGGGAAACGGCCCGAGCCCGATCTAGACGGTGTGATAGATCGGGCGACCCACAACGACCACGCCGAGCGACGCCGTTCCGACAGTGCCTGTGAACCTCCACGGCATTTGATTTTGGAGGCACGTCTGATCCTTCCTGGCAAGCCAGAGGGGATTCCGGTCCATGCCTTAATTGACTCTGGGGCTACCACTAACTTCATGGACTCGGCCTTCGTGGCCAAATGGGCTGTTCCCCAGAGTCCGGTGGATCCGCCCATGCTAGTGGAGACTATTGATGGTCGAGTGCTCCTGTCCGGGCCTATTACGGCCGCCACGCAACCAGTGTGTATGGCCATCAGTTCCCATGTGGAGGCCATCCAGTTCTACATCACTTCGGATCTGCACTTCCCCGTGGTCTTGGGACTGGCGTGGCTCCGGGCGCATGATCCACAGATCTATTGGTCTCAGAACTTGGTCACCTTCCCGAGTTTGCAGTGCGTGGACCACACCCGCCATATCTGTGCCGGCCAGGTGGAGGGTTCCTCAGGGGTTTCCTTGCCTCCCGAACTGTCCGACTTTGTTGATGTGTTCAGCGAGTCAGAGGCGGACCAATTACCCCCGCACAGGCCCTATGACTGTTCCATTGATCTAGTCCCTGATGCGCCTCTCCCAGTGGGGCGTTTGTACTCCATGTCGGAGCCCGAGTTGGCTGCATTGCGGGACTGACAAAGAATTTGGCTCGTGGTTTCATCCGGCCCTCATCCTCGCCAGTGTCTGCGCCCGTGCTCTTCGTCAAAAAGAAGTCGGGCGAGTTACGGCTTTGCTGTGACTACCGGAAACTCAATGCCATCACGGTGCGTAACCGCTACCCGCTGCCCCTCATCTTGGACCGACTCCGGGAGGCTAAAATCTTCACGAAACTGGACCTGCGTGGAGCTTACAACCTCGTCAGGGTTCGGCCGGGTGATGAGTGGAAGACGGCGTTTGGTACTCGCTATGGACATTTCGAGTACACGGTGATGCCGTTTGGCCTGACCAACGCCCCCGCTGTGTTTCAGCATTTTATGAACGACATCTTTAGAGATCTGTTGGACCAGTTTGTCGTGATTTACCTGGACGACATCCTGATTTACTCCCCGTCACGTGAGGCGCACCATCAGCATCTCCGTCAGGTCCTGCAGCGCCTCCGGAAACATCGGCTGTTTGCCAAGTTGGAGAAGTGCCAGTTCTACCAGGTGACCATCGATTTCCTGGGTCACCGCATTTCTCCTGAGGGCATCGCCATGGAGCCGAGTAAAGTTGAGTCGTTGCAGAGTTGGCAACCCCCGCGTCGCGTGAAGGACGTTCAGCGACTTCTTGGATTTGCCAACTACTATCGGACATTCATCCCTGGCTTTGCTGCCTTGACAGCCCCCCTCACCCGGCTCCTGTAGAAGAAGACTCGGTTCCAGTGGAACGCTCCCGAACAACAGGCGTTCCAAGCTTTGAAGGACGCCTTCATGAAGGAGCCCATCTTAAAGCATCCTGACCCACAACGGCCGTTTGTCGTGGAGGCGGACGCCTCCGACATTGCCATTGGGGCCGTGTTACTCCAGGCAGCGACGCCCAACGGTACCCTTTTCCCTTGCGCGTATCACTCTCGGAAATTGAATCCCTCGGAGCGCAACTATACCATCTGGGAGAAGGAGCTGCTGGCCATCAAGGCGGCGTTCGAGGCTTGGAGGCATCATCTGGAGGGGGCGCGGCATCAAATCGAGGTCCGGACGGACCACAAGAATCTGGAAAGCCTGCAGACCGCTTGGAATTTGAACCAACGCCAGTTCCGGTGGTCCCTCTTCTTTGCGAGGTTTGACTTCCGGGTGCGGTACATACCAAGCGGGCACAACCAGAGAGCGGATGCTCTGTCCAGGAAGCCCGAGTACACCCGAGCGGAAGACAAGCTTCCGCCCAGGACAGTGATCCCCGTCGAGTCTTTTGCTGCGGTGCGGGAGCCGGTGGATATACGGGCTCGGATCCGGGAGGCGCAGCAGCAGGAGGCGTGGGTGGCTCAGCGGAAGGAAGAGGTGGGGCCAGATTCGCCTTGGTCGGTCACGGATGGACTCCTGTATTATCGTGACCGGCTCTATGTTCCGGGAGGGCCACTCAGGGGACTCGTCCTCAGCCAGTGTCATGATAACCCGGCTGCGGGGCATTTTGGCCTGTTCAAGACTCTGAACCTGGTCTCCCGTACCTTCTGGTGGCCCCGAGTCCGACACGACGTCCAGTCTTATGTCACCTCCTGCGTTCCATGCAGGCAGGCCAAGTCAGCGACAGGGGCCCCGCCTGGTTTACTGCAGCCTTTGCCAACACCCAAGAGACCCTGGGGGGCTGTGTCCATGGACTTTCTGACGGATCTACCTCCATCCTCCGGCTTCACGACAGTGTTTGTGGTGGTGGACATGTTGACCAAGATGGCGCACTTCATCCCCTGTCGCGGCTTACCGTCAGCTCGCGCCACTAGTCGCATGTTCATCCAACAGGTGTTCCGGCTGCACGGCCTTCCTGATAGAGTCGTCTCCGATAGGGGGGCCCAGTTTACAGCCCGCTTCTGGCAGGAGTTGATGCGGGCGTTGGACATTAAGGTTTGCCTCTCGTCCGCGCATCATCCTCAGACCGACGGGGGTACCGAGAAGGTCATCGGCATCTTAGAGCAGTATCTGCGCTGCTACGTTAACCTGCAGCAGGACAATTGGGTGGACTATTTGGCCATAGCCGAGTTTGCCTTTAACAACTCGCAGCACACCTCCACGCAGATGACACCGTTCTTGGCCAACGTGGGTTATCACCCCCGGTTTTTCCCCCTTTCTCCTGTGGACTCACCGGAGCCGGCAGCGAACGAATTCATGGCGGAGTTACAGGCGATCCATCGGTTGGTGCGACGGCAGCTGGAGAAGGCCAAGGCCGACTACAAGAGGTTCGCCGATCGGTCGAGAAGGGATACGCCTCCACTATCGGTGGGGGATCGGGTCTGGCTGTCCACCAGGAACCTACCATCCACTCGGCCGGCGAGGAAGCTGGACCACCGTTACCTTGGACCGTTCCCAGTCGAGGCCGTCATCAATCCGGTCGCCTATCGTTTAACTCTGCCACGTTCCCTGCGCGTGCATCCCGTCTTCCATCGGTCCTTGTTGGTCCCCGAACAACCGGCTTGTCCACTTCGCCAAGCGGAACCTCCCCCATCAGGACCTCGTGATGGAGGCAGCACCCCCGAGTACGAGGTCGCCAGCATCCGGGATTCCCGCTGGCTGAAAGGTCGCTTCCAGTACCTGATCGAGTGGAAAGGGTACGGGCCGGAGGACTTCACATGGGAAGACGCGACCGCCGTTCATGCCCCTGCGTTGGTGACAGCGTTTCACGATCAATTCCCATCCCGACCGCATCCGGATCGGCAGCCCCGGGGGAAGGGCCCTGCGGTGCGGGATAGTGTTATGACTCAGGGCCAGCCGGGGGGTCCGGCAGCCGGTTCAGATGTATCGGATGACTCAGATGAGGGGGAGGAGGAGGGTGTGGAAGACGAACCGGCTGATGATGGCTTGGAGGCTTTGCAGAGCCCTCAGCCGGGGACCTCTTCTCAGCTGCGTGAGCCCGATAGTGCGGAGGATGATGACCCACAGCTGGCCCTGTTCAAGGACGCCCGACGCAGGAGGCAGTCGAGCAGGAACAAACAAAGAAAGGCTGTGGGACTCCTCGGGAGGAGGCACAGGGAGACCACGCCCTGAACTCTAAATAAAAGGAGTGTTTGGGGAGGGGCTGGTTGCTGAAAGCAACTCTTCCGCTTGAGGAGTCAAGCTCTAGTGTTTTTGTTTCTTGTTCTGTTAATTGAGTAATAAATCTTGGCAGACGCCTTTTAGCCTTGGACGCTCTCCAGTCTCTTCTATCTGAATAGGGGTTTGCCTTACTACAAGGCCGGAAGAGGGCTGGTTCAGAACAGCTTGCTTGCTAACACCACGTGGTAAAAGCTGGTAGGTTGCTAGAGCAGGGAGCTAGCTAATGGCTCCCAGCATCTCAGACAACCCGTCTCCAGCGCTGCTATTGGTTGCCCCTAGGCGGCAATTGGTTGCTTCAAACCTATTGGCCGCTGCCTAGGGGCCAATGTATAAATTGCTGCAGCTGCAGCCCTGTTCTCTAGTTCAGATCCTGCAAGAAATAAACCATGCTCTTTGCTGAACTCACTCGCCTGGTCTTCATTCCTGTGCAACGAACTCAGTACACAACACTTATGTCCTTTTAAAACTCACATAGACACGTGCAATTTTAAGGAATGAAGTTATAAGAGAGTACCTTAATCCCTCCCTTTCTAAGAGTCCTGATTCTGATTAAAAATGGGAACCCGACAAGCAATGTTTTTGAAGCTCCTCCACATAATGAATGTAATTCAAGATTCAATCCTGAATTCTTTTTCTGTTTGAACAATCTGATTTAGATTTAAAAGAACTTATCTGTGCAAACTTTGTCTCTTATTATTGAGCATGACCTCAGCATGGTTGTCTTTTTTATGACACTAAACTTATAATCTCTGTTACCACCTTAGAATTAGAATGTATTCTAATATTCTTTTCTAATATGTTTTGAATTTTGGAACTAAAAATGGTGCTGCATTAAAATAAATAAAATTACTACCTTTCTTTTTTCCCCTCACTTAGAGATATAATGAACAACAAAGTATTTTATCAACATCCTAATCTCATGAGAGTTCTGGGTATGCATGAGACAGTTATGGAAGTAATGGTAAATGTGCTTGGAGGAGACAAATCTCAGGTGATTTCATTAATATTTGTAGTATTCCATGCTTACTATAAGTAAGAGGTATAGTATAAGTATGCTATGCCCATGTAATAAAGTGAAACCTATTGACTGACTCCAAAGTGCCATGAATTGAATGGATGTCAATCTATACTGGTAAGCCAACAATCACGCAAGGGATCACAGCACAATAGACCACCGTTGAGTCATTTCTGACACAAAAAGGAGAAAACTACTTAAAATAGGGAGATGATAAACAGGTAGAATATTCAGTGTACAGTAGAGTGGCAGTTCAGTCTTTTCAATTCAAATAAAAACTTATGAAACCAAGTTTCACTGAAGAAAGAAAATTGATTCCATTTTAGATCAAGAGCTGCTGATGTTATTAATCTGTGTTTTAGTTTGCTCTATTTTATGAATGGCTGTTTGCTTATCTGTATACACTGTAAGCTGTATTTATTATAAATATTATAAAATGAAATTTAGTTCATCATTAGATTGCATTTATAACTGTCAAAAATTAGTTTATATCATATACTTGCCTCTTTATGCTTTTGTGATTATTAGAGGAAATTTGATAGTAATGGATTACATATTTTGTTCTTCAAATATTTAGTGTGAAAATAATTTCACATGATTTTCTCATAACCAAATCTGAAAGTAGAAATAAAATCACAAGATTTCTGCTATATTTTTCTAATATGTGACACTATGTTCCACTGTGAAGCTAATTACTTACTTTTAAGTCTGTTGGCTGAATGTCACAAATCCTGCAATATAGTTATACAAATACATATTGTTAAAAAATGAAATGCTTTTAATTTATTGCAGATAACAAAAAAAATTTTCTCACTGAGAAAAAAATAAGACATGTTCCCATTTTAATTCTTTTCTCAGATGCAATCAGATGATACAGTGTTAAAGTTAGTAAGAAAAAAATCCTCATAAAATAATTGCCTGCTGTCAACTAGATTTGGTGCAATAGAGTAGCATTTATTTTTATTCAAGCTGCTGAATTCTAAAGTAATTTTAGTGCAGATACTTTAGGAGGTTTAATGATTACTGTGGTGCTGTGCAATTTGACACTTGAATGATTGTGGCATTTTTCTCAAAAATGTAAATGACTAATGTTTTAAGATGTCAGGAAAAAAAATTGCTAATGGCTTTGAGTATTGACCCAGACATGTCCTCCATAATGCAAATGCTTTTAATATTAGATAGAAATTGCTGGGTTTTCACATCTGTTACTACATACATAATAATGTAGAAATATTTTGAATTTCTCCCAAATATTTGGATGATTGAGAGATAACTTCTCCAAAGTCATCTAATGATTTTGTTGACTTGAACCTGGCTTTTCACAGTCCAAATCCAGCACTTTAATCACGTCATTACGCTATTTATAGGGCAAAGAATGACAAGCATGTTGTATCTCCAGAGTATATAATAAGGTCACATGATAGATACTTCTTTGAGAGTTCCAGTAATTGTTTATACCAATGATACAAATATTTTAGCGTATGAAAATAAAGGCTTCTGGACCAAATTGGAGCACATGTTCTTATATTTTGACTTTTGACAGTCACATTAGAAAAGAATGATAAATGTAATGTATCTTTCTAATTTTCCTTTAAGGAAAAAAAACTAAGCCAGGAATTAGCACAGGTTCCAAGATTTCCCTTACGTTTACCATAACTTTACATGCAAATATGTATACTACCATGTTTCCCTGAAAATACAACATACCCAGAAAATAAGACCTAGCTTGATTTTGGGGGTTGGGCCTAATATAAGCCCTACCCCCCCAAAATAAGCCCGACTTAAGACCCTGCCCACTTCGTCCCACTGTAGGTTTTTTGGCAGACCAGATCACATGCCTCCCCCCCGCCCTGCCTGCTGCTGGTGCCACCGCTGTGAAGTGGCCTGAGCATTAAGAGAGCTGGGGGCCTGAGGCAAGCAGAGGCTGCCTCCGTTCTATCCCTGTCCTGGATTGGGGAATCCAGCAGGCAGGCAGGAGTGGGGACTAGCAACCTGACCTCGGGCAAGCCTGATTGCTTCAGCTGTGAGGAGCCTGGCCAAAGTTTTCTATCACCTAGGCCAGGGGTAGGCAACCTCGGCTCTTTTATGGCTCATGGACTTCAACTCCCAGAATTCCTGAGTCACTCAGGAATTCTGGGAGTTGAAGTCCATGAGTCATAAAAGAGCTGAGGTTGCCTACCCCTGACCTAGGCTTCCTGAAGCTGATGGGAACTGTGCCCCCTGCAGCTGAAGAGTTTAGCTGAGCCACAAAGTTGAACGCTCACGTAATGCAATGGTGCGTCCTGAGCGAGGAAGCAGCGTGAGCTTTGAGGATGCGAGTGTCTGTATTTACACGGCTCATGTGCAGAATTCACACCGCACCTTCCCATTTGTGCTCAAGGAGGCTAATCGTGGCAAATACAAATCATTTTTTTGAAAAATAAAGGGACAGATTACAATATTGATGATGAATGTAAATGAAAAGGCAGTTTCCAAAGCCTTCCTCTTCCACCGAAGGTATACATAACCTTCATCTGTTTTTGGTGAGCTAAATAGTATGATGAGATCACAACCAAAGAATAAGTAACCCAAAGAAATTAAAACATGAGATAAGAAAAAGAAATCAAAGCATAGCCATAGCTAGTTAACACCAACACAATTCATTATACTTTCTGCATCTTCCTATAATTGCAAAACATTCTTCAGCCATATTCATATGTTGCCTCTTTCTTCTTTACATTTTTACTTCCTATTTGCATTGTGTTTAACAGTTTTATGTTTGTTATATTATGTCATGCTTTCCCTTCCAAAGTAGGCATTAACACAAATATTTTCATTACTTTTGACAAATGGGTAGAAGACAGACTACCCAATATCTTTCCAACTTTCCATCATGTGTACATCTTAAAAATTCTCCACCCATTCTCTCACTGATAGTAAATACTCTTCCATTATACATACTGTATATTCTGTAAATTTGTGTACTTGCCATAGTTTTCTTTTATCTATACATTGCAATTGTCCATTCAATTTTCCCTGTAAAACACAACCTTGTTCTTTCATTAATGTTAAGATTCATACTGCTCATGACTTTGCATAAATATTCCCTGCAAATCATTCAGCCAGCAACATAACATCTGCAACAAACATACTTACAAACTGTAATGTTACCAAAAGAGTTCCAAAAGCATTCTTGACATTTATGGCCTCTATGGCTACCATGAGTTTGTTCCAAGTAATTTCCAACCTAATATGTATAGATAACCATGTATCAGACCTTGTTTTCCCTTTTGAGCAATTATGTGATTTGGATATGGAGGATAATATAGCCATAGCAATAGGAGTTAGACTTATATACCACTTCACAGTGCTTTATAGCCCTCTCTAAGCGGTTTACAAAGCCAGCATATTGCCCCCAACAATCTGGGTCCTCATTTTACTGACCTTGGAAGGCTGAATCAACCTTGAACCTTTCAGAATCGAACTCCAGGAGTGAGCAGTGAGTGAGCCTGCAGTACTGCATTCTAACCACTGCACCACCATGCCAATATCATTATATCTTTGTCATAGATAATTTTCTAGTCAAGCTGTGTTGTTGGCTGCCCATGATCTCTGCAGGGTTGGATCTGTTTGGATGGTCCATCCCTGGCACCTTATGGATGCAGAGGTTTTCCATAAGGCCCTTGCAGACTTTTTTGACCATCTGATGGACAATTCTATTGAGTGCCCTGGTTTGCCACTCAAAAGAGGAGGCAATTGTGGCCCTTGACAGAATCATTCCTGAGAATGCTCACTTTGTTGGAATGATCACTTTGTGGTCCCCTTATTTAATAATAATAGTATTATTGGTGCAAAACAGCAGAGAAGAACATTTTATATGTATATTTGAATAGAAAAATGTACAGATTATTTAACAGTGTTTCTGTTCCACAGATTGCTTTTCCTAAAATGGTAGCAAGTTGTTGTCGGTTTCTTTGCTATTTTTGCCGGATCAGTCGTCAAAACCAAAAAGCCATGTTTGAACATTTAAGCTACTTACTTGAAAATAGCAATGTTGGACTTGGTATGCTATTTAATTTCAATGGTCATTTGATTTATTTTGACATATCACCAGTTTAATTTGTAACCTGCTACTTCAAATCTTAATTTAACTTATTTTGCATATTGATACTCTTTTTATTTATGTAATTGGTTTTTAAGTTGTGCTGAAGGTTAAAAAATTGAACTATAAACCTCAAGAGCTTTTTACAAATCACGTTGTGAAAGACATGGAGCATAATCCTGTTGTGTCCACCACATTTATAAGGTGGTTGTTAAGTGACTTTTCAAAATTAAAACCTGACATATAAAAGCTAAGTCATCTCAGGTGTGTTGAGATCTGGTCAATGTTGGGGATACTATACTGGTACTCTAATTTTTACTAAAATATTACTCCAGCCAGATCAGTAATTTCCAAATACATATGAGTTCCAAACATATATGTACATATTTGAAAAAAGACTCATAGAATTCTTTGAAGTTTATATTTATTTCACATTTTCAGACCACCCATCTTCCCCATTTTATGTTTGAACTGACCTGTTTGGACATTATTCCAGAACTATAATGATGATTTGTGAACTATAATAGCCCTGGTCACCATTAATTATCAATTTTTTTGAAGTTCCGTGTTTATTTTGTCCTGGAAAAAATTCATGTGTGTTTCAGAAAGTGAAGATTATTTCATAACATTGCATAAGCAAGTGTTTGCTGTTTACTGTTAGTTTCCAGCAAACACCTTTATGCGACATGTACTGTTTAGTGACACAATCTATTTATACAATGCACATCAATTATTATATGGGTTGGGAAAATACCAGGTGGTGCTTCTGCTTGATCAGAGAATTAGCATGCTATTTTGATGAGCACACAATATTCACCGTGTTTTACCACTGATATTTTATACCTAAGTATGACGCGGTGGCTCAGTGGGTTAGGACGCTGAGCTTGTCGATCAGAAGGTCGGCAGTTTGGCGGGTCGAATCCCGAGTGCTGCGTAGCAGAGTGAGCGCCTGTTACTCATCCCAACTTCTGCCAACCTAGCAGTTCGAAAGCACGTAAAAATGCAAGTAGAAAAATAAGGACCACTACAGTGGTAAGGTAACAGCGTTCTGTGCGCCTTTGGCGTCTAGTCATGCCAGCCACATGACCACGGAGACGTCCTTGGACAAGTGCTGGCTCTTCGGCTTTGAAACGGAGATGAGCACCGGCCCCTAGAGTCTGAAACGACTAGCACGCATGTGCGGGGGAACCTTTATCTATGCAAAGTATGTTTTAACTTTGCTTTAATATTTTATTATAATTTTAGTACAGTAAAATAAATAGGAATAAATCAGAAAAATGAAAGTTGATTAATTATCTCCATTAATTAAGCAACAAAATGATAAACTGAAAGCAAACCAACAGTAACAATAATTAGCAATCAACAGATTCTCTCCATAAAACATGAAGAAAAAACCATGAATGTTTGAACTTCAGCTAACTGCAAAGTAACTGCTGCCCTCTGCTGCTTAAGGCATGTAGCTACATTCCTGATATTTTAATTCTATGCAATAATCATGTCTTTTTCCTCCAGCTTCTCCTTCTATGAGAGGGTCCACTCCATTAGATGTAGCAGCTGCTTCAGTAATGGACAATAATGAGCTTGCACTTGCATTGGAGGAGCCAGACCTAGAAAAAGTAATTATTCAACATCTTGTACAACTTTTCATTTTATCATAAATTACTACAGTCTTGATGTTCTCTGAACTTAGTTGTCTTTCTTGCAGAATAGGTAACTCATCAGTGTTGAGACATGAGGAAGTGAGTTTTGTTGGCTGTTTATTCACAGCAGCTTTTCCTCTTACATAATGGGGCTTAGTTTTTACTAGGTATACAGTATTATTTATTGCTATTGTCACTGAAATCTCACTGCAGATATGTTTACTTTCCTAATTTATCTTGTATTGTGAAGAATCAACATGGACCCTGAAACAGAGGTGGGATTCAAATACCTGAACAACTAGTTCTATTATGTGATGCAGGACTGGGCCTCCAATGCCTAGAATGGACTTCCGGAGGTGGTATCATGCACTTCCGGTGGGCTGTTCTAGGCCTGGAAGGCCTCCTCCAGGCCTCTGATGCCTAGAACGGACTTCCGAAACTGGTATCCAGGCACTTCTGGTGGGCTGTTCTAGGCCTAGACTGGACTTCCAAAAGCCAGCTGGTTCTCCAAATTCAGGTAAATTTAACTACCGGTTCTCCCAAACCGGCTGAATCCCACCACTGCCCTGAGAGGAACTGGTAGGTCAGTTCACAGGATTTGTTGAGCCCAGGCTCTCAAGCATTAGATCAGGGATTCCTGTGTTTGTGGCAGTTCTTGACTGATCCCTTGGTTCATCTATAGATCTGTCAGTGCCGGTCCCATTTTGAGGAAGAAGAAAATTTTTATTTTAATTCAGTCCTTTCCTCTCTGCTCATATTTATTTCAGTTCTTGTTATGAACTCCTTTTTCATCTTCATGGCTGCAACTTTGTTTGCTATCAAATTTGTACAAATCGGTTTCTTCTGAGAACAATCTCTTATAGGTTAAAATGATTAGCTTCAGTGAAATTGGTTCCTTCTTTACATTTTTGCAAGTTTAAAATACGTGTGTTCCTGCATCTCCCCCCCACACACACATGTATCACATATGTTGTTTCATTTTCACTCTGATTTTGATTTCTTAGAACAAAGACTAAGATGATATTCATGTTTGTATTGAACAGGTTGTAACCTACTTGGCAAGCTGTGGTCTTCAGAGCTGCCAAATGCTTTTAGCAGCTGGATACCCTGATATTGGTTGGAATCCCATAGAGGGTGAACGGTATCTCTCATTCTTAAGATTTGCTGTCTTTGTTAATGGTAATTTATTTATTTATTTGATTTATATTACAACTTTCTGTTTAAATATAATTTAAATACCCAAGGCACTTAAAAATAAGTATTGAATTGACATCAGTTAAGATTACTCTGCTGAGACTTGATTTTCTCACTTGCTACACAGCAGAATGACAGCTGAAACTGTTTAATAGTGTATACCAGGCATGTCAAACTGCCGGCCCGTGGGCTGGATGTGTCATGCCGAAATCACGCCCACCCCATTGCCGGCAATGGGGGGAAAGTCCCGATACATCGCACGTTGTCACGTGACGTCGCGAGTTTGACCTGCCTTGTGTATACCATCAGGCTGTATAGAAACATTTGCAAACATATACTAAAATTTTTGTTACTCTAGAGCAGGGGTAGGCAACCTTGGCTCTTTTATGACTCATGGACTTCAATTCCCAGAATTCCTGAGACAGCCATGCTGAGGGGAAAGGGAGAGGTTTCCAAGCTGAGCCATGCTGGCTCAGGAATTCTGGGAGTTGAAGTCCACAAGTCATAAAAGAGCCAAGGTTGCCTACCCCTGCTCTAGAGAATAATCTACTTTATATGGCATATAACTCATTGCACCATGCATATAAATATATACATGGCACAGAACAATAATGTTTGGCCAATTTGGTGAGAGAGGATTTAAATGCAGATAGTAATTATATAAAGGTTAGGTGAGTGTAAAATTATTATAGTGGCCTCTCGACTGTAATGGCACAATCTGTTTGCAAACACACAGGGGCCTAGCGGTCTGGCAAACTAAGCCTCTGACCCCTGTGGGGAGATTCCTAGATCAGGGCTCACCCAGATCTTTTGTATTTGGATTTATATTTTGTTCAGATAACTGTGTTCTGTGTTTTGCGGGTTTTCAGGTGAAAGTGTTGAAGAAAATGCCTGTGTCCTTGTAAAGCTTCTTATTCGACGGCCAGAATGTTTTGGCCCTGCTCTCAGAGGAGAAGGAGGGAACGGTCTGTTAGCTGCTATGCAAGAAGCAATTAAAATTTCTGAGAACCCAGCTCTAGATCTTACTTCTCAGGGTTCTAAGAGAAAATTGTAAGTGAATGTTATCAGAAGGCTAACAAAGTAGGATAAAAAATAATCTTAAAGAGAAATGCCAAAAGTGCCTTATCAGTGCCAGCTGGCTGCTCCATAGGATTTCAAACAGGAAAGTTTCCCAGCCATGGCAAGAGTTTGATTTGGCAGCTTTCATGCTCAACATTCTTTCCACTAATCATTTTTTGTAATTCAGAATCTAAAAATCTAGCATAGCGGTAATTCTGGTAATACTGAAATGAAGTCAGAATACATTTCTTCTGTGTTTTCATCCACTCATTTGCCTTATATAGCAGAATATATTGTGGAGATACATTTTGACCCAATACAATTGCAGTGATAATTTTTTTTTATTCCATTTATATCCCGCCCTTCTCCGAAGACTCAGGGCGGCTTACAAGCTTAGCATTGTGCAAGATTAGTTATAGTTTGTTAATCTTTATTTATAGCATATCTCAAGTTATCCGTAAAATTTCAGGTTTCTTCAAAAGCCAGGAAGTAATGAAAAGCATTATATTGTACTGTATAAAATAGCACATATACATTTTCAGTTATGGTTGATCGCACAGTCTACCAGATTAGACTGAATTTGGCATTTTTCATTCACCTATTGAGTCCTTCTCAAGGGCCTGAGATAGGCAGACATTGTTTGATGATTTTAGAGATATTGTTGCAGGATGTAAATTGTTCAACGTTAGGCTGTATTTTGGTATTGACTGATGGTAATTTTGTCAATGCCAATAGTATCATGGGGTGCTCCAGGTGCTATCTGTGCTATCACTAGGTGCCTGGTGCTACCTTTGCTTTCTTTTTGCCAGTCATCTTTGCAATGGGTAAGCATCTTTCTCTTATCATTACAGTGCTTTAATTAGTTGCCTGCTTTGTGAGAATTGGAAAATAGTACAGAAGTAATATTTGAAGGAACGCGGTGGCTCAGTGGGTTAGGACGCTGAGCTTGTCGATCAGAAGGTTGGCAGTTTGGCGGGTCAAATCCCGAGTGCCGCGTAACAAAGTGAGCGCCTGTTACTCGTCCCAGCTTCTGCCAACCTAGCAGTTCGAAAGCACGTAAAAATGCAAGTAGAAAAATAGGGACCACTACGGTGGGAAGGTAACAGCGTTCCGTGCGCCTTTGGCATCTAGTCATGCCAGCCACATG
The DNA here is from genome assembly GCF_947247035.1 of Vipera ursinii. NCBI lineage: Eukaryota > Metazoa > Chordata > Lepidosauria > Squamata > Viperidae > Vipera > Vipera ursinii. Next base: position 63,669,260 of record NC_139512.1, read on the forward strand.
ACCACGGAGACGTCCTTGGACAAGCGCTGGCTCTTCGGCTTTGAAACGGAGATGAGCACCGGCCCCTAGAGTCGGAAACGACTAGCACGCATGTGCGGGGGAACCTTTACCTTTACCTAATATTTGAATTCCTCCACATCAGTGCCAAACTACAGTTCAACAACATTCAAGTTATTTTATATAGAATTTTTAATTTCCTATATGAAACAAGTAATGCAATGAAATACCTATAAGACTTAATGGAACTGAAAGCAGTATGTTTCTGTTGCACTATAGTCTCTCATTTTGGTTAATTGGAGAAGGAGAAAGCTGACATTTTCCTTTTTTCTGTTATTGAAAAAGATTTTCTTTGTCATTTAACTAAACGTGATTAAACTAGTTTGACACAAAACTAAAAGCAGGCAGCTTTTTTTTTGAGAAAAGTTGCTTAGAGAAAGGATATATTAATATGAAAATCAATTAGAGTACATTTTCTTCTTTTACATTTGCTACTTCCCCACACAAATTATCTTCACCAGATGCTGTTATAGTACCTGAAACATGTATTATGATTATGTAAATTAGATGGAAGAAGCAGCTGGGAGAGCAAAGGTGATTTGGAGTAAACTTATAATGGAAAGAGAAAAATTAAAACATAGCATGGACTGTATACCAATCCTTTCCAGAGTATTTTCCTTCTCTCTTTCCCTCTTCTTTTTAAAGGCTATTCAGAATTCAGTACACATGTGTATGTAAGGTTTAATTACATTTAGAAGGATGTATTTATATCAGACTACTACGTTCATTTCATCCTAAGAATTTGTCAGTATATGAACTACTATTATAGGGAAGCATAGCAGGAATTTCAGTTGGAATGTGTTTTATTTATTTTATGAAAGCTCTAAAGAAAAAAGGGAATAAATTTAAAAGTAACATTTTGTATTTGTAACAATTTGCTGTAGAGTTAACATTACAAAAAAAAGTATGAAAAGTATACAATATAAGGTAGCAAATTGACTTGCTTACACTAAAGAAGACAAATTGCTTAAAAACATAATAGTACTTTTGAATTTTCTAAATAACCTCAGTATTTATTTATGGCTACATGGTTTCTTTTCACTAGTTTAGAAGAAGATGAGGAAGAGGAAGAGATAGTCCACATGGGCAATGCAATAATGTCTTTCTATTCAGCTCTTATAGATTTGCTTGGCCGTTGTGCACCAGAACTCCATGTAAGTACGGTAGCTTTGTTATTTTTGTAGGAACAGGAACTTTAACACAAGAGTTTTCTAAATTATCAATACGTGAATTATTTCATTTCTTGTCTATGTTCAGTGGTTGATCATTCATACTCCATAAATATTATAAATTTATAATTTCAGTAAAAGGAGAAGAAATTATCAAATTAATATGCAGTAATGGAAAGAATTAAGAATCAGAAGGAATAAGATATAAGGAAAATAACTCCAATGCATTCCAAGAAAATGCACTAGTAGTTTCTCCTGACTGGTAAAGGAATGGACATAATACAGTACATGGAAAAAGTTCCAGTTTCTTAATAAGAACAGAAACATTTAAATCTTGTTGAAGTGACCTCTAAGCTATCTTCATTTACTGAATAAAAAAACAAGGTGGTTAGGTTTAGAGATGAATGGAAACTATTTTAGCAAAGATCCCTTAGATTAGGGGACTTGATGTTCAAGGACCTTTTATGTATTTACTTATTTGTTAGCTTTCCACCAGGAGTTAATGTTAATCCATACTCTTTCCTTCTTCATTTAGTTTATTTATTTATTTTAGTATATGGCATCTTCATTTAGTTTATGAACTCAATAAAGAATAGAGAACATGTGGCCTTGTTCATAGGTTGATGAACTAAATTCTTACTAACCCCAAGTAGCAAGGCTGATAGTGAGAAATACTCTGAATTATAATAAAGTACTCCTGGAGGGTCACCACTACTCTTTTTCCACTCTCCTTTTAATCCAGTCAACCATCGCCGCCCATGGTAAAAAATTCCAGTTGTTCCTATTTCTCTTTGTTGTATATATCAGTATATAGCACTAATTTAAGCCATAGAAATATTATTTGAATATAAGTATTGAAATAAGTCCCTATATTTGGAAACATAGGAGGAAATGTGAGAAAGAAGATGCATTCTGCTTTATTTATACAAAAGAAAAATGAACTTAAATTTAAGTGGATCTTCCTAAAATGGATGTTAAGATAGAAAAATCTGCCTCCATTGCCATATTCTCAGTAAATCTTAAACATTTTAATATGAGCAAAATCACTGAAGGGAAAAAAAAACTTAAGTTGCTTTTATATGGAAATATTTTTATCTCTTAGCATTCTTGAATATTTGTAAAAAATAAGAAAATATTTCTGTGAAGATAAGAAAAATAAGAAAAAAGATATAACATTCTTTTACAGCTTATCCAAACTGGGAAAGGTGAAGCCATTAGAATACGGTCGATTTTGCGTTCTCTTGTGCCAACAGAAGACTTAGTTGGAATTATAAGTATTCCATTAAAACTACCAACAATAAACAAAGGTAACTATGAAAATCATTCTAACTTGAGTTGGGATGGAAAATCCAAGCAGCAGATTGCTTTGTTTCATCTTGTTCAGATATTCTCCTAGATTAGAAAAGCTTACAAGATAAGATAAAATAACCTTTATTGTCATTTTTTTTACTGTGAGCACACTGGCACACATTAAAAATGAAATTCTGTTGCCTGCTCTCAAAGGTGTACACATATATAACACACATATAAACATGCTATATACAACATATGTATATACTTACATTCTTAAATATAAATACATATAAATATTAATCACTGTCCCTGTATGAATAGATTGTAAAGTATTTTAAGTTTCTCTTGTAATTGTATTAATTTTATCATATTATAATTATATGCCAATAATTATTTGAAATGAATAAGAATATTACAAAATGAGTTTAAATTATATTTAACCAGCTTGCTATGTAAATTATATGATAATAAAGCAAACATTTATTTTACATAAACTCCTTGATTATGTAATTGTCCTATATCCCAAACCATGGTCTATGTAGAACTATATATGGAACATTCTAGATTTTGCCTCTTAATCTCTTCATTTTCAGCTATCAATTATGTAGAAATCTTTTTGAGAGGAGGGAGATTATTATTTTTTTAAAAAACCAGCTCACTGTAGATGGTGGTAGATGACAGAGTACATTTTATAGGTCTGTGGGTGTCAGTCATAGGAATGTTGCACTTAATAATTCCAATAGGATGTCTTCTGAATATTGAACTTCTTGAAGGGACTATGCCAAGTCTTCAAGACAGCGTGACATCTTGAAACTTGGAACAGCAGCTTTGGAGAGGCATTTTGGTGTCCTGGGGAAGCAACTGACAGAATAATTGATATAGATCCCTATAAAATGCATTTCTCTTTGATTTTCTGATAAAAATGATTCCCAGGGCCATTGTGTCCACGTAATTGTAAAGATGTAAAACAAACTCCATAGAACTTGTAGTGGCCATAGTGCAATGAAGCAAAATCCTATTTTGGTGAACATATTGGTGGCTCCCCCAACCAATATCTATAGGTAAACCAGAGTTTTGTGTGTTGGAATCTGGCATTATGATTTATTTTTATTTATTTATTTATATTTCACCTTTCTTAACTGCCCATCTCCCTCAGATAGGGGCTCTGGGCAATGCAGAATGTTAACAGTATAATATTCCATAGGAACTAACAGGTCACCATCTGAAAATTCCTTGACTTGTCTTCCTGTTTTTCAAATAAGATCATAAACAGCAGAGAAGGGATTGCTATTTTTATATCATAAAATAATAACAGCTTTTCAAGGTGGAAGAGCTATTATTTATGTAGTTGAAAATAACACATCATACAGACAAAAGATATCAGAAGAATAGAGAAAATTGCAAGGCCTGCCAAATATATATAAAAAATAGGGCCTGTAAAGAAGGGAAAACAAGCAAAACAGCACACAACAAAACCATGTTGATAAAAGATTTGAATCCTGAATTTGATAACGCAATGGTGAAACATTTGTTACATTTATATCCTAAAGCAAATTCAAACTATTTTTTGGTCATCTGTTCAGTTTCCTCATTCTTGTTATAGGATTGTGTTAGTCTACTGGTGTACAAAAACTACCTTTATTAACCATTTATTAACACTTTAAAACTTCAGAAGCCCCAACATACACACACACACACACACACACACAGTATATATGGCTGACTGATGAGTATGGCTGACTGATGAGAACAAATAAGTTTGAAATGATCATATCGGTCTCCCTTTATTCTTTGTTAGCAAGCCAAAAAATTTACACAAATATGAGCTGCCACTGCTGTGGCTACTGCCTGTAGATGGCCTTGGGCTAGGCTGAAACAGGAAATAAGATTTGTCCTGTGTCTGGGACTAAGCAAGTGTATTCTGAATGCTTAACAAACATTTAACATATAACTTAAATTTCAAAGATTTTACTATAGGACCATGCAATCATATGATCTGTGCATTTGAATTTAGATTTCTGTATTTTGGCCTTTGGTTTCTCTAAAGTCAAAGGAAGTGAATGTTGAAATAATGACAGCCTTGAATAAGTGACTATCAGACCAGCCTTGCATTTTCATGTGTTTGCGGATAGAAACTGTATAAGGCTAAACTGAATAATGTGGAGCAATATTTGTACTGAAATAAGGGCTCTTTTTTTGTCAGATGGAACAGTCACTGAGCCAAATATGTCTGCAACATTCTGTCCTGACCACAAAGCACCCATGGTGCTTTTTCTAGATCGTGTCTATGGTATAAAGGACCAAAGCTTCCTCCTTCACCTTCTGGAAGTTGGATTTTTACCAGATTTAAGGGCATGTGCTTCACTGGATACAGCTGAGTATTGTATGCTATTATTCTCTAACTGTGTTCAGATTTGCTTCATGATAGTATTGGAATTTAGCTAAGTACTATAATTTTATTTTCTGTAATTAGACTGTTGTAATATTTATTTTAAACTACTCAAGGCTTACCAAAAACATTAATGAAACAAAGCATTAGTAAACAGTGATAAAGAAGATAGTTAACACTGAAACCAAACTCCACTCTTTAAAGATCTTACTCAGGCCAAGGTAAATATGTAAGTGATGATAGGACAACTGAGAGGCTGGCTATCCATCCATCTGCCTCTCTTTTGTCAGACCATTAATTGTAATAAACGATTAGTGGTTTAAGAATAAAATAAAATAAAAACCCCATAACAACCATAAAATCTGTAACTACAAAAATTGTGCCCTAGCTAAACAAAAATGTACTGAAATTATCAGGCTTCAAAACTCATTGTACGTGACGTACACTTGAACCTATCCTGGGGTCTTTCTAATGTTCTTTCAGCCAGCAGAGGTGAGAACTGTTCCCACCCTGTTGGCCTTCTGAAAGGGCATTAAAATCTAGTATTGCCAGTTGGCTTGGGACCCTGAAGGGGATTCTCTCTGCTGGAGGTGATTGACAGGGTACAAGGAAGATCTCACCCCTATGCTGTCTGATCACTTATTTTAGTGAATAATAATAATAATAATAATAATAATAATAATAATAATAATAATAATAATAATAATAATAATAAGTTGGAAGGGACCTTGGAGGTCATCTAGTCCAACCCCCTGCTCAGGCAGGAAACCCTATACCATTTCAGGCAAATGGCTGTCCAGTCTCTTCTTAAAAACTTCCAGTGTTGGAGCATTCACCACTTCTGGAGGCAGGTTGTTCCACTGGTTAATTGTTCTAACTGTCAGTTTTATATAACTCTTCTTAATTTTAATTGTTTTTATATTTATCTTTTACTCCTTGTAAGCTGCCCAGTCATCTAATCAATGAGATGAGCAGTATATAAATTTAATCAATCAATCAACAAAAGTAAACAACAGTATATCAACCCTCAACCCATAATATGCACATTTAAATGGCTGCTGTAGGTAATACCCAAAGCAAAAATTATATATAAAAAAACCCCAACTTCTTATGGGCCCAAACTAACCTCCCAGGCCCTAATCCAGGAACATAATGAGTGTTTATAACCTGCAGGATGTAACCTATTATGTTACAATTTTATTATGTTATTACATTTATAATGTTATATTTTCATCTTGTTACTGCTGGCATGTCTATGTGCTGCTCAGAATCAGACATGATTGGAATGACATCACACACATGATGACAGACAGACAGACAGAGACAGAGTTGAATCACTAGATACAATAAAGATTAAATGCAGGATGAAATAAAAGAATGAAGGAAGAAATAGAGTTGTTTTTTTGGTTTTGAGCTACAGTAGACTGCTCTGTGGATAGAATATCTGCATGTTGTAATATATAGAAAAGTAAAAACCAGAAGAGAAAATACAGATAGTAAAAAAAATAGTAAGTAATGAAAAAAAGAAAATAGAAAAAGAATCTAAAAAAAGAAATAAGAAAGATGTTAAAGAAGCAGCTTCCGATATTCTTGACAGCGTTATGGATACCTAAAACATTTCAGGCTGTAAGAACATCTTTTTCAGGAAAAAAGGAAAGACTGATACAAAATACACATTTTAGTTTTGATGATGTAGGGCTGTCTCCTACATCAAGCCAACAACCCTCTAGCTCTGTAGTTTATTCTGGAAGTTCATTGACATCTGTGTTTTTCCCAAACTATAAAAATAAGAAAGGCAAGAACTTTTGTCAACATGCATTCATGTATCTGGCCTGAAGGTCTTAAGTTATTGTGTGGCCCTCTGAGAAGAATTATGCTTGAAGTATTCATTAATAAAACAGGACATATATTAATCAGGTAGTAACTGTATTAATGTGTATCTTTTATGCAGATTTCTCTAAGTACCACCGAGACAGCTCTTGCTCTAAATAGATATATTTGCACAGCTGTGTTCCCATTACTCACACGGTGTGCTTCTCTCTTTTTGGGATCTGAGCATTACATCTCTCTGATTGATTCCGCTCTTCACACAATATATCGTCTGTCCAAAGGGCGCTCTCTTACAAAAGCACAAAGAGACACAATTGAAGAATGCTTGCTTGCTATCTGCCAGTAAGTATTGACATACAATCTTCTTCTATTTCTTGCGGAAATAATGTCTCTAATATAATTTACAGTATGTGACATTCATTGGGCGAGGGAAGGAGTAACCTATAAAGAAACTTAGAACAAAATTTGTGTCAGCAAAGAGAGTACAAGAGGAGGCTACCCATCTATAAGGGAACAAGGCAGGTTTAATTCACTTTGTCTACACTACAGAGTATGAACCAAGTTAGCTTTAAATAACACATATTCATCCTTAAATAAAGTAGCATATTCCATCACCTTCAAGAAATCTATTAAGTGCAGAAGTTGCACTTTGGGAGTGAAAAAAACAATAGTTTTTCTCCAATTTACACATCCATTCTTTCTATGTGTTTGATTTAAAAGCAATATCAGTTAACTGAGCATCAATTGAGCATTTTTTAAATAAAACAATGATTTTGAAAAATAGATGGGATTTCCAATCTAGATTCCTGATATTTCACACTTTGCTATAATATCATTATCCAACAATATTGCAGTCTATAAATATTAAATTATCCTAGTCATCCTAGAATATAAAAGATTGGTATTATTTTTCATAATTAGGAGCCATATTTTTCTTTCAAGAAAATTCTCAGCTTTAGGGGCCACGGGAGGTGTGGGTAAGGATATGGTGAAATTATATGGTATAAGATCAGTCATCACTTTTTGCTTGCTTAATAATAAAGATCTAAAAAGATATTTGCATTATATATGGTCTAATAAAGTTCTCTGAATTCTGCCTTTTTGATGAAGTGATTTTTTTTTAAACAGCCTTTTTTTTAACCAAGCATTTGTATTAAATGTCTTGCATTTCAGCTGACCCTGTAAATGTCTTGCATATTCATTAAAAAGATTGAAATTACTGTGAACTTCTTTTTTTAATTATAGCCACTTACGGCCTTCGATGCTACAACAACTTCTACGACGATTAGTTTTTGATGTACCTTTACTTAATGAATACTGTAAAATGCCATTAAAGGTCAGTGTTTTTATTTCTGCTCTGGCATCAAATATTTGTGTATTGTGAGTGCCTTTACCCTGTTCTTCCCCATTCCCCATCTCCTGAAGTAAAGTTGGCTCTGCCAATCCACTGCAGTTCAATTCATTTGCTGTCAAGGAATGGCTATTAATCTCTTTTCTCCACAAATTAAATCTTATATTCAGAAAGTGGAGCACATCAGAGTCATTACAAATTCAATACTACTAGAAAAGTTCTTTTTATTTAGACAAAGAAATCAAACATGCAGAAGCTCTATTTCAGAACATAACAATCCTTTTTTTTTTCTTTCGCTCTTTCCCCTCACACAAATATTCCAAGGTTTTAATTCAAAGCATTTTCGTCCCACCTTCTTGAATCAGTGGGCTTTTGGTCATTCTTTTCTCAGCCTTGAGCACCAGGAATCTAGTCAGCAATAGCAACAGCACTTAGACTTATATACTGCTTTACAGCCTTCTCTAAGTGGTTTACAGTCAGAATATTGTCCTCAATAATCTGGGCCATTGACCTCAGAAGGATGGAAGGCTGAGTCAACCTTGAGCCGCTAAGACTTGAACTGCCGAATTGCTAGCAGCTGGCAGTCAGCAGAAGTAGCCTGCAACACTGCATTCTAACCACTGCGCCACCACGGCTCTTATATAATCATTTGGTTGGGGTTAAGAATCATTACTTACTGCCTCACCAGCCCTTATATTAGTTAGGAAAGTAACTATAAGCTGTAAACAATGCGGCTCTCAGTAAATCCAGAGTAAGGAGTTAGAAATCATCTGTCACAAGATTTTCTCCTTCATTAACTCTGTAAGGGATCGCACACTCTGAAGAAGCAAGTCTGTAACTTGGAGATGTCTTGGGCTCACAGCTATTGCTTGTCCAGCAGGTGAAGGCTGCGGCCAAAACCTTTGCCCAGCTTTGGCTGGTGCTTCACTTGCATCCATTTCTGAAGCAGGATGCCAAGACAATAGTGACAGAAATCTTGATCACCTCAAACTACTGCACTGTACTTTATATGGGGTTAAATTTGAAAGCTACTTGGAAGCTGCAATTGGTGCAAAAAGCGTTGGGTTATTGTCTTAACAGCTGAGAGTCAGTTCAGGCATGTGACACTAGATTTGTGAGTCCTGCATTGCAAAGTTCCAGATAGTGTTCAAAGTGCTGGTTTTAAACCTCTACAACTTGGCTTCCAGTTACTTTCAAACTATCTCCTTCAGTTTGAATCTCCCCTTCTGTGTATTTAATCCAGGGTGAAATGCCTTAATCATGCCCCAAAATTATTTGAGTTGGAACCCAGAAAAGATCAGTGGCTTTCCTACTGTTATGAAATAACCTGACCCTGGAGGTCTGGACTGTTTCACATAACTGTCAATCAGGCTGTTAACAGTTCAGCAGTGCTTTGTAGGCTAATTGCTTGCTTGCTTTTTTTGTAATTGGAATTATGGGAATGGGTGTGTATATGGTTATGAAAGATTTATTTTAGTGGAAATCACTTTGAATTTTATTATGCAGCTGGTTTTGCTGAATGTTATATCTGTGAACCATGTAAGCCAATCTGGATCACATGGCTGTATATGACCAATGTTGACTGATTTCCATAGAGCAGGGGTGTCAAACTCTCAACGTCACGTGACGTGCCACGACTTTTTTTCCATTGCCAGCAAATGGGGTGGGCGTGGTTTCACCATGACGCATCCAGCCTGCGAGCCAACAGTTTGACACCCCTGCCATAGAGGGAACCAAACATCAAAGAGTCATTCTGTCAGATATAGGCACAGTTCAACTGACTTCCACACCATTACTATGTATTTTATTCGATTTTTCCCTTTCAAAATCCATATATTTTGCTAGCTCCAATGAGGGTTTGCATTATTGGACAGTTCTTCCATTCACTGAAGTTTTTGACGTATAACGTTCAGAGTCCTCTGAATGAAAAAGATTGGGAGATTCTTCTGAACTGTAGAGCGTAGAACATAAGATAGATTGCTGTAGTAGGGATGCTGCTGCTTAAAAATTGATGTTTTGCCTGAGATGAGCATATGTATTATCTGCAAGAGGATTTTACTGAGACAAATTTTGAATGTACAAACTTCAGTTGAAAACGCTTAAATTCATATTTTCACAACAAAAATTCCATTGGTTTCCTTCTCTCTGTGGATCAAATGTTACATGCATATAAAGAAAAAAGAGATATCTGATTTGCCAACAAAATCTTTTTTCCTAACTGATAGCAACAGTTGGGTTATATTATTTTCCAGAAAGTGTTGATATCTATAGTTTATTTTAAATCCAAGTATTACCCTCCTTTATGTTTTAGAAAATACATTGAAAGGCAATATTTCAAATGTTTTTCCATGTATATTCAGTAATAAGTACATTATTTGTATAAATGAATACTAGAGAAGACTCATGCGAGTCCCTTGGACTGCAAGGCGATCAAACTGGTCAGTCCTAGAGGAGATCAACCCTGACTGCTCTTTAGAAGGCCAGATCCTGAAGCTAAAACTCAAATACTTTGGCCACCTAATGAAAAGGAAGGACTCACTGGAGAAGAGCCTAATGCTGGGAAAGATTGAGGGCAATAGAAGAAGGGGACGACAGAGAACGAGGTGGCTGGATGGAGTCACTGAAGCAGTAGGCATGAGCTTAAATGGACTCCAGAAGATGGTAGAGGACAGGAAGGCCTGAAGGAACATTGTCCATAGGGTCGCGATGGGTCAGACACGACTTCGCAGCTAACAGCATACTAGATTTGTTACATAAAGAATAAAAGGTCATAATCTGCATTATATCATATGAATACATATTGATATTCAGTTTAATAGGTTTTATATGTATTTTTCTGATATATACAGCTTCTAACAAATCACTATGAGCAAAGCTGGAAATATTATTGCTTGTCTTCAGGATGGGGCAATTATGGAACAGCAGCAGAAGAAGAATTACATTTGACTGAAAAACTATTCTGGGGAATATTTGATTCCCTCTCTCATAAGGTAAACATACCGTAAAACTTCAAATTAAAAGGCATTGCTTGAATACACATACACCAATATAAGCTGAAAACAAATATACCTAGAAAAAAATGTCCTGTTTATATCGCATACACAATCTATGAGAACATAGTGATTTAAATAAGAAGTTAGATAATAGCACTTCTCCTTTACTATGTCAGATACCTGCTGGGCATTGTTAGATCAGATGCCGCTCCTACGAAAGCATACAATTTTCTACTATCTTTATTTTGGCCTTTCATTAGAGGTTGAAAACAATATTGTGTAATATTGTAGTACCTTAGACTGATAGGAAAAGCTAACACACCCATGTTTCACTCACCTGCAGAAGATTGTACCAGAAGAGGTTTTGTCTGATTCAACCTATTGTAACAGACAAGAGAAAGATGCACACACATTCTTATTTTTCTTTCTTTTCTAAAAAGTGCTTCTCCATTTACTGTCAGCATCTACTAATGCTGCTTCTACAGGGCTTTTTTGCCTTAACTAACACTTTGCATGTTTTTTTATTGGACTTTCCAACCAGTTCCTATCTCTCCTGCAGAAGTATGATCCAGAGCTCTTCCGAATGGCCTTGCCTTGTTTAAGTGCAATAGCTGGTGCTTTGCCACCAGATTATTTAGACACTCGAATTACCTCATTTTTAGAAAAGCAGATGTCAGTGGATGCTGAAGGAAATTTTGATCCCAAACCTATCAGCACAGTGAAGTGAGTCATAACATCTTTACTTTTAAAAGTGATTCCTGTTTGGTTATTTAGCGCTACTAAGAAATACACTGACTTATTAAAAGAATGTAACATCTACTGAGTTATGTACATTCTGTTTTTCCTCTGAAGTATGTGTACTAACTGATCAGTTGATGGGTGATGATTGTGGTATAAATATAAATCTAGAGCAAGACAAGACTATTATTTGGAGTCCAACTCCCATCAGTCCCTTGCTAGAATGCTCAAAGGCAAGGGTTTGTAGATTGTAATTCAAAAAAATTGGAGGACTCTAGATCACCACCTTTAAACTGGAATAGAACAGTAATTGCAAAATGCAGCTTAAAAACATTTATCTTCCAGCGTCTTAATGTAAGTCACACTATATAACTAGCAATTAATATTAATACATAGTCACATCTCTATTAATCAAGTTTATGCTAGTGCGAAGTTTGTAATGGTGTAATATGCCTGGAGTCACTTTATTTGTTAAATGTATTATTATTTGTTAAATTTATTTGGCCCCTGTCTCAGCATGGGGCTACTCTAATAGCCTATAATAATACAAAGGAAGAAAATGAAAGGATTGTAAACAGAAATAAAATAATAGAACAATAAAATAAACAATGAAAAACAACACAATAAAAATGCATCTATTTGATAAATAAAAATATGGCTAGGTGGATAGCAGAGTGCAAGAGAGGATGAAGGGGGAGTGTGCCATCAATCCACCAGTCACTCCAGCGTGGAACTGCCCCATTTGGTCCCCAGGCCAAACAGCAGAGCCAGGTCTTTAGGCTCGTGTGGAAGGAAAGGAGGGTGGGGGCAGATATTGCCTTAGACCGGGGTGTCAAACTCACAACGTCATGTGACATGTTGCAACGTATTGCAACTTTTTTCTCATTGCCTGCAATGGGGTGGGTGTGGTTTTGGCATGATGCATCTGGCCCATGGGCCGGCAGTTTGACACCCCTGCCTTAGACTGCAAGGATGGGGAACTATGGCTCTTTTATGACTTGTGGATTTCAACTCCCAGAATTTCTGAGCCACCCATGCTGGCTTAAGAATTCTGGGAGTTGAAGTCCACAAGTCATAAAGGGGCCATTTTTCTCCACCTCTGCCTTAGAGGGTAAGATGTTCCAAAAGGTGGGCATTGCGCTTTCTCCATTTTGTTAGACAGCTATATAAATCTATTTGATAGATAGATAGATAGATAGATAGATAGATAGATAGATAGATAGATAGATAGATAGATAGATGATAGATAGATAGATAGATAGATAGATACATAGATACATAGATACATAGATAGACGATAAATTGTAAACAGAATTGTAATGACAAAACATAATTTCAAATAGTGAAGGCAACATGATTTAAACTTCCCTTCTCATATATTCATTTTTATAGATTGTTCTTTTTGTTTTGGAAAAGAATGGTATGAACTGTAACCTAACTGAAATAAGTTAAATATAATGTATTCTCTTTTTCTGATTATTAGTTTTATACTCCCTGAAAAGTTGGAGTTTATTGTCAACAAATATGCTGAACATACTCATGAAAAATGGGCCTGTGACAAGGTATGAATTATTATAGTTCTAACAATTGCCAGAAAAGAACAGCCACCACTCAAAATGTATTTTAGAAGTATATTCAATTTGTCTCCATGGTTCTGAGACTATAGCACAGCATATATTTGTCGCAAGGTCTTTCCACAGTCTTTTTTTCCTTCCTCACACCTGTGGGTTTCCTGACAGCTTTGAAACTTACTATAAATTGTCATTACCTTAGAACAGGGGTCTTCAAACCTGGCCCTTTTATGACTTGTGGACCAACTCCCAGAATTTCTCAGCCAGCGTGCCTGGCTGAGGAATTCTGGGAGTTGAAGTCCATAAGTCATAAAAGGGCCAAGTTTGAAGACCCCTGCATTAGAACATACACATTTCAGTTATAGCAATTGGAAGCAATTTTGACTTACACACAATTTTTAAATAATTAGATGACTTAAGAGCAGGGACGGGAAATGGAAGTCAAATTTGCACCACATTTGGAAGAAGGAATAAGGACTATAACAGTGATGGCGATTTGCTGGCAATGTCCATTTTGCTTTATGAGTTCATGGTGACCTAACCCTAAGTAGAATTTTCCTCCAATGGGATTTTACCATGTATTTTACCAGGAAACATAGATATGGCAGGCTAGAAAAGTTAGTGCCCTCCTAACCATACCCAAGTATTCCAAATTTGTTGACGATGTCCATTTTCCTCTATGAGTTCATGGTGACCTAACCCTAACCCTAAGTGGAATTTTCCTCCAATGGGATTTTTCCATGTATTTTACCAGGAAACATAAATAGGGTAGGCTAGAAAAGTCAGTGCCCTCCTAACCATACCCAAGTATTCCAAGTTTGTTGGCGATGTCCATTTGGCTGTCTGAGTTCATGGTGACCTAACCCTAACCCTAATGGCGAACCTATGGGATGCTTGCCACAGGTGGCACGCAGAGCCCTCTCTATGGGCATGCATGCCGTTGCCCCAGTCCTAGGCCTTCAGCTGGCTTTTATAAAACCTTTTCGCTTTAGGCCTCCGCCACCTTGTGCAAAAAAAAATTGTTCAATCAGTCAATTTCAACTTCTCGCGGGGAAAAAAAAAGATCTCACAAAGTTGGAATTATTTGATTGAACTTTTTAGTCCCACCCAGTCTGCCATTAACACCGCAGCCACACCCACCCAAATGGGCCAGACCCACCCAATAAGATACACCCACCCAACGGGCCACTCCCACCTGGCACCCGACGATACACAAGTGAGTTTTGGGTCGCAGTTTGGGCACTCGGTCTCTAAAAGGTTTGCCATCATTGGTATAGGGTTTCCTGCCTGAGCAGGGGGTTGGACTAGATGACCTCCAAGGTCCCTTCCAAATTATTATTAGTATTAGTATTAGTATTATTAAATGTGGGAAATTAAATAAATAAATGAACAAATAAATAAATGTCCTGACTATATAAAGTTTTTGACCCACATTGACAGCTCTAATTGTCTATAGTTTGTAAAAAATCTTTGTGTGCATTTTAATGAATATGGGCTGAGGAAGAAGTCAGCTGTCCGTTACTATTCTCACCAAATCAACATAGATATTATTCAAATAAAAATCTAGTTTGTGGTTTTATTTTTCTCAATTGTTTATTGTTGCCTTAATTGCCCTTTCAGCAAAGTTATACAGTGTTT
This sequence comes from Vipera ursinii, assembly GCF_947247035.1. Taxonomy (NCBI): domain Eukaryota; kingdom Metazoa; phylum Chordata; class Lepidosauria; order Squamata; family Viperidae; genus Vipera; species Vipera ursinii. The sequence goes on from NC_139512.1 coordinate 63,684,289, forward strand.
TGAAATACTCTTTTCATCAAAGAGTGATCTCTGAATTTTCATGTACATAAAGGATTTCTATTTTTCAAGTACAGCAGAATTGAATTGTCCTTAAAGGGCTGATTAATTCTTGTGCTTTCTGCCTGCCCTACCTGTGTTGCTACTGTCATAAGTGCAATCATGTACTGTTTTTCTTCTCTTGTGTCCAGTACAGAAATGTCAAATTCCATGTTGCATACCTGTTTTTCAGCCTATCTCTGTCACTCTTGCAAGTCCCTTTTCCATCCTATTTGCTTGCTTTGATTAGTCATTTTTCATTATTGTGAGCCATGTAGAAAACACAGAACAGACTCCCAGAAAGCACAAGTAAGCCAGTAAAAATAATGTTTGCTTATAACAAGACAGGAATTAGAAGGAATTCATAGGAATCTCCCCACTTATTGATGTATAAATCAAAGGATAATGTTGGGATGGAATTTTGTAACAATCCACCTGAGTGATGATTTTGCTTTCCAGTTTTATGTATAATGAGATTATCTACCTGCCCATGTGATCTGTATAATACCGATGAGAGCTTCTTTTTCTATGAAGCCATTATCGTCAGACGTTTATGGGTTTTTTCCAGTCATGCACAGGCCAGCAAACACTTGTCTTTTCCTACTTATTAAAAAGGCATTGTATGTTGATGACCATTATTTTATTTTATTTATTTATTTATTTGATTTGTATACCGCCCTTCTCCCTAAGGACTCAGGGCGGTGAACAGTGAACATAAATAACAGAATGCACAAATAGTTATCTTAAAACAATAATTAAAACAGAACCCGTCAGACCAGACCGGATTGCTTAAATAGATATGTTTTATGGTCACGTCGGAAGGAGCGAAGGTCGGGAGCCATCTGGAGCTCAACCGGTAAACGGTTTCATAGGTCAGGCGCGCTCACAGAGAACGCCCTCCCTCTGGGAGCCACCAGACGGCATTCTCCGAATGGCGGCACCCTTAGGAGGCCCTCTCTGTGGGAGCGCACTGGACGGAGGGACGTTGACGCTGGCAGCAGGTGATTCCTAAGGTACTCCAGACCCATGCCATGTAGGGCTTTGAAAACCATTACCAGCACCTTGAATCTTATGACTATGACTTATGACTATATCTTATGACTATTCCAGACAATTAATTCCTGGAATTAATTATGCAGTGTGAATATTTATTTCCAGAGTAATTGTGGATGGAAATATGCTCCTTTACTTGATGAAAATACAAAGACACATCCTTTAATAAGACCTTTCAAAACCTTGACTGAAAAGGTAATGAAGATAAATTTAAATGTGTTTCCCAGGCAAATGTTGGATACAGTTTGCATTAATGTCCATCAATGTTCCATTTATTTTTCAATGGAAATAAAAATCTGAAAATGTAAAATGACTAATTGACTAAACTATAACTATAAACTAAACTATATTTTTGTATTCTTTTTTATTGCCAATGATATTAATTTGGTTCATACTTTAACATGAAGTGACATAATTTATATTCCTGGAATTAGAATACAATTATCTTCCAGTTTTCATTTTCCTTGATATTGCAGCGCTGTTTTTCAAATCCATAATACATACAAAAATGCTTACATTATAGTACATAACATTTTTAAAAAGTATCTTGTGAACATCCATATGCCAAAGGGAAATGCATAAAAAAAACATGTTTGTATTTCTGTGCTTATAAAAATATGCATAAAAGCTTTCGTGCAGAATTTTAAAGAAAAAGAATCTGAACTTGAGAGAATGTTAGACATATTCATTTCCCAAGATTGTCAGTAGCCAGTATGGGAACTGATATCTCCAAAACAGCTTTGAGGTCGTGTGGAAATGTTCCCCTGAGTCTTCAGAAAACTCTGGCTCATGGAACACAAGGGGTGTGTGTGTGTGTGTGTGTGTGTGTGTGAGAGAGAGAGAGAGAGAGAGAGAGAGAGAGAGACAGACAGACAGACAGACAGACAGACAGACAGACAGACAGACAGACCGACAGACAGACAGACAGACAGAATCAGCTGACTGCAAACTTGCGTGTTTATTCCTGGGGGAAAATATTTTAGATTTGTTTTCTACAGGAAACATAATATTCTCTTTAAAGGAAAAGGAAATCTATCGATGGCCTGCCAGAGAATCTCTAAAAACCATGTTAGCAATGGGATGGAGTCTTGAAAGAAACAAGGAAGGAGAAAATATGACTCAGCAACGTGAAAATGAAAAGCTCCGTAGCATATCACAATCTAGTCAGGTAAGATAAAAGTGAAATGTAAACTTTTATGTTTCTTCAGAACTAATGCTACTTTTATTCTTTATTTTTTATTTTTTACTTTTTTGGGGGGGGAAGGAGTTTTATTATCCAGTCTTTTAAACTGCCCAAAATACGTTAAATTCATAGTTCTTCATACTTAGAAAAAATACATACCTAATTTCAATTCATCTAAAGTAGATAATTCAGTGAAAGTTTATCACATTTTGCAGCATTTTAGAACAGCAAGAATCCATTTCTGATAGCTTTATGAATTCATATGAATCAGTATTTGCTTGTTCAACTCAATAACAATGATTAAAAGAATATCAGTGACTTAGAATATTATTTTTCCCTCTGTATGCTGTATGCTGATGTTTTCTAAACCAATGTTACATTTCTTCAGAGAAGAAGTTGTTTTACCTTCAGCTTTTTCTTTCATGGATTTGTCTTTGTACAGTCAGGGTAGTATACAACAAGCAACTCTAGGAAGGAATATCTGGTAAATATAGATGGAGAATATGTGGCCTACTAGATGTCTACCAGATGTTCCTAAACAATCACTTTCACCATCTCTTTCTACTGAAAGAGAAATGCATTGGCTCCACCAGGTTTATGCCTTTGATATATTTAATGACTAGTTGGAACTCTGCAAAGTTGCAGAAGAAAATAACTCCTACTACTGCAACTGTATGCTAAACGTCTCTAAGACTCTTGTGATAAGATCTCTGGGCATGTTAGGAGAGCACCAAAAACATTAAGGTGAAATCCCTGCAATGAACATTTCAACAGTTCTTTATCTTATTAGCCCCTTGGTGGTGCAGCAGTTAGAATGCAGTATTGCAGGCTAATTCTGTCGACTGCCAGGAGTTCTGTCTTGACTGGCTCAAAGGTTAACTCAGCCTTCCATCCTTCTGAGATTGGTAAAATGAGGACAAAATGCTGTGGGGGCAATATGCTCATTCTGTAAACCCCTTAGAGAGAACTGTAAAGCACTGTGAAGCGGTATATAAGTCTAAGCGCCATTGCTATGGCTAGAGTTCATTTCTAAAATAACTTCTTAAATCTAATCAACACTCCTTTACCTTCAGTTATGAAGTTAGACATTGAATTAGCAGAAATCAAATGATAAAGACTAGCACTGTAAATTTTGCTTTATTATATAAATATTTAGCATGGATTCAGAATAGCAAAATATATGAACAAACTTTTTCTCTTGGTGCCCCAGAAATTAACCTATTGACTTCGGGAGGGTATTGGCTCTTATTGTTATTATATTGAATTTGTATCTTTACAAATCACCCGGAGTCACTTAAAATCCATTTGCTCAATCAATATCCTGTTTTCCCCGCTTTTATTAAAATTTTAATTTCCCATCAATGTTCAAAGTATCTCTATCGCTTATAATTTTCTCATAGTAAATTATATTTGGGTAACCCAAAGCTTCCCTTATTCAAACACTTTTAGAATTTTCATGTTTCCCATCTCATAACAAAATATAATATTCTAGTTACAAATCCTATCCTTCTAATTATAATAATACTTTTATTTCTAATAGTTAACTATTTTCTTAACCATATTCAAACATCTGTTTAATAATATAATATCCCATCTAATGGTCAAAACTTCTGTTTTCTTCAGTCTTACTCTAGCTTTCTTCCTTTGCAAAATAACTTTCCAGGTCAGTACATTTGAATCATCAAGTAACTCTTCCTCTGTTTTTGTATATATTGCTTGGAATGAGGAAGAGAATTTGATTGAAGTATTTTTGGAGGAACGCTCAACCCATTTATATTCATTAAACAGACTCCATTTTTCTCCTTCAGTTTTTCTTTTCATTTCTTGTTTGTTAATATTCAGCATTTCTCCTAACAGCTTTATCATCCATCTGATCAGCTCTTCTTCCTTATTCTCAAATGTGTTCTGAGATCTTGACAAATAAGATATCTTTTCCATTTCCGGTGTTATCACTGCATCTTCTAATTTTTCATTTGTCTGTATCTGTCTGTTAATTCCTTCCTTTAGGTCCTCCATCTCTTCTTATCCATTTCTTCTTATTTTCCTTCTGTTTTCTGGGTTACTAGTTCCTTCTCATAGTCTGGATTTGTAAGTTTAGATTATAAAATTGTTCTTTTATCTCATTTATGTTATTTTTAGTCTCATCATGAAATAAAACAATTATTTTTAATTTCATCATGAAATAAAACAATTCATAGAAAGAATTTCTTTCTGAGATTCATTAACATTTTCTTGTTGGTATATCGAGCTGGGAGCTTCGGAGACAGGTGTTAAGTATGGAACACTCATTTTGTTTTTGTGTGTAGTCTTTATAGTCCAATAGGGTCCCCAACACAAATAAGCAGCCCAAGAATCTTTTTTCCTCTTTCCCCAGCTGCAGACTGCAAAAATGAAAGTTTCCAGGAACAACAAAGAAGCAGCCCAAGAGGGGTTTTTTTCCCTTTTCCCAACTACAGTCTTCAAAAGTGAAAGTTTCCAAGGACAACCAAAGTCTTATCCGAGTCTGGGCTTCAAGCCAAGTTCCTTTAATAATAAATTGTAGTGCCATAGTTCTCCACTAGATGTCATTAGCACCATCTTCCAGCTTTTTAAATCCAAACAAACTTTTAAAGTCTCTTTTCTAAAATAGTCTCAAAAATACTTTTAGTCCCCAAATTTCAAAGCTATATATCTGTATTGGTTCCAAAATAATCTTATAATTTTCTCTGTTTTCCCCCAAGTAATTAGTTTGCTGCTTTTCTTTTCCTGCGGGAATGGGGTGGAAATTCCCCTTCCCTCTCTCATTGGGGGGGGGGATTCTTTGCTTTGGGCGGTTTTTCCAGGAAAAAGTCTTAAAATCATAAAGAGAGGATATAGTCTTACCCAGTTCCACCCACGTTGCTCAAGAGTTGCTTCTTAGTGCTTATTTTCTTCAGTTGTCAGCAGCTTCTGATTAGCCACAGAAGTGTAACCAGTCTTTCCCCCGCTGGCTTGGAGGGCTTCCTTGGGTCAAATGGAGGGGCTGACACCCCTCCATGATTAACAAGGGTCCCCTCCTTCGTCGCCTCTGCAGGGTGATTTTTGACCCTTTTTAGGGTCCCCAATGGGGCAAAAACAAACCCAGAAGATGGAGCACATCTTCTTGCGCCCGTCATACCACGACACTTAAATGGACTCTCAGAACATTAGTTTCTTATATTCTGTTTGTTGCAATGTCTATATTAATACATTGACATGAAATTGCAAATGTCTACATACCACATGCAGAAATAGATCTTTTCACAGCTAAATAGCACAAATGTAGTACAGCAAACTATACTGTGTTTCAGCAAAAAGGAAATAGTTTATTTAAATGGAGATAATTCAGGAACATTTGTTCACAGTAAATATTGCATGATTTATTTATGAAAAATACTAACATGAAGAGATAGGGAGTGGTGTATCACTGCTTCTAAAACTCCTACCACATGCAGAGAAAGACTGAAAATATTAACCTTGGGAGTAATTTTATAATAATTGCTATTAGGTGTACAGAACCATTTTAATAAATTTAATTGTTTAATACTTCTTTTAGCATTGCATCCTGCTGGAATTCGGTGACCATCAGTATTTACTGCTCTTCTAATATTATTGTCAAAACAAGGACATTATATTTTTTGCCAAACATTTAATATAGATTATCCAGTGAAGATACGCATTACCTTCCATTGCTATTTTTCTTTAATTTTTCATTGTAATTTATCTTTTTTTGCATATCTTATGTCCTAAATATTTCTTTTTTAAAAAAATGGTATTCAGTTTCCATATCATTGACCATTCATAGAAAATTGTCTCATTTTATGCATATTCAACATACTTTCCATAAATCTACAATTTGGATTCTGCTCTCTTTATCATTTAAGTCATTGGCCATGCTTCTACACAATAGAAGAACAATCATGATCATGTTCTGCCAAAGAATCTAGAAGGATTGTGAACTGTATAGTTTTTAATGCATGGCAATTGCTAAGGCGATGAAGTCCAAAACTCTTCACATTGTCTGAAACATAATAAAAAGAACATTCTGCTTATAACTTTATTGTTTAAAATTAGATACAAAATCATGCATTTCTAAATTTCCTCCAGTTGCTTTAATTCAACATGAAAGTCATCTCAAGAATGAACAATAACAGCCAATTTGTCTTCTTTTGACAACAGGGGAATGGCTACAGCCCAGCACCTCTTGATCTTTCAAATGTTGTACTTTCCAGAGAACTCCAGGTTTGTCTTGAAATGTTCAACACTTTGTAGAAAATGAAATGTAGAGAAAAATGTGAAACACTTATAGTCTGGTTGAATGTATGAGATGAGTTTTGAAATTGAGGAAGCTCTTGACAAGGTAGAAGTGACTCTTCCAGCTGCCTTGAGTGAAGAAGGGAGATTTCTGAAATGCTGAGAGAAGAAAGGAGACTTTTAAAATGTGAGGAGTTCCTAATGAAGTAGAAGATAAGATAGAACTATGTGCTGTCCTAGTGTTCTATGTAGAGAGAGAAAAAAGACAGTGACTCAAAAGAATGAAATTCTCGTTTTGGTTGAAGATGTGATAGAAGGGTCCTTGATGCTCTCTGAGCTTACTTGTTTTCTTTTAGACATTTCATTACCCAAACTAGGTAACATCATTGAAGTGGCTGAAGGACCACGCAGGGACGACAGGTTAACTAACTGGGATTTATTTAGAACAAGGCAAAGAACGGTACAACTTGTTCGGCTTTTATAGCCGGCTGCTGTCAGGTTAGACCAATCAGGTTCTTGTCTTTTGGCGCCTCGTCTTGTAGTCCAATCACCGCCGTCGCGTCTTTGACAGCTCTTCTCTCCACGTGGTAAGACGGCTTCTGTGTTATGACAGCCGCGAGCTGTCAGATGGCTGCGCCTGCGCTCTGGCGGGGAACTTTGACAGCTGTCAAAGTTCCCGCATGTTCTCCTGTCAGAGGAGTTACCTCATAGAGTTTAACGGGTTTAACTGGTTAATAACATTTATACATACATATTTACATACATTACAATCATCAGTGCTAGTAAGGAGTGCAGTTTGCTGTCAGTTTATATTCTAGTGGCTTGTCTGTCAATGTTGGTGGGGATGGTCTTAGAAATTCTTTGGCTGAGCTGTTTGCTGATGGCTTCTTTGGCACTTTCTTGATTGGTTTAGGATGGTCACATGTGCCCAATTGAAACTATGGTTACATCTGTCTATAAGTTGTGAAATCAAAGATTTTTCCTCATGTCTTCTGACTGCTAGTTGGTGCTTGTGGATACTTTCTTCCAGTCTTCCGCCTGTTTGTCCTATATAGTGGTTGTTGCAGTCCTTACATTGTATGTTGTGGATGGCTCATGTTTTTTTTTTCTTCAGGGGTTGTTGGGTCTTTTGGTCTGCTTAGGTTGTTTTGAAAGGCTTTAGTTGGCTTGTGTGTTTTGCTGATTCCATGTGGTTGTAGTAGTCTATTGGTGGTTTCCTGAGATACTGTTGATGTATGGCAGCATAATTCTTTGTAGGGTTTGTGGTAGTTGTGCTAATATTGGGTTGAGTGGTCAGGGACTTTTTGATAAAGTTGCATAGATAGTGATAGAAGAAGAGAAATCCACCCTCTGTCAGGACCCACCTCAATCCACATCTTAGGAAATAAGAACTCTTGGATGCAAGTTTAGTCCAAAAGGAAAATGTTTACTAGGAAGGAATCGATTGTGGGAATACAAGACGGAATCTGAGAAAAGTTACATTTCAATCCTATATAAACCATTCCCATTCCAGTCCCTCCCCTCATCCATTTGGTCAGGCTGTCGTCAGTTGCTAGGTGTCAGGTCCTTCCATGGGAAAGGGAACTCTCCTTGGTTTTATGGTTATTGCTTCCCTTTTCAGTTGTAAATGAAGATACAAACCAGATCTGTGTGTCCCCCTCCCTTCCCCCGTTAAAACATCCCCTGTTGTTTGAAAATCGCTTTAGTAACCATCCTCTCCCCCCCCCCCTCGGAGAGATGGCAGAATCCCCAGTAATAGCACATTGTTCTACCTATACAATTATGAAATGTGATATAAATGGATTCTGACATTCGGCTCTCCTTTCAGAAAAAAGATGAGTCCATCTGTGGGGAAAGAAAACATATAAATGTTAGCCTGGTTTGTTTGGATATTCTGTATGAAACCTCTTAAGCAACTTAGGTGCTTTAACATGGAGTTTGTTAACCCACTCGTTTTCTGAGGAGGGGAGGTGTTTCCATGCCACTAAATATTGTATCGTTCCATGGTGTTTTCTGGAATCTAAGATTTCTTTCACTTCAAAATGTTGTTCTCCTTCCACCATGATGGGGGGTGGTGGTGGTGGGATTTTTTTCTCGTAGTGGAGATTGTTGTTCTCTCTTTAATAGACTGCAGTGGAAGGTTGGGTGTATTCGTCTAAGATTTTTGGGTAGTTCTAATTCAACTGTTACTGGGTTTATGATTCTTTTAATTGGAAAGGGTCCAATATATTTTGGTCCTAGTTTTTTACAGGGTTGGAGTGATTTCAGGTATTTTGTGGATAAATATACCATCTCTCCTACCCTAAATGGTGTGGGATCGGTTCTTTTTTTGTCTGCCTGTGTCTTGTATGCTTTTCTGGCATCTTCCAACGCTTTCCTAACGATTGGCCATGTATTTTGTAATTGAGCAATCCATTCCTTCAGATCAGGGATAACCGGTTCTTTTGGGGTTAGTTCTGGTATTGGGTTGAAACTCTGGCCTGTAGCTACTTGAAAAGGAGTGTAACCTGTGCTTGAGTGGACTGCATTATTATATGCTACTTCTGCAAAAGGCAGTAGGTCCGTCCAGTCGGACTGCTGAAAATTAATATAGCATCTCAGATATTGTTCAAGTATATTATTAAGTCTTTCAGAAGCTCCGTCTGTCTGAGGATGGTGACTAGATGACAGTCCTTGGGTGGTTCCTAAGAGGGATAAAAATTCTTTCCAAAATGCCGACGTAAATTGCACCCCTCTGTCAGATATGATGCGTTGTGGTACCCCGTGCAATCTGTAAATATGCTGTAAATATGCTAATGCTTTTGCAGTCGGGATTTTTTGGCAAGGTATGAAGTGTACTTGCTTAGAGAACAGATCTGTGACAGTCCAGACTACGGTGTTTCCATTACTTTCTGGCAGCTCTACAATAAAATCCATGGCTATTTCTTTCCATGGGACTGAGGGGTTTGCCACCGGTTGTAACAGACCTGGCGGTTTCCCTTGCAGTCTTTTGGCCATCGCGCAAATTTGACAGCTACCCACATAGCTTTCTATGTCCTTTTTCATAGATGGCCACCAAAATTGCCTTTTAGTTAAGTGTAAGGTTTTTACAAAGCCAAAGTGTCCTGCTGATTTTGTATCATGGCACAGTTGCATGAAATTGATTCTCTGTGTGGCAGGTATATATAGCTTCTCCCCCACCCACGGCAGTCCATCTTTAATTGTGCACACATGTTTATTTTTCTGGAACCATTCATCACTTTCCAAAGATTTCCTGAATTCTATTCCAGTTTGGCTATCTACCTTCGGCTTCATTTTTTCTTGTGCCCTGGTGGTGACTGGTGCTGCCAGTTGTTGTTCCGGTACAAGTGGTTTAAAGTCAGTAACTCTTGTGCTGTTATATTGGGGCATGCGGGATAATGCATCTACAAGGAAGTTCTTTCCCCCCGGTAAGTGTTTGAGAGTGAAATTGAATCGGTGAAAATGTTGGGACCAGCGGGCTTGCTTAGGAGTGAGCTTCCTGGGCGTTTTTAGTGCTTCCAAATTTTTGTGGTCTGTCCAGACCTGGAAAGGTATTTTATTTCCTTCTAAAAATTGGCGCCATGTTAGTAATGCCCACCTCAACGAGAATGCCTCTTTTTCCCATATTGGCCAGCGTTGTTATGTTTCTGTGAGTTTTCTGGATGTGTATGTGCATGGTTGCAATGTCCCCCCATCATTTTCTTGTACTAGTACAGCTCCTACCGCTACATCACTCGCATCTGCCTGTATTACAAAAGGTTTGTCGGGATCTGGGTGTTTTAGGACAGGTTCAGCAGAAAAAAGTCTCTTTAGCCTCTCAAATGCTGCTTGACATTCCATTGACCATTTCAGAGGCTGGCTGGGTTTCACGGGTGACCCCCCCTTCGTTTTCAACAAATTTGTGAGGGGCATGGCTATTTGGCCAAATGCGGGGATGAATTGGCGGTAGAAGTTTGCAAACCCCAGGAAACTTTGCAATTGCTTCCGTGTGCGGGGGGGGTGCCCACTCTAGTACTGCCCTGACCTTCTCAGGGTCCATTTCGATGCCCTCTGGAGATATGTGATATCCCAGTGGAATTCACACTTCGATAATTTAGCATATAAGTGGGCAGCTCGCAACTTCTTCAGGACTGCTCTGACTAGTTTGATATGTTCCTCTTTGGTTTCTGTGAAGATAAGGATGTCATCGAGGTAAACCAGGACCCCCTTATATAGGTGCTCTCTCAGCACGTCATTAATTAATTGCATAAAGAATGCGGGGGCCCCTTGCAGTCCGAATGGCAATACTTTGAATTGATAGCACCCCATTGGGCAGTTGAATGCAGTCTTCCATTCGTCTCCTTCCTTAATCCTAATACGGTAGTATGCTTCCCTCAGGTCTAGTTTGGTAAAAATCTTTCCTTTCGATAGGTGGGATAACATATCCTTCATTAGGGGAAGGGGGTACAGATTACATTCACTAATTGTGTTCAAATTTCTATATTCCACAACCAAACGAAAGGACCCATCCTTCTTCTCCCTGAACAGAACCGGGGCGGCCACTTTGGGTTTGGCAGGCTCAATAAATCCTCTTTCTAAGTTTTTCTTTATGAATCTCTCCATTTCTGCCATTTCCCTTGGGCTCATGGCATACATCCTGGGTTTTGGGAGTTTTGCCCCAGGTTTGAATTCTATGGTGCAGTCTGTGGGGCGGTGGGGGGAAAGCTCATCTGCTCTTTCCTCACTGAAAACCTCAGCCAGGTCCCTGTATTCCTCCGGTATCTCTGGTAATCCCTTCTCTTTCCCCACTGCTGCTGTCTCCTCCCTCTGGGTTGGGGGGGTGCTTTTGGAGTCTACGTTCTTCTGCCCCCAGTTGAGTTCTGCTGTCCTCCAGTTTATCCCGGGGTTCCATTTCTTCAGCCATTCCAGTCCTAGGATCATTGGGCATTCCATGCCTGGGGCCACTATAAACGTTATGTCCTCCTCATGGGGCCCCAGTGATAGGTGGATTGGTAAAGTGGCTAGGGTGGCTGGTCCTCCCCCTGCTATTGTCCCATCTAATTGACTAAAAGAGATTGGATGTTTTAGCCTCCTCACTGGGATGCTCAATCTCTCCACCAGCGTTGGGCTGATAAGGCAGCGGATGCACCCAGAGTCTATCAGAGCTTTTATTTTGGCTGCTTCAGGCATAGGGGAAGCTAATATAGTCACTGTCTTAAGTATGGGTGGAAGGGGTCCACTTACCAATGGTTCTCCCTCTGAGCTGTCTTCCGAGTTGTCCACCGTCCCTGCGGTGCAGGCCGGAGTCCAGTCCCAGTTCCTGGCAGGAATTGTGGACTCTACAGCCTCTGTCCTCTTCATGGAAGATTCTTTTGTGTTGCCTTGGGGCTTCCCCGGCTTCTTTGAGGATGATGCCTCTGGTTTTCGTGGGGGGGCTTTTGAACGACATTCTGCAGCACGGTGGCCCTCTCTCCCGCAGTTGAAGCAACTTGTTGATTTTTTGGCTGTGGCTGGTGGGTTTTCCCCCTCGCGTGTTTGCTCGGGTGGCAGGCGGACCCATGGTTTTCCTCTGCGGTGTCTCTTCAGTAGGTCTATTTCCACTTCCTCCGCCAGGATGTACCAGTCGTCGAGGTGGGGTGGGTCTCCTCGAGGCAGGCAAGCATCATACAGGTCGTAGTTCAGACCGTCTTTGAAATGGCTAAGGAGGATGTCTTCTGGCCAGTTCAGCTTGCTGGCAATGGCTCGGAATTCTTGGGTATAATCAGCCACTGCTCGCCTGCCCTGCCTCACCATTTTGATTCTCTCCCGGGCCTTACGGTCAGCCAAAGGATCCTCGAACCGTCGCCTCAAAGATGACATGAATCGGTTGAAGTCGTTGAGTTCTGGGGCGTTGGAGTCATGCAAGTTCACCACCCAGTCTGCAGCCATCCTGTCCAGGGCAGATTGCACAATTCGGATGCGTGTTTTGTCACTGGGGATGTCCCGTCCATACTCTTCCATGTAGCTGAGGACTTGAGTTAGGAAAAATCCCAGTCATGATGGCTCCCCCTTGAATTTGACTTCCAGGGGCAGGAGTCTTTGGCTGGAGCATTGTCTGCACCGTGGCCGGTATCGCTCCTCATCCTGGTCCCCATCTGTGGTTCTGGGGGGGGTGGGTACTGCTGAGGCAGCAATTCCTGTTCCATTGGATGGCCCCGGGGTTTCAGGTGTTGGATCCCCTCCGTTACCTTTCCAGTTGCGTCCCCAGGCGCTGCCTCGGTTGCGATTTTCAGCTCTCTCCTCCCTCAGTGAACTCAGGGTTGCTTTCATCAGATCAATGGCCTTTTCCAGGATCCGCTCCTCCTCGCTGGCGTGCAGGGAACTCTCCATCTCTTGCCTCCATTCCGGTTGGTGGTTACTACGCCTCAGGGTCTTTTCTCCCGAAGCCTTTTCCCACTCACTTTTCCTTCCAACGCCCATCGACCACCGGGGTTTTCGGTCGTACTGCTCCACCGCTTCCCCGGGGGAATATGCTGCTTCAGCTTCCCATTGTCTCTGGGATTCCATTTGGGGGGAAGACTCCCCCTCCATGGGGCTTCCCTCCTCTCTTGCTTCGTCGCCAGACATTTGTATTTGTTGCAAAGTCCCCCGGTAAGGTTTTCCCTTCCAGGTTGACTCTTAAAGCAGATTCCGTCTACTGTCAGGACCCACCTCAATCCACATCTTAGGAAATAAGAACTCTTGAATGCAAGTTTAGTCCAAAAGGAAAATGTTTACTAGGAAGGAATCGATTGTGGGAATACAAGACGGAATCTGAGAAAAGTTACATTTCAATCCTATATAAACCATTACCATTCCAGTCCCTCCCCTCATCCATTTGGTCAGGCTGTCGTCAGTTGCTAGGTGTCAGGTCCTTCCATGGGAAAGGGAACTCTCCTTGGTTTTATGGTTATTGCTTCCCTTTTCAGTTGTAAATGAAGATACAAACCAGATCTGTCTGTCCCCCTCCCTTCCCCTGTTAAAACATCCCCTGTTGTTTGAAAATCGCTTTAGTAACCATCCTCTCCCCCCCCCTCAGAGAGATGGCAGAATCCCCAGTAATAGCACGTTGTTCTACCTATACAATTATGAAATGTGATATAAATGGATTCTGACACCCTCCCAGGTGCAGGAACCAGAAGGAAAAAAGGGACAAGCTCCCAATATTTCCAGACTCACGAAAGGTAAATGGAGCATAGAAATGGAGATGGGCTGAGATAGATAGAAGTGGCTCCCAGGCACTGATAGAGACAGATGGCTTCCTCTGTAGATGAGCTCTGCTTAAAGACTTTTTCTAAGTCTAGCCTTGGGATAACATTATGATGTCAGGTGGTGTTTTTTTATTTGTTACCTAGAGCTGACTGGAAAGCCTAACAGATAACTTCATAACATATCCACTATGAACCTAAATATTTTTGCTGGCAAAAATTTACAGACAGCCCAGATTCCTTTCAGTGTATACAGTATGTGAAATTGGGGAAAATGCATAACTTATATTTATTTAAATTGAACTGCCACTTTGTTCCTTTGGGAGTTATTCACTGCTTAGCTCTAAGCCAAGATAAATTATGAACAAGTTTAAAAACGTTAATTGCAGCATAGAGCTTTGAGAGAGTACACTTCTTAACTCCTTCCATTGAGAATATTGCTTACTAGCTTTGCTTTTTGCCTTTAACCAAATAATAATATTGCTAAACTGCTCAGGAGTTTGAAGATACTGTGGGTGAAAAAAAGGAAATCCTCATTGTGGTAACAGATAAAGGTTTGTTAGATCTCTTCAAGCACACGGAAAAGCAATATGGAAAAGAATTCTCCCTAAGCAAATATTTTCATTGATGTACCTCCTTTCTCTATGTAATACTTATAGTCAGTTATGTTAATGACATATATCATTACAGCAAATAATGCAATATATATTTCTATGCAATGATATCATCTATGGCTTCGCACACATTTATTTAGATTTTAAATTATTGTTTCTCAATTTCTTGGTGATATAGGGAATGGTAGAAGTAATAGCAGAAAACTATCATAACATTTGGGCAAAAAAGAAGAAAATTGAATTGGAAAATAAAGGTAAGAATGAAATATTTTAATCAGCATTTGATATAGAAATATATGAAAATACCAAAAACACGGCAGTAATTGTCTATGACTGTTTTTGAAATTTTGCTATTGCAGTAAGTATTACTAAGTTGCGGTTTTCCTACAGGAGGAGGTGGTCATCCATTGTTGGTACCTTATGACACTTTGACAGCCAAAGAGAAAGCTCGAGATAGGGAGAAAGCCCAAGAACTATTCAAATTTCTTCTTGTAAATGGCATTGCCATATCTAGGTAAGTTATGCATGACATACAAATAAGATTCTCTGTTCAAGTGTTTTCTTCTGTGTGATTTTAGCAAAAGCTCAAGCAATAATTTAGGATCTTCAATGAATTAAGGGGCAGTTTTATATGCCCAACATAAACACATGGCTAACAACCACATGCTCAGGGACCATTCAAAGTTAAGAAGGTGCTGAGCACATTGTTAGTTGTGATCCTAGTTACAGCGGTCACAACCTTCTGCATTCACACGATCATAGTCCAGGTGCTTGGTGCCCAGATTGCAATTTTGACATTGCATTGTCCCATGGTCACCTGATTGCCATTTGCAACCTTCTTTGCCAGCTTCCTGCAAGCAAAGTTAATGGAGAAACTGCCAGGCAGACACAAATGGTGACCCTATAATGTCCTTGCTTAATAACTTGCAGTGTTGGGCCAGCCATGTTGGAATTTCCAACACTAAGTGGTGCATTCATGTGACGTCACACTTTATGACTGTGTTGCTTAGCAAGGGAAATATAAGTGGTTATATAAGTCCCAGCTTTGCAAGAAAGGCAGGTTTTTTTCACTTATGGATGCATCAGTTGGTTTATACCTAGGAACTCTTACCTTCATAAGAAAATGACGTCTCACCCTGTCCTAAGGGATTCCACAGAAATGGATAAAAGAGATTATGATTATTGGTAACATTTAAATAATGTTAAATAATGAAATGGCAAGATGATAGCCACACAAACATTAGTCTGGTATCATGTTTCCTATTATGGATTGAGAGAAGGTGGTCCCTTTTATTTTCTCCTATATAATCAATACTACTACTACTACTACTACTACTACTGCTACTACTAGTTGGAAAGGACCTCGGAGGTCATCTAGTCCAACCCCCTGGCTGTCCAGTCTCTTCTTTAAAAATTCCAATGTGGGAGCATTCACAACTTCTGGAGGCAGTTCTAACTGTCAGGAAATTTCTCCTTAGTTGTAGGTTGCTTCTCTCTTTGGATAGTTTCCATCCATTGCTTCCTGTCCTGCCTTCAGGTGCTTTGGAGAATTGCTTGACTCCCTCTTCTTTGTGACAGCCCCTGAGATATTGGAACACTGCTATCATGTCACCCCTAGTTCTTCTCTTCGTTAAACTAGACATACCCAATCCCAGCAACCGTTCTTTATATGTTTTAGCCTCCAGTCCCCTAATCATCTTTGTTGCTTTTCTCTGTGCTCTTTCTAGAGTCCCAACATCTTTTTTACATCGTGGTGACCTATTTTGGCATAAAAATCCAGTTTTTCCATTGAAACATGTCCCCATTTGCTGCATCAGTCAAAGATCAAAATATTCTTAATTGTGTTTTGCTTCTTGGAGGGAAACATCCTTTGATATTAGGCACCAATAGAGTAGAGGTCATTTTCAAAGGTTTTGAGAAACTTGTCCTCCCCTCTTTTCAATGTTACTCCACAGCTGAACACAGTCTTGCTTTTCATGCCTGTCTTTCAATTCATATGGGTATTTCCTTTGTCTGAGAAGGGGACACAATGTCAGGACTGAAGATTGCTTAAATGACAGATGGAAGGGGCATCAAACCCAGTCATTGTTTCACTAGGTTGGAGGGCATCAAGGACAATCAGGATGGTTGGTGAAATTAGGAAATAGTCTTCATTACTTCTAGCATCTGATGGAACTGCAGGGTAAACTCACTGGTTCAGTGCAGTATTTCAGAAATAATTTTGAAAAAATGATTCAGAATTCAGGGGAGTATAAGCATAGCACTCTCTCTACAACTCTTTAGAGCAAATGCATGGTCTGTGTAACCATGCAAGATATGGGCCGTCTTGGTGTTATTTTGATCATGATATAAAGAGAATAGAAATAAAAAAAATAAAAATTGGAATATTATTTTTACATTACTCTCAGCCTGTTAATGACAGTATTGGAAATCTTAATTTATAATTATAAAGTACATGTATTCACACATTGGCTACAAAAATAACAGTTCCACTACAGTTATTTTGCTGTCTTTAAGAATTAGAACCAAATTATAAGAAAATAAATAGATATTAATACCAATCTTATCCTGATTGGCCAGTAAATACATGCTCCAAACAATCTTCTAACATTTGATTTAAGGAGGTAAATGCTAAATCAATGCGATGTTTGATCATCTGAATTTTTAACATTATTTTTAATAAACTAGTTTAAAGTGATAAAAGTTTAAGTTGCAATAAGCATAGTGTTTCAATTTTTTGGTGTTCCTTGCTAGAATTTTTTAATACTATATGTTAAACTTTTGTTTCACTAGAGGCTTAAACGACCTGGAATTGGATGCTTCATCAATGGAAAAGAGGTTTGCTTATAAATTTCTCAAAAGGATCCTTAAATATATTGACTCAGCTCAAGAATTCATTGCACATTTAGGTAAGTTTTGTTAATGTTTCAGTAACTGAGAGTGTTTGTTTGTTTATTATGTTTTCCTCCAGGAACTCAAGACAATGTCTTCTGTCTTCCTTTTTCCTCCCACAATAAATCCCTGAAGAGAAACTTGAGCTGAGGGATATTGACCAGCCCAAAGGCATCTAGTCAGCCTCCATAGCCTAGGATGAGTTTGAATTAGGTCTCTGTGGTTTTTATCCAAAACATTGGATTCAACACAACCTGGATGTCTTAAATATTTTTATCTATAGATAAAAGAAAGTTTTAATGGCCGAAAGCAGCAGTTAAAAAAAACAACTTACTCCACATATTATTTTCTTAGCTTGATTTGTACTTGTTTTCAACTTTTGAAAAATCCAAAGCAGCTCTACAATTTTCAACTATTTCTTCTCCCTTTTCTCACTTAAGCTGAAAATAAATTTAACAGAATGCAGAAGAAAGGTATGTTGAAAAGATACAGCCGTGTTCTCTACAATGGCAATTTTTTCCATAAAACACTTTCAGAACTGGACAATATGAATGAAACTTTCTTATATTGATTCAAATTTATAAGTTGCAAGTAATTTTAGTATTAACTATACTAGATGGAGAGGACAGATAAATAGAACATTATGTTTAACCTTCCTGCTGAATAAATTGTTGCTGCTTCTGGAATTCCACAAGCTTGAATAGTGTGATAACAACCCTGCCTAATGTTATTTGTCTTTACACTGTTTTTTCACAGAAGCCATTGTTACTAGTGGAAAAACTGAGAAATCTCCACATGATCAAGAAATCAAATTCTTTGCCAAAGTGAGTAATGTGTTATTTTAAATAATCTTTAATTCCAATGTTCTGATAATTTTGAGAGCTGTGTGTAGCATAAAACATCTGACATCACTGTAGATCATTGAAGAAATCAAGAAAAATAAATAGGAAAAATATATAACGTTCCAAAATTATTGTACGGAGGTACAAGTTCAAAAATTGTTCTTCTACACAGAAATTGTAGTGATTCAAATTCAAAGGATTTAATTTAAGCCATAAAGTCAATAGTAGTAATCCACTGAAACCATAATTTCATCAGTATTATTTGTTTTCACTATTTTTTGTCAATATTTCTATATTCTGCTATATCTTACAATTGTAAGTGGTTCTATGTCAATGATTCCCTTGGTAACTAAGATGTTATAAGCATACATGAAAATGATGCTGTAATAGTGCTATAGATGGCTGTTGAGCACAAATGGTGTTGAGATACATTATTCTAATGATTGATGACAGTGAGATGTCATACAATTGATTTTGGTAGGCATAGATAATTGGCTTAACATACCAGCATGTAGGGAGTGTAGAGGGCTCTGTAATGAGGACCTCTTATTCTTCATAATTTTATGATTTACACACATGTATTCTACATCAAGGGACGTGGTGGCTCAGTGGGTTAGGACGCTGAGCTTGTCGATCAGAAGGTCGGCAGTTTGGCGGGTCGAATCCCGAGTGCCGCGTAACAGAGTGAGCGCCTGTTACTCGTCCCAGCTTCTGCCAACCTAGCAGTTCAAAAGCACTTAAAAATGCAAGTAGAAAAATAGGGACCACTATGGTGGGAAGGTAACAGCATTCTGTGCGCCTTTGGCGTCTAGTCATGCCGGCCACATGACCACGGAGATGTCCTCGGACAAGTGCTGGCTCTTCGGCTTTGAAACGGAGATGAGCACCGGCCCCTAGAGTTGGAAACAACTAGCACGCATGTGCGGGGGAACCTTTACCTTTCACCTATTCTACATCAGCACAGTTACTTCTCAGAATGTTTCAGAGCTCTAGTCTTTCATTGGGTCTATGTTATATCAGAAGATGAAGCTCCTTCCAACTCCCTCAGTTCCCTTCTGACTACTAATAAAAGTCAGAGCAGCAATAATGGATGGGCCTGTTCTTTGTCTATTGTGGCCCCATTTCTGCTCTTGTTTGTTGAAGCCAGGAAGTTCTTCTGCTATGGATCGTAAGCTCCCATATTGTTGACTTTGTCAATGCTGTGACAATGGATGTCGTTGCTCTGACAACTGAGAACCAGCAGCCATTTTTACTTTTGCTTTTAATGTGCCTTTCTATTCTTTTAGAGTTCAGATGTAGAAGGGGGGATGGGGTAAATGCCTGAGGATTTAGCTAGCCATAACAATGTAGAAGTGTGGAAACTCAAGGACGTGTTCTGATAAGATTTTGGCGGGCTGAGGGGCCGGAGAGGAAAGGCCGCATTTTGTGCTAATTGGGGAATGTGATTTATGACAGCTCTTGTAGGGTGGGAGTTGCAGTTTGTTACTTTGTATCTGAGGGAATCTCATTATTGGGTTCAATTATGTAAGTGCCGATACTTTGTTTCCTAAATAAAATGTTCTTTAAGGAAGAATTCTTGCCTTGAAGTTCTTTATTTGGTTTCATCTATCGGAACCATGACAGACTTTTTTGTTTCAGTGAGGGGCACATTGTGGATTCTGGTCTTTTCTGTACTAAGCCTGCTAAAGGCCTACCTTTACCAGGCTTATTACAATTACTGTTTTCCTTCAAACATTAAACGATGCACCTGTAGTAGCCTCAATAACCATCAAGGCCTTATTTCATTTATCAGCCATCCCATCGTCCCCCGTCAGAACCCATTTATTATTTACTTATTCCAAGCTACTCATGCCAAAAGAATTCTGATTACACCTCTTCATACAGTATTAGGATTAAAAACCTACTAAATATAATAAAATATAAGTCAAATTGACCTAAACATAAGCCATTCATCCAAACCTATCACTTGGCACTACAACCTTGGAAAGAAACAACCAACAGTCCATTTTTTCTTCATAAGCCTTCTGGAAAAGCTAGGATTTTACAGGTTCCCACAATACTGGAAGGGGCACATTGTCCTGATTTCTGGGAGCAGGCTGTTCCAAAAGAGGGGAAATTTCATTGATAAGGCTTGCCCTTTCTGACAATGACAGTCCCTCTGGATATAGACCCATGGTAATCTCTTTTAAATGTGACTGGATGAGTAGAGTTTATACAGAATAGATAATCTAGAGGGCATTGACATCCAGGCTAAAAACAGTCACAGAAATAAGTTGCTTATAAGCATCATTATAAGCATCCATAGGAGAGCCATAGAAGAGCAAATAACAACCTGTGCAATGACATACTCATGACAGAACCTCCCAACACGAACACATAATCATTGCCTTGTAATAATTATATCACTGCACGTGTGTTGCCATTTTGACATCATCATAGTTTACAGTGGACAGCATTGGGCTCTGCCTTTGTATAGTATGTTGTAGGGTAGCTGGAGCACTTACAAAATGTCATTTAAAAAGCCCAGCCTGAGTTTTTGTGCATTTGTGTGCATTTTATCACTTAAAGAGTCACAGTTACAAGTAAATGAAACAGTTCTTTATTTTATTAGCATCAACTCCTTGGTATCTGACCTACCCTTGTGGCTTCTGGTGACTTTTCCAGATCAAACAATGGCTCTAGAGTTCCAAAGGTGCTTTTTCAAGAGGCAGCGGAACTCTCTTTGTTTTTCTTTGAAGACGTTTCACTTTTCATCCAAGAAGCTTCTTCAGTTTGTCAGGAACTGAAGACGCTTCTTGGATGAGAAGTGAAACATCTTCAATGAAAAAACAAAGAAAGTTCAGTTGTCTCTTGAAAAAGCACCTTTGGGACAACCATGACCTGGATGATTGAGAATCTCCATAGACAATGACTCTAGAGAAATAGCTATCACTCCCTGTAGGTATCTTATAGTAATAATCTACAGTTTGTATACATCTTTACTTCTTTAGGTTCTGCTACCATTAGTTGACCAGTATTTCACCAATCATTGCTTGTACTTCCTCTCTTCCCCAACAAAGCCGCTTGGCAGTAGTGGATATGCTTCCAATAAAGAAAAAGAAATGGTAGCAAGGTATGTAGAAAGAAAACATGTATACAGCAATGTACATTAAATGAATCAGTAATGAAAATAGTTGCATTTTAGTCAATGTGCTTGTATTACAGAAATGTGTCCATAGAGGTATTTCTTGATGTACGACCACAATTGGAACACAGACTAAACTATGCAGGCTATAAATAGATTTATTGCAGCTATAGTATAACCAAAGGCATAAAGTCACCTTTTAATTATTAATTACAGGTATGGCACCTAATACCATTTACTAAAATTGGGGGGAGGGATTCTTTTGTTGCTCTTGTTTGCAGCTCAGTTATGGTAGTCCTGCTTACAGGGCCCAAAATACCATTAAATGCCTTATTTATTTATTTATTTATTTATTTATTTATTTATTTATTAAATTTGTATACCGCCCTTCTCCCGAAGGACTCAGGGCGGTTAACAGGGCATATATAAATAACAATACAAAAATTAAAAAGGAATTAAACAAGTGCCCAGTTAAAAAATACAATAACAATAAAAGACCCATTAAAAACCCTAACATTCCCCATCAGGCCAGACCAGCTAGTTCAAATAAGTGGGTCTTCAGACCGCGCCGGAAGGAGCGAAGGTCCGATGCCATCCGGAGCTCAACCGGCAGTTGGTTCCATAGCGCCGGAGCGCCCACAGAGAAGGCCCTCCCCCTGGGGGCCACCAGTCGACATTCCCTGACCGGAGGCACCCTGAGGAGGCCCTCTCTGTGGGAACGCACAGGGCGGAGGGGAGTTGATGCCGGCAGCAGGTGGTCCTCGAGGTACCCCGGACCCATGCCATGTAAGGACTTGAAGATCATAACCAAAACCTTGATTTCACTTCACTGTGTAGTATTAAATAGTGTAAATGGACTGACAATGTACTCATGTAATACCATTTTTGTTGATGCTGATAAATCTAATAATAAAAGACAAAATCCTTAGTCTAAAAATTTTAAATTCCTGGGAGCAAGTTTTTCACAGGGGATGCAATCTGAAACGTCAAAAATATGACCCAAACCAAACTCATCTGCCTTAATTTTCACTTTCCCAAGTTCAAACCCTCTATCCAGACATGTATGTTTAAACGGTCTTTGAAAAATGTTGCTTCCTTACTTTTCTACAGAGTATATAGTATATATTTTTCTTATAGAACATCTATTTATTTTTCCAAAATCACTTTTCAGCCAATTTGTAAGATTTCATTCAAAAACCTGGCACTAAAGATTACATTCCTAATATCTGGCAATAAAGGGTTTTAACTTTGAGGAAGGCAGATAGTATGACATCTATTTAAAGATTATATATCCTTACTCTGATTACTACTATCACTGTGAGGAAAGCTATCAGAAGAACCTAATATATTCCTAAAGAAATTCTACATTCTGCCATATTTAGGAATTGACTCTCCTATATTTTTGCCATAAATCATTCAGCCTTTAAGCAGTCTGGGATAAGACTTCCTTCTGATGCATAGAGAGCACTCCGTACATTTTTAAAAAGAGCAGGGGATATTCATTTCATTGAGCTTTAAATCTCTTTATTTATTTTCTTTCCTCATTTCTTAACATTTTAAAAATCTTTATTTTAAAACATAGCATTTATCAATAAATTAAATTATTAGTGAAAATATTGGCACACGAACGGGGAATAAAACACTGTAGGCATTCAAATTGCTAATACATCACAGAGTCAAGTAAGACTTTACCGAGCAGATACCTTTATCTTCTTTGAAGCAAATAGAAGATAAGGTTCTTCCTCTCCATGGAGATTTCAGTGGTCTCCATTGGCCTCTGGAAAGTTAAAATAGATGACAAGTGTCAGCTATCAAAGTGTGTTTTCTTCTCCATGCCAGCCCGCAAACCTTTTAATGAATAATCACCATGGGGTTTGGTGAACGTATACCAGCATTTTCATAATTAACATTGACCGATGAAAAATAGAATTAATAAAATAGAATGTATCATTTTCCCCTAGTTTAAGTTGTAATTGTATCTAGCAATTCAGAAACTGTTTAACTTCAGAAACAGTTAACAAAGTAAATGTTGCAGGAAACAGAGGGTTTTATAAAATAATATTTACTTTTTTCTAGGTGTTAAAATATGTATGCTTATTGTATTAAAAATAGTAACTGTTTTTCAAATTAAAAGGATACATAGTTTTTGCTTAGTTTGTTATTCATGGAAATAGTTTCTTTGTATGCTTCATCCTCTTTTACTTTTTGTTTGTTTGTTTGTTTTAGCCTTTTCTGCAAACTTGCGGCTCTTGTTAGACATAGGATTTCTCTGTTTGGTAAGTTAAAAATGGTTTTGCAGGAGTTTCAAATTGTATGAAGTTTAGTTTGGTTGCTTCTCAATTTGTGACAAAGTGCAATGTTATTTTTCTCTGTGTTGAAGCACTATGTAATTCACTTCCCACTGGAGGAACAATGCTGTACTGTCTTCTAATGTTTATATTTGCTGCTTTTAAAACATGGTTTATTTCCTGATTATTCGGTTATCACCAGTAATATGTTTCTTGCTGAGTACAAGATGTTGCCTGGACAAAGTATATTGTTGTACAGGGAAGCCATATGACTGAATTGTAAAATAGAAATTTGATTATTAACACATTATTTCACTTGTGTCTCTATTGACATTTTAAATCACAGGTGAGTAGCCTGTAAATGACTTGTGGCCTCCGTAGCTTCAGTGTAGGCTCTCCACTAGACTCCTAGATTGCACTGCAAAAATGCTGAGTTTAACACTGGGAATTTTAAAAATGATTTAAAGGCTGCTACAAAGAAGTTAAGGGACACGGTGGCTCAGTGGGTTAGGATGCTGAGCTTGTCGATCAGAAGGTCGGCAGTTTGGCAGGTCGAATCCTGAGTGCTGCGTAACAGAGTGAGCGCCTGTTACTCGTCCCAGCTTCTGCCAACTTAGCAGTTCGAAAGCACGTAAAAATGCAAGTAGAAAAATAGGGACCACTATGGTGGGAAGGTAACAGCGTTCCGTGCGCCTTTGGCGTCTAGTCATGCCGGCCACATGACCACGGAGACGTCCTCGGACAAGCGCTGGCTCTTCAGCTTTGAAATGGAGATGAGCACCGGCCCCTAGAGTCGGAAACAACTAGCACAGATGTGCGGGGGAACCTTTACCTTTACCTTACCTTTACAAAGAAGTTGCTTATCCAATATTAATAATATTAATAATATTTAGAATTTGGTGGGAGAAATAAGCTGAAATAAACACGGTAACAGGATTTACGATAAGGCAACTAAAATGACATAGGATTATTGAAACTATATACTTAATTGTTGTTAATTAAAATAATGAGAATTGTCTTAATCTAATGTTTTGCAAAGAAAGATACTTTGGGGAAAGGGGAAATCAAATGAAATTAACATATGGAATATAGATAATAGAAATTAATTGTTAAGGATTATCTTATAAATGTTACCCAGACAACATACTCTTTACAAATTACTGAATGATTTATGTTATATTAAAAAATTCTAATAAAAAATTTATACAAAAAAAAGAAGTTGCTTAGCCATACTTCAAGTATAGAAATGTTAATAGGGAAAAATTACACAAAGCAAGCATTAATGTCTGAGGCCTGGAGGAACGTTGTCCATGGGGTCGCGAGGGTCGGACGCAACTTCGCAACTAACAACAAAGTGTTTGCATGCTTAGATGAAATAGCAAGAAAAAAGAACAGTTTCAACTTTCATTATTAAAACAGGACAGCAGATTTCCCTAGTATAAATACATTTGGTATACATTTTATTTAAAAAATGATTTCTTGTTGTAGAGAATTTTTAAAGAACAACAGCTGTTATTTCCTTCAATTTTGATTAGGTAGTGATGCTGCAACAATGGTTAGTTGCCTACATATCTTAGCTCAGACACTAGATACAAGGTAAGTTTGATTATTTACTCCTGTTTTCCATTCCTACCTGTCAGCAGTAACAGGAGGAGAAGCTGTGTTGGGCTGCTGCAGCACGATAAAGTTTTTGCTCTACAATTTCTACCCCTGAAATCCATACTTAAGAAGTGGAGAAAACCTGGACTCTTTTTCCTTTCCATTATATAATTTTATGAGGAAACTTTATATTCTATACAGGTAGTCCTTGATTTATGACGTCAATTGAGCCTAAAGTTTCTGTTGTTAAGTGAAACACTTGTTAAGTGAGTTTTACTCCATTTTACGACCTTTCTTGCCTCATTTGTTACGTGAATCACTGCAGGTGTTAAGTTAGTAATATAGTTGCTAAATGAATATGGTTTTTCCCATTGACTTTGCTTGTCAGAAGGGCGCAAAAGGTGATCCAATGACCTCAGGGCACTGCAAACCATTATAAATATGAGTCAGTTGTCAAGTGTCTGAATTTTGATCACATGACCATGAGGATGCTGTAATGGTCGTAAGTGTGAAAAATGGTCACCAGTCACTTTTTCCAGCGCTGTTGTAACTTCGAACAGTCACTAAATGAACTGTTGTAAGTCAAGGCTTACCTGTAGTATGAGTGTATGGATGTCAGAGTCTATATTTGATTTTGTGTGTGTGTAAGTCTGTGCCTGTGTGCGTGCATGTGCACACATATCTGTGTATAAGTGTCACATGGGGCTAGAACAAGGAGAAATGTTGATGTGGAAGAAGAAAAAAATGAATATGTCTACAGTGAAGAATCATTTTTCTTTTTTAAAAAAGGATCCATTTTATAAATTGATTCCCATTGCTTTGCCTCTCCCAATTTTTATAGTCTCAGACCTGGTAACTATACCTTTTGTAATTACATTTATTTATTTGAATATATTTATATAGCTACTTGTGTCACAAAATGACTATGGGTTATATCACTAGCTGCTGAGAATGCATATTAGAATTGTATACAGAGTTTGGAAGATACAAATTGTACATAAGTCATATAAGCTTTCTTTTGCAGCTTGAAACAGCATAATTTAAACGTGGCGTTGCCAAATAGTAAGAATTTTATAATAATATATAAAAGATGAAATCACTTTTCAGCTTTTTAAACCCCATCTGGAATTAACACAAATTGTATGAACAAATGCAAACAATAACTAATAAACATTAATTAATAAAATAATGTTTATCCATGCACATACTTGCTTCCTAAATTTTCAATATTACCTTGCAGAACGGTCATGAAATCTGGTTCAGAGGTGGTTAAAGCAGGATTGCATGCCTTCTTTGAAAACGCTGCAGAAGATCTACAGAAGACATCAGAAAACCTTAAACTTGGAAAATTTACCCACTCCCGAACTCAGATTAAAGGAGTCTCTCAAAATATCAACTATACAACAGTGGCACTGCTGCCTATCTTAACATCCATTTTTGAACATGTTGCTCAGCATAATTTTGGTACTGATTTGCTTTGTAAGTCTTCTAATTTTTCAGCTTTTTAAATTTAGTCTAGAACAGGGGAGTCAAATTGTTGGCCCACCGGCCAGACGCGTCATCCAGAAGCCTCGCCCACCCCATTGCCGGCAATGGCAAAATAGTCCCAATACGTCTCACGACATCACGTGACGTCGCGAGTTTGACATGTCTGGTCTAGAATATTGTTCTATTCTAATAAAGGAGGCATCAATATTGTGTTACTTATCTGAAAGTCTAAAATCTGTATTAAAAACAAATATTGGCTAAGGCTCAAATGTTCAAATAATTCCAAAATGATGTGTTTCTCCTTCCCTCTCTTGCATGTTAGACTCTGGCTATTTACCCAGAACTAGGCAGATTGGAGGCTAACACGATTCAAGATTCTCTACAAGCATAAAGGGTTATGTCTTCTAAAATTTCATGCAAAAAATAAATGAACAATGTTTTTATATCTTTGTTTAGAAATTGGAAAAATATTCAATTGTTTCTGTTGCCTTCTGTAATCATATTTTATTATTGTATCTATCTACATGCTATGAATCAGCAAATTTCATTATGGTCCATAACCCTCAAGGAAGAGGCTTTCATCCTGCAAAAAACTGATTTTAGTTAATTATTATTATTATTCATGCAATCTGTAAGGTATCCAGAGTGATTTTATATAAACATAAAACTGATAAATTCTTCCTTGAGGCTTATTGTTTAAAAAGACAGAAAGAAATAGAATTGGAAGGAGAAATGACAAACATTTGTATTAAGATGAATAAAATAACATTTTTTTCTTTCTTTCAGTAAATGATGTCCAAATTTCATGTTACAGAATTCTTTGTAGTCTGTACTCTCTTGGAACTGGAAAGAACATTTATGTTGAAAGGTACTTAATAAAAAGAACTGCTTATGATGAACATTTTTTTTATTATTTTTATCTGCTCCAGATATAATTTCCAACAACTCAAATATTGCACAATATTTTGAATTCAGGATATAGAAATTAATATTTAACTCTATTTTAATTCATTTTATCAAACTAAGACAGTAGATGGGGTTTTAAACTTTTCCCTTTGGTTCTAAACTCATTGCAATGATATTAGATTCAGTATAATCCCTACCTCCCAATGATCCTTAGGATGCTGAGAATAGCAAATTTTGCTGGCAGGGCTACATAATTACATCCCAGCTTCTGCCAACCTAGCAGTTCGAAAGCACGTAAAAATGCAAGTAGAAAAATAGGGACCACTACAGTGGGAAGGTAACAGCATTCCGCGTGCCTTTGGCATCTAGTCATGCAGGCCACATGACCACAGAGACATCCTCGGACAAGCGCTGGCTCTTTGGCTTTGAAATGGAGATGAGCACCGGCCCCTAGAGTTGGAAACGACTAGCACGCATGTGCGGGGGAACCTTTGCCTTTACCTTTAAAACCTTAAGAGGTTTTTTGGTCTGTTACCTAAAACTTAGATATTTGGGGGCACGGGGAGAATCAGACTTTTCTTGTTTCAGTCTTTTTAAAAAAAAATTCTTGAAGCCAACTGTCACCAATCTGGCTAGCAGCTCTTCCTCAGAATTGTTAGTAAGGGTGTTCCTTTCTTGGCTAGCTAACACATCTTCTGCTTTCAGGGATCCTAACTAGACTTCTCTCTCTTCATACTCCTCTTGGTTTCACTAGTTTTCTGCTGCACAAGGACACTGCTCCAACCCACCCAGGACACCTAGGAATTGGCTTTATTAAAGTTAGTTTTAAGTAGACACTAAATTTACGAGTAGTATTTACCAGTTTATCCCTTATAAATAAGGACCTCCCTACATCATGTTATTTCCAGGTTATGAAATGCCCTTTGCAAACCCCTGTCCTAAAATCTAAACATTTTATTACATATAGCTATACTGAATAACTTTTATGGTTTGCTGCACAGTCAGACAGATGTTCAGACTGGATTTGGCATTTTTATCCTCCTATTGAGTCCTTCCCAAGGACCTGCTGATGTTTTATGATGTTAGAGGTAATCATCGCAGGATGCAAGCTGTTCCAAGTTGCCTTTTGCAATTGACTGATGGCGAATTTGTCAATGCTGATTGTGTTCAAGTGGTGCTCCAGGTGTTTTGGGATTGCACCCAAGGTGCCTATTACTATTTGCTATTACATCCAATGGAAATTGAAGAAAAAATATTTTGGTTGTTAGACCCCAAATTTCCACCAATAGCTAGGTAACCTATGGCTCTACTGCTGGGGTGTCAAACTGCCGGCTCATGGGCCGGATGCGTCATGCTGAAACCGCACCCACCCCATTGCCGGCAGTGGGGAAAAAGTTGCAATACGTCATGACACGTCACGTGACTTGCGAGTTTGACACCCCTGCTCTACTGCTACAGTATGTGGGATATTTAACCCAATTTGATCTACCCTATTGTATGGAATATAGGATGAAAGAAGAGGTGTTGTCAGAAAGAGAAAGGCTGAAAAAAGAGATCTTCCAGAAAGTGAAAAGAGAAAAAAAAGGTCTAAACATCAATATGCCCTTCTCTCAACAGAAAAATTAAGTCTATATGGGATACAGAACTTAGCAAGTATTTAAAGATACTACGGCCTGATCTCTGTTTAGAATTATCTGAAAAAAATATGTGTGCAATTGGTTGAGTTACTTAAGTTAAATAGCAATCCATTTTTCCTCCTTGAAGGAAAAAGCTAGGAAGACCCAGCTAGCTATTGAATGCACTACACATACTGAAGCTTTATATTAAGCTGCAGTAACTTTATCATCGCTAATGCCATGCATCAGAGGGAGCCTTAATGCTTTATCTGTTTTCCACCTCCAAATCATCCCCCAGTGGATTTTTAATCTCATAGAATATAACATGCAAACTTACAAGACAAAAGTTATATTATAAATCCTACATGTGGGATGAAAATTGAAAGTGGATTTACAGACTACGGTAAAATGGAACCTTGGTCTGAATCATAGCAATACAAAGCTATTCTTAATACTAGGAACAGAAGGTGGGGGGGAATGTTCCAGAGATGACAGGAAATGTTATTTGTGAAATACTGAAAAGAATCATACAAATTTATTTTAGAATGTTTATGAGATGGGCAGATCAGCTTGCTCAAACGGTGTCAGCACTAAATTTCGAGTGGAAATTCACACACACACACACACACACACACACACACACTTTTTTTTCCCTCCCTTTGAATCCATGGAAAACAAATAGGTGAATCACTGGGAAAATAATGGTAAATCAACCCTGACTGAACTCCTTTCCATTTTCTGCAGAAATATTTAACAATAAAAATAAACAATCAGCAGCTTTTAAATAATTCAGAGCTTATTCACTCTTTTCCTAAGGCTATTATTTTAATCAAATCAGTTATACATCCCACAAGGATGCTTTAATATTTAAAAGTACAAAAAGAAGTACACCAAGCCACCAATAATAATTTCACCTATACCTTATTTAAACAACCAACAGGAGTTCCTTGGTTCTTCTAAAGATATTTTAAAATACACACTGTTCTGAATTGCTTTCTGAAGGACTATTTCATTTTGAAACATTTCTTAGGCAAAAACTGAGGAAACATCAGAGCTTAGCTCCAATGTGATTTGGAGAAATAGGTTCATTTTTTAAAGGTTTAAAATACTAAGGATAATTTCCTACATTAATAATACTTTCTCTCATTTGTAGGCAAAGGCCAGCTCTTGGTGAGTGCTTAGCTTCTCTTGTAGCAGCAATTCCAGTAGCCTTCCTCGAACCTTCTCTCAATCTTTACAATCCCCTCTCTGTCTTCAACACAAAGTCAGCCAGAGAGAAAGCTAGTGAGTATTTCAGAAAGCATAAAATTCTTTGTAACGAAGACACTGCATCTTTAAAAAAAAATGCCTAAAATTCTTACAAAATTTTATTGAATATGCCCTTTAGTTGTGCATGATAAAAAGGTCTATAATAAGACTTTTGGAATGAATAATATGAATTATATTTAACTGAATTCCCATTCTTATGATCTATTTAAATCTCATCGACACAAATTAATGGCAGGTAGTTTTCCGTGTTTTTTTATAGGTACCTCATTTAAGTGTTTTCGTTTTGTGGTATAGTTATATTAATTCCATATTTATGTAATCAGTTGCTTCATAAGTAATTTAAAAGCCAGAGTAGAAATCTGTGATCCTGATCTTCTTTGATGTTTCAGAGGTGGGGGGTGAATAAAGTTCACAACTATAGCCCTGAGGTAAGGGGCATAAACACTTACTACTTCTATCACATTCTTGATTAGCATCATGTTCCCTGAAGATGCTATTTGCCTTTTGGGAATGAACATTCAAGTATCAGCACATTTCCTTCTGTAAGGAAAATATCATCTTCAGGTGTAATTTCAAGAGAAGAAATTATGCTTCTTCTCTTGAAGGATTAAATATCCCACTGAGATATAGACCCAGTCTTCTACTGTTACTAGTTTTCATTTAATAAGAGTCAGGGTTGAATGAAGGCAGCGCTTTGAAATAAATCCAAATCTGGAATGTAAAACTATGAGGCAAATCAAAAGCAGAATCAACAGCAAACGAGGAACAATGTTTAAATCAGGAGGCAGGACTGAGGCACGAGACAGATGTAAGCATTAAAAATAAACAAAATATATAGAAGACAGGAAGACCCTATAGCTTTATTGATAGATATTGGAAGAGTAAGCCATTGAGTTTTCTTCTGTGCATCTAATTGCAGCATAGAGTCAGCCCATGGTTAAAATGTCCTTAATGGAGACCTTGCTTCCTGGAGTTCAGTGTTTCAACACATCGAGAGTGGCATACGTACCCAGCCTTAATTTTGAATTTTCATAGATCCAAAAGTACACCCCCCCCCAAAGAAAAGACTGTGTGAAGAAACTGCTATTTATTAAAAAATACTGACATGCGATGGTTCAGACATCTTAATTTTCTTTCCTTTGGATTGCTTATGACAGTCACAGCTGTGAAATAAATGATTCTTATGACTTCAGTGACTGAACATTTGTCTCAATTTTTTTTAACTATCAGATTTGATTCTCTAAGAAAATTGCCCAGATTATCCTTCATTTTAATAATAAGCAGGATATAACAAACATTTTGAATATTTAAACTAGTTGAATATATTACCATCCTTTTTAACAGCACTAGGATTTAGACTTATATACCACTTTATAGTGCTTTACAGCACTCTCTGAGCAGTATACAATGTCAGCCTATTGCCCCCAACAATCTGGGTCCTCATTTTATGGATATTGGAAGGATGGAAAGCTGAGACAACCTTGAACCCATCAAGATCGAACTGCAGACTCTGGGCACAGTTAGCCTGCAATACTGGATTCTAACCATTGCGCCATCAGGGCTTTTAGTTAAAAACGACTCCTGAAAATGCCATATGCTAAACAATACTAATAACTCCTGAAAAGAAAATAGGTGATAGTTGGCAAGTCATAATACCACAGTTTACAGTTCATTTACTAAAAATTCAACATTGGGGAGAGGATTATCAAAACAGTAGAGGACACCTCTTTAGACTTTTAAAGAGATAATCCTCTGAATTAGTTTAATTCACTTCTATAAGCAGTGGTATATTTAGATTACTTTCCTGAGAATGTTTTTCTGCCTAGTCTTATTTTTGTCTTAACAACATGACACCTATTGTTGTTGTACTTATCAGCATTGTGCTGATTTCTCAGTATATCTGTGGCAGGAACAAAAATGTAATACATATCATAATATGCCTCTGTTTCATGGTAATTTTTTGTGTGGGTTAGGAAGCAACAATCAGTTCCTATTTGTAGACTGAAGTGTTATTTTGTAAGCAGGAACTTTTTTACTTAATTCCTGATGAGAACAAGGCTGCTGAGATGAAATGAATGAAAAACTCTATACGTAGCATTCAAGCAAAGCATCTAATGTGGTTAGACAGAAGTTAGATCTATTGAATCATGTTTTCTGTTATGGATGGGCAGCCCAGAATCTCTTTCCAACTAGGAAAGCAGGGGATAAAATAAGGCTTTTTATTCCACATTACGATAGAAATGATATTAATTAAAATGTGCTGTAGTTCTTTTTATTAAAAAGAAATAAGTATGTTAACCTATTTAAACCTATTCTTATATAATACAAAGTTTTAGGCATGCCTGAGACAGTAGAAGAAATGTGTCCAGAAATCCCTCATTTGGATGGCTTAATGAAAGAAATAAATAGTTTGGCTGATTCTGGAGCCAGGTATACTGAAATGCCACATGTAATTGAAGTGATCTTGCCCATGCTGTGCAACTATCTGTCATACTGGTGGGAAAAAGGACCTGAAAATAAAGCAGAGAGTGATGGACCTTGCTGCACAAGGGTAACCTCTGAGCATCTTAGCATAATACTGGGGAACATTTTGAAAATCATCAACAATAACTTGGGAATAGATGAAGCAACTTGGATGAAAAGAATTGCAGGTACTTACTATAGAGCTCTTTCTACATTTGTTGGTTATACTAGTAATTCTCCTAAATTTTGATGAAGTTGATTCCACAATGCCCGATTTACATTTAACAAGTAATATACTATGTTATGAGTTCATCATTTGATTAAAAATCAATATTAAATATAGGCTTTCTTTCCAGTGGAAACTTTTAAGTGAAGGCAATAAAAACGTATGAGTTTCCTATTTAACAAAAACAGAAATATATTACCTCTTTTCTTTCCAGGAAGTGTAGTTAGAGCTTATACATTAATCAAGGTAATTGAAAGCAATACTAGAAATAAGTAGAAACATATTCATCCATTATTACGGTATGTGTTCTGTAAGGAAATATGCACATGAAAAGTGTAGCTCAATTCACTAAACCTTGCTCACTGACTAGGTACTGAGTATGTCATTGGGTCCGGGGTATTTGAGGGAGCACCTGCTGCCAGCATCAAGTGCCCTTCGTCCAGTGCGCTCCCACAGGGAGGGTCTGCTCAGGGTCCCACCGGTAAGAGATTGCCGGCGGGTAACGCCCAGGGATAGGGCCTTCTCAGTGGGGGCGCCTGCCCTCTGGAACCAGCTGCCAGTGGAGCTGAGGACTGCCCCCGACCTCCGTTCATTCCGCCGGGGCCTGAAGACCTGGCTCTTTGAGCTCTCTGGCCCAGGCTGAGGATTAATCTATTTTAACTGGGGTTTTATTTGCACAGGGTTAAGTTTAATCTTTTTAAAACTGGTTTTAACTTTTGTATTGTTGGTTTTTAATTCCCTGTAAACCGCCCTGAGTCCTCAGGGAAAGGGCGGTATATAAATGTAATAAATAATAATAAATAATAATAATAATTTATGTAGGACTGACTCTTACCATCTACAGAAAAAAATATTTCATTAGCAATTTTAAAGTGCTTTGTAAAATCTTATGGCATGCTTGGTTTCTATATCATTTGAATACATTGTTGTAGAATGGATATTATATATGACTCTCAGATGTGATACATTATGTTCAAAAAATGTCCCTTTTTGTTGAAATTACAGCTTACCGTAATTTCACATCCAACCATACCTTAAAAAAATAACCCATGGTAAATTTTGGGCTACTTTGTTCTGTATTTTATATTTAAGTAGCAACTTAATTTTTCTATCATTTTAATTAAATAGCAGATTCCCATTACATCCAAACATAGAAAGTTCATTTTTAGTTAACAAACCAAAACCTGCAGTCACAGACTGACTGTTGATTGGACCACAAATAGCATAAAACACATCTTTCAGTTTGGGGATAATGGCAAATTGGCGTGAAATTACAGGTCATGCACAGAACGACAGGGTGTTATTGTTATAACTGAGTTGAGACTTAGAGTTCAGTGCAGCAATAAACTAGTACTTGAACAAATTTGTATATATAATTATTTTCAATGTAATATTTTATATTTAAAATTATTTACATGTATATTTTGCATATAGTGTATGCTCAACCAATCATAAGTAAAGCCAGACCAGATCTGCTGAAAAGTCATTTTATTCCGACTCTGGAAAAGCTAAAGAAGAAAGCCATTAAAATAGTGATTGAAGAAGAACAATTGAAAGCAGACAATAAAACTGACACCCAAGAAGCAGAGCTTCTCATTCTAGATGAATTTGCAGTTCTTTGTCGAGATCTTTATGCATTTTATCCTATGTTGATCCGCTATGTAGACAACAACAGGTGGGAGAATTTAAAATATATTTATTTGCAGAATTTATAATTTGTAATTTCAGCATAACGTAAGTGTTCCCAGAATGGTTAACAAAATAAATATGCATCTGTACAAATAGATTAAAAAATAGTTATTTAAAATAACTACCTTTTGTTTGACCAAATAACAAGTTTTACTCTATCTATAAATGTCAGTGCTGACATTTAAAAGCTGACTTTCCTAGATTTTAAATACCACCACGTACTTTTTGTGATGAAAACATAAAATTAAAATCTAATAATGTGTTGGTTCTTGCATGACACCTTGCTATATGTAAGTAATTTTTGAATTTTTAAAGACAGTGGGGAGGGGGACTGGGATAACTTCTGGAGGAGCCAGTGGATGCCAGGATGCCTCAAAGGGAAGTTTCCAAACAGAAGTCATTAATGAAAATGCTATCTCTCTTACTTGACAACAATAGTACTTTATAAATCTAGAAGTGAAAATAAATAGGGAGGATGCAGAAGGCCCATATTGACACTTGGTCCAAACAATGCTTGGCTGAAAATCAAAATTTGGAATCCATCTCAGAAAATTATGAGAGTCAATGAGGTTTTACAGTGTAGATTGACATAGATCTCAAGACCTTGTTCTTGTGAATAATCTAGGTACTATGTATCATACTATCTTCGGTGAAAGCCCCACATAAAACACACAATAATATTACAAAACTTGAATGTTGCAAGCACTGTGTCCTGTTCAATAAAGGATACAAAAAAATACATACAAACCAAAGTCATAGCAGATGGTAAACAGCAAGGTAAACTGTACAATCAGAGGAATAAGTCTAGATTAGTCAAGAAGGAAGTTCTCCCGATGGACATACAGATGCTATTGGGGTACTCTCATGCAAATAATGGAGATATACTGCTGACCTGCCATTATTCCTCTGCTACTCCTGTTTCAAGGCATATTCTTGCCAACCTGCAATAAGTCTCAGGACATCCTTGATACCTATTTTTCACCATGAATTGATGTATTTTTTAACAATATCCAAATCAATAGCTATCACACATCTTTATTTATTTATTAATCAATAAATAGCCATCCATCTCAATGAAGGTAAAGATAGATGTATAGAATTCATTCAGTTTGTCTCTAATATTCCTGTCCTCCAGGAGCATCATTTGATTCCTTTTTCATCTAATGGTTTGGCCACTTTCCTGGCTGTATTATTTGCTTCAAATATATTTGCAGAATTTCTTAGTCTCCCTTAGTAGTTTGTTCTTGTTGTTTATTTATACATTTATATGGTCCCCCAACTCAAGCACTGTGACACTGATTGGCTTACAGCATTAAAAAACAAATCACAAAATCCACAAAACCCTCTCCCACCCTCATCCCCTTAATGATTTGTTGCTATTGGCATTATATTCCTTGAATTGTTTTTCTGTTCATTATTAACCTTCAAGGAATTAAGATATATTCCGGAAAACATCCCTTTAAAATATACAATTTATCAAACATTTGCCTTACATACAAATTGTGTGCTTGCTTGCTTCAATAATGTTGAAAAATCACATGATGTGTAAGTAGTAGATACTCCTTATCTTGGACCAATCAGCAAGAAAAAAAAAGCCAAGGTCATTCACAAGAAATGAGTCAAGGTCACTTCATGGATCAACAACCAGAGTTAACTAATCCCGATAAGTGGAAAGTTTGATAGTGTTGACACCTGACACAGCAAAGAATAGAGTGCTTTCTTGAGAAAAATCAATAATGAATAGGACAAAGGGAGCATTATTGTCCTCAAGCTTCACTAAATTTAGGATAGTCAGAAAAAGAAACATTTGAATGACTGCCTTCATATCAAGTCAAATGGATGTCAAGCCAACGAAACATTCAGAATAGTAAGGATACTTGAGATTTTATAGAAGATGTATAAAAAGCTTTTAAAGCTCTGTCTTTTAGCTTCCTAAAACTGTTGCGACATTTACCATTTTGATAATATTGTGTTTTATTAAAATATAAAATTGTGTTTGTCTAATCCATGTTGCTCAAGGCAGTTTTGACTATTTCTTTGCTAACGTGAATGTTCTTGCGTTTAAACATAAGCTTTTTCTAATATTGCTGTGTTAGAGAGGACATATAATTCCTGAAAGGAATAAAAAAAGAAAAAGACTATGGATTCTAAACTGTGGAAATGTATTAAGGTTTTATGTTGCTAAAAAAGAAATATTGATTGATTTTGGTGCCGTGATTGACAGATATTCTTCTATGCTTACTTAGAATTAAGTTCCATTCTTAAGCTCAGTGGAATTTACTTTGGGGGAGGTGTGGATTGAATTGCACTATTAATGCATCCTGCCGGTAAAAGGAATAACACAGTAAACAATTCTTCTATACGCACTGATAATTTGATACATGGTACCAGAAACAAAGTGCTAAAATGAAAATTAAAAAGTGAAGATCGCATGGACTTCAGTCTTATAAACTTATGTTGTTTCTCTTTTAAGATCAAACTGGCTTAAAAAACCAGATGCCGATTCTGATGAACTTTTCCGAATGGTAGCAGAGGTTTTCATCTTGTGGTGTAAATCACACGTAAGACAATATTTCACATTATTTTTACAATACTGTGTGCACATTGATCTACATATGTAAAATAGGGCTCAAAGGCGATATTTGTCATTTTTTTTCCAGAATTTTAAGAGAGAAGAACAAAATTTTGTGATTCAGAATGAAATTAACAATTTGGCATTTTTGACAGGTGACAATAAGAGCAAGATATCAAAAGTAAGTGAAAAGTATTTAGTATTCAAATGTATTTTGTTGTAATAATTGTGTTAAAGGTCACTCCTCTTCTTTGCTGAAGTTGAGTAGTTAGTTCTTAAAGTGGAAATCAATTATAATCATTACATGGTATTATGTAAAAAGGCAACATAATCATATTTTTAATTTTTAAAATACAGTTTCCTTGATAGAAACATACTTCTGTATAGAAGTATAGCAGTAGAAATTTGTATTAAGGGGGTTTGATTTTGTTCTTTTTGCTGTAATGAGACAAGATGAACCTCACACCTCTGTATAATCAGATTTCTATCTGTGTATGCGTGCATAAGTGTGTGTGAATGAAAAACTTGCATCTCAGTAGCTTAGGGAATATCTCAATTACCAGAACAGATCTACTTTATCTAAAAAAAAAACCCTGAAGTATGATGCCTCAAAGGTGCTTTTTTCTTCAAAAGGAAACTGGGCTGTTTTTTCCTTGAGGAAGAAGAAAACATTTTGCTTCTCATCCAAGATGCTTCATTAGTTCTGATGGCAGGGGAATGGAATGGAATGTTTTCTTTTCTCCCGGCCGTCAGAACTGATGAAGTTTCTTGGATGAGAAGTGAAACATTTTCTTCTTTTTCTTCCTCAAGGAAAAAAAACCATCCAGTTGCCTTTTGAAGAAAAAAAAACATCTTTGAGACAACTGTGACCTGGATGACTGAGAATCTCCACAGACGTGAAGTGTGATGCACATACTGTAGACAACAATGATTCTCAGATATGTCTGAAACTAGTGCATTTTTATAAACAAAAGAGAAAACATTAAAAACCCTTTGTTTATTAAATTTTAGATTACCATTTAGGAGAAGCAAAACCCATTCTTACTGAGATAATCCATGGATTTTTGGCAAGAAGAGGATTAAATGAATAATTTGTAAATTCTTCGTAGAAGCCTGATAGTCTAAAGAAGGAAAAAGTATTATGATATATTTGAAAGGGAAGAGAAATTATTTGACTTTACCAGGGCATAACTGAAGTGCACACAGAATGTTATAGCATCATAGAGTTGGAAGAGAGACTATCTAGTCCAAATCATTGCTTGGAGCTGCATCCACTGAAATGTTTATAAGTGGTGGCTATCTAGCCTCTGTCTTGAAGATCTCTAGCAAAGGAAAATCTACCAGTTCATGTTCTATTGTTTGATAGCTTGAACTGCCCAGAGGTTCCCCATGCTACCTAGTTTGAATTTACTTCCATGTTCTTTTAATTCATGGTGCTGGTTCCAACATCTAGGCTAATACTAAATTCCTGTATTATGTGAGAACTGTTCAGATACTAGAAATTGGTAGCACCTTTCTTTTCAGTTGGGTCTTCTATAGATTATATATACCCAGATTCTTCAGATATTATCATGATTCAATTCCCTGGATCTTCTGATAAATTAGGAAAGCTACAAAGAATCCTAAAAAAAAAGCATCCAGACAGTTTTCCAATATTTGATTAAATGGATGAAGTATCTCAGTATGATGCAGAGTTCAATTTTTCATTGCAAATAAAAGATATAAAATATTTATTTTCCTCTATGTATATGGCTACTAAGCTTTTTGTAACTATCTGGAATGACCAGGTCTAAGAAACCACAAATAGTTGCTGTCAGTAATGTAGCTTTTCTTTTTTGAGTACAGGACATAGAATAATTAAAGCCTCTGTATTCTGATCTTCTATTTGACAGTTTTAAGAATTAATTGATTTGATTTTTGAGGTATGTTACTAAATTTGATATCCTGAACTTATGAAAAAGCAATACATGCTGTTAAGGAATTTTGTTGTGCAGAGGTCTCCTTGTGCTACCAAAGAGTTGCACAGACAAGGAAGGGTACTGAGAGCAGTAAGAGTCACACAAGAGTACACTGAGTTGTAAAAGCAAAACGTACTTTACTTTTGAGGTGGTATAAGAACAAAAATGCACAGTCAAAAATAAACAGTCCAGGTCATACACAATAGCAACAGTCCAAGAAGTAATCCAAAATACCAAGTCTTCTTACCGGTCCAGAGGTCAATACACAGTTCAGGTAACAGAGCAAAAACAGTAACAGTAGAAAGCAGTGAATTCAGAGAGAGAAAGAAGCTACGTTACTAGCTCCCTCTTATGGCCATGAGAACACTTACACCCATTGGCCAATTAACTTCTTAAAGACATAACATCATGGTTAATATATTTTCAACCCAACATTGTAGGCTAACACCATATGCCTAACACATGCAAAAGCCATTAGCTACCTATTAAAATTACTTGCCTTTGTGGGTATAATATTTGACAAATATTAAATAGAGACAGTTAAGGAATAGCAGTTGAAGAGAGCTGTTGGTTAGAAAACAGAGTACTGGTTGTGAGATGATGGCAAGCTGGATGTGCCCGAGGGAAAAATGAAGAAAAGAGATTTGACTTCTCTTGGTTAGAACATTGAGGGTTTCCTTGATCAGCTTGCCCACAAATCACAAAAAAGAACAGTGGTAGATGAAAGACACTGAACCCATTCTGCCATACTTCCATGTACACTCAAAAATATACAAGCCTCACATACCTTATCATCCAATTGTATTGTTTCTGGAGATCCTCATAGCCAAAGAACTTATAAGAAAAGTGTACATCTTACATGGGTGATTGAATATTCTATCAGTTCTCCACAAAATCAAAGTGCTTCCAGAAAATAAAAAAAATAGTAACAGAAGAAGATGAAATTGTGGTTTCAGTTGATGTCACAGCACTCATCTTTCCAGAACTAGCAAAATAATCCATGGCAGAAGTACTACACAACACACACAACCTAGTCAAAACCTCTTAAGGTCAAAATACTAAAAATCGTGGACTTCATCAACCTTTGCCTCACTACTTACTTTCAGTTTTATGGACAAATGTACCAACAAATCAGAGGAATAACTCAGGATCATCACTCTGTCCATAGCAGAAACCATAATGCAGCTTCTAGAAACTATAGCATTCCCAGATATACAACCAAAAGTATGAATCTGGTATGTAGATAACACCTTAATCATAATAAAAAGGAATAGCTAGAGAAGGCACACGAAACAATCAACAATATCTTCAAAGGAATAAAATTCACGATGGAAGGAGAAACTACCAACACACTACCCATTTTTTATATCCTTATCAGCAGAGGAAACAATGGCAAATTAGAAACACAAGTCTATTGAAAAACAACCAAGCTACTGCCAAACCTCCCACAAGAGAAGCTGTGTAAAATGAAATAACCCAGAAAACCAACAGATTACTACAATTATATGGCATCACTATAATACACAACCTAAATCTCTTCAAAACATTTAAAGTAAACCAAAAGACTAGTAGCCCAAGAAGAAAAATCAGGAATCAGTTATAACAAAGAATGTAAGAAATGTAATAGCCACTATGTAGTATAGGCAGAAGACGAGCAGAGCACATCCATGAGCACTAACTAGCAGTCAGAAGACACAATGAATATTGCTTAATCTCACAACACATGGATAGATTGAACCAGAATTGCAAGTGGGAAATTGTGAGTATCCTAGACCAAGCTAAATATAAAAGCTCTCAAAAATTGCTGAAAGTCTGGCATTCAGACATCAATAGACACATCGAAATAAACTATATTTGCATAACAGAGAGCACCAAGAACTCAAGCTACATATATTCTCTTTTATACTATGTGGGGGTTTTTTCCCTATACTCCTATGGAATTTTGGGAACTGATATCAACTTCTTTGAATGGAGGAGTGGTTCCATTAGCCTTGAAGGAGGCTGTGCTGCAACCTCCCCCACAGGAAGCTATTGGTAATCCTGAACAACTATTGTGTAGTCTCCAACTTTCCCTTTTTAGAGGAAATATTAGAATGGATGGTTTATTCTATTAACTTATTCCTACCCCAATGTCCTAAGGCTATTCTTTCATTACTCAGTTTTTCTTTATCTGCAATATCTACCTCCTACGGTATTTCTATACTGCTGTAGTATCACATCTCTATATCTCTTTAGTGTTACATCTCTATATTTTCTATTCTAGTAACCTCCTTTCCAATCCAACCTGATCTACCTTTTATCTTTGGCTTTCTTTTTCTTTCAAAGGCCAGTAGCAAAAGTTCTTCAGCTTTTTTTGCCCCATGTGTTACTTTACTTTTTCTCTCGATAGTGAATGTACTGGTGGGAAAAGGTCAAAGATTTCTCACTTTCAGACTGGAAGATTTTTTTGCTTCCATTCAAAATCTGAGGCTGGAGGGAATGGAAAACAATTTTCACACCCCAGTTTTCCAGCTGCTGTCACCTCTGATGCTCCCAGCTCAGCGGGACTGTGGCTTTGCTACTGTACTTGGGCTTCAACCTTTCCAGTAACCCCTACTAGACTCAATCACTCAGATTTTATATAGCCAAGAAAAGCTTTGCTTTTCCATTTTTTCCCCCTGGAGTTTTCCATTTTTTAGTTTAGTTTTCCTTTTTTTTCTCTCGAGTTCTGTTGTCAGTCCATCTGTCTATCCATCTACTTTTAATGGACTCATCTGTGGTTACATATCAAAATGCTCACTCTGTCTTTTCCCCTACCAAAGCAATGATTGAATAGGCAACTGTGCTCTCCCACCTCTGGGGAAGAGCTCAAAAGGGAAGAAAAAAGAATGAGAACAGATGCTTATCTATCCATTCAACAGTTCCTCTTTCCACACCAGGAGAAAAGGAAGGAAATGATGAACTGAGTAAAGGAAATTGCTGTTGGAGGGGTGGATGCATGGAGATGGAATGAGAGTGGAGAAGCTATAATCAGCCATCTAGCAGTCTGGATGCCTCAAAAGACCTCAAAAATGGTGTGAAAAAGAAGATTGGAACAGAGGAGCAGTCTGGTTGTCCTCAACTCTGTCTTATGCAAAATCAGTTATTCAAAATGACAACTGCTGTAGCCAGAGAAAGGAGGTGTGGAAAGCATTCCCTTGA
This sequence comes from Vipera ursinii, assembly GCF_947247035.1. Taxonomy (NCBI): domain Eukaryota; kingdom Metazoa; phylum Chordata; class Lepidosauria; order Squamata; family Viperidae; genus Vipera; species Vipera ursinii. Next base: position 63,726,743 of record NC_139512.1, read on the forward strand.
AATCCATGAGGAGCTGTAACAACAACAAAAGAGAGATGGCAAAAAGATTCTGCGTTCATCTAAAGGGGAATTTCCACAGAGGGCAGAAAGGCAAGAATGGCTGTTGCAACAACAGAAACAGACAGGTAATTTTATGAGTAACCAACTTGGTCAGGGTCACTCTACAGATTTAAAAAGGGAGGAATCTAACGAGTTTCACTGAACCACAAGAATTAGCATCAATGGGAAAGATACTTGGAAGTGCAAGCTAGCTCAGTTGGCTCACAGTCTAAATGAGGCAAGGTCTAAAATATATCATAAGTTGCAAACAGTAGAGCCAGAAAACAGGCGCTGTCTACTTGAACAAATAAGTATGACTCAGCAATGTAATCAAGCTGGCAGTCAGGTCTATAAAAAAGGGACATTTACTTGAAAACAATTTTTAGCAAGTAACATGCGTAGTTTTGATATTTTAATTATTTTTCTACTTCTTTTGCAACATGTAAGCTTCCCAGAGTCAGCTTATAGGGAGATGGGTTTAATAAATAAACATTCTACCCTCCTTCCTGAAATTGTCTGTTCTCTTTGCCATTACCAGCTGAACTATGAACTGGACACTACATATTCTTGGATCCTTCCTGATCCTGTGATTTGTCTCTTTGAAACTTTTGGGAAAGTAAATTCTTGCCACTACGTTCTTTCTGTATACTTAAAGCAGAAGTTTAATATACAATATGCATTTGTGTCATTTCCCTTGAAGAGGTACGACTGCGATAAATACCTTGTGTTCATGCCAGAAATTGTCTTTATGCACTTGAAGGAAAAAGCTGGAAGAAACAAACAAAAGTGTGGGGGGGGAGGGGGGGAGAGCTGGAAGAAAGGAAGAGGAGAAACTAGAAAAGTTCCTAAAAAGCAGGAAGAGGCAAGAACACATTAAACAAGATAAGGTAATGTGATCCAAGAGGTGTAAGAATAATAGAGATGAACTTTGAGAAGAAGAAGAAGATGTTAAGTACAAAAGAAGTTTCAAAGTAAAGGCTGAAGTTTAAATATAGGAAACAGAATGTGATAGAAAAAAGAGTGAGCTCTTAGAAATGTAAAGGGAAAAGGTTTAAAAATTACCCAGATAGGAAATTATCCTTTTTTAAGGATCTTTAGCACCCAGTATACTGTATTTTGCACATAATTGTTTGATAAAGCCTTTTTTGTGAGCTAGAAACATTATCTGCCTGATTGCTACCATCCCTTTTGGAAAAGATGACTCTATGAAAAAGCTCTTCAAGGCATACATCCAACAAATAAGTTGCAATATTTTATTCATTTAACAGTATTGATAAATTGGAACAGCAAAAGAAACAGCAGTCAAGAAATACACCACAGACTTAGCACTTTATCAAGTAGCAATGAAGGCCTTAGAATGCCAGGACATGTCTTAACCTATAAGGATAAGACTTGTATAACTAATGATTTTCCTTGTGACGCTCTGTGGAAGTGAAAGTTTGGATTTTGTACAAATAGGATGAAAAGAGTATTGATATTTTTGAACTTTGCTGTTGGAGAAAATTCCTGGAAATACACCATGGATAACCAATAAAAAAAAGCAAATGGATCATCAAACAAATCAGCCCAGAGTTCTCACTTCAGACACATTATGCAAAAACCCAACACTATGGAGAAGGCCCACAGTGCTGGGAAAAGAAAGGAAAGGAATCAAGAGGATGACCAGCAACCCAGGAGATGGACCTAGTTACAGAGATGATGGTGCCTGGTTGGGAACAGATCTCCCTAGAAAAAAATCTGTATGATCACTAAGGATTGACAGTGACTTCATGGCCCATAATCAAAATCAACTGGATAAACCGTCTCATTCTGACCCCAGCAGGTACACGTGAACCGAGGTAAAATATTTCAATGAATAAAATAATGCAACAACAAAATCATAATAACTGTATAAGTAACAAAAAAACATTACATGGTTACTTGTAATCATCCTAAGGCCTAGAGAACTAAAACAAATGGTTGTTGTTTGCTATATCACAATTTGTTTTCTTTTTTCCTTGTGTTTTGGGAGCTGGCGAATGATAGTAATAAAGCACTACACTTGGTGTAACAAACCGATATATTACAAAGCGCTTTGTAATGCATAGCTACAAATAATTATTTTTTTTTTATTGAAAAGTTTTAAAATACAGTTTTCCTTTAAAAAACCCCCTTCCCCCTCCCTGCTCCCCCCTACCTCCCCCCCTCCCCCCCCTACCTCCCCCCCTCCCCCCCTCCCCCCCCCACTTCCCAGAGCTAAATACAAGGTATATATATATAAAAAAGCAATCATAAACAACCATATACTAACAACTATAAATTCTAAAATCCATCACTCTCTAGCTTATATAGGATAAAACAAGCTACAAATAATTATTAAAGCATCCCCAGATGAAATATATACCTTACACATATAAGAGACATTTTGAAATATGCTGGGCTTGTTGATCACAAATATATAAATTTAAAACATATCATTGGCCTGACAAGTAAATTGGGCTTCAGACCGTAAAATATTAACTCACTAAAAATTACTATTCACAGCTTTTAAAGCAATTACAGAGCTATAAAACATGTTAAAGATAATTGTATGCATTTTTAAATGCTTGTGAATTAATATTTTAAAATCTTTTTAAAATCCTCTTTTCAGTTTGCTATTGTTACAATTTTCATGATTTGGCACAGGGTGAGTTTAATTCTATACTAGGTGATGCACCTAGGCTATATTATTACTCACTAGGAGCATGTTTTAATTTATAAACCTATTTAACAGTCTTTTATTCAGATTTTTTAAAAATAATTTAGCTACATTAGAAATGTTAACAGTATTATTATAATATAAGTTTCATCAACACAGCATCTGGAATTATCAGATTGTACATGGCCCTTTCTGTTTAGGCCAGTTCTGACAATTAACAATCTTGACAGGTTTCCTTAAGAAGAGACAGAATGTAGCCTTTATTTTTAAGTTATTTTGCTGGAATGATTCTTTAACTTGAATAAGAGAAGAGGAAAAATGCAATTCTTGATGAGTCATAAAACTAAACACCACCTTAATCTTTAATATTTTCTGACACAAAAAGTACCCAAAATGTTTCCTGTCTCACCAAAACTACCGAGTATTTACAAGCAGGGGGTTGGACTAGATGACCTCCAGGGTCCCTTCCAACTTATTATTATTATTATTAAGTTAAGGAGGACAAGTATGCAAAGCATTTGAAAAAACAACTTCCTAAAGTTTATTAACCTGAGGAAGGCATCACATTTCAAAGCATCCAAGCTGTCATGATTTCTGCAAAGCTGCAGTGACTGCTTGGAAGACAGAACCTGAATGTCTGTATGTGTGAATAAAGAACATCTGCTTTACTCTGCTGGAAGCCCCAGCAGAAGTATTGTTTACTTGCACATGCAGACTGGGGGGGGGGGGCTTTGAAGCAGCTTTGTTGAGTTTTCTGAAAAACCCTGCTGCTTTAATGATCCAAGCAGTTGTGCTTTGCTTAAGGCTAACATGCTTTGTAAAACATGCCTGGGAAACCTTAGTTGTTTATTAATTAGGCAAATAAAAATACAATAAAATTGTATATAGGCCTGTGTGTCTGTGTGTGTCTCTGTGTGTATAATAGCTACAGTATGTGGCATGGTATAATATACTTTGTTACTGTACACAAAAGGTAAGTCTAATTTATATTAGAATCCATACTGATAGATCATAATGATTTTTAAAAAAAAATAGTAACAGTTTATTGATCTTTGTTAAACTAAATTTACTTACAACTGAGCAAGATTTTTTTAACTTTTCTTTTCTGATAATATGGCAGCAGATTGCTCCGAGGGGAATGGTAAGTTAGAGAACATTTAGTTTGAGAAAGACAGTTTACTTGGTGGTACTAAAATAACAGATGTTTAATAACAGATATTCACTCTTTTAATTTATTTATTTTTAACTTTGTGTGGGCGTTTTCATAAAGGACACATGGAGCTATTTTTAAAATTATTTATTTATTTATTTATTAAATTTTTATACCGCCCTTCTCCCGAAGGACTCAGGGCGGTGTACGTGGCAATAAATATCAAAATATAAATACAAAAGTTAAAAAGAAGTTAAAAAGGATTAAATAATTATGCCCAATATAATACAATAATAAAACTGTGTTAAAACTAAATCCAACCCCAAACCCATCAGACCAGGCCAGATTGTTCAAATAGATAGGTTTTTAAATTATAGTTTATATCAAATCCTTTTCTAAGTATAATGCAGCATCTGTTTATAAATATATTGCATTCAGGTCAGATTTTTTAAAATTAAAATAGTATTTGCCTTATAGGTATTTAAAATGATTCATACGGTCCTGACTTTGATTAAGGAACTCAGGGTGAAATCTTACACTGAAAGAAGAAAGTAGAAAGGTTCAGAATAAAGTCTTATTTATATGGAAATGACTGACACAGAACATTTCCTTAATGCTAGCATGCAAAGGCAGAGTGAATATACATCACACTTGAATCATGCAGAAAAGATCAAACCTTGGGGTTTTTTTCCCCCTCACATAATTGAGTTTATTAGGTTTTATTTTTAGAGAGAAAAAGGCCAAGATCCCTATCTAGAAAATAGTTATATCTAAAATTTGAAGGCTTAAAACTAGATTTTTCTTGAAAAGACAAAACTTGCCAATGCTTCAGATGTTTGCGTAAACAGTACATACGGAAGACTGTTATGGCACACAACTGAATAGCTGTTTGTCTGTGAAAATACTTTCTTGGCAATGCTGGATGAAATCTGACACAAATGGTAGCTGGGGGAGAAAATCACTCTTAAGGAAAGTGTGGCATTGAGCTTGGCTCCTCTGCTAACAGAAGCAAGGAAATCTGTTGTGGGGTGGCAGGGAAGGCCAGATAGCAGACACAATTTCATGATCAAAACCCTGCCCCTTTGTACTTGCCTGGATGTCACACAAGGGGGCAAGCCTTCAGTTGCAAGTTCTGTTCAACCTCAAGCAGCCCTTCCTGAACAGAAGCAAAATTTTATACAATCAGTGTTTTCCTTTTTTCACTTACAAAATTGACAATGGGAAGTTGGAGTTTTACTTATTTTACTTAAATTACAAAAATGGGCACTTTCAGCTATTCACGTCACAAATTTTGGGTTTAATTCAGTCCCTGACATTTCTGCCATGCTTCAATGTAAAAACATTGTTCCTTCAGTGATGAAATCTAAACGTAAAGTGATTGCCAGTTAAAATATTTATGAAATATATATTGAAGATAAATTATTTTTATTTTGCTTTTTAAAGATATGGGTTCACTATTTAAAATGGGTAACTTTTACATGTTGGATTTGTATGCCATCTTTCCTCCAGGAACATAAGGCAGGGTTATAGGACTCCTTACATTTCCCTCCGCAACTGTCCTGTGAGATAGATTGGAGTGAGAAAAAGCCACTGGCGCAGAGTAAGCTAGGGAACTTTCCATGATTGTGGGTGGCACAATAAAGATATTAATGGTTGGAAGGATTAATCATCTCTAATATATTCTTTACTATGAGAATTACCCTTTAGTAAGATTAATAGAAGTACATTTATTTACTTGTATACTTTCTTATACTATTGTTTAAGAAAATATGTAACTGTGTTTTGGTTTCATGAATGAATGATTATTTATTAATTTACTTATTATTTTTTATAATTACACCTGACTATGTCCTCATAGAATGCTTTGGGGTTATATATGTGCCGTATTTTATAGTGCATATATATGACTGCATTTGGGTATAGGCTCCATGAATTAAATTTACTTTTAACTGGTTTTACTCTCAAACAAAACCATTAAATTTTCTGGGCTTATTTCTAAGACATTGAGTGCATTGTTAGTTGCTTTGCTGAGATAGAAAATCTTTTTTCTTAGTAAATGGCAAAATGTTCACTTTTTCATTATCATTTACTTTCTTTGTTGTTGTTTTTCTTTCTTTCATACAGGCCATGCAAGTAAAGGTACAGGTCTAAGTGTATATTATATGTATATAAGTTTTACTTTTAGAAATGGCCAAGGTCTCAACATTCATCGATCATAGCAGTGGCGTCACAAAGGGAAAGTGCGTGTCCTGCCCAATATAAATCCTATTGGAAACTTAGGCAGATTTTGTCTGCTTTTATTCTCTGACATAAAAGCCAATTGCTGACTTCATGCTTGGGAAAATGGTCCAATAATGCATCTCTTCTGCCTCTGTCACCTTCTTCATGTTATGTAACTGATTTTACTTAAGCATCTTATTTCCTCAACAGAGCAAAGGATGAACAGGAATTTTTACTACTGAAAAGAAAATAATACTAAAGTAATATGGTGGTCACTAAGGCTATTGCCTATTATTATAACAAGAGGGTTTTTTTAAAAAAAAATTGTGACCTTAGCTTTTCTCAAGACATACTGAAATATAACTTTTTCAGGTACATGAAACCATTTGTATAGGTATGTACCAAGGCTGTTTAAAATCCCTATCTTGAAATATAGGTTCAATAGCATCATGCAAAAATATGCAATTCAATGGTTGTAAGGCAATTATGAGATGATTCAATTAGGTTAAAAATAGAGTTAAAGAATTAGAAGGTAATCTTTAATAAGATCGCTTGCTTTATAAGTCAGTGTCTCCATGGTTACAAAGGGTAGGATTTTTAAAGAATATAAATTCATATGAGATGTGTTGGAATAATAGTAACTCGGGTTGGTAGCTGGGCTGTTGGTTTAATCCCTGGGCTTGGTAATTAGGTTGTAAACGTTTTGTCTCCGTTCAGGGAGACCTCTTCAGTGCAGTTTGAATTGTGTTCGATTTGTTTGGACTGTTGTTTCTTGAATTTCAGTTGAAGTAGCTCTCTCCTCTCAGTGGTTGGCAGGTGGGGTCGATGTCAATATGTCTGTTCACTGATTGGTCAGTGAAGAACCAGGCTTCAAGGAATTCTCTTTCTCTCCTCGACTTTGCTTGGGTTATAATTGTGGTCCCAGTTAGATCGAACTTGTGTCTTTCATTGTGGATGGACATGAGGGACAACGTGTCTTTTGATAGCTAGGGAGTTCTCGTGCAGTCTGGTAGATAGCTTTCTTCCTGTTTGGCCCACAGAGTTCTTTTCACAGTTGTTGTACTTGACTTGACATGTGAGGCCTGATTTTTTATTTGTTTCTGTTGGTTCTTTAGGTTTTGATAGGATCCATCTGAGAGTTGCAGCTGGTTTGTGGGTTACTGTGAGGTCGTGTTGGCATAGTAGTCTTGCTGTCATCTCTGAAATGTTTTGTATGTAAGGAATTGTGATTCTTTGGCTGTTGCTGTTCCTGTTTTAGTCCTTTTGTTGTTTTGGGCATTTGTGTTGTATGTGTGTAGGGATCTCTGGATAAAGTTACGTGGATATCCGTTTCTCTCAAAAACTCTATATAAGTGTCTCTGTTCTGCTGATCTGGCTTCTGTAGTGTTACAATGGGATTCTGCTCTTCTGAAAAATGTTCTGACACAGCTTTGTTTGTGGCATTTGGGGTGGTTGCTGTGGAAGTTGAGGATTTGGTCTCTGTTTGTTGTCTTTCTGTATACAGATGTTAAAAGGTGGCCATTGGTCATTCTGGTTACAAGGACATCCAGGAATGGCAGTTCATTGTTGTTCTTGGTTTCTAATGTGAATCAGATTTTCAGATTCCAGCTTCCTTCGAGCAAGCATTTGCCAGTGTATTAGGCTAAATAAAGGACTTTTTAGGTAAACAATGCCTCAGAGTCACTTGAAAAGCCCATACGTTGGAAACTTGACAACAAGCTAGAATCTTCCTACTTTTTAAACTAATTAGGGAGTCCTGACCTCCCGTTGCTGTCTCCAAGTTTGGGAGGCAGTCTGGCAAAGAGTTGGGGAAGATCTCATAATGGAGGAAGAAAAATTGCCTGAAGCCAGCCGCCACCCCAGCGGGGGAAGGGCCAGCGAAGAAGCCGGCAGGGAAAGAGTTTCAGCAATCCTCCCAGTTGGGAGTTAGACCCAAACAACCAGGAGAAATGGTCTGGTCGTCAGAGTGGATTAAGTCCAGCGAAAACTCCAGGCGCATCGGAGCAGCCTTGCCATCCCCAAGGGCTTCAAAGGCAGAGGAGGTGGGACGACAACAAAGAGAATACTGCACATTGTATTCCCCAGACCGGTGGGGAGCAGCCAGGCCAGCTGAGATTGAATACTCGGGTGAGTGGAAATATCCGTCTGCAGCCCAAAGCCAATCAATTGACAATTTAGCAGAAAGGTTTGAAGAACTAGAAGTGAGAAGCGCAGAACAGCTCCTGCCAAAAGAGGCCCCCAGCCCCCTTTTCACAGAGCTAACTGCCCTCCATGAGTTCCAATGTTTCGTTTCATTACAAAGACTTTTAGATAAATAATATGCCTGCAACTTGTTTCAATTGTCTCATTCATCGGAACCATGACACCGATGTCTGTGAAGATGTTGTTGATTTTTTGGTAGGTTTGGTTGATTTGGTTGCGTTTGCTTATCACGAAAGTGTCATCCATGTAACATACCCATAGTTTGGGGTTTATTTGTGGGAGGATGATTTCTTCAATTTTTTGCATGATGACTTCTGCGATTAGGCCAGATATGGGGGATCCAATAGGTGATCCTTTCAGTTGTTTATAGACCTCACCATCAAGTAGGTGATTAGGCATAGTTGGAGGAGTTCACATGTGTTTTCTGTTGTGAGTGGTCCTCTTGGTGGATGTGTCTTGTCTAGAAGTTCTCTGATTAGGTCAACTGCTAGGTTCAGGTCTATTGATGTGAATAATGCAGTAACACTGAATGATATCATAGTTTTGTCCTTGTGGATGTGAAGGAGTTTGAGTTTGTTCAGGAATTGCGTGGCGTTGTTTATGGAGTATTGGGAATTGCTGATGAGGTGTTTCAGTCTAGAAACAAAATTCCTTGAAGCCTGATTTACCAATCAGTAAACAGACACATTGACATCAACCCCGCCTACCAACCACTGAGAGCGAGAGACCTATTTCAACTGAAATACCGAAAGCAACATTCCAAACAAGCTGAACACAATTCAAACCACACTGAAGATGTCCCCCTGAAAGGAGACAAAACGTTCGCAACCTAATTAACAAGCCCGGAGATCAAACCAACAGCCCATAAATTCATTTAAATACACATGAAGAAACAGCACATATGCAGAAATAGACATTTGTTTTTGAAAGAATCTCTATTTCATTATCTGCATAGTTTCAAGAGCAGTATTAATGCTGGATCATTCCATACTTTAAAACTAGAGGCTGCATTTAATTGTCTAACAATTAGTGGATTGGACATCACTGGTAGAAAAGAATCTCTGTCTTCCATTCAGTTCATATCTTCATTTTTTACCTCCAGGGGAGAATTAATTATGTGTTAATGATTTAAAAATTAATTCTATTAGAGCCCTAACCTATGGCTTCCATGCACACAATAAATTACCAGCCTTCCACAAATTCCTGAAGTTCAGGAATTTTTGAAGTTCAGCAAACTTCAGGACAGGGAGAAAGAATATTGATGAATCACCTTCTGTGCCTTTAGCTGACAGAAGTACATGTATTTCTTTTGGTACACCCATGTTATCCCTATCTGTATTTATCTATTTCTTCTAACATTTGCAAAGGTATTGCAGAACACCTAATAATTTAACAATATATAACTGCATAAATTATATGTATGCATGAATTACATGTCTGAGGCATGTAACTGAAACTTCCTTTGAACATATTGATTTCTGTGGGAACAAACATATTAGCAGGTAATGTGCCAATAAGAGGACATAGGAACCTCCAATATTTGGCTATTGGGTAGCATATTTGTAATTCTTACAGCGTGCAAAGTTGCTCTTCTAAAATAGGCGACCAAAAGACAAATGGCTTCAGCTATTCCTCAACCTCTAACTCTGCTTTCCTTTTTCTGAGCAAGTTAAAAACACTTCCAAACAAAATTATGAGATGGAACCACACACTCTATAGAAGGGGTTCCCAACCAGGGGTGCAAGATGATATTCTAGGGGATGCAAAAAGATGGGTCTACAAGTTTCAAAATTATAGTGTATATGCATAATTCATTGCCGTTATTTCAAACTTTTGTAAGGGGTACGAGAATATATCAGATGTGTTCTAGGGGTGCAGGGTATAGAAAAGGTTGGGAACCACTGCTCTATAGGATTTAGGAATGCCCTTGAAGTTTTTCTGGCTAGACCAGGTGAACATATCTGTCACTAAAACAAGCATGGAGCTTTCTCACTGCTCCTCAATTTCACCCTCCAACTTCAAGATTGTCTCAATATAGTTATTCACCCAGGTGAGGAGTTCAGCCAAGGAGAAGTTATGCCCTCCCAGCCAAATCTTAAATTGGGTAATGGAGCTCCTACCAGAAAATCTGGCTAGGGCTAAATGGGAGATTTGCCTTCTCCAAAATGTAGCTTTTAAATAAATGTCTCCACTTTTTTCTTTTTAACCAGAATTACCAGGCCAAAGTGATTTTGGAGCATGTGGTGCTATTTCAAAACCCAACACTGAAATCGTAAAGATTAAAGGATTTTTAATTCAATAAAAGGAACAAAGTAAGGAATTGAGGAAATGAGTTACTGCATTAATTTCCACGAGGCTGAGATTTTTATGCTAAATATGTTAATCATTAATTTGTAAACAAACTGAGGAAACAAAGAGAAAGAAGGACATAGAATGGGAGCAAACATAAAGCAATAAAATTGAGTGAAAGATCCTTGATGTATTTTCATATACTTTCTCTGAAAACTTTACTGTTTCCAATTCTCTAAAAGTTTTCAGGACAGAGGGCATGAGTTCAAGCTCAATTAGAGAAATATTGTCCTTCTCTTAGGAGGCCAATGCATGCCTAAGCACAGAAACCTCTAATTTTCTGACTTGCGGAATAGGTAATAATCTTAATCTATGTGTAGAGTTGCCAGCTAGCCTGTGGAGTGATACACCTTCTATAATGGACCTGTCAGCCTTGTGAAAATATAGACCATACATAGGAGTGTTGCTTTGTATCATGTCATATTCCTATCTGTTGTTTTTTTAAAAAGTCACACAGTAAAATAAATTCCGTGGGCCAGGGAGTCTGGTAGGCATCAAAGAAGGCACATTGGTATCCCTGAGATGATCCAGGTTTAATGAACCAGATCAATGCCTATAAGCCCATTTGTGACTTGCGGCCTTTTGTACGTGCCACAAAGAACTGGTAACTGAGAGACATCAGCAGCAGCAATAACAATAGCAACCCATTTGAGAAATCTTCACCCAATCTGGAAAAAAGCACAGAACACATGACAGCTCCAGAAGTCATTTCCATTTATTATTTCAAAACCTGTTACTGAATTGAAGACAAGAGCTAGTATTTGAACTTTTAAAAATGTGTCTTCCCAGTATCCTTTATGTATTATAGAGTACCTTAAATATAATATAACACAGCTTCATAAGTGGATGAGTAGGTGTAGATAGATTCAGTAGCTCTTCACACCCACACGTATCTCAACTCAATATTCCTATTTATGGTAAGCCACATTGTAGAAAATGCAGAAAAAAATCAGAAACCATAAAAAAAAAGAAATCGAAGGAAAGATATGAAAGAAAACAAAATGTACCTATATCTAGTTAGATTAGCACCATTCACTATGGTTTTTTTAGTTTTCTTCCAACTTTATAACACATTTGTAACACCGTTCTCTTCTTAGGAATTTAATCACTTCCATCTACGATTTTCTAATCTAGGTCATATCACCACAATATACTGGTCACTCACTTTTGTATTTCATCTACATTAATTGCATAACAATTTTCTTCTTTTCCCTTCCTGTTTTTGTTTCAACACTGACACAAACACCCAGACACAGAGTCCCCTTATTTTTATGTTTCTTCTGATACATTCAGCTCTCCCTTTCATCTAACAAAGTTTGCAAAACACAGCCATATTTTTTCATTCCTTGCAACAGAATACCCATTTTCTTTCAATAATTTGTAGATTTAAATTTTCCCCATCTTCCTGTGTTTAGTCAATATTCAACCAATTTCATTTATTTGATCTAAATAAATAGGTTTCTGCTATTTATGCTTTTCTTCACACCATTTTTCCAGACAAATCTACTTTGGTTTACAATGAAGCTAATCATTCATGTTCTTGGTGAACAGTATGGCGTCATCTGCATTCCTAGTCAATAGACTTCTAATGTCACCACAAATTTATCCATAATACTACATAATACTACCATAATACTATTTAACTACAAAGACATCACATGTGTCTTATTTACTCTTCGATACTGAACCATTTGTTAAACATTCCATTAATTTCCATGCATTTATTTCCATTGTATAGCACTCTTACTTACTTCAACTCCAGACTTTCACAATATTTTATCATTCAAGCCAATTCCCTTTATCGTACATTCTCTAAATGAGTAATCATACCAAACATTTTATGATTTAGTCGATGCTGCTATTTTGTAACTTTAGAGAACTTAAGTGCAAAAAAATTCAGTGCAATTGTCAATTTCACAGCATTTGGCAGTAGAATCAGACTGATGCTGTGAGTCCAACTTTGCAGGAAGCAATGAGCTACTTGCACAGGACACAATTATTCTTCATTTTCTTCTCAAAACCTGAAGGCCATAATCATTTCAGATGAACAGAGTCCTGTCTCAATGATGGATGGGAAGATCTGGGATGTAGAAGATTTGGTTTCCCATTCCCATTTTTTTTCTCCTGCATTTATAAAGAGCAAAGTACTGTACATACATGCCTAATTCATCTATGGGATAACGAATAGAAGAAAGTGAAGAACTAAGCCCATTGTCAATCAGCATATAACAAAAATGAATGGATGCTCTTAAGAAAGGTTTCATTATTTATTATGACTGTTTTGATAATTGTCAGTAAAGGTTTCCTTTTAGAAGAACTGGAACTTGGTGGCAGAGACAGAATGGATAGGTGGACAGACAAAGAGACTGAGATTTATGGTCACACAAACTGAAAAGATTCCTTTATTGGGGGGGAAAGGGGGGGAAAGTTGTATCAGATATTCTCCTGCCTAAGAGAATAGTGACGCCATTGAGTCCTGTGATAAATTGTGACATTCGTTTGTCTGTTCTGAAAGTCAAGTAACAATGTCATTAAAATTCACTGCTACTATAAAAAAAAACTTTTTGAAGGCAAACAAACAAAGCTTTAAGGCAAAGTGTTGCAATGGTGTGTCCTTGAAGAAAGCCATTGCATAATATTTTGGTTCCCACTGAACTGCCAAAAATAAAGGAATTTATATAAATTCATATATTACAGTATTCTATTAAAAGGAGAGCTTAGCAACAATTTACAAAATATGTGACTGCCCTGAGCATTCTTTTCTGTTTTAACAGGAATTATGTGGAAATTAATCATTATTAATACATCAGTGTAGAGTACAGTGTAAGGCCCTGAGCCTTCAAATCTCCTTTGCAGAAGGAGAAGACATGGTGAATTAATAGAAAAGAGTTGCTAATTGTAGTAGATACATTATCTGAGCCCAGTCTTGTCAATTCTCATCAGAATCATTGTTCATCTTTTTTATGCATGGGATTCAAAAAAGATAACATTTGTAGCTGTTTAGTTTTAATATATCCCTAGTATCATTTTAGGGACGCAGTGGCTCAGTGGGTTAGGACGCTGAACTTGTCGATCAGAAGGTCAGCAGTTTGGCGGGTCAAATACCAAGTGCCGCATAGCAGAGTGAGCCCCTGTTACTCGTCTCAGCTTCTGCCAACCTAGCAGTTCGAAAGCACGTAAAAATGCAAGTAGAAAAATAGGGACCACTACGGTGGAAAGGTAACAGCGTTCTGTGCGCCTTTGGTGTCTAGTCATGCCAGCCACATGACCATGGAGACGTCCTCGGACAAGCGCTGGCTCTTCGGCTTTGAAAAGGAGATGAGCACCGGACCCTAGAGTAGGAAATGATTAGCACGCATGTGCAGGGGAACCTTTACCTTTACCTAGTATCATTTTGTTAATGATAAACTGTAATACTGTTGCCCAGAGCTTTGATTTACTGCCTTAGTTTAAAAAGTTTTTTTCCCAGTGACACTGTACACTGCCTGCATCATGAAGAAGTTAAATGTAATGCTAACCTTAACCCTAACCCTAACCCTACCCTATTTAATGTCTTTTCCCAAAGGCCCATTCTCTATATGCATCAGGTGATTAAAGCTGTTGACAATGTAATCAGATAATTTGACAATGATTTTACAGCAAAATAGTTTTCTAGTGTGCTTGCTTACAGCTGTCCAATTTTGTAGAACTCACACTTTGCATTTGTTAGATGTTGTATGGGCACATATCTCAAACACTGAAACCCTCAGAATTATAAATGGTTATCATTCTTTATCCATTTCAAATGATGTTTTTCTCTGTGTGTGTTATATCAATATATACATACTCAAAAATTAGAGGTATTTATTTCCTTGAAAATTGCAAAGATATTTGAAAATTTCCATTTCTAAATTACTTTTGTTATAAAATGCCACTAAGATAGTCTCTTGGTTCACTTTGGTTTTCCCATTCAAAAGGATTTTGCTTTAAGATCTAATATAAATATCTGAATTTAGTTGCATAATTAGGAACAATAATTATTTTAGTATGAAGGAAATAACGACCCTTTGCATTTTATATGTCTCTTTTTTGCAGTCTGGAGGTCATGATCAAGAACGAAAAAAAGCAAAACATAGAGGGGATTTATATTCAATACAGACTTCTCTGATTGTAGCTGCACTTAAAAAAATGCTCCCCATTGGGTTGAACATGTGTACCCCTGGAGATCAAGAGCTAATTTCTCTTGCTAAGTCCAGGTACAGCTGGGTAAGTCAACAATTTGCTATTATTTATTATAAGCTGTAAGGTTTCAAATAAAGACATGAAGTATTTGAATCTGAAAGGGACAAAGGTAATTCAGATCTGATGTTGGTACACTCAGCTTGTTGACAGCTCTTTCAAGACACCACAACTTTTGATTCTTAGGGAAATACGTGTTCAGGTGTTGCCAAACTCTGTAATAATTCCTTAACACTTAAAACTAAGTGTTTCCTTGAGCCTGAATTCAAGAAACGCTCCTTTAAGGAGCTGCAAATATGTATAACAAGGATACTCATGATGGGTTTGAAGCATTTTTGCAGTCTTCATATATGAATACCATACACCTCTAGAAAGATACAAAGCCTGGAAATTATCAAACAAATAAATTTAAGAAAGGCTTATTAGAGGGATGGAGGAGGATTTGATTTGCCAGTGTCCATTTAGTATATCCAAAATCTGAGACATTTTTAATAATAATAATAATAATGATGATGATGATGATGATGGTGGTGGTGGTGGTGGTGGAAGGGACCTTGGAGGTCATCTAGTCCAACCCCCTGTGCAGGCAGGAAACCCTATACCAAGGGTGTCAAACTCAATTTCATTGAGGGCCGCATCAGCATTGCGGTTGCCCTCAGGGGGCCGGGTGGGTATGGCCTGGGTGGGCATGGCTTACTGGGTGGGCGTGGCTAGAGTGCGTATGACCTACTGGGTGGGCATGGCCAACTCTGCATCGTTCGCGTCAAGGGTGCCTATGGGGGCCTGGGCAGGAGTGGAACAGATCTGAGGGTCTCTGGCAGGAGGAGGGTCTCTGGGCCAGGGCCAAGGCAGAGGGGGCCATTCCCTCACTGTTTCCAGGATGGCTTCGCGGGCCACATGAAACCACTTCGCGGGCCGGATCTGGCCCCCGGGCCTTGTGTTTGACACGTCTGCCCTATACCATTTCAGGCAAATGGCTGTTCAGTCTCTTCTTAAAAACTTCCAGTGTTGAAGCATTCACCACTTCTGGAGGCAGGTTGTTCCACTGGTTAATTGTTCTAACTGTCAGGAAGTTTCTCCTTAGTTCTAGGTTGCTTCTCTCCTTGACTAGTTTCCATCCATTGCTTCTTGTCCTGCTTTCAGGTGCTTTGGAGAATAGCTTGGCTCCCTCTTCTCTGTGGCAGCCCCTGAGATATTGGAACACTGCTATCATGTCACCCCTCACTCTTCTCTTCGTTAAACTACACATACCCAATTCCAGCAACCGTTCCCTATATGTTTTAGCCTCCAGTCCCCTAATCATCTTTGTTGCTCTTCTCTGTACCCTGTCTAGAGTCTCAACATCTTTTTTACATCATGGTGACCAAAACTGGATGCATCTGTCTGTCTGTCTGTCTGTCTGTCTGCCTGCCTGCCTGCCTGCCTGCCTGCCTGCCTGCCTGCCTACCTATAATCTTTTCTCCTGGTGTTATGAAAAGTATCCTCCTATTCAGATACTCAGATTATCTCACAAATATATTTTAAAACATTTCAAAACCTAGCAAACACACTAAATATTTGTGTATTATTGAACTTTAAACTACAGAAGGACACATAGGTACAGGAGGTTTCTTACTACAAAACTTTGCTCTCTTTATTTTTATTTTATATAGAGTATGCAACTATATCCCAATAGGTTGTGTTCTGTATTATTATTGGTCAAAATATATTTAAGAGGACCCAGATCAATATGTCTTTATTTATCTGCAGAAAGACACTGAAGAAGAAGTTAAAGAACATTTACGCAATAACTTGCATTTGCAGGAAAAGGTAATATTCAAAGTGTTAAAAAGTCAGTTAAATATATTTCTGAGATCAAAAAGCATGTTAATATATTTCATCATTTAATAGAGTAAATCCTATAGCTGAGTTATATTTTTATGAAGAAATAAATTAATAAGCAACATGTTGATTTCCAGATGGTGTGGTTCATCTTTTACCAGCTCTGGTGTCATGCCAGGGAATAAGTATGTCACTTATAGATAGCAAAACTTGTAGCTAGCTAAAGAGCTTACTGGAAATTTACTGAACCAAATAGTGTGGCCATAAAGTATACCAAGATAGTATACCAAGAAAGTATACCAATCCCAACATGCTGATTACAAATTTCCCCAATTTTCCACTGGCAGGTAATGTTAATGTTGAGTCACAGACAGGATAAGTGTGGCACAGAAAAGAAATATATTTATACTACAGCTAATTTCCTCCAGAATTCACTAATTGTATAACAGTTTTTAAGACGAGCACAAAAAATTTTCTTTCCTTTAATTTTACTACAAGGGGAAAAACTAAAAACAAGCTGGTAAGTAGGGTAAGAGAATTCCTCCCTAGTACCATAGATGGGAAGAGACCTTTAATAAGAATCCTATTGGACCAAGGTAGGCAGTGTCCAGGAAAAAAAGATATTTTATTTATTTATATTTCATTATATTTTGTGTTTCTAGATCTCCCATCTCCCTCAAGGAGGGACTGGAGATTGTCTGGGTACAGTCTGCAAAATCCTAAAATTGTATACTCATAATACAATAGAGCTCTGCAGTGTCTTCCTGCCTTTGATTTTGTAATGTATCATTGTATTATCATTTAGAAATATCACATTTTCTTACTCATTCCTCCTAGCAATAAGCATCTAGCTTTCCCCGCTTGCTTCAGTAGAGTGGTGCAAAATAAAATGGTGATAAATTTTATTCAAAGAAGTGTCCTATGCATTTTAATATTAAATATTCCAAATAGTGGGTCATATTTTTTGATGTGTAGTCAGACGACCCGGCTGTGAAATGGCAGTTGAATCTCTACAAAGATGTCTTGAAAACCGATGAACCTACTGATCCTGAGAAAACTATTGAACGTGTGCAAAGGATCTCAGCAGCTGTCTATTATCTGGAACAGGTAAAAAAATACTTTGTGTTTAAAAGTGAGACATATGGGTTGTATATCCATGGTTAATAGAGTAAATAGGAACTCTAGAGACAGATCCTGAACAATGAAAATAGCTGGGCTGGACTGGGCTGAGCATTTTATATCCAGGCAAATTCTGTAGCCCTTAGGGATGTTTCTGGAGGAGTAAGTAGGATGTTGAGACAGAGCAGGGAGAATGGATGTTCACATACTAACACCAGTCCTTGATAGCGTGCGAGGCATATTTGCAAAGTGATTATAAGGTGATCGAAAGTTAAAACATAAAACATTATTATTTTTATACAACAGTTACGGTCTAATGCAGGAATTTACAATCAAGCTACAAGCTTCCATATACCGCCCCCATACCATAATATTAAAATGATTTAAAGATTTTCTTGAGGAATAGTTAAAATTTTAGGAAACCACCAAACCTAATGAGATTTCCATTTTCTGACTGTCATAGGTTTTAGAACAAAAATTAGTTTTTTGAAATTTCCAGTGAAAATTCTACTTTTAATTGGGGAGGCAAGAAATGTTGTTAACATATCATATAATATAAATGTTATTTTTTGTGTCATTGGACCAGGTGAGAATCAGTTAAAATATCTTTATTCATCATGTCCATAGGTTGAGCAACCATTAAGATCAAAGAAAGCAGTTTGGTACAAACTCTTGTCTAAACAACGTAAAAGAGCTGTTGTAGCTTGTTTCAGGATGGCACCACTGTATAATCTGCCCAGGTACATATTTTTTAAAAAATGTTTATATAGGCTATTTCTGAGTACTGCCTGCATTGTTGAAAAGCATAATGCTCATCTGATTCTGCAGTGGGAAGGTATGAACTAGAGATAATGGCTTGAAGACTCAGCATACCCTTTTTCAAGTCCCTCTTACAGTCTTTCTGGGCATGAATGTATTAATTGATTGATTGATTAAATTTCTATGCCACCCATCTCATCTATATAGCAACTCCGGGCAACTCTGAGCCTGTCATTCTCTCTCAGCCCTAGGAAGGAGGAAATGGCAAACCACTTCTGAAATCTTGCCAGATAAACTGCAAGGATAGTCCAGTTAGTTGCCAGGAGTCAAATGACTTGAAGTCACCCACACTATTCATTACTTCTATCATTATCAAATGTTTTCAGGGTCTTGCAAATTAGCATCAATGGCCTTTGGTAAAGTTCCATCATTTTTAACCTTGGTGGAGCAGTGGGCTAATGCCTCCTTAAGTAACACCAGCTGCCTGCAATTAGTGCAGGTTCGCATCCCACCAGGCTCAAGGTTGACTCAGCCTTCCATCCTTCCGAGGTAGGTAAAATGAGGACCCAGATTGTTGGGGGCAATTAAGCTGACTTTGTAATAATGCCGCTTGGGGTGTGTGTGAAAGCCCTAATAAGCAGGCATATACATAGAATGAAGGCTACTGCTAAGCTTGTAAGCCGCCCTGAGTCTTCGGAGAAGGGCAGGATATAAATGGAATTTAAAAAAAACAACAATGTGTTTTAGAGAAACGTCGGATTACTGTACTTTAAAATAACTGAGTTGAGCTTTATTATGTGAATTACCTAGTTATTCAGTGTTTTGGGAGATCTTCTCCCAGATACATAAATCGAACCCACTCCAATCTAGACTGGGAACATGGAAAAAAGAACTGTATATTTAAATATAGTATCTTTTCCATGCAACATCACTCATTTAAGGATTTGGTACAAAATTAAAAAAAACAACATTACTTTCTAACGTATATCAATTGTATGTTCAAAGTTCATAGAGATACATAGCTTCACCAACATTTGTCAGTTCCAACCTTTCATCTCTTTCATTCAGCACTCACTTAGGTAGCAGTCAGTGCCTTTGCTTGCAATGGAAACTACATCCATGAATCAAACAAACAAAATAATTTTACAGATGCTACAGAACATGCACAAAACTAGCTATGTATGTTTTTGGCATCAGGAGAATAGGAGAGGCGGTGGAAGAAGAGCGGAAGAAGGCTTAACATTGTTGTGGGGAGATTTTCTCTCTCCCACATATGCAGCTTTGTAAAGACGTATTGTTCCCGAGGTTCTTTGAAGAGATTACTGGATATTTTATTTTGAATAACCATGATTGTCTGCATATGCTATGCAATTAGCATTCTTTGAAAACAATTACCAACATGCTTCTTATATGCAAATCTAAGTTTCTGGCATTTTCCTTTTTTTTTAACTTGTAACTTATTTGAAACAAATGGGAATTCAAAATGTGATAATTAATTTTAAAAAATCTGAAGATTTGTTTTATACTCCACTCCTACACACTAGGAGTTTTGGAGGAGGGCAGCCCTTTCAGATATAATTGCATGATCTTCTTGACTGAAAATTCAATGTTCTTCACAATTTGGAATTTCTCCTGCCATTTAGGTCCTTTTAGTTTTCCTTTCTAACAGCTACATTTGTAATAAACTTAGTGAGACTATTTTCTAGTACATATGCATAGTAATTATCTTAAGCTACTAAGTAACGTAATTCTTCATATCAAATTATACATAGTTGGTATTGTGTAGTGGGTTCTGGAGAGTAGGAAGGACGCGAGGCTGATGAATACAGCATAACAGCTCTTTATTAGGTGGAAGTGACCGTACTGGGGAATAGGGGTTACCTGCACTCTTTATATACCTGGCCAGTACCTGGCCAGGTACACAGCCAATCAATCGGATTGAACTTCTGTTTCCCGCCGAAACTGCTTCCCGCCAAAACAGTTACAGTTCAACGCCTCCTGGTGGTGACTCTTATACAAATGCTTTAGGTGTTCCTTTAAGCCTGATACATAACAGTTGGGTTGGGAAATAAGAGAAGATAAGCATATCCGCAGAAGGCAAGCTTTCTGTGTTGTGGTCTTTCGTCCTCTCCCTCTGGCTTTATTCTTTTTAAAATTTATTTATCAAATTGATATGTTGCCCATTTCAGCAGTGCATAATAAAATAATGAATAATTGAGGTTGATATATGAGGGAGATTTAGTCACTCCAAGTCAGGTAGGGATCAAAAGAGCCCTTAGCATAACAGAAATTCATGAAAGGAATGCCTTCCCCTACTCAGCTGTCTTTTGTTAATTGGAGACATCTCCACTGCAAGGGGAAGAAGACGTCTGTGAAATCCAATACCTGACAATCCAAGCAGCTTTTTGTCTGCTCTTTGAAAGGCTGTTTACATGAAAAGAGGGAAACAGTCATTCTCAACAACTTTATTTTTGTCTTTTGTTAAAAAAAATCTATCTCCTTCCCCCCCTCCCTCCCTCCCTCCTTCCTTCCTTCCTTCCTTCCTTCCTTCCTTCCTTCCTTCCTTCCTTCCTTCCTTCCTTCCTTCCTTCCTTCCTTCCACATAGCAGTAAAGAATGGAAGGAATGTGGAATGGAAGGAAAGTGACATTATTCTTCTTTAAGAAAAAACAAAAATTCTCCATCGTCTTATATTTAAAGAGATTATAGAAAGTCTGACTGAATATTGGGGGGGAGGGTGAGTTTTCACTGCACTCAGCAATGAAATACAACATTCTGGTTTACCCATATTAAACTAACTGCTATTAAATTAACTGCACATTTATTGAAGTATAACGTTATACCAGTAGCAATTAGCTACGTTACAAACTTCTATAATCTTTCATAATTACATAATTTCCAGGGAGCTATTGGAAAATTCCACCTCCTTTTTCATTAACCACAGTTTAGTACTTGTTGGAACCCCAAACTGTGATTAATATTATGATTTGAAGGTCATATAACCATAATTCTAA
The DNA here is from genome assembly GCF_947247035.1 of Vipera ursinii. NCBI lineage: Eukaryota > Metazoa > Chordata > Lepidosauria > Squamata > Viperidae > Vipera > Vipera ursinii. The sequence continues at coordinate 63,748,310 of NC_139512.1, forward strand.
GTAACTCCACCGCAACAAATTACTTTTACTCTAAAACTGGAACAATTATTTCAGTACTGGGTTTGAATTGAAGAAGGTGGGGAGAATATTTTGTGGGTTTGAAATTCAGCATGGATAATCCTGCCATAATCACTGCCCAGCTTCAAACATAATATTACAGCTTCACATGGTTTCTACCAGCATGCATTTGTTAAAAAAGACATCATGCCAAACAAATCTGATTGCTTGCTTTGACAATATGGCTAGGTTAATGAAGCAAGTGGATGTTTAGACTTCAGTAATGCTTTTGATAAAGTATAATACAGAGTCCTCCTAGACCAGACATGTCAAACACAAGGCCCGGGGGCCGGATCTGGCCCGCAAAGTGGTTTCATGTGGCCCGCAAAGCCATCCTGGAAACAGTGAGGGAACGGCCCCCACTGCCTTGCCACTTGCCCCAGTCCCATCTCCTTCTGCCAGAGACCCTCAGATCTGTCCCACTCCTGCCCAGGCCCCCATAGGCACCCTTGATGCGAATGATGTAGAGCTGGCCATGCCCTCCCAGTAGGCCATACACACTCTAGCCACGCCCACCCAGTAGGTAACACCCACCCTGGCCACACCCACCTGACCCCCTGAGGGCAACTGCAATGCTGATGCAGCCCTCAATGAAATTGAGTTTGACACCCCTGTCCTAGACAAACTGAAATAATGTGGGATGGATGGTTCCACTTCCAGATGGATTCAGTTGGCTGAATAACCTTAGCTGCCATCATCATCATCATCATCATCATCATCATCACCACCACCACCACCAACAACAACAACATTTAAATTTGTATGCCACATGACTCTCAATAACTAGATGGGATGCTCATAAAATGTGTACATGGCACCAAGCGGGGGGGGAATTACTAAATAGGTTCAAAGATCAAAAGGATTTAATTAATATGAATGTTGGGCGCTATTTAATGAAATGTTCAGTGGTAAGAAATGTATCTTTCTGCACTTAGGCAGTAAAACAAGATGCTCATATGTAAGATTCTTGTCTCAGTAGTAGTGCTTGCAAGATAGATCTGAATATCCTAAGAGACCACAGGTGAGCCAGTAGTGTGCTGTAGCTGCCAAAAGAATCAATGTAGTTTTAGGCTGCATCAACAGAGGTGTAATGGTAGGATCCCAAGAAGCTCTATACTACACTGACCAGATCACATCCAGAATACATGCCCATTTATAGTCTCCACAACTGTTGGCACTGGAGTATCCGTTGCTAAAAGAGGCAGTTGATAAGTGAGTTGCACCTGATTTTACCTTTTTCACCATGGTTGTCAAGCAAATCACTGCAATTGTTAAGCATGCATTGATTAAGCGAATCTGGTTTCATCCACTGATTTTTGGTTGTTGAAAGCCACCTGGGAAGTATGCAAATGCAATCACAGAGATGCTGCAACCGTTGTAAATACATGCCAGTTGCCAAGTGCCTAAATTTTGATCATATGACTTTGGAGATGCTGTGAAGATTTCAAGTATGAGGACTGGTTACAGATCGCTTTTATTTTTAGTGCTTAAGTTACAACACTTGTAACTCTGAATGGTAGTTAAATGAATGGTTGTAAGTTGAGGACTACCTATAGTTAAAGGAACTTGGTTTAAATAAAGTGAACTCTAAAGGGGGCGTGATTGTGGCCTTCCAATATTTTAACGATGTCACAGAGCAGATTGTGTGGCTATATTCTCCATAGTATCTGAGGGTAAAGAAACAAACCAATGAGTGGAAACTTTATAGAGGGAGATTTATATAAACTTGAAATAAGGAGGAATTTTCTGACTATGGGAGCTTGTAAACAGTAGACAATATGTGCCGACATGGTATGAAGATTCCTACATTGGGCACTGTACTAAAGACCTACATAGAAAGAATTCCATGCTGTGCAGACTTATTAATTATGGAATAACATAAGGTACGAATCAAACAATTATTGCATTTTAGAGAAACCACAGTTTAAAAATCTTGGCTTAAAGTTATAAGAGAAGCGGATGGTAAACCATATTGATAAGAACATCATAATCAGACAAAGTATAAAGAAATAGCATAATTAGACTCATGTTTTAAACTGGTTATATTAAAAAAAAGTAATCCTAAAGTAAAATACTCAATAAAGGTCTGAAATTGATAGTTCATGTTTTCAGTTCATTTGCATTCAGTGGACAGCATAGAGGTAAGGAGTCAATTTAGAATTGCATCAAAGTGTGTTTTCCCCCTAACTGTCTTGATTGAAAAGAATAGAAAACCAAGGGCTTTCATCTATAGGAAACTGAATTCTGAAGTGTTCAGTAAAATATGAGCATATCACTAGCCTTCTTTTCATGTTTTTGATACAGGTATCTATCTGGTACAGCTTATTAAAACAATACTTGTCATCTATGTTATTTAAATTTTGCTTAACATTCTTTAATTTTAATAATTTTTGAATTGAATTGTACAGAATCTATTGGCTTTACTAGGTGGTAACTTTCTAAGCTTTTTTATTTTATTCTGCTTCCCTTCTGGATTTCATTTTCACCCCTACTCCTAGGCACCGTTCTATTAACCTGTTCCTTCATGGTTATCAGAAATACTGGATAGAAACAGAAGAATATTCCTTTGAGGAGAGACTAGTTCAGGATTTGGCTGTAAGTACAGATATAATTGGGCTAAGTCCACAATGTCTTCTTGCTTATACCTATAAACACTTTCATATATACCATCCTGAGCGGCCCAACCACATTTTATACCATGATATGAACAGTGTATCAAATCTTTATTTTGTTACAGTATATATTTGGACTGAAATTAATTTTAACTGTTTTCTTTTTAAACTAATTAATTAAGCAGTGATTTATAGAACTATGACTTTCTGTATGTGAGACGATAAGTTCACCCTACTTGCCAATTATAATATTTACTTTGCAAGGCAGCAACATCCGACAGTGTAGAAGAGACTAATAGATTTATGAGTTAATGTCTTTATGTTCCTTAAAATGCATTTGCACAATGATGCAGTATTTCAACTAACTTGACATAAGCTAATTCTACATCGGTATTAGGTCGAGAATTACCATGTCTCTTTCAATTACGCTTCACAGAAGGTGGCACATCACACATTTATACTTCTGGGTTTCTCAGTGTTCTCTCAATGTTTTTAAGAAGATGATCCCTGCACAAGTAGATCTCTTCGATAATCATTGATAATATTTTTAAAGGGCAAAGGTTCCTTTTTTTTTACTTAAATGTATTGAACCGATGGACAGATTCCTCACTTAAATATAGCTATTACTTTTTTAATATAAAATTGTGGAAATCTCTGAGAAAGACAAAGTGAGAATTTTCTAAACTGCTTCTGTGCTAGTCCATTGCAGCATAAGGAACAAGGAATCATATGGTAACTTAGCAACGAAAACATCTCTTACCCCATCAACACAATAATCCGATTACTATTCCCATTCATCAGATGGTAATATTTAGTTGAGAATATTATTGCAGGGAGGTGTGTAGCTGGTAAATGGCATATAACTACACCTAGCTCTCTTTAGAGAGTTTGCTTTGATATTGTTAATTTGTTGTAAAACATATTGAATTTCCTATGATGGAGATTATACAATTGTGTTCTGTTTGTGATTAAGCAGATATACATAAAACTTTGGTCAAGGGCATGCGAAGGAAGGAGGAAGGAAAGGAGGGAAGGAAGGAAGGAAGGAAGGAAGGAAGGAAGGAAGGAAGGAAGGAAGGAAGGAAGGAAGGAAGGAAGGAAAAAAAGTGGGCTTTATTCATCCGATATATACACTATGTCTTGAACATAGTCATTCAAACTGAAAGAACTCTAATTCCCAGGGTAAGAGAGAAGAATGCCAATTGCAGATATGAATTGCTTCCTTTGTTACCAATTCCAGATGATTTGATGGTGTTAATACAGCAGTTTCCAATCTTTGTTGCAGAGGCAAGCATGAATACTCTAAAGTGTAGTGAACATAGGGAATGTTCATGAAGGACAGGAGAATGAGCTGCCACCAAGACAATGATCAAGCACTCACAGCTTGAGCCTATTCCAAGACACAAATTTCTTAAACATTTCAGACCTGCCCCTTCCTGGTTTACACAAAAATGAAGTGAGGGAAGGGGAAAGCACATTCAGATTTGCAAAATTCTATTACTTTAGGTGTAGAATAAAAGTAGCACCGGTCTTTATGGCATTGGTTTCTTACTCTGATCTACCTTATGGGGCTAAAGTCACAAAATACACATGACGTGCTGACCTATAGTGAGCAGGTCTAGAAGAATCTAGATAATCAGACAAACCAAATCTCACTTCAGGTAATAAACTAGATCTTTTTCTAGAAAAAAAAAAGTCTGATTTTTAATTAGGCTCAAGATTTGTCCATTACAGATTCTGGTTGTGTGATCCTATACAATTTTATTTATAAGTAAACACAAATCAATCCAAAGGGAATTAAATGTGTGAACATTTTGCTATTAAAACACTGAGTTTTTTTATAAGAAAAGGTGTTGCGTAATTGAATCTTTCAGCTAAAATATCAGTATGAAAATATAAAATATTAAAATATGGAAATGATAGTTATCCCATTTATTTTTTCTCTCTGCTGTTACATACTTTTTATGTATAAAATTCCAATGCAATGTTTGCACAGACTCCACCCAAAACAACGGAAGAGGAGGAAGAAGAGGATGAAAAACATCCAGATCCTCTACACCAGATTATTCTTCATTTCAGTCGGAGTGCTCTCACTGAAAGAAGGTAACTAACTTCTTACTTCCCTGCTTTCCTTCCTGCCTTTCTTATGCTACCCAATTTTACAACATTAAAAATAACGACATACAATGAATTTGACGAAAGAAATGGCAAGGAATAACTAGTAAGTAATTACAAGATGGTGATGCATACAACATATCAAAACATCTTTATTTTTAAAGATACCGAGAAATACTAAGTTGGACATGGCATCTGTTCACATGGTTATTTTCCAATGTTTCCTGGATTTATTTATTTTTTTAAGGCAAAGGGGATACCGTGCTATTTAATGCAGCCTTAATCTTAAAGATTAAGGAGCAGAAAGAAAGATAATGTTAAAAGTTGAATACATATATCTTTTTTGGATTGCACTTGCAAGTTTCCCAAAATCCTTTTAACACAACAATAAAACATTTAGAATTAATGAAAGTTTTCTGTTATTGTAGGAACTGATTTTGTATTTGATACGATCAGAGATAATTATCTGCTGGGTAGGAAAGCTATGGCTGGAATCTTTGTAACCATTTCCAAGGCACAATAGGAAAAAAAAACATTCTCATGTGAGGTAGATAGATATATTTTTCAGTTGTAAAAGCACTTGGTAAATACGTGTTTTAATAAAGAATCTGATAGGGAATCTACAAGCCTATAAGCTTATAAGATCATATCATGTGTCATGGGGCTGTAACAAGATGAAAACTTTCCCTGCTTTAATAAATCCTGGAACTTCAATTCAGTAACTTGTAAAGCCTTTCCAGGAATAAATTTATTTATTTATTTCATACTTTTCTGCAGCAAACTAGAAAACGATCCTTTGTACACTGCATATTCAGCAATGATGGCAAAGGTGAGTAATTTAAATGTATACCTAAAAACAATTTATTTTTAGAATGCCATCTCTGCTTTTTCAGGTACATCTGAAATCTTAAAATAATATTCAGCATTTTCTATTTGTTATTGCCATTTTATTGTTACTAATAGATTCTGTTAATGATGTTGCTAATCCATCTATTTAAATGATTGTATCAGCAAACCATCAAACATAAATAGAAAAAACAAGGTAAAGAAAGAGGTAAAACTACCCAACAGCAAATTTTGGAGGAAGAAGTATTCCTAGTAATAAAAGATAAAATTACCTTTGAGTTGAGCTGGATTTCATAGTGTTTTCATTGAGATATTTGTAGCTTTCACAGCAGTGAAATATATAGAAGGTGATTATCGCTGCCTTGTTCAGGGACATCTTTTATTTCCCAGTCTAATCTGCAGCTTGAGATTTTCTGGTCCATTAGTATTTCCTGCTGAAAAATAAAGACCAAACTAAAATTTGATAAAAGAGCCTTGGTGGAGCAGTGGGCTAATGCCTCCTTAAGTAACACCAGCTGCCTGCAATTATTGCAGGTTCGCATCCCACCAGGCTCAAGGTTGACTCAGCCTTCCATCCTTCCAAGGTAGGTAAAATGAGGACCCAGATTGTTGGGGGCAATTAAGCTGACTTTGTAATAATGCCGCTTGGGGTGTGTGTGTGAAAGCCCTAATAAGCAGGCATATACATAGAATGAAGGCTACTGCTAAGCTTGTAAGCCGCCCTGAGTCTTCGGAGAAGGGCGGGATATAAATGGAATTAAAATAAAAAAAATAAAAAAAATTCTTCATTAAAGAATTCTTCAACAGTTGCCCTCATGTTGATGAATCTGGCTCTTGATCTTGTCAATTTAAAGTTTCTCCTAAATGTAGAGATTTAGAATATTGTAGGATCCCAAAGGTGCTTTTTCATGAGGTAACTGGACTTTCTTGTTTTTCTTTGAATAAGTTTTGCTTCTCATCCAAGAAGCTTCTTCAGCTCTGAATGGATGGTGGGGAATGAAAGGATTTATAGTCCTTGCAGACAGCTGTTCATTTGCATTCTTTTAATGAGTCATTTAAAGCTACCTGAAGGCTTATTTGTGTCTTCAGAGTCACCTGAGTAGTGCAAATGGGTGTGGAGCCTTCTTGGAACTGCTGAAAGGACTGTGTTGTAGACTGGAGATAGATGATGTCAGATCCCTCCTCCTCTGTTGAGAGAGGGCTGTTCAGTTTTGACATAGATGGCCTCTTTGACCCCTCTTTCAAACCAGTGGTCCTCTCTGTCCAAAATGTGGACTTCGCTCTCTTAGAAAGAGCGGCCTTTGTCTTTTAAATGCAGATGGACCACTGATTCTTGTCCTGATGGGTTTGTTCTCCTGTGTTGTGCCATACATTTATGAAGTTGTTGTTTCATTTCCCCAATGTACAGATCTGCACATGGCTCACTGCATTGTACTGCATATACCACGTTGCTCAGTTTGTGTCTGGGTGTTTTATCCTTGGGGTGGACAAGCTTCTGCCTTAGTGTACTCTTAGGTTTGAAGTGTGCATGTATGTTGTGTTGTTTGAAGATCCTCCTGAGCTTTTCCCATAGTCCTGCAACATATGGAATGACTACGTTGTTTCATTTATTGTTTTCTTTGTCTGTTATGGAGATGCTCCTGCTAGGTCTTTTTTGAGATTTGATGAAGGTCCATGTGGCATAGCCACATGTTCTGAGGGCTTCCTTGATGTGTTTTATTTCTTTTTCTTTTCCTTCTTTGCTGGTAGGCAGGCCTTCAGCTCTGTGGTGTAGAGTTCTGATAACTCCCATTTTGTGCTCCAGTGGGTGGTATGAATCAAAATGTAAATATTGATCCATGTGAGTGGGTTTTCTGTCTTCCTTAATGTGTAAAGCACAGACCAGGAAGGCTAGATTATTTTCCTTAACATCTTCACGTGATGTATTTGTCCACCGTGTTGATATGTTCAGTGAATGCTTCCAATTCCTGTGTTTTGATCTTGACCCAAGTATCATCCACATACCTAAACCAGTGAGCGGGTGGAGTATTATGGGATCTTAATTTCCCTTCTTACTGTACATCTTTGGCACACATAGATATCCCTACCCAACTCTTTCTTCTTTGTTTATTCAAAAACACTCAACTCTGAACAAAATCATGACCAGATGTAAATATGTGAAAACATACGAAAAGATGATGTGCTGTTTGCTTCTTTCAACATTCAAATCTTTCAGCCTTATTCATCATTTCCCCCTATTTAGTAAACATTCCACTAAAGTATGTACATTTATCCAATTGCTCTGTTCGTATTTTTGCATCATTTTCTCTTTGAAACACAATTATCTTGGACTTTGAGACATTAATTTGCAAATCCATCCATGAAATCATCAATCCTCTGCTTATAAACTGTGGTTTAAAATGTATTTGACTTGTTTCTGCTTATTCATTATCTGAGCCTGTGTTTTTTTTCTTCTAATGAGAAAAGAGCTGTCAGAGTGGACAGGATAATAATGAGGAAGAAGAAGAAGAAAAGGAGAAGACGTTTGAAGTTAGTTGTTTTCTTTAAAATTAGATGTTTTGTAATTTATATAGTTATTATAAATGCTGTAGTCATTTGAGATAGGGTGCCCATTTTATTCAAACTTCACAAGTTAACATAATATTATACATAGTCATGGTTATATTTTAGGTTTTTGCCGATTGTGTCTATATTTCTTTCTACTTAATTTTTTCTTTCTTCTTTTCACCTTAATTTTCTGTCTTTTGTTCCATATTTAAAAAAAAAACAAAAAAACCCCAAATGTTGCTTACTGTTCTTTTCAAATTTAAATTTTTCTTTTATCCCATGCCTATTTATCCCATGCCTATTACTGTGTCAATTGTAGGTAAAACTTTTTATAAAAATCTGTTATGGAAATTATTTTAAAAATAAGCCCTTAACAAACGTTGCCGCATTAGAGTGATTACCATGGCTAATTTATTCTTTTAATATGTGTTTTAATAGGTTTGTGAAAGATTCTTTTAAAAAGTTTATTGTTTTCAAAGTCTAACAGTTTTTTTCCCCCCCGTACTTATGGAGATACCATAATACGTTAGCATGTATCTGTATTCTGGCATTCAGGAAAAAGAAATGGAAAAGCAGAAAACCCTCTATCAGCAATCCCGACTCCATGAACGTGGAGCTGCTGAAACGGTATTGCAGATGATCAGTGCCAGCAAAGGTAATGCAGTAAAAATGGAATGATTATTTGATATTTATTTGTTGATTTGCATGTATATATTTTATTCTATCTTGGAAAGAGAGTCAGTCGGTCATTAAACAGGTTATAATATATTCCCTTCTCGCCTCTGTGGGTGATATCTGCCTTCCTCAGGTCCTCTCCAGAGGTCTGTGAGTTTGAGGATTCTGCGTAGTATCTTAGCTATTCCTAGCGCTGCACTCTTTCTGGCCAGAGAGCTTTCGTCTTGTTTCAGGATGTGTTGGAGATCCTCTCCCAGTTTAGGAGTCTCAGCCCTGAGTGCTCCTGCCACCACTGGAACCATTTTGGCCTTTACTTTCCACATCCATTCTAATTTTATTTATTTATTTATTTATTATGGGACTTATATGCCGTCCTATCTCCCAGAGGACTCAGGGCGGCTAACAACAATAAAAAACCAGCAGTACAAAAGTTAAGAAAAAATTAAATAACAGCCCCAAATATTAATTACACAGTTAAAATTAAAACTTTTAAAAACCCATCATCACTCCAGGTCAGCCTGATGGAAAAAGAACATCTTGAGGTCGTGGCGAAAGGACCGGAGGTCCGGGGCCATCCGAAGCTCAAGGAGGAGTTGATTCCAAAGGGCTGGCGCTCCCACAGAGAAGGCCCTCCCCCTGGGGGTCGCCAGCCGACATTGTCTGGCTGACGGCACCCTGAGGAGGCCCTGTCTGTGTGAGCGCACTGGGCGATGGGAAGTCGTAATTCCTACTTTGCACCCTGGTACTTCGCCAGCTTCTATACTCCTTCTTGATGTTGCTGTTACTTGGCAACAATTGGTTATTACCTGCCTATCCTCTGATTTTAAAAGCGATTTTAAGCTTAGAACCTTTTAAAACGATCTCTTTTTTTACCATAATGTAAGCACTGTATTCCTGATTGACAGGTGAAATGGGACCCATGGTAGTTGAAACTCTGAAACTTGGTATTGCTGTTCTAAATGGAGGTAACTCCGTTGTTCAACAGGTAACCACATTCATAGTTATGCAATTGTCTCTGTAGGTGCATATGCTTTTAAGAATTTTAAAGGTGACAATACCAGTTTGTATGCAACTTTACATAAGTTTACCTTTATTTATTTGTACTTGCATATATTTTTACATGAAAAATTTCTGAGCAAATAATGGCCAAATCAAACTGTTGTTGCTCTCTGTATAGCACCTGAACCCACTGAGTAATGTCCTTCACTTTCAGATAACTTTTCAATTACCGAAGATAAAACCCATATTTAATGTCTGACCTTCAGCATGGGGTAGTGCAGTGGGCTCAGCAGTTAAGATGCTGGGCTTGTTGGCTGGAAAGCCAGAAGCCCAAGTTCAAGACCTGAAAGCCATGTGATGGGGTGAGCTCCTGTCCTCACCTCAGCTCCTGCCAACCTAGCATTTCGAAAGCATGCAAATGCAAGCAGATAATAGGTGCCAATTTGGTGGGAAGGTATCAGCACTCCATGATGTCATGCTGGCCACATGACCGTGAAAATGTCTTCTGACAGTGATGGCTCAATAGCCTTGAAACTGAGATATGCACCTATCATTGGAAACGACTAGTCGAGTAAATCCACAGGGACTCTTTTACCTTTACTTCAACATGACTTGGGCCTTCAATAATTTGGAGTCCATGAATTCATGAACCCCAAACACAGTACTGCTGGGAGACAGGTTAAATTCCCAAGAACCCATTAAGCTTGGGATTCAGCTTCTAATTGATTGGTGTAATCTAGCAGCTCAGGCAGGAATAAAGCAGAGAAGATGATGCACAGCTGCAACAAACCTAGCTAATTTTTGATGCCCAACTTCACCCATAAAGTCTCACTTCTAGTTATTTATTATGTAGACCTTTAAAAGCCATGAAAGGCTCTCAGGTTACAACTGCCACCACACTCATCTCTCTACCCTGGTTTAGTGCTAGTGCAAATTCAAAACCTGGGTGGGCAGATTTCCAAGATAGGTACTCCTACTTTGGGTCCCCACAGGGTTGGCTACACAAGCCAAGTTAGTAGACTTCTGCATGATCAAATTGGGGATGAGGGTGGATTATACATGAACCTAGCATTTAATAGCAGAAAGAGACACAGCTATCAAGGACCTGATCACTTATCCCACAAGAACTTTTATTAAAGACTGAAAGCCTATTATGGACTTTTTGCTGAAAATGAAAGAAAAAACCCTGTTGATTTATGAATTTGCTGATTAAAATGGTTGAACATAGGCAGAAGAGAATTATGATGTAATTTTAATGAGGAAGGAACGAAAATAAGTTTGTTTCTAACTGGTATAAAGAAGATTGGAAGTCATTTCTTCGGATGTCTTTTTTCCATTTGTATTTCTTTTCACTTTTTTCTTACCTTTATTTTTCTAATCTCACACTATATTATTTAATGTTTATCTTCTACTTCTGTGAAAATCCTTAATAAAAAATATGTAATAAAAACAATATAAAGGGATCCAATCACCGATCCTCAAGGGTGAATATTGAGGACCGGTGGGTAGAACTTATCACAGTTATCCAAGAAATCAGCCTGTGAGTTGCCTCTCTCAGATTCCTGTGCTATCCTCTCTGTCTGTTATAATACTGGTGGTCCTTACCTGACTTTATCTCAGCTACCCCATCCTCTCCCTAGTTCCAGGCCGTGTTCTAGGACCCACCACCCCTAATTCTATGCCCATTTCCAGATACCCTCTTAGCACTCAACAGCAAGGGGTTCAGCCAAAACAGCCTTCAAGTATACAATTATCCAAGTTCATTACATTACATTATCCAAGTTCCCAAGCCAAGTCCAAAAGTGCCAATATGTTGCGATTGTAACTTATTCTTGTCTCCTAGCAAAAATATATTCTCTCATAAAAAAAACCCCTCAGACTGTTTTTAATACATTTTTTTCCCCAATCTCTGATTCAGAAAATGTTGGATTATTTGAAAGAGAAAAAGGATGCTGGTTTTTTTCAATCTATCTCTGGCTTAATGCAGTCTTGCAGGTAAAGACTTTCTGTGCTCAGCTGCATGCATGAATGGAATTTTGACTGATTGTGTGCTATCAAGTTGTTGTCAATGATCATATAGATAGATTTTCTCTATGAAGGTCTGTCCCTAATTTGACCTTTCATATCTTCAGTGGGATATATTTTTCCAAATTCTTGTTTTCGAAAACTCTGGGGAAATGTGATAATGTAATAATAACAACAGTTTAAAGAGTAAATCTGTTTATCCAGGAACATCGGATTCTTACTGCCCTTATCATTAATGAAAAAAGGAGAAAGCATTTAGTGGAATAGGTTAATTTTTGTCTTAATTGATATACTGCAGTGATATCAACAGAAAGAATATTGAAAAACTGGTTTGGGTTTAGCAGGTAATATTGATAGAGAAAGATTTAATACTGATTTCAGTGAAACTAACTCTGTTCATCTTTCAAATGTATCATTTTTAAATCTTTATAATTCAGTTTCTACTGTTTGAATGATTTTTTAAATTATTATTCAATCATATTAAGCAATATTTTCTTTATTGTCTTTTTAAATAAGTGTTCTTGATCTTAATGCCTTCGAGAGACAAAATAAAGCAGAAGGCCTTGGAATGGTTACCGAAGAAGGAACACGTATGTATAATGAATAAATTCAGATTGATTTACATTTATTTATTTTTTTCTTTTTCAGCCCAAATGTTCAGTTCACTTAAGGTCTTTTTACTTAACCTCCTTAAAATGACGTGCTATTAAACTATGCTGTTTCATTTAGTTTCCAAGAAAACATTTAATAAAATATATAATGTAATTATAACTTGCTTATTTTGTATTCTTATTATTTTTCTTTAATCCACAGTCATCATACGTGAGCGTGGTATGTTTGGGTTTACAGCTTTTGATGCTATTGTGTGTGGCAAATACAGAAAGAAATCTTCTTTAATTGCATCTTTATAGATATCTTTTAGGTTAACTTTCATGGTTGCAGATGATTGTGTATGGGGCTTGAAGAAACAATTTGATGCTTAATTAAAGAAGCGTCTTTCATACCTAAGGCATGGTTTGATAATAACTAACCATTTCCTATTAGATTTTTAGTCCTGTAGTTTGATCATGAATGCTTTGGAGTGCTAAATATTTTAGCTTTGCTTTTTCTGTTTTATATTTTGCTTTTATCATTTCCCCAAAGTATTTCTTTTTTTTAAGAACGAACTACTGTAAATTAGCTTACAGTATTTGCTTTTTATTAGAATCACTTAGTTTGAAGGATGCTGTTGAAAGAATATTTGTTCTGCATGTTTAGAAACAATTGATTATTGCATAATTCATTGTACTGTATATTTTCAAGGTGAGAAAGTACTACAGAATGATGAGTTTACTAAAGATCTATTTAGATTTTTACAACTGCTGTGTGAAGGTCATAACAATGGTAAGTGATGTATAATATATTTCCAGTAATTTACTGTTTGATTTCAATCTTTGGGGAAATAAGTTATTTCAATATCTTTCATACTTGAATTGATTTTCAATTCTTCAACAGTTAATCAGTTTCCTACATAAGGTGGACAGAAATAATTTTTCACATGTATGAGTTCAAGATACAAATCAAATTGCCATTTTGTTAAATTCAAATCTAATAAGTGAGACGTTTTGCTATGTAATATGATATGCAATTACTATTTCATATAACTTTCTTTAAAAAAACTGCACTTCTTTCATAATATAAGACACAATTACTGTGGTGTCCATCAGAGGTAGTTATGAAAGCAATTTCCTTTCAAAGTACACAATTTTTCATTTTCTAATGAACAACAAAAAGATAAGTAAAGACTATATTGAATGTTTCATATACGTATATAGCACAAATTATTTTACCTTTCAGATTTTCAGAATTACCTGCGCACACAAATGGGCAATACCACAACAGTGAATATTATCATTAGCACAGTTGATTATCTTTTGCGGCTTCAGGTAAGCAGATAAAATATTCTATATTATATCACTCTGTTTTGAAAATCTTTCTGCCATTACAGGTTTTTTGCTTTCATCATATTTGGTGTCTATTCTTTTCTTTTCTTACAGTTTCATGATGTAGTAATTGTGTCCTTTTTTTCCAATTATATTGTTTTAGTTGTAAGAGAAGCAGCATACCAACCAATTTGAATAGAAACTGTAAAATCTTGTATAGTTCTTCTGTGTAATTTTTCCACCTCTTCTTAATCTCTTCTGCCTCTGTTAGGTCCCTGCCATTTTGGTCCTTTATCATGCCCATTTTTGCATGAAACGTTCCTTTCATCTCTCCGATTTTCTTGAAAAGATCTCTGGTCCTCCCTATTCTATTGTTTTCTTCTATTTCTTTGCATCGTTCATTTAAGAAGACATTCTTATCTCTTCTAGCTATTCTTTGGAATTCTGCATTTAATTGGGCATATCTTTCTTTTTCTCCCTTGCCTTTCGCTTCCCTCCTTTCCTCAGCTATTTGCAAAGCTTCCTCAGACAGCCATTTTGCTTTCTTGCATTTCTTTTTCTTTGGGATGGTTTTGGTTGCTACCTGTTGTACAATGTTGCGAACCTCTGTCCATAGTTCTTCAGGCGCTGTAAAATCTAAGCTTGGAAAATAAAAACTGAAAGTATATTGATGACTCTTCCTAAGTTTAAATTGAGACAAAACAGGTTGGGATTTAAATGTTTGATTTGAATCACACTCAGGTTTTTCTTTTCCTACATGTACCTGTGAAGCTGAAATATTTGATGTCTGAGGAAAAAATGATTTTAAAAATATTGCTTTACTTTATCCTTGCAGTCACTGTGGGGGGATTAAAAATGAATGCTGTTGGCTGCTGCTTGATTTTCTTTACTGCTGCAACAGAGACACTGATGTTTAGGCATTTAGGCCAACCTCATGGAGGTATTTAAAGATGAGCCCAGTGGTGGGATTCAGCCATTTCGCACCAGTTCGGCAGAACCGGTAGTTAATTTTTTGTTGCCCAGGCCCAGAATGAACTTCTGGAAGCGGCATCCAACACAGAGAACCGATTGTTCACATATTTGAATCCCACCACTGGATCAGTCCAAAGAAGCTTGCAAAACAAAAAAAAGAAGAGATTTGTTTGGACAGCTTGACTGGGAATTTGTCAGCTGGCTCCATCCAATTTCCATGTGAATATGAATGTGAAACCAAAATTAACCATCTGGGAATATCAGATACAAGATCCTGACTCAGGAGACAGACTATTTAAGCAAAGCAGCCTTTTCTAACCAGGCACAAAAGACTTGAACTTTCATAATTTCACAGCCAGCTTTGTCACTGCTATGAATTCTGGGAATTAAAGACAGTTTATTTAGTGTGCCCAGGGTTGGGAAAGCTGAAGCAGGCATTTAAGTTTGCTTCATGCAGTCATGCATTAACCATAATTATTGTAGTCCCAAAGGAGCTGAAGAAGTTTCTTAGATGAGAAGTGAAATGTCTTGAAAGAAAAACAAGTAAGTCCAGTTGCTTTTTGAAAAAGCACTTTTGGGACAACCATGACCTGGATGACTGAGAATCTCCATAGAAATAATTATTGTAGATATTTTTATCTACATTTTAAAAGTTAGTTTGTGAATTAGCAATTAGATGGTCAGAAGTTAAACTCTTTTTAGATTGGAATCCTGGTTTTGGAGCATTTTTTCCCACCGTTTTTACTTGATGCTGATCTCAATATCTTTTTAGTGCCAGGAGAAAATTGTTCTGTTCTACAAGAATTTATAACAAACAGTATAGATCTGCTTGTTATGTCTTACTTTGTATGGGTGTGTGTGTATATTTGGGTTTAAGAGTGATTTGTTTCAAGCCATTTTAAATGCATATTGTGGTATACCACAATTTGTTACATTGTTTAACATCACTGAAAACTAAACCTAATTGAAAGGCAAGATAGGAGGTGTTTTAAGGTAGTGTATAATGAATGAAATAATAAAATATTGTACTTCATGCTCTTTTGGAGTAATTTTCTATTTGCTATTATTTGGATTCAGAATTTATTGAAGTAGATACAGATTTTATCACAATGAATAGAAAAAAATGATAAAAATAAAAATACATATATATTACAATTTCCTTTTGGAATACTGTTTGATTGTTACTTCATTAATATATACAGGAAAACCCACATTTTTTATTCTTAGGAATCAATCAGTGACTTTTATTGGTACTATTCTGGCAAAGATATAATTGATGAATCTGGACAACATAACTTCTCTAAGGCATTGGCTGTAATCAAACAGATTTTTAATTCACTAACTGAATATATACAAGTAGGTAAAACCTTTCTCTTTGTTATATAATTTGCTAACATACATGAATAAATGAATGACTGAACGAATGGCATGAATTGATGCCAGAGGTTTACTTTACTGGAATTAGTGGGATTTCATCATTATTGTCATTTGTAAAATCATTTTTTAAAAAAATAAAGAATGAAGATAATATCTACAGGTGTATTATTCTCCCAGATATTTTTATACAGTTGATGGGGAAAGGAGAAAAGAAAACTGAGATTTTATATCTCTTAAAAATATATACAGTATTTCCTTCTAAGCTAAGGAAATGGACAGGGATATAAAAAGAATTATTTCTTTGACACAGTTTTAATGAAAGTTTCAGTTTCATAGTATTTCACCTGCAGAAAGTTATCTTAAAATACCTTCTCACCTTCTAATAAAAAGGTAGGTAAAGGTTCCCCCGCACATGCGTGCTAGTCGTTTCCAACTCTAGTGGCCGGTGCTCATCTCCATTTCAAAGCCAAAGAGCCAGCACTTGTCCGAGGACGTCTCCGTGGTCATGTGGCCAACACAACTAGACGCCAAAGGTGCACGGAACGCTGTTACCTTCCCACCGTAGTGGTCCCTATTTTTCTACTTGCATTTTTATGTGCTTTCAAACTGCTAGGTTGGCAGAAGCTGGGACGAGTAACAGGCGCTCACTCTGTTATGCGGCACTCGGGATTTGACCCACCAAACTGCCGACCTTCTAATCGACAAGCTCAGCGTCCTAACCCACTGAGCCACCGCGTCCCTTATCACCTTCTAATACTTGTACCCAATTTTATTTTGTTTCATGTTCTGTTTTTCCATTTACCTTTGCTTATTGTGTACCTTTGTTTATGGTTTTTGTGCTATGATCTGGTTTTATGGAACAGCATCTCTTAGAAACTAGGTGTGACCTCAAAACCAGATTTCTAGAGGTTCTTACAGAGTAGTTTTGATGATATTCATAATATATTATCAAATTGTTTTATGTGATGATTTTGTTACAATTCTTATTTATTATTACTATGTCTTGTGTTTTAAAGTGTTTTGCATCTTATTGTGATTACATTAAACTTTATATTGTTCATTGTTGCTATGTCAGAGTCCAGAGTAAATTACGAGTATACAATCAATAAATAATTCCATTCCTTGTTGGGAGAGATGCTTCAAAAGAGAGCTGAAACCATTATTCTTTAATTTTAGGGGCCTTGCATTGGAAATCAGCAGAGTTTGGCTCACAGTAGACTGTGGGATGCAGTTGTTGGTTTTCTTCATGTTTTTGCTAACATGCAAATGAAGCTTTCACAGGTAAAACATCTTTCCTGAAAATGTAAATCAATTGATCAAGTATAAATATTTCATTTCATATTTTATGAACTAAAGTTTGTGAAGGTAGAAATAAGCATCAAGCTATATGCCCACTTATTTTCCCCACTATTCTCCCACCACACATGCATATTTTGTATTTAGTGCTGATTTGAATTTAAATCAGAGATGTTCGTACCCCACCTGAAATGGGGAAGCTCAAAGTTTGATCTGTTAGAGAGTCAGGATTTCTGATTTAAGTGAACACAGGATTGAAGCACAACAAAGCACACTAGAACTGAAAAACGTAAGATTTCTATTAGAAATCTTTCTATTTGTATTAGAAGGTTGATCAAAGACTGTTGTGATCCAGTATTATAGGTCACAAGTTGGCCAGCTAGATGCACTGAGAAAGATCAGAAGTGTGTGTAGAAGACAAATCAGTCTCTACTACAGTTGCTCCCTAACAACTGGTATTTAAGGTTGTTGCTTCTGATTCAAGAGGTAGTATGTAGTTAATAAGATTAGCAGCAATTTATAATCTGATTCTTCATCTATATATTTTTTTCTTTCAACACACTGATGCTTGTTAATCCCATAGCTTAATGTACTTTGTGTAGAAAAAGAAAAATCTACTAGCACAACAAATTACAACGTGTGTAATTTACCTGCCAATGTCCACTACATTACCCTATGTATTTATTCTAACATCAAGAGTACTTCCTACTTGTCTTAGGAAATGTCCCTTTGATGTTTCTTGAAAAGTCATAAGTTTTAAAAAATAGCATAGATCCATTTCCTTCCAGAGATTCACAGAATAATTTCCTCTTGATAAAAGGCAGTTTTTCTCATTCCTATTTCTCTTTCTACCCTTCTTAATAGGTCCTATAGTGTTCTGGATGATTGTCTAATCCTCTGGGGCAGATTTCACGGACACATAGACATTATGGGAAAGAACAAACTAGATAATGAGATAATGCCTTGATCTTGAAAGTGACATCTTGTTCATGGGGTATCTTAATATAACTCAGTCACTGTAACCTTTTAGTGTTATGGTCTACTGTTATTCCAGTTATCCTTTTACCTGGCATAATAGCTCAGTGATCTGCTGCACATATTATAAAATTTCTACCATCTCTTTTGGTTCCAAAGTGCCTTCTTTGCAGTTGATCTCAGATTCAGTCCCTAGGGTCTTTAGTTAAAAGGAAACAGCTGCTATGAAAGATTGCTGCTTGACACTCTGGAGTTGGTAGATTACCATGTATCCTCAATGGAATAGATAAGGTAGCTTTCATTGTTCTTTGCCTTAGCTTGGATAGCATTTTCTGCACTTAGGCATTCTGCCAGACACACATAACTCATTGGTTCCAATCATATAAAACACAATCATGATAAATTGAGATTATGTTTAGATGATTTTAAAAGTAAATGTTAACTTTATTTGTATCCTAGGATTCCAGCCAAATTGAACTGCTAAAGGAGCTACTGGATCTTCTAAAGGATATGGTGGTGATGATGTTGTCACTACTTGAAGGTTGAATCTTTTTTAAAGTGCTATTCCTTCCATTGCTATATGTTACAATAAAATTAATTTGAAAAAAGTTTTCAATTTAAGCTGTGTTATATCTACAACAGTAATTCTGCCTTGTAATTTCAAGAAGAAATTGGAATAGATTTAAACACATAATGTAGAACAGTGGTTGCAAAACTGATTTAAAGCAACATTATAAAACTGAAAATAATTATGATCTTTTCTAAAGATGATTATAGAATAAACATTATAGATGCATTTCAACTAAATAATGTTTACATTTGTGATTTAGGTAACATTGTAAATGGCACAATTGGAAAACAGATGGTAGATACACTTGTCGAGTCATCTAGCAATGTAGAAATGATTTTGAAGTTCTTTGACATGTTTCTCAAGCTGAAAGATTTAACAAGCTCAGAAGCCTTCAAAGAGTATGATTCGGAAGGAAAAGGAATAATCTCAAAGAAGGAGTTTCAAAAAGCCATGGAAGGTCAGAAGCAATATATGCAATCAGAAATCGACTTTCTGCTGTCCTGTGCAGAAACGGATGAAAATGACATGTTTAACTATGTTGATTTTGTTGAAAGATTTCACAAGCCAGCCAAAGATATTGGGTTTAATGTGGCTGTGCTCCTAACAAATCTCTCAGAACACATGCCAAATGATTCACGCCTTCAAACTTTATTACATCCGGCAGAAAGTGTCCTTAATTATTTTGAACCTTATTTGGGGCGCATTGAGATCATGGGTAGTGCCAAGAAGATAGAACGAGTTTATTTTGAGATTAGCGAATCCAGTAGGACCCAGTGGGAGAAGCCCCAAGTGAAAGAATCAAAGAGGCAGTTTATTTTTGATGTTGTAAATGAAGGTGGAGAGCAAGAAAAAATGGAGCTTTTTGTAAATTTCTGCGAGGACACCATTTTTGAAATGCAGTTGGCATCTCAGATCTCTGAAACTGATACAGTTGACAGAGTTGAGGAGGAAGAGTATGAAGCTTGCTATCTGAGGGAGGTTGGAGAAGACGAGAAAGAAGATCCATCTTTTGAATCAGCTTCAGCATTTGCCATGGCATGTGAGGCAGTAAGGAAATATGCTGCCACAATATTCAAGATAATTAGACTGAAAAATTTAAGGAAACAGTATAGAAAAGTGAAAAAAATGACCTTTAAAGAACTGGTGAAAGTGTCCTTTTCTTTTCTTTGGATGCTATTTATAGGAGTCTTCCAAATGTTTTTCGCTATAATATGGAGCGTTTTTCAGATTCTTTGGAGTACTGTGTTTGGTGATGGTCTAGTTGAAGGGGCCAAAAATATAAGAGTTACCAAAATTCTAGGAGACATGCCTCATCCAACACAGTTTGGAATTCATGATGATGTGCTCGAAGCAGAAAAAATGGAAGTTTTGGAACATGGCATCGCAGCTGAAATTGTGCAGTTGGCAAAAAAAGAAAAAGGAGAAAGTGACATGTTATCAGATATTTTGGACATTTATTCAAAAAATGAAAGTGGCTCAAAACATGGCCATGATGTTGGCCTTGGGGACATCGCTAGTATTATTGGATCAGAAACACCCCCTTCTTTGGAAAGTGCAGTTCGTAAGAAGAATAAAATTCAGGTAAGTAAAACAATGCATGTGCTGTATATTATATATATGTATGTGTATGTGTATGTGTTTGCGTGTGCATGTGCATGTGTACAGTATGTATATGCATGTGTGTGTGTGTGTGTGTGTATATGTGTATATATATATGGATCTTTGGTTATTCGGGTTTTTCCCCGCGTAGAACTAAAGGTGTAGGGGCGACGTTTCGACGGAATCCCATCCGTCATCATCAGGCTGGTGGCTTCTGCTTCCTTCTTCTGGGAGAAGCATGTGGCTGTTTGTTCCTCTTTTTTAAACTGCCAGAGGGGGTGTGTTCAGTGGGTGGAGTTGTGCTCTGATTGGGTGGGGGAGTAAGTGTGTTCTGATTGGGTGGGAGTTTGTTTTGAATGGTGGGGGTGTTCTGATTGGGTGGGGGGGTGTTTTGAGTGGATGGGCTGGTCTCAGCTGCCAGCCTTAGACCTGAGCTGGTGAGTTGTGCTGCTTTTGTTCGGCTTTGTGTTTGTGGTGGTGCCATGTTTTTATAGTGGGTGTCAGTTTGCTTATTGTGTGGTTTGGAGGGGTTTAAAGTGGCTGATGTTGCAGCTGTAGTTAGGTTTCTGTTTTGTGGTTGTGCCTCGTTATCATTGTGGGTTCGGATTTGCTTTTTGAATGGTTGTGTGGTGGTGATGTCATGTGGTGTTATCATGAGTTTGGGTCTATCATTCTTGGTGGTTGGGACTCGTCTGTCAATCAAGGCGGGTTTCCAAATGGTTGGTAGGCGAGAGGTATCATCTCGTTTGTTTATGCTGTGGGGGCGTTTTTCTATCTCAATGGCTTCTCTGATTATTCTGTTGTTAAAATGTTCAATTTTGTCGATAGTTTTGGTTTTTTTTAAAATCAATTTCATGTCCCATGGCTTCAAAGTGTTGGACCAGGGATGAAGTTTGTTCTCCTTTTCTGAGTGAGTTTTTGTGCTCTTCAATGCGTGCACTTATTCTTCTGTTGGTCTGTCCGATGTATGTGGTGGGGCAGGTGGTGCATGGGATTTCGTATACTCCTTGGTTTTTTAAGCCAATTATGTCCTTGGGGTTTCTTAGGATGGTGGATATTTTTCTGTCTGTGTAGAATGCTGTTTTGATGTTGTGTTTTTGGAGGACCTTGCTGATTCTGTCTGTGGTCCCTTTTAAGTATGGGAGGAGGGCTTTGCCATTTTCTTGTTCTCTGTCTTGGGTTTTTGTGGGTGTCTCTCTTCGGATTAAGTTGGTAATCGTGTTTCTTTGGAATCCATTGGCTGTTAGTACATTAGTGAGAGTGTGTAGTTCGGTTTTTTGGTGTTGTTCGTCAGCTAGGTGTTTTGTTCTGGAGATGAGTGTCTTGGCTACGGAGTTGATCTGTGCTGGGTGGGGGTGTGAGAGTGCGTTCAGATAGCGGTTTGTGTGTGTTTTTTTATGGTAGATAGTGTGTCTAGGGAGCCGTTGGATTTCTTGTAGACTAAGACATCAAGGAAGGGAAGTTGATTGTTAGCTTCTGTTTCCATGGTGAATTGTATTTTGGGGTGTAGGCTATTGAGGTGTGTGAGGAAGTCATCCAGTTTTTCTTTGCCGTGTGGCCAGATTACGAAGGTGTCATCTACGTATCTGAGCCAGAGTTTGGGTTTGTGGTTGGATTTTTCTAGAGCGAGGGTTTCAAAGTGTTCCATGTAGAGGTTTGCGATGACAGGTAAAAGGGGTGATCCCATGGGTGCTCCTTCCATTTGTTTGTATCTTTGTCCATTGTAGATGAAGTATGTGTTAGATAGGCAGTGGTTGGTCAGATCTAGGATGTGTTTTGGGGGGTTGTATTTATTTAGGATAGCTGTCAAGGCTTCTTTGATTGGCACTTGGGTGAAGAGGGATACGACATTGAAGCTCACAAGTAGGTCACAGGGCTGTAAGCATGATTTTAATTAATTGAAACATTCATAATTGATTGGATAATTTTGAAAGGAAATGTCTTAATATTAAAACTCTGTATATTTTCAAAAAATTTCAGCTACCTGAACTTACAAGGGGTGATGATTCAGAAACAAGAACAGAATCTGAGAAGGCTGAGTAAGCTATATGTAGTTAAATACTGTTGTCGTGGGGTTTTTTTATGTTAGAAAATGTGGTTGAAGAAACTTCATGAATATTTTCAATATTGTAACAATCTTACAATGCAACAGTCAGCTTTTCCCTCCATATTTTAAGTTCAGTTAATTCTAATGGAGCTGATGGACAGAAACTTTATTTTGGTCATTCATCAACAAAAATACATTGAATAAAACAAACAAAGCAAAGTTAATCCCTAACGTCAATGCAACAGTTGTTAGGGAAACTTCCCATAATATAGCTTCTAGAGCAGGGGTCTTCAAACTTGGCCCTTTTATGACTTGTGGACTTCAACTCCCAGAATTCCTCAGCCAATGTGCCTGGCTGAGGAATTCTGGGAGTTGAAGTCCACAAGTCATAAAAGGGCCAACTGTGAAGACCCCTGTTTTAGGGAGAAAGCTTTACTGTAGCTATTTAATAAAAAATACAAATAACAATTTTTGAAGTGTCTCAAAAAATTGGATTAAAAAGGGTAGTCATCTGATGGCAAATGCCTTGTAGAACTAGCAATACAAAAGAACCTGGATTTGGTTTCAATGACACCTTTGTCACAGTGTAGTTTTCTAACAAAATTCTTGAAAACCAAAGCAAATCTTTTTGTTAATAATAGAGATCGTTTATGGAATTGCCTGAAAATTTAATTCCAAGAGCAAAAAAACCCCCACAACTTATTTACAGATAGTCTTTGATCTACAACCACAATTGGGACAGGAAAATACAGTGTGATTGTTAAGTGAAGCATTGTGTGACCGCATCCATGATCCAGACATGATCGTGATTTGTAATTTTTACTGCCCCCGTTGACCTTTCATGTCAGAAGCTCTTTGCAAAGGTCACAAATGGCAATTGTGTGACCCCAGGATGCAGCATCAGACATAAACCTGTAAACCGCCCTGAGTCCTTCGGGAATAGGGCAGTATAGAAAACTAATTAATAAAATAAATAAATAAATAAACGGGAACCATTTATGCTAAGCATCTGGACTGCAGTCACATGACCGCAGAAATGCTACAGTGGTTTTAAATATGTTGGTGAATCACTTTTTTCAGAGCAATTGTAACTTCTTAATGATTGCTAAACAAATGATCATAAGTTGATGACTACCTGTATGGTTTTGTTCACATTTGCACTCCTTTTTTAGTTATATCAACATAATAATTTGTCTTTTTGAATAGAAAAATATCTATATCTATATATTATATTTAAAATTATCTATCTGTCCTTACATTATAAATGCATTTATGCTTACTCTCAAACAATATAATATTTAAACTGTTATGCAACTGCTGTTTCACCATATATGTGTGTACACAATTCCCTTGACTGTCATTGGCAAGATTACAAGTATTAAGAGGCAAAATTTCAAAGTCAAGAAAGTAATAAAATATGATCTGTTTCCACTGTAGTTTGAAAACTGATTGCACATTTGATCATTATTTTTGCACATTTTCAGTTGTTATCGTCTGTTAAGCTATTGCTTATGAAGTATTAGCCCAGAGAAATTCTTATGCCTTGCAATCTCTGCAACTGCAGAATGTAGACCAGGGGAATATATTAAAAGGCACCTTCATGCACAACTAACATCTGATTGGAAATTTTAATGGAATAAGTGTCCTAATACATAGAAAATTGGCAATTAAAAACTGGTCCTGGCCAATCTTATCCTACTAATTTGTATTTTCCATGTAATATGCAATTAAAATATTATTATTATGCAGTTTTTGTACTTCTCTAAATTTTATTTGCCTTGCCAAATCTGAAAAGATTAAACAGAAAATTGCTAGAATACATGCATTCATTAACATTTGTATATAAAGTACTTTTTGGGAAATTACAGAAATTCATATATTTATACTGAAAGATGCACATCTTCAAATTCATCTGTCCTAAATGTATACCTTTTAATTAACTTTATATAATGTCTGATTTTCTATGGTTTACATATGGGCTTTGTAAAAAATCTAATTTATAACATGTCATTTCCTATAGCATGGAGGATGGTGAAAAACATGATAAGATAAAGGATGATGTATATTCTGAATACTTGGAAGCTGAAGAGCCTAAGAAAAGAAAACGACATGGACAGAAGTTAGAGAAGCCAGAAGCGGTTATGGCTAATTTTTTTAAAGTACTGCAGATTTATCAGACAAAAGTTTTGGTATGTTGAATCTCTTTTAAATAATAGCATTTTAAACTTAAAAGGGGGTGTGAGGGCTCAGTCTTTAAAGATGCTGAGCTTGTCATCTGGAAAGCTGACAGGCCAGCTTCAAGACACAAGTGCCACATGACGGGGTGAGCTCCTGCCACTTGCCTCAGCTCCTGGCAACTAGCAGCTCAACCATGCAAATGCGAGTAGATAAATAGGTACCAGTTTGGTGGGAAGGTAGCAGTGTTCCATGCACCCTGACCTACAGTCATGCTGGCCACATGACCATGGATGTGCCTTTGGACAATGCTGGCTAAGAAATGGAGGGAACACCATCCCCTAGAGCCAGATATGACTGGATAGGGGAAACCTTTATCTTTACCTTTATTTTAAACTTAAAATAACAACTGCGCTCTGTGTGGCCTTTTGTAACAGAGATTGAACAAGGAAAGCAAAATTTGATATGAAATATAATTAATTTTAATCTAATCAATTTAACTGAAACAAATAAATTTATTCTGATTTGCAATTTGAAAGATTATATAGATTTCCTTATAATATTTTTGGTCTGAACCTTCTTTGTGAACTGATTACATTCTTTATCTTGTTTTTTCTACAGCATTATTTGGCAAGAAATTTTTACAATTTAAGATTTCTTGCACTTTTTGTTGCCTTTGCTATCAATTTTATTCTGCTCTTTTACAAGGTAATGTCAATATATCTATTCTATGTATGGTATCTAAATTTCTAGAGTGATATTTACAACATTGAAAATCTTAGCTAGTATTACCGTAATATAAATTAGATAATGGAAGTGAACACTACTAGTATTATAGCTCGAATAGTGTTATATTCCAAACACATTGATATATAAATAGTTCCATCTATTTGCAGAGAATTAGGCTCCGGGAGAAGCAGAAGAACAATTGGTAATACTTACTTAAATTCTTTCTTCTCTCTGCAAACTCCAACATCAATTTATAAGCTGAAGTGTCCTTCAAGAGCTTGGAAAGTCATTCTGGGGGTTGCAAGGACCGGGGAAGATAGAAAACATTTTTCCCTTCTTTCCACTACCTATATAGAATATATTTCCATATCCTTTAATACATTATTAATTCAATTAAATCTCCAAAAGATGAAAAATCTTAGTTGCATATTTTTATGTTATTATTGGTTTCTATTGTAGTATTTTATACCTCAGTAATAATGTTTTACAATTTAGAGTATTCAGTGTGCTTCATACATACTATCTTTGTTGTAGGACTTACAGTCTGGTAGAACAGGACAATTCTATTGTCACCTTGGTTGTTTTCTTTAAGACAATTATAATATTTTAAATTTTCATCTACTAATTAATACAACGTTATAGTCCACTTGCAATAAGAAGCCTCATAGCAAGCCATTTGAATTGCGATCACACTAATTTACTGATTTTATAAATTGTATCATGTTTTCTTGATCTAGCTAGGCTAAATCAATATAGCTTATGCAACAGCTTGCATGTACATATTTGAATATGCTGTGTTTAAAGTAGTATCTTACATATTTTTATGACTTTGTGAAGCATTGTCTAGGAATTTTTTGTTTTATAACTATAAGAAGAATGTGTGTATGTGTGAATGACAGGTGACAGAAGAACCATTTGAAGAAATGGAAGAAGATTCTGATTTATGGCAATCTTTAGATGAAGATGAGGATGAAGAAGGAATGGTGTTCTTTGTCTTACAAGAGAGCACGGGATACATGGCACCTACACTTAGGGCACTAGCCGTTATTCATACTATTATTTCTTTCCTATGTGTAATTGGATACTATTGTTTGAAGGTTAGTCATTTCCTTTATCTTGATGTAGCTATTAATCCAAGTTGCTTTCTTGTCATATTACTATTTTATAAAGAGACACTTATTTCCTCATTTTTCCATCAAGTCACTTGGCTACCATTTATCTATTGATTGGACAGGCTGTTTGCCAGCCTTCCAGATGGTTGCAGGATGGTCTGGTACAGTGAGAAGAGCCGATTTTTTTCTTTAACCTTTTCTTTTTGGAAATCTGAGAATAAGAATGGGAAAGATTCTAAGAGATAAACTTTACCCTTAAAACCATCCCAGAGACCCCCGGTCTCAGAAATTATGGAATGAAATCCAGGATTGAAGAACAATGAGGATCATAAAGAAAATTAAAAGACAGAAGTAAAGACCAAGTCAGCAAAATCACAAATGCAAGATAGATTGAAGCATGGGTAGATTCTATATCTTAAATAACGCTAGTGTGTAAGGTAGTCATGGGCAACAGCTTAAACCTAAGTAGCAAGAACTAAGTTCAAACAGCTATCGGAACCCAAATATAAATTAGAAGATAGGATCAAAAAACAAACCAGAACTCAATACAATGAACAAATCCAGAAATGCCACTCAAATTAGACTGAAGTTATATCCTGTTATTAGAGCAAGAGTCATCTGGAACAGGATGGTTTTTATATTACTTCCTGCCCAGATGCAGCTAATGCTTAAAAAAAAGTATACTGAAGAAGGGAAATGCAAGTCAATGTGCAAATCCCTGGACAAAGCACTAATTTATACATGCAAGCAAATTTTTGCTTAAGATTTTACAAGGTTAATGCCATATGTGTAGAGAAAAATTCCAAATGAACAGGTAGAAAAGACAGATGGCCATGAGATCAGACAACTAGTATAAGGTCCTTCAGAAGTTATGTGTTTCATCACTGAAGGTTTTTAAGAAGAAATTGGAAATTTGTCTGAAATGGTATAGGGTCTTCTGCTGGAGCAAGGGATTGGACTAGAAGACGTCGAAGGTCCCTTCCTACTCTGTTATTCTGCACTTCTAGAACAGACATGTCAAACTTGTGATGTCACATGACGTCGTGCAACGTATCGGGACAGTTTTGCCATGGGGTGGGTGCAGTTTCCATATGACGTGTCCGGCCTGTGGGCCGACAGTTTGACACCCCTGTTCTAGAACAAGAGAATCTGAGAAAGGGGTTTATCAGAGGTTACAGGCTTTCCCTGGTAGCATGCAGCTATTTACTTATATTTATTTATTCCTGGAGGAAATCTATGTGGTCACTAAGAGATGACACCTGCTTGATGACACATAATCAATCAATATTGATTTATACAGTCAGTAACTTCACTAATGGCAACTTTGAGCAATGAGTAAATAAAAAAATAGCAAAAAGTACAAAATAATACAATACAACCATTATGGCATCTGAAGGCAATCTAACCATTATTATTGTCATAGTAACAATAAGAAAATCACATTGACAGACTGATCCAACCTATGATAGGTGAACATTGAGAAAGAGGGAATGAAAAAAAGAGCCCCTCAAATTATGGATTTGGAGATGGTTATTAAAAGTACCCTGGATTGCAAATAGTACTGATAAATCTAAAGGCTGAAGCAAATAAAATGGACTGTTTCCTTTGAGTGATTATTAGCAAGCAGAAACTCGCATATCTGGGTACATGATTCAAATGAATGATCGATTTCTAAAAAAACTGTGCTTGGGAAGTAAAAGTAAACAAAGAGAATAGAGCAGGTAAATGAATAAGATCAAAGAAATTACTGGAGTGTTCTTAAAAGAGCTGCAGATCCTGGGA
Source organism: Vipera ursinii (assembly GCF_947247035.1). Taxonomy (NCBI): domain Eukaryota; kingdom Metazoa; phylum Chordata; class Lepidosauria; order Squamata; family Viperidae; genus Vipera; species Vipera ursinii. The sequence continues at coordinate 63,776,743 of NC_139512.1, forward strand.
ACAATGTGAAGTATTTTTTATATACGGTAATCAGAAGGCACAGGCCTGATTTGATGATATCTTAATAGCATACATAGATTTTATATGCATAGATTTCAGTTAACATTAAAGATTGTATATAAAAAAGTACTGGATACTGAAAAAAATATCCAAATCTTAACTCATATTTCATCTTTTATATACCTTATGTACCGTATTCTTATTTCATTGTACAATTCATGTTAAGTGAAAGATCCTTCTGTTATTTTATTATGTTATAAACAGGATTAGATCCAAATATACTTATTAATAATTTAAAACCTATTGATCAATAGATACATTTCACTAATCCTGAATCCAATTCAATTTATAGATCAAATAGCATCTATTATTTATATTATTCATTATCAGATGATTGTACATATAGTCAGTTAAAAGTGTAACACCGCTTTGTAAATAACAATATATTTGTTATAATAATTCACTTTATGTTTTGAAAAGCAGATTATTTAAAGTAAAATTCAGTAATTCTATAACTGTTCAGTCAGCTCCAAGACATTATAAAATATTTACCTTCATTTCAAAATCTGACATCATTAAAATACTTCAAAATATCTTTCCCTAAAGGTTCCCTTGGTTGTATTCAAACGTGAAAAAGACATAGCTAGGAAGCTAGAATTTGATGGTCTATATATTACTGAACAACCATCTGAAGATGATATTAAAGGACAGTGGGATCGTTTAGTCATAAACACTCCGTAAGTGCCATATTGTATATTGAATTCCAATAGGATTTTACTAAGGCTTATTTTGACAGTAAACCCAACATAATTCTGTACAGCAGAGGTCCCCAACCTTTTGGCACCAGGGACCGGTTCCATGGAGAAGGGTTTTTCCATGGACCGGGGAGTGCGTGATTTTGTGTGCTGCCTGCATCCCAAGGATGGGGCTTTGCTTGTTCATGTGGACCAGTTGCTTGCATGCCGCGGCCCTGTACTGGTCCACAAACCAGGGTTTGGGGACTCTGGCTGTACAGATAAAATTATATTTTATGTACAGTATGATACAAATCCCAATTTCTGTTGATATAGGCACTGACCATCTTTCTATATAATTCGTGTAAACCAGGGGTTTTCAAACCTGGCCCTTTTGTGACTTGTGGACTTTAACTCCTAGAATTATTCAGCCAGGCACGCTGGCTGAGGAATTCTGGGAGTTAAAGTCCACAAGTCATAAAAGGGCCAAGTTTGAAGACCCCTGGTGTAAACAAAATGTGTTTGTAGCAGCAAGTTGCTTGAGAGAATTCTGCTTCCCAGAGACCAGAGGATACTACTCATCTGATATAATACAAGATAACCTTATATGTTCATTAGTTGCAACAATGATATTCTATATTTTGGTAGTAATTGTTATTATTGCTATTCTTAATTGTCAGTCAGGAAGCAAGAATGTGAAATATGCTCTTTTATTTTTGCCCACATGGAAAATGTTTAATGATGATCCTTATTATCTCTTCACTTCAATGACTGACTAGAGAAGCAACCCAGAATCACCATGATGAGATGAAGGGGCCATAAAGATTGAAATAAATAAATATTAGTGTTACTCCAATGTAATCTTTCCTTCAGACAAATTACTCCACTCTTTGGGACAGTTTGGTCTGACAAGATCTGAACCAAATGCTGGTTTGTTAGTAACAGTGCATAGATATAAGCCTTTTCTGCTGCTCAAAAGTTTGAGGGGCCCCAACCCCTTATGGCACACAGTCAGAAGAAAAAGGATAAATAATTGAATATTGCTTGTGTAGTATTTCATATTACACTTGAGCATTGTTAGATTTCTTTTTAATGGCTTTTATAGCTATTGTGGTAAATATATACTTAACAAGTTGTAATTTTGAATTGTGGCCTCTGAGTCTCTAGTGTTTTCAGAGAGAAGTTTGACATGCTTCTTGTTTTGTAAAGCTTGAGATAAGTAGGAGTTTCTTGGTCTAATTTTTATTTAACTACTGGCTGTATACTGAATAGTAATGCCTGTTGAATGTTATTTAGAGCTTAGGAAAGAATGCAGATCTGACTGTGGAATTAATGTTACTATTTATTAGCATTAATATTAGTATTTCTCCTCCAAGTTCAGAAAAATCTCAGAAAAGAACCAATCTCAGGAGCTTCCTGTTACAAAGGTTTGCAAGCATAATAAAGTAGAATTATTATTAGTCAGCAGACTTTTGTTTTTATCTCTTTTTTTGCTACTCGCTTCACTGTGGGTGAATTTTACTACTTCTACAAATAGTGCTGGAAGCATGGCTTGCCCCTCACACAGTTGTAGTCATATATTTATCATATATTTCAGCAGTGCTTTTTTTGTAAAAGAAAAAGGTGCCAGAACTCACACATGTCATACAACCCACCTTGCCTACCCTACAAGATTCCATCCAAAAAAGGTGCTGGAACTCCGTTCTGAGCGTTCTATGAGAAAAAAAGCCCTGTACTTCAGGATAATTTACATTCCCTTAGCATTGTGTTTTATGAAAAACCTATTCAGAACTGAAGTGTAAACAAACAGTGTTTTATACAGTACACAGTTCTCACTAAAAACACCTTGTTTCTGTGTCAACAGAAATTTGTGAATAAAGTTAAATGAATACAATGAAAGTAATGCATTAAAGGATGAATTATGTTTCAGGGAAGAACTTAAACTTTTCATCATACTTATCAATGGCTGTAGATGTTCATAAATGTTTTACTTTTAATACTAAAATGCTTATTATCTTTAAGGATATTTTTTAAAAAAATAAAAGCCAGTAACACTGTCTCAATAAAACCTGATGAATAATGAGAAAAACACTGAAGAAGAAAAAACAATCTAAGTTTATTGTAAATTTTATTTCTTCAGAAACATATAAGTATATAATCAACTATCAATCTAATGTATAAGAATGTTTAGACATATATACTTTTATAGACTAGTGTCTATTTCTTTAGACACATAGATAAATAAGAGAGAGAGAGAGAGAGAGAGAGAGAGAGAGAGAGAGAGAGAGAGAGAGAGAGAGAGAGAGAGAGAGAGAGAGAATGTTTGTGACCACAAAGAGGGGAAATGATAAAAATAAGTGGGGGAAATTTAGAGGTACAAAAAGGAAATTGTTCCTATGATTCCATAGTTCTTTTGAGTTTTTTGCCCTGCCTGAAAGAAACTTTATTCTAAAGTTTGTGTGAACATAACATCTGAATAATGTACTGAACTAAAATAATAAAGCACCAAGCACTGAGGATGGAGTTGTGGATTTTCTTGTGGATTTTTTTGTGTCTGCATAGGAGGGATGTTATTATTGGGTCTTCTTTTATTGGTTTTTTTGTTTGTTTTATTAAATTTGAATACTTATTTTGTGTTTGTACAGATCTTTTCCAAATAATTATTGGGACAAGTTTGTGAAACGCAAGGTAGGTTCCTTAAGTATCTCTTTTTTTCCAAATAAAAATATTAAATAAAGTACAGTGATCCCTATTTGATAATAATAGGCGTATATTGGATTGGCCTAAGATGTTACAGCAGAGCATTAGGAACGTATATACTCCAAAAACTACGTCTGCATACTCTTCCCAGAGGTGATTTTTTTTATTTTTAGCATTTCGTTATGTTTGATTGCTGTCACTGGGAAGACTTTTTCCCCACTTTCAGTCTTCCCCTCCTTTGTGTGAGAAAGCAGTTTTTGAAAGAGCATCAACTTTGAAAAGTATTTTTAAAACTTAGTGAGACCTGCTTGAATTAAAACATGATATTTTATATATATATATTTTTTTGAAGGTAATCAATAAGTACGGTGATTTATATGGAGCAGAGCGCATTGCAGAACTCTTAGGTCTGGACAAAAATGCTCTGGATTTTAGTCCAGTGGAACATACTAAACCAGAAGAAGCATCTTGTGTTTCATGGTATTGTTGGCCTTTACATTTAATAAACAAATGCATTAAAATAACACAACTGATTTTTTATTTTATTTTATTCTATTTGCTTTATTTTTATGTGCATGGACAGCCCTGTGATGGAAATCTGAAGTTTTAACAATCCAATCCTATGCATAGACAGTTTGTGTTTGTGCATTATAATGATCCAAAGAGTTTTGTGCAGTCACAAATTATGTGATTATTCAGTTCATGGAAAATGCAGGATCTTAGCATCCTAATAAGAACAGAATATAAATAACAATACTGTTATGGCAGTTATAGCTTTGAGGTTCATTAATTATTTGGACAAAAATAACTATTTTTAATATGGTCTGTTTTGAGGGAGGGAGTATTTTAACATGCTTTTGTGAATTTCATAAAATGCTATGAGACAATTGTTAGTGTTCTACAACTATACTTAATCAATTAATCAATCAACCAATCAATTCCTTACCTCACAGTCTAATATGCTTAACTTTAATTATTTTTAAAAATGCTAGATTATTGGGCATCTTTGTTTTGAGTTTGTAATATAACACAATAAGTTATAACTCTTATTCTTTCTAATAGAAAAATTCACTCACAGATTGCACAATATAATGGAGTTTAAACATGGATTGTCACTTGCAAGCATATCACTATACATGGGTGACTAATTATGTTTATCCAATTTCTTTTCACCAAAATTGCTTTGAGAAAGATTAGGGAGATATAGTCTAGATGGGAGTGTAATATTACCTTGAAAGCAGAGAGCTGGCCTGGTTCATTACAATGTTATTACAAAATCATCACATGTGAATGGGAACACAGATTTTGTTGTTATAGAATAGAATAGAATAGAATAGAATAGAATAGAATAGAATAGAATAGAATAGAATAGAATAGAATAGAATAGAATAGAATAGAATAGAATAGAAAAGTCCCTATATCATTTCAGACAAGTGGCTGTCCAGTCTCTTCTTAAAAACCTCAAGTGATGAAGTACCCACAACATCTTCTGAAGGCAAGCTGGTCCTCTGGTTAATTGTCTTTACTGTTAGGAAGTTCCTCCTTAATTCCAGGTTGCTTCTCTCATTGATTAATTTCCATCCATTGTTTCTTGTCTTGCCTTCTGGTGCTTTGGAAAATAAATTGACCCCCTTTTCTTTGTGGCAGCCTCAAATACTGGAATACTGCTATCATGTCCCCACTAGTCCTTTTTCTCTAGACTGGCCATTCCCAAATCCTGCAACCATTTTTCGTACAGTATATTTTAGTCTCTAGGCCTTTAATAATCTTAGTTTCTCTTCTTTGCACTTTTTCCAAAGTTTCAACATCTTTTTTGTAATGTGGTGACCAAAACTGGATGCATTATTCCAGATGTGCCCTTACTAAGGCTTTATAAATATATACTGGAGCTGAAGTACTTATGCCTACCATTTATAATATTGTAAGTAAGCTAAAGAGATCAATCAACTTAAATAATAGCATGTCACTGGCACATAAGATACCTGATTTCTTCTTTTAGCTTCATTACTTTGACATACAGTTTTAATTTGGAAGAGGTATAAGAGAATAGAACATTAGGCCCAAGTTGCACTGCAGGCAATAGCTTCTCTGTGTTCCTGTCAGGAAAACACATGCCATTTCCCCTTCTCCTCAGTTTTCTATTTTTCTCCTTTCCATAAGCATTCCAATTCTCCTCAGAATAAGAACTTCATTGACCTGTTTTAGAAATTTCTCCTCTGTTTATTGAAGATTTTGTATTACTCAAATTCTGATGATTCTCTAAAGTCTGCTGATACTTTCCTATTATATTGAATGATGTCTCCTTGACTACATAAAGGACCAGATCTTGGAGAGCTGAAACTTCTGTTAGTATATATGTTACATTGTTCAAACATAATGTTATCATTCATCTAAAAGTCATTTTTATTGCTGAAATGGTTGTTTCAAAAATATATCTACTAACCTTCACAAAATTCTGAAACATTTCGGTGGACATACTATCAAGAAGAAAGCCTAACAAATGGAAAAAAAGCTTATATTTTAATTTGCTAATGAATAAATACCTTAATTAATTTCAAGTTATTTTGTATATTACTAGGTTAAGTTCTATTGATGCAAAATATCAAATCTGGAAACTTGGTGTAGTTTTCACTGATAATGTAAGTAAGCAGTACTTTAATTTTTTTTAAAAAAAAGTCCTTTGCTTCATTATTCTTCTTAAAGGAAACAAGCCTTGTACTCGTGCATTCTCTCTTACAATATGCACAGTTTTAATATGAATTTAAGCCTACAAGCATAAATATCCAAATGATATATATCATTTTTATAAATTCTATGCAATTTTTTTGAACATATGTTTTAAAATAGATAATGGGAAAAAGAGAGGGAAATGAAGAAAATATATGAAATCAATTAAATAAGAGGAGAAATACAATTAATTAAATATATCAGTTATGGAAATCTTTTTTTTAAGATGAGGATAGAAGTTCTATTTTCAGTATAGCAACAAAGCCAGAATTAAAAGAATGATTGTGTATTGATAATAATAGCAATAATCAATCATAAATATGAGCAAGTTACTGATTTGTTCCAATAGCCAACCTATTTCAGTTTTGCAAAATTGTTTATTATTGTGTATGTGTTAAATTGGTTGTATTTCATATTCTGTGACATTAATGATTGAACTAAGATATGCTTCTGCATAGTTTTCTTGCCTGTAATATCCTGTAGTCTTAACAAGCAGTCTTGTATACTTTTTAAAATATCAAGTCAAACTTAGGAATAGCAGTTATATGAAATTTCACTTTCTTCTTTCCATTTACTTTCTTCTTTCCATGTATTAATGAAGACTGCAAAAACAAAAGCCATGAGAGGTGACAGAATATGGCAAAGATATAGACAGAAGACATGTCCATAAGCATCAAGCTCCTCCATATTGTTTGGCTTATGGCTAGATCCTATCCTGAGAAAAGAGGACTAGCTCATGTAGTTATTTCTATTTGTGCAAAGCACTCTATACTATGTGCATATCTTAAGAAGAATGTAATGCACGCTTGTCTCTTCCACGATAGTCTTGTGTCATTGGTAACAGTTCCCAAGCCTAATATTAGCATTAATATAATCTAGGAGGATTCAATTTTTTGGTTATTGAGGTATATCAGCCCCTTCGTAGGCATTTTAATACTTAGCACAATAGCATTTTCTAAATGAAATGTAATAATAAGAAAGAGTATAATGCAATGAGAAAAATAGCAGTGGTTCTCTGACACTTAACATTTTCTTTAGTCTTTCTTGTACTTAGCTTGGTATACAACCATGTCCATTCTTGGTCACTACAACAACTTCTTCTTCGCTGCTCATTTGCTCGATATAGCTATGGGTTTTAAGACTTTACGTACCATTCTGTCATCTGTAACTCACAATGGCAAACAGGTTAGTTGCTGATAATATAATTTCATGTCTTATTGTACAATTGTTACTAAAGTTGAAATATCATTTAATTGGCTGTGACTAAGACCAGAAAGAATGCTTTTTCAAAATAGTTAAACTGTGATGAAAAATTATGCTGTAATTTAAAAGTACACAGTGGTCAAATGAATGAGGAATATTAATACATCACTAGCTACTTATGAATCTATATCCCTCGGTTATATTATTTTTTTAAAAAGCAAATGGGAAAGATCAAAATTCTGAATTCTACTTGTTTTAAAATGAATTACAAAAAAGCATAATGAAGGCTAGCTTTCTCATACTATGTTTCAATGTGCAGGATATTATTTTTACACAAGGAAACATTCAGATATTACCAGTTCAAAATAATGGTAATAGATTTTTCACAAAGTTTCATGTGCTATATATCTTAACTTTGGAAAAGAGGCATTTTTCATTAAAATAATATTAGTAACAACAAAAATATTTACCATAAGTAAATATAAAATAGACACCCTTTTTGATTACATAATTAGGTGAATTAAGAAATTTTCTATGCATTATATAAAAACTGTTCTCAAAATTTCACGTATTTATATGGTTTAGAAATGGCTGCATTGTAATGTCTTCTGAAGTTTTTAGACTTCTCTTCTAGATGGAGAATCAGGTTGTCATAAATTTTGCTAAAATCAAGACAGAGCAGATGTAATCCATATATGATATAAAATTTATAACTATAAATCCCAACCCTGCCTATCTATTGTAATCATTTTCTTAGCTAGATATTGGTGATATTATAAATTTATAAGAATTGTATAATTTGCTACTAAACGTTTGATTGTTCGAATTACTGTAGTGGCTGTCACAGTTCAATCATCAATCTAGCTGCCTAAAATCTTTTAATTTGTCATTAAATTCAAAAATAACTTCCACAATAGAGCTCCCACTCTTTTGGTTGCTTCAATCATATTTCTATGACTGTGTATCAAAAAGGAAACTTTCATGTCAAATGAAATGTGGTTTGGCAGACCGCACCTTTAATTATTTAACCCAACAATCCTAATCTGTTTAAAAAAATGTATTTTTCAGTCTCCTTGAAGGAGGACAACATTATTAATTTTATATACCTACTTTTCTGCCCATTCCATACAGTATGCTTTGTCGAAGCAACAGCACTTAAATCTATTTCTGCTGCAATTTATTATCTCTCAATAGTTCTTAAGCACTGAACCATTTCAATGCAGGTTGTCCTCGACTTAAAATAGTTCATTTAGTGACTGTTCAAAGTTACAACAACACTGGAAAAAGTGATTCATGACCGTTTTCAAACTTACGATCACTGCAGCATCCTTGTGGTCACGTGCTCAAAATTCAACCCTTGGCAACTGACTCATATTTGTGACAGTTGCAGTCTCCCAGGGTCATGTGATCTCCTTTTGTGACCTTCCGACAAACATAGTCAATGGGGAAGCCAAATATACTTAACAATCCTGCTACTCATTTAATAGCTGCAGTGATTCACTTAACAACTATGGCAAGAGAGGCCATAAAATGGGGCAAAATTCACTTAAGAACTGTCTTGCTTAGCAACAGAAATTTGGGGCTCAAGTGTGGTTGTATTTCTTTAGCCAATTGGTCTGTAATGGCTGTTTTTTTTACCTTCAGTTCTTTTGTGCCTGGACTAAGGTTTGAACATCCCAAGTTTGAGTGTGCTCATTTCTTCTTTTTTCAGTGGGCAGTTAACAAAATGAAAATATGCAAAATATTTCCAGACTGTTTTGAAATATCGGTTTTAGATAGGTTAAAACTTGAAGTTACTGAGTTTAAAAGTTCAGGCATGATAAAAAGAAAAGAAAGCACAAAGCTTAAGTAAGGGCTGCTGGTAGCACATTAAGAAAAAGTAACGTTGGAATTTATCTACTATATCATTTGTGGTATATCCTTTTTTTTTAGTTATTACACTCATTTATCCTTTTAAAAAAACCAGAACTTATATAAGTGGGTTTTTAAATTCTGCACTTTATTTTATTCTGTGCTGCCTCATTATAAAGGGGGGAGGTATTATGGGAGGTGGGAATGAAGAATGTTGGAGAGTATGACAAGAGTATTGTTTTTCAGCAGGGTCACCAAATGTAGGACAGTCATGCCAGCTGCCACCTACATTGGTCTGCAGAAAGATGCTGCAAAAAGATGATCATTTTAGTGACAATAGCAAAGGTGTCAGTTCATACAGTATAGGAGAAAGCAATGGTAATCCTTTTCAGTATTTTTACCAGTAAAACCAATGGATAGAAATATAAAATGGTTGACAATATAATGCTGGATGATGGGTCCCTCAGCTCAGATTGCACTCAATGTGCTATTGAGGAAGAGCTAAGGATCTTTTGGAGACATCTTGAAGACATCCAAGATACCTTAGAAGATATTCCTTACTTATGAGAACCTCTAGTCCTAGAAAATTAATTTCAGGCAGCACTCCAATCATTACTTAGGTGAAAAACTACAGGAAGCGATGGAATACCTACTGAAATATGGCAAGCAACAGAAGATAAATCAGCCAAGTTTCCAAGTGACTATGCCAACAAATTTATAGAAATACATACCGGCCAGTGGATTAAAAGAGGTCTATCTAATATTCTAATACCAAAAAGGAGACTAAATAGACTGTGCAAACTATTGCACAATATCCTTAATTTCACAGGCTAGCAAAATAATTCTTAGGATCATCCAATGCAGATTAGAGTCTTAGGTGTAAAAAGAGATGTCAGATGTTCAGACTGGCTCTAGAAAACACAGGGAACACAATGAGTGTTGAAAAATTGAAAAAGCCAACAAATGCCAAGAAGAATTTAGTAAGTGCTTCATATACAGAAAAGCCTTTGTATCAATCATATCAAGCTGTGGATTGTGCTCAGAAACATGGGAATCCCCGAATATCTCATTGTTCTCATGGGAAATTTATCTACAGAATATTTATATTTATATATTTATATTTATTTATATGCTGAATGTTTATAAAAGAGTTGGAAGGGACCTTGAAGGTCTTCTAGTCCAACCTCCTGTTTAGGGAGGAAACCCTATACCATTTCAGACAAATGATTGTCCAATATAAGGGGAAGTTGGATTGGAAGAAGATTAGAGTAGTTTTAAAATTGGAGGAAGAAGCATCAATAACCTGTGCTATCTAATGACCCTACCTTGACAGCCAAAAATGTAAAAGTCAAAGAGCACAGTGAAAACATGTGACTAAATTTAAAGAAGACCAAATTAATGAGAACAGATAGAATAACTAGCCTTAAATTGACAATGAAAATATCATAGTGGTGGAAAGGTTCTGCCTTTTAGTACCAACTTTCAACAGTAAATGAATTAGCAGTTAAGAAATGTGCCATAGTCTAGCACTCAGTAGAGCAGCCGTGAAGTCCTTGAAAAAGATATTCAAATGCCATGATGGAGCTGCACCTTCAAAGATCAGAATTATAGGCATTCCCTGTGACATTTTATGGAAGCAAAAGATGGGGTTCAAAGAATATTGATGCTTTTGAATTCCTGAGAATATTGTGGATGCCAAGAAAACAAATGATGGAACATTGAATAGATCAACTTGGAATTCCAAATGACCAGGCTCAAATTTATCTATTTCATACACATTATGCAAAAAAACAGTGATCTGGAAAAGGCTCTAATACTGGAAAAGGAAAGAGAAGAGGACGAAGGGGAGGGACACAGTTGCAGAGGCAGTGAGTGCAGTAAAGGAAGATATGATAGAAAAGGTTAGGAATAGATCATCTTGGAGTAAATCTATGTGGTTGCTAGGAGTCAAAAACAATTTCATGACAGATAATCAGTCAATCAATTGTGCCTGGCCCCTGCCCCTATAAGTTATTTTAACCTGTTGGCTTTGGGCTGCAATAAAGTATACTTATCTAATATCAGTTATTTATTCGCTCTTAATTATAATTTATGCCAAATGAAAGAAGCAATCAAAAGGGAATGAGATGACACTGCACTTATTTCAGCTCAAACGGTATCTCCTATTAAGCCAAGAAGATGTAAGTGAGGTTTTCCAGAATTAAACTGCAGATTTTTCAAAGCAGCATGGCGTAGTAGAGATGGGGAATATGCATTGCCCTGACATCTGCTTGGTGATTAATTCTGCTAAGCATGATCCTCCAGGAAAGATTTACAAGAGCTTTCTTAATTGCCAAGAAGCTAACATAGTTACCATGACAAAGTCTCGTTAAGTATCCTTAGCCTACTTTCTTGATTGAATAACTTGTTTAGTATATTGTGGGAATGCTGTAGGAATAATGTGTCTTGATTTCAGCAAAGCATTTGAAAAAAAGGACTTCATGACTTTCTGATTAGCAAGGTAGTTTTGTGTAGGCTGCACGGCATGACAATTAACAGGATAAATAGCTGGCTTGAAGCTCACATTGAAAGTTCATCAGACTAACACTCATCAGCCTGGAGTGAGTTATTGAGTGGAGTATTCAGTTCTGGTTCTTCAACATTTAATGACTTGGATGAAATCAGAGTGAGCAGAAAGAGCTGTTAACTCTGAGGAGTTCAAAAACCAGGAAGAAAGAAGAGTGAATAAAGAAGCAGTGTCTTCTGGAGGATTAGGTGCTGAGTTGTGGGTCTGCAAAGATCATGTGTTGAAGAGTTACTGATGGCGAGGAGTGATGGACCTGAAAGTTGATTGACAGTGAGTGGGTGTCTCATTCTTTTTTGAATTTAATGTAAAGCTGACTGGCTAAAGGAAGCAAGCCTTTCAGCAAGCCAATATGGAAAGCTAATAAGTGTCTTGGGAGTTAAACAGAGATGTTTGAGGGGATGTCCCTAAATATGTTTTATTGAGTAAAGAGTTAATAACATGGTTCATTAAAGAGCTCAAGGAAAGAACAAAAAGCCTTCCTACTTGAAGTGCCCCAAGAAGGAAAAAGAAAAATGAATACAAGCATGTTGGTTGCCTTCCTTCCTTAAAACAACTTGAAATGTATTTTCAGTAAATGCAAATTGGTTGAAGAAAAAGGCAAAGGGACTTGTGCCATGAGTGAACATGCTTCAGTTGATGAGAAAGCCAGACAGACAGGGGAGCAGGTGCAGTAGATAAGGGTACACAGAAATACATAAAAGAAATTCTTCCTGGCTGTTAGCAAATTTTTAGGTATCTTTCAGGTATAAAACAAATTCTGAGTGTTCAGAGAAGGGGAAAAAGACACTGCGGAACAGGAGGATGAATGGTGAATTCCTAAATTCCCTAAATTCTTAAATTCCTAATTTGGTCTAGTTGCTAAGGCACCAGGCTGGAAATTGGGAGGCTGTGAGTTCTGGTCCCACCTTAAGAATGAAAGCCAACAGAATGACTTGGGACCAGTCACTCACTCAACCCAGCTCACCTCTCAGAGTTATTGTGGGGAAAATAGGAGCATTAATGTGTGTTGGATATGTTCGTACAAATGTGAGTTATTTGTAAAAATAATAAGGCAATAAAAATAAACAGCAGACTTTGAACATATTGAAAAGAAGCTCAGGATGGCTTGGTGGATGAGAGGGTCTGAAGTAGCATTCTCATCAATTCTTCTGGTCCAGTTAACCCATTTTCCCTTCAAATATGTTCAGCTGTTATGCTCAATATTTCAATTACTCAAAGTAAGCAAAATATTAACAAGTAACAGCTCTTGGCAATGAATGAGTGTAGGCCAACTGGATGTTTCAAGCAAAACTCTGCCATTATTTTATCTGGTGCTGACTTGATAGGTGAATAAAAATGCCATATCCGATCTAAATATCTCGCTGTGCAACCAACCATAAATATAGTAATAATAATATTGCATGACATCCTGAATGCAAGGATATTAACTGGATATATACCTGGGTCAAGAATTGCACTCACAGTGTTCATCAGTGGTTCCTCCTTACATTGTCCTGTGTGGGATTGTATGTATGCCAAAAGGGACCAGAATCAGTCCTGGTTCCTGTACACAAAAATTTAATGATTCATTGAATGATGAGATGGAGAGAATTCTTATTAAATTTGAAGATGATACAAAATTGGGTGGGATATCCAGTACCGTAGTAGATAGCAATAAATTTGAAAACATTCTAGATGGGTTGGAGAAATGGTCTGCAAGTAATAGTATGAAATTTAACAGAGATAGCTGAAATACTTCACATAGTAAACAAAAATGAAATATACGTTACTTAACTTAGTCAAAGTATTTTCAAAGAAGACCTTGGAATAGTCGTTGATTGTAAACTGAATATGACAGCAGTGTGATGCTGCTGCAAAAAGGAGGTGAATGCAAATAAAGATTACAACTGAACGTTGGAAAAGAAATTTGAAATAGAAAAAGCAGTTTGGCAGTGGAACTACATGGCAAAATGGGCTTCTTTTTCCTGGAAATGTTCAGTGGCGTCATTTGCTTGGATTACTTTACTTTTAATTCTTACCTGTACTAAGGAAAGTATTGGAGTCTATGGTTTAAACAGTGATCCCCAGCCTTTTTTGGGACCAAGGACTGTTTTGTGGAAGACAGTTTTTCCATGGACTGGGGGAGGATAGTTTTGATTTTGCTCACTCATCCACCACACACCTCCAGCTGTGAGGCCCGGTTGCTTACAGGTCCTGATCTGTGGCCTGGGAGTTAGAGACCCTGGTTTAAATGGCCCCTTTCCACTCTAGGAATGCAGGATGCATAGAGAAAGTTGAACAAATGTGAGTGATAAATTATTGGTGGGATAATTAAAAATACTAAAAATGGAGATAAAATTTAATAAATATAAAGTTTCATATGAAATCAAATTCCCTGGTGTAGAATGAGGGCTATCTGGCTTGATAATAGCATTTATTTCATTTAAACCCCACCTCCTGCCCTTAAGTATTTTGTTCATAAAGGAGAATTCAGAGAAACGAACAGGGTGACAAAGATGAGCAGGATGCATGTATTATGGAGAGAAACTGAAAAAGTTAGGGATGTTTTAACCTTTGAAAGAGAATACCTATTGTGCAGAAAATGGAACTAATAACTTCACGTTGCAGGAAGATATTCAGATTGAAATAATTACCCAAGAACATGATTAGCTTTCCTTCATTGTATGTGTTTAGACATCTGCTGGGGATGCTTTACTATGGATTTTGCACAGAGTAAGGAATAGAATTGTCTAAATCCCGCCCCCCATTTTATGATTTTGTATTCCATATTGGACAGAGAAGAAAGCCCCATAAGGATGCTTTCATTTGACAGCTCTAGTTAGAAGTGCAGTGGTGCTTTGATCCTTTAATGAAATTAGCCTATCATTCCATTTTGTGGTTAAAATTGGCAAAGCCTGGCAATTGAATAATGCTGTAGTAGAGGTCAGTGCTGAATTATCTGCTTTTCCACTAAATAACCAGAGTTATACTCCTGGAACATCCAATATGTGGAAATTCCTACATGCAAAGTCAACTAGTTAACCCAGGAGAGTACATGCATGTTGATCAAAACAATGACACGATCCTCACCACAGGTGATCAGACAGGTAAACCCCTCACAAATAATTTTTATACTAATCCATTTTATATCATTTTGCATTATTCATGAGTCAACTTTAATTCAGGTAAGAATCTACCTAGTCTTGTTTGTTCAGAAAAATCTTATTTGCCCTCTCTACTTAGAAAACATCTCCTCTTCATAATGTGACCACTGAGGCAAAGGCCAGGGTAGCACCCTAAAGCTGTGTGTTCCTTCTTTTCCTTCTTAAAATCTCACAAATCCAATTGACAAAGCGTATAAAGGTGTTCAGTCAAGCACGGCTGCAGCTTCTCTCTACTGTTCAGCATTTGAAGGTTGAAGAGGAAGGCCAATTGTTCCATGCATCGCTACGTGGCTAGATTATTAAACCTGGTGAACCAAAGCTCTACATAAGAGCCATTCTTTTCCACAGGAGAGCTACTGAGATAATTCTTTGCTGTATATACTAGGTATTCCTGACATTGTGAAACAATAAAACTGTCTGTTCTGATTAATATAAGTACCAAAATATCATTTATTTAGATTATTTGTACAAAGCGTTCAAAAGAGTTGCTGCATAATCACAGGGCAACAGCTTGGAGCAACTTCTGAAGCAGCTGTGGAACCATTGCTAGACGCAGTTGGTTGAATGATTCAGAGAGGTGCTTTGCTCATGCTCCTGGGCGTTACAAATCAAGATTTTCAAGTGCTTTACAAATGTATGCTTCAAGCAAGCTGTGATTTAGCAGGAGTAACCTGAAATTGACAATCAGCTCTATGGATTGCCTCCCCCACCCCCACGATATTTAATAAGGTGTATTTTTCAATGTTTTACATGTCCTTTGCATATGTGTTCCTAGATTTGTGGAAGTATCTACTCCCTTAGCCTTGGAGCACGTAAATGCTAAAGTTTTATGGACAGCTTGTGATCTTTTGAATCAATAGTTTAGTTGCCTCTGGTTTTCCCTTTTTGGGCAGATATTTATGAAAGCCTAAATATGGTTGTTGCATAGAGAAATACAATGGAATGGTGGTCCACGGTATATGAAGATTTGAAAGACAAACAAGCAGTTGGAAAAGCTTAAAAGTACCTAGATTGGGTTAAGCAGTTCAATGCAGCAGTTTAAACTCAAATCTCGGTTGGATTAATAACATTTGAGTGACCTAATAGTCAAAATACTTCAGCCTCGTAGTTAGAGGAATTCAGTATCTTTTACATTGTGGGGAAGGAGTTAACTTTTTAATTGTTGCTCCTTCTGTACATATCCATCCATCATTTATTTTGCATTGCATATATTGTAGCTCGTCTTGACAGTTGGACTCTTGGCCGTGGTGGTATATCTTTACACGGTTGTTGCATTTAATTTCTTCCGGAAATTTTATAACAAGAGTGAAGATGAGGATGAGCCAGACATGAAATGTGACGATATGATGACTGTAAGTACCGGAGCAATTATGTGTGGATATGAGTGTGAAGATCAGTGTCGCTAGCAAGAGAGCAACAGGAAACCCTCCAATACAAGCTACAGATTAGAATTATAACCCTTGGTGCTACGATATTCCAATTAATCAGAGTCTAATATATGTTTGTTAACTGAAGTCATCTACAGTATTAGGCTACACTATACAAGTAACTTTTTGAATTATCTAAACGTAATGCTTTCTTGAAGCTCATTCGCTGAAAGCCTGTTTGTTCCTGATTTTTCCTATGGCCCTTAGCATGCCCTCTGCCTCCTGGGGACATCGTTTGGGATATTTTCAGCTCTCCTAGGTAAACCAAACAATAAACACAACCATGTGGGCTAATTCTACTTTATTGTAAGGCTATATTAACAGAATCTTGCAAGTCTAAAAACACAGATGTCCCGCTGACATTTTTAACAGTCTGATGCATTTGGGGAGATCCTTTTTTAGTTTCTTTCTTGGTCCATTAAGCAGATGTGGACTCCTCCCTCTTTTATCTGATCATTCCCTAGGCAGCATCTCTTTCCCTCATCCCTCAGGATCACTTCCACATACCATTAGAGTAGGTGCTTTCCTTCGAACAACCTAGTGGCAACCAAAGCGAGGTTCATTCCAGATCTCTCTCTGTTTGTTTGTTTGTTTGTTTGTTTGTGTGTGTGTGTGTGTGTGTAATTTTTGACTATGTATCTAAAGTACTTAAGTTAGACTTGGTCGAAGAAGCTTGAAGAGTGTTTTCATCCATATGTGCAGTGGCCTCTGGGTCAAAGAGTTAAATATAATATACCTTGATATCAGAACACTTTTAATCTCCTTTGAGCCGTGCATAGTTCACCAACAGTTTAAATTTTTAGGTTTCATTTTATTATTTCTTCAATACATTTTTAGTTATCTTACAAAATATATTTTTTTCAGACATGTGTATAAGATGTATACATAGCTATGTGAGTGGGACAGAGTGGGAAGTTACCCCTGTGCTGAGGAAAGTAAAGTATAGTGTGGCTGTAGAACAGGGGTGTCAAACTCAATTTCATTGAGGGCCGCATCAGCATTGCGGTTGCCCTCAGGGGGCCGGGTGGGTATGGCCAGGTGGGCGTGGCTAGAGTGTGTATGGCCTACTGGGTGGGCACGGCCAGCTCTACATCATTCGCATCAAGGGTGCCTATGGGGGCCTGGGCAGGAGTGGGACAGATCTGAGGGTCTCTGGCAGAAGCAGGGTCTCTGGGCCAGGGCCAAGGCAGTGGGGGCCGTTCCCTCACTGTTTCCAGGATGGCTTCGCGGGCCACATGAAACCACTTCACGGGCCGGATCCGGCCCCCGGGCCTTGTGTTTGACATGTCTGCTGTAGAAGACTGGGAACTGCACATATATCTTTGTCACACAAAAGTTTGTGTGGGCATGCATGCACAGGAAAGTCCCCTCAGACTCAGCTGGTAATTGATAATATTCTCAAGACCAGAAATATATAAGAAAACCAAAAGTGCCCTCATCTATTTTCCCAGAAAAAAATAAAATTAAGAACACATGTAAATACAGTATACTTTTTCAATTAAAAGCAGGCTATTAAAATATCCCATAGCAAAAGGTAGCAAGAAAGCAGTTTGGATTTACTATAGGAAATAGACAAAATAATGTTCTCTGTTGCAGTATTTCAAAATTGAGCAGAGCCACTTGAATTTTTCATATGCACGCTTCATTGAAATAAATGCATGCAGTGTAAGGTGATGTTACTGAATTTTAATCTTAGCATTTCTGCAATATACTTTAAATGTTGTGAGATTTGTCCCAACTTCTAATATATGATGTAACAATAATGGCCTTTAAAATGTCTTTTGATTCAAGGTGGCTTGATTATTTTTCATAAACTGTAGTAAATTCTCCTTTTTAGTGTTACCTGTTCCATATGTATGTCGGGGTACGAGCAGGTGGAGGTATTGGAGATGAAATTGAAGACCCTGCAGGAGACCCTTACGAAATATATCGAATTGTTTTTGATATCACCTTTTTCTTCTTTGTCATTGTTATCCTACTGGCCATCATTCAAGGTTTGTTATTGTTAAGATTGCTGGGGTTTAATCATGCTTGTACTGCAAGCCATATATATTTATCACCCTTTTAAAAAATTCATACACATTTCTTATCAAAGCATCTCCTGGGAACAATTTCCAGAGTTTTAACTATACAGGGTGTAAAGTACTTCCTTTTATCAGACTTTAATCCTCCTGCATTTAGGCTGAACTGGTAAACTTAAAACTCTAACATAGGAAGAGGGTGGTGTCCCTTTGGTAGATCTTTGCCCACCAGGTTTCCGGGTGCTACACAGGCCTTGGGCTCAGGGAAGAGGCGGGGGAGTGGCGGTAGCGGTGAGGGAGAACCTGTATCCGCGAGAGGCCACTGTTGTCCAAATAGCCGGGTGTGAGTCTCTCCTCCTTAGATGTGGCCCTAAGGCTCAGTTGGGCTTGCTGCTAGTGTACCTTTCACCTAGTCGCGTAGCAGCAGCCCTGCCCGAGCTTCTTGTCATCCTCTCGGGACTGGTGGTTGAGTTCCCCAAAATTATGATCTTGGGTGACTTCAACTTACCATCCCTGGGGAGATCATCTGAGTTGGCTCGGGAGTTCATGGCTTCCATGATGGCCATGGACCTGACGCAGATAATCCAGGGCCCAACTCATGTAGGAGGACACATGCTCGATTTGATTTTCCTATCTGGACAGTGGTTAGATGATCTGGGTGGGGGCTCTCCAATTGTTACGCCCCTGTCATGGACAGATCATCATCTCCTGCGGCTGACCTTCCGCTTTGCCACTCCCCGTCGTGGGGTTACTGAACCAACGAAATGGTACCGCCCCAGGCGGCTTATGGACCCTGGGCGGTTCCAAACAGCGCTTGGCCCCCCACCTGCCTCCTTTGCTCATAGCTCGGCCAGTGCCATGGTGGAAGCCTGGGAAAAGGCAGCCACAGAAGCACTCGACCGAGTTGTACCCATGCGGCTCCTGACCCGTTGCAGATCCCAGTGGGCTCCATGGTTTTCTACGGAGCTCCGGGAGATGAAACGGCAGAGACGGGGCCTAGAGAGCTGTTGGAGATCCAGCCGATCCGAATCCGACCGATCGCGACTAAGGTCCTTTATGAGGTCTTATCTCGCAGCGCTAAGGAGGGCAAGGTCTAATTACTTTGCTGCCCTTATCGCGTCCCCAGATAATCGCCTGACCGCCCTGTTTAGGGTGACCTGCTCCCTCCTTAATCTAGAGGTGAAGGAGGATCCCTTGCAGGGTCGTGCTGAGGAATTTAGCCAACATCTGCTGGACAAAATCGCTCGGATCCGGACCAGTCTGGATTCCAACTGGGCAGAGTCTGACGATGAGAACATGGACAGCCTTGTTGATGTTATCTGGGAAGAGTTCAATCCTGTGACTCTGGACGAGGTAGAAAGGATCATGAGGAAGCTAAGCTCCACTACATCCTTATTAGACCCGTGCCCCTCCTGGCTGGTTTATGCGGCTCGGGATGGGACACGAGGCTGGATCCATGCAGTGGTAACTGCTTCATTGAAAGAGGGCAGTTTCCCCGCAGCCTTGAAAGAAGCGGTGGTGAGACCCCTCCTCAAAAAGTCTTCCCTGGACCCATCTGTTTTAAACAACTTGCGAAGGTTGTTGAGAGTGTGGTGGTGCATCAGCTCCCTCTGGTCCTGGATGAAGCGGATTATCTGGACCCGTACCAATCGGGTTTCAGGCCCGGGTACAGCTTTCTTGCGAAGGTTGTTGAGAGCGTAGTGGCGCATCAGCTTCCTCTGTTCCTAGAAGATACTGATTATCTAGACCTGTACCAGTCGGGTTTCAGGCCTGGACACAGCACGGAGACGGCATTGGTCGCTCTGATGAATGATCTCTGGCGGGCTCGGGACAGGGGTCATTCCTCTGTCCTGGTCCTATTAGACCTCTCTGCGGCTTTTGATACCATCGACCATGGTATCTTACTGCGGCGTCTCAGGAGATTGGGAGTGGGAGGCACTGTTCTTCAGTGGTTCTCCTCCTACCTTCTGGAACGTTCACAGTGGGTGTTGGTGGGTGACCAGAGATCGACCCCGAGGCCTCTCATTTATGGAGTTCCTCAGGGGTCGGTCCTCTCACCTCTCCTGTTTAACATCTATATGAAGCCGCTAGGTGAGATCATCCTGTTCTGAACCAGCCCTCTTCTAACAAACCCCTTATCAGAAAGAAGAGACTGGAGAGCGTCCAAGGCTAAAAGGCTTCTGCCAAGATTTAATTACGCAGTTAACAAAAACACTAGAGCTTGTCTTCTCAAGCGGAAAAGTTGCTTTCAGCAACCAGCCCCTCCCCAAACACTCCTTTTATAGAGAGCTCAGGGCGTGGTCTCCCTGTGCCTCCTCCCGAGGAGTCCCATAGCCTTTCTTTGTTTGTTCCTGCTCGACTGCCTCCTGCGTCGGGCGTCCTTGAACAGGGCCAGCTGTGGGTCATCATCCTCCGCACTCTCGGGCTCACGCAGCTGAGAAGAGGTCCCCGGCTGAGGACTCTGCAAAGCCTCCAAACCATCATCAGCCGGTTCGTCTCCCTCCTCCCCCTCATCTGAGTCCTCCGATACGTCGGAGCCGGCTGTCGGACCCACAGGCTGGCCCTGAGTCACAACACATCCGTGGTTCTGGAGTGGGTTATCATCAGTATGCTGATGACACCCAGCTTTTCATGTCAACCCCAAACCACATCAGTGATGCCCTCGACGTGATGTCCCGTTGCCTGGAAGCAGTCCGGGAATGGATGGGGAGGAACAGGCTTCAACTCAACCCGGACAAGACTGAATGGCTGTACATACCGGCATGTCAGGATATTCAGATTATTCCATCTCTTAATATCGGGGGCGAGTTATTACCCCCCGTAGATAAGGCTCGCAATCTGGGTGTCCTCTTAGATTCACAGCTCTCCTTAGAAGATCATATAGGAGCTGTGACTAGAGGGGCCTTCGCCCAGGTTCGTCTGGTGCGCCAGCTGTGACCCTATCTGGACCTGGATGCCTTGCGTACAGTCACCCATGCACTTGTGACCTCTCGCCTTGACTACTGCAGCACTCTTTACATGGGGCTGCCCTTGAGAACCACTCGGAAGCTTCAGCTGGTGCAGAGTGCAGCTGCACGAGTGCTTTTGGGGGTCTCCCGATACTCCCATATTACACCTCTGCTCTGTGAGCTGCACTGGCTTCCAGTTGCCTTCCGGGTGAAATTCAAGGTGCTAGTGATGACATACAAAGCCCTACATGGCATGGGTCCGGACTACCTACGGGAGCACCTACTGCCAGCGTCAACATCCCTTCGTCCTGTGCGCTCCCACAGAGAGGGTCTCCTCAGGGTGCCACCGGTCAGAGAATGTCGGCTGGTGACCCCCAGGGGGAGAGCATTCTCGGTGGGTGCGCCAATCCTTTGGAACCGCTTACCAGCTGAAATCCGGATGGCCCCCAACCTTCGCTCCTTCCGGCGTGATCTAAAAACTTATCTATTCCAACAAGCCGGCCTGGCCTGATGGATTTGGGTTTTAAAATTTTCTCACTTTATTGCTTTATTGTATTCTTACTTTATTGCTCTGTACACCGCCCTGAGTCCTCCGGGAGAAGGGCGGTATATAAAACAAACAAATAAATAAATAAATAAATGTTTTCCTTATGCACCCTGCCATGCCAAAAATAGATGTACCGTATATACTTGAGTATAAGCCGACTCGAGTATAAGCCGAGACCCCCAATTTCACCCCCAAAAACTGGAAAAAGTTATTGACTCGAGTATAAGCCGATCCGCCGTTCTGCAAGCCTCTGCCGCCAGCAGAGGCTCGATCCGCCATTTTGCAAGCCTGAATACACAGGAATACCCTGTGTAGCCGCGGCTCGTCGGCAGGTCTCCGTTCCTCCTGCCGACCTTTGGGGAGGTTTGGGCGCCTCCCCAAACCTCCCCAAACCTCGGCAGGTCTCCGTTCCTCCTGCCGACCTTTGGGGAGGTTTGGGCGCCTCCCCAAACCTCCCCAAACCTCGGCAGGTCTCCGTTCCTCCGCGCAGACCTGCCGACCTTTGGGGAGGTTTGGGCGCCTCCCCAAACGTCCCCAAACCTCGGCAGGTCTCCGTTCCTGTTTGGGGAGGTTTGGGCGCCTCCCCAAACGTCCCCAAACCTCGGCAGGTCTCCGTTCCTCCGCGCAGACCTGCCGACCTTTGGGGAGGTTTGGGCGCCTCCCCAAACGTCCCCAAACCTCGGCAGGTCTCCGTTCCTGTTTGGGGAGGTTTGGGCGCCTCCCCAAACCTCCCCAAACCTCGGCAGGTCTCCGTTCCTCCGTGCAGACCTGCCGACCTTTGGGGAGGTTTGGGCGCCTCCCCAAACGTCCCCAAACCTCGGCAGGTCTCCGTTCCTGTTTGGGGAGGTTTGGGCGCCTCCCCAAACGTCCCCAAACCTCGGCAGGTCTCCGTTCCTCCGCGCAGACCTGCCGACCTTTGGGGAGGTTTGGGCGCCTCCCCAAACGTCCCCAAACCTCGGCAGGTCTCCGTTCCTGTTTGGGGAGGTTTGGGCGCCTCCCCAAACCTCCCCAAACCTCCCCAAACCTCGGCAGGTCTCCGTTCCTCCGCGCAGACCTGCCGAGGTTTGGGGACGTTTGGGGAGGCGCCCAAACCTCCCCAAAGGTCGGCAGGTCTGCGCGGAGGAACGGAGACCTGCCGAGGTTTGGGGAGGTTTGGGGAGGCGCCCAAACCTCCCCAAACAGGAACGGAGACCTGCCGAGGTTTGGGGAGGTTTGGGGAGGCGCCCAAACCTCCCCAAAGGTCGGCAGGTCTGCGCGGAGGAACGGAGACCTGCCGAGGTTTGGGGAGGTTTGGGGAGGCGCCCAAAGCTCCCCAAACAGGAACGGAGACCTGCCGACGTTTGGGGAGGTTTGGGCGCCTCCCCAAACCTCCCCAAACCTCGGCAGGTCTCCGTTCCTGTTTGGGGAGGTTTGGGCGCCTCCCCAAACGTCCCCAAACCTCGGCAGGTCTCCGTTCCTCCGCGCAGACCTGCCGACCTTTGGGGAGGTTTGGGCGCCTCCCCAAACGTCCCCAAACCTCGGCAGGTCTGCGCGGAGGAACGGAGACCTGCCGAGGTTTGGGGAGGTTTGGGGAGGTGCCCAAACCTCCCCAAACAGGAACGGAGACCTGCCGAGGTTTGGGGAGGTTTGGGGAGGCGCCCAAACCTCCCCAAAGGTCGGCAGGTCTGCGCGGAGGAACGGAGACCTGCCGAGGTTTGGGGAGGTTTGGGGAGGCGCCCAAAGCTCCCCAAACAGGAACGGAGACCTGCCGAGGTTTGGGGACGTTTGGGGAGGCGCCCAAACCTCCCCAAAGGTCGGCAGGTCTGCGCGGAGGAACGGAGACCTGCCGAGGTTTGGGGACGTTTGGGGAGGCGCCCAAACCTCCCCAAACAGGAACGGAGACCTGCCGAGGTTTGGGGAGGTTTGGGGAGGCGCCCAAACCTCCCCAAACGTCGGCAGGTCTGCGCGGAGGAACGGAGACCTGCCGAGGTTTGGGGAGGCGCCCAAACCTCCCCAAAGGTCGGCAGGTCTGCGCGGAGGAACGGAGACCTGCCGAGGTTTGGGGACGTTTGGGGAGGCGCCCAAACCTCCCCAAACAGGAACGGAGACCTGCCGAGGTTTGGGGAGGTTTGGGGAGGCGCCCAAACCTCCCCAAACGTCGGCAGGTCTGCGCGGAGGAACGGAGACCTGCCGAGGTTTGGGAAGACGCCCAAACCTCCCCAAACGTCGGCAAGTCTCCGTTCCTCCGCGCCCTGCCTGCCTGCTTCTTTCCGCTGCGGAAAGAAGCAGGCAGGCAAGGCGCGGAGTTTGGGGAGGTGCGCGCGCACCTCCCCAAACCTCCCCAAACTTCGGCAGGTCTCGGACGGCGCTGGCTTGGGAGAGGTGCGGGCGATCCCGGAAGCACCAAAGCCTCGGCCGCGCACAAGTCCTCGGTAAGTTTTTTTTGTTGACTGGAGTATAAGCCGAAGTGGAATTTTTCAGCCCAAAAAGTGGGCTGAAAAATTCGGCTTATACTCAAGTATATACGGTATGTACCTCTACTGGATTGTCATTCTTTAATTTGCTTTCTAAGCTATCCTCCCTTTTGGGGGGGAGGGGGGGAAGAATTGATCAAAATCCTGCTAATAATTTCACCTTATACAATATTCGACGAGTGCTTGCAATTCATTTTGAGTAAGCATTACTACAATAATGTAAGAGAGATTTCTCTTCAATCTTCAATTATGGTCTTAGAATATGATTTCATTTTATTTGGGGTTTTTTTCAACTGATCAATACAATATTTATGAAGTGAGATACTCATTTTCAGGAATACATCATGCAGCTGGCCACTAAGAAAAAAAATCGCAGAAACGTATAGATGATAAATGCCAAACAGGATGTTGTTGGTTTTTTTACTATAGCTAATGATATAAGTAATACCTTCCACAAGTTGAACCTGATTTCCAGTGGCTACATAGATAACATCCATGAGATTTTCTTGACAATAGCTCAGTTCATTCTAGCCTTCTTTGGGAAGTTTGACTTCCTGATCTTTCCTGTAGCTCTAGGGCTTGTATAATCATTTTTATCCAAGTTTCAACCAGGTTTGACCACACAAGGTCTGCAGATTGTGTCAGCTGTTGTGGTGTTTAGTGCCTTGTTCTCCAAAGTGGTCAGTATCAAACCCCAAGGGTCGATAGGATTCTGTGTTGTTGTTATTCATAGTTATTGTTGTTGTTAGTTGCGAAGTTGTGTCCAACCCATCACGACTCCATGGACAATGTTCCTCCAGGCCTTCCTGTCCTCTACCATCTTCTGGAGTCCATTTAAGCTCAGGCCTACTGCTTCAGTGACTCCATCTAGCCACCTCATTCTCTGTCGTCCCATTCTTCTCTTGCCCTCAATCTTTCCCAGCATTAGGCTCTTCTCCAGTGAGTCCTTCCTTCTCATTAGGTGGCCAAAGTATTTGAGTTTTAGCTTCAGGATCTGGCCTTCTAAAGAGCAGTCAGGGTTGATCTCCTCTAGGACTGACTGGTTTGATCTCCTTGCAATCCAAGGGACTTGCAGGAGTCTTCTCTAGCACCAGTTATTCATAGTACCATTAGTTAAAATAATACAGGTAGTCCTCAACTTACAACATTTCATTTAGTGACCGTTCAAAGTTACATTAGCATCATCGAAAAAAGTGACTTATGACCATTTTTCACATTTATGACCATTTTAGTGTCCTCATGGTCACGTGACCAAGATTTGGATGCTTGGCAACTGGTTCATGTGTGACAGTTGCAGTGTCCCCATATCGTGTGAACTCCTTTTGCAACTTTCTGACGAGCAAAGTCAAGGGAGAAGCCAGGTTCGCTTAACAACTGGGTTATTAATTTAACAACTGTAACAATTCACTTAACAACTATGGCAAGAAAATTCATAAAAAGGAGCAAAGCTCACTTAACAAATGCCTCACTTAGCAATAAGAAATGTGGGCTCAATTATGGTCGTAAGTCGAGGACTACCTGTATTAAATTATTTTCATATAATAAATGTTTGAAGGTCAATGAACAATTTGAGATGTCCTGAAGGGGTTGCGTTGAAGAATTTGGGGATCTCTGGTTTAGTGGGGGGGGGGGAAATAAAGTTCTTGTGTTTTCCATTCCTCTTCACGAAAAATTACTGATTTTGTACGATTCTTTTTCCTTTAGATCAATTTCTTTATAATCAATTTATCAGAAATGTTTTTGAAGGCTACCCTTGTTGGGATGCTCCCCTGATCTGTATTTTCTGCATCAATATTTGCATATGATTAAAACTAGCTTAGTATATCAAAATTTCCATTTTAATGAAGTCAATATTTTATACTCATATTGCGATGTTTCTTTCTTCAAACTCCTTCAAGAAATACATTAACTGAGCAGGAAGAAAATCAATGTATCCTAAATGATACTGCAGGGTATACATAATGCAAAAATGTACCAGAGTTAAGATTTTTAGCAAGTATTTGTATCTTTTTCTTTCTAATAATAGGTCTTATTATTGATGCCTTTGGCGAACTGAGAGATCAGCAAGAGCAGGTCAAAGAAGACATGGAGGTAAGATCCTGATTGTATTGAGTTTGTTTGTTTTCAGTAAATGAAAGAGAAAAACTTTGTGCTAAATTGTCAAGAAGACTAGATTCTTATTTTGCTAATATTTTTATTTGCTTTCTAGACCAAATGCTTTATTTGTGGAATTGGTAATGATTATTTTGATACAACGCCACATGGTTTTGAAATGCATACTCTACAAGAGCACAATCTGGCCAACTACTTGTAAGTAAATGCATGCACTGCTTTATTAATGCTTATTTCTTTAGAAATGATTGTTAGCAGTGTTAATAGGGTTGTCCAGGCTCATCACACAATGCTAGAAATATCTATCCAGAAGTGAGTTCTATGAGACTTACTCCAAAATCAGTGACTTGAATTCCTGTGCTCCAGGACTCAGGGCTCTGTCAGGTTATGGATGCTATAGCGATCCCATATGGCAGCTAATCTTGTAAGTTTCTCAAAATTCCACTGGGGGGATGGGGTAGGGTGAGGGGCACCAATAGAGCTTATCACAGGGGAACCAATACTAAACCTTGAAACTATAACCAGGATCACTAAAGGAAAACAAACAAGCAAACCCAAACATAATACTTCTATCGTGTTTCCCCAAAAGTTAGACCTAGCCCAATAGTATCTTGAGTTTTGGGTGTGGGCCTAATATAAGCCCTACCCCGAAACTAAGCCCTAGTTTGGGGGTGAGGCAAGGTGGCGGGGTGAAGCTGCCCCACATGCCCCGCACCCACTTACCTTTCCGGTAGGACTACCACAGCCAGACCTCCCATACCCCAACTGTTGCACTGCTACTTGACTACTTTTGTGCTTCCTTGCCACCACTTGTGGCTGGCCATGGGGCTATTGCGCCATTGCCACTCTTCCCAGCAGAACACTGCATGGTGTTTCGGGCCGCTTCCGCTGCTTGCGCAGTGTTTCGGGCCGCTTCTGTTGCTTGCAGCAGAAGGCCATGTGGCACTGCGGGTAGTTTTTGCTGCGGAAATGGCCCAAAGAGCCACATAGCATCCTGCCACAAGCTGCAGAAATGGCACAAAGCACCATGCAGCGTCCTACCAGGAGGAGCAGCAATGGTGCAATGTGCCACATGGCATCCGGCTGCAAGTGGCAGCAAGCAGCCACAGAAATCAAGCGGCGGCACAACAGGTGTTGGAGTTTGGGAAGCCTGGCTGTGGTGGTCCTAAGGTAAGACATTCTCCGAAATTAAGACCTAGTGCCTTTTTTGGAGGCAAAAAAATATATAAGTCCGGGTCTTAATTTTGGGGAAACATGGTACATGATGCCTGATCAGAACAAGCTCTGGATATGGAGGGGTTCCAGAACAGGAGTGCTCTATCAATCTCTAGACAGCATTTCTCAAATTTGGCAGCTTTAAGATCCATGGAGTTCAACTCCCAGAATTCTCCAGACACTAATCAACATATGCAGTAATGCTCATTAACTTGATTGAAAAGGAGAGACATTATCTTTGGAAAGATGAACCACAGTATGAGCCATCAGAGGCTTTAGTAGCAAGAAAATTAATATTGCTCCAAGGCAAATTTTGCTTCAGAATTATTTGGTGTAGGGGCCTTCTACATTTATTTTTCTTCTAATGCTTTCTTGGGAAGGATGTCTGCTTTTTTTGGATTAAGAACTCAGAAGCAGAGACTTGTACAATTTTACATACACAAAATTCTTTTACAAATGTAAAATATTTCACCACTTTAATATAAACTTTTGACTGTAAAATGAATCATAAAACATGTCTTTTTTAGCCTACCATTGTTTAGATGGAAATAATTACTGTTTTCTTAAGAAGCAAGAACAGCATACCCCCAAAACCAATCATGTTTAGTTTCATATTCTTTTTCCAGGTTCTTTTTGATGTATCTTATTAATAAGGATGAAACTGAACACACTGGGCAGGTAAAGCATTAATTGATTATGTAAATGAAAAGAAAAACATTTCAGAAAACATTCATAAAATGCAATCCACATTTTTTAGATATACTAATGTCACTTTATACAATTAAATCATTACCATTCATTTTCCCCCTCCAAAATCAAATTATTATTTTAATCTATAAACACACATCTAAATGTTCTAATGTTCTTCCATGGAAACTCATGTACTAAATATTGCAGTTCTTCATGCCTTCTTCTGAATATTTACTTTAGTGTATTATACCAATTGTTCAAACCTGTTATTATAAGATTATTATTTTGTAAAAAAAAATGTTCTGTCATCTTATACTAAAGCAAAATTGGCTGCCAGCCTGTATTTAGATGTGAAATGCATTTATCTGAATTTATTGCTACTTAATTGCTTGTTTAGCATATGATAGTAATGTTGTAATATCTTACATAACAAAAATATATTCCCTAAGATTAACAACTGAACTATAAATTGACCAGACAGATTCACCATCAGAAAGGCTGCCTTGTTATTTTTATGGAATATATTTTCACTTGATATTTCTAATGAGGAAAATTTTCCATTCATTAATCTGAGATAAAAATATGCCTGAAGTATAAAAATTCTTTCTTTTCTCAAATAAATATTTTGAAAAACATGTGTTTTATATTTTTAGGAGTCATATGTATGGAAAATGTACCAAGAAAGATGCTGGGATTTCTTCCCAGCTGGAGACTGCTTCCGTAAACAGTATGAAGATCAGCTTGGATAAAAATACCAACAAAGAAACTACTACATTCAGTGTAAACAAAAATAGAATTCTTACAAAATAGTGGCATAACATACATATTGCCTATGTTTGACCTCTAAGTAAATAAACTAGCCCAGTTTTAAATTGATCTAGATTAGCTTTTTGTATATGGCAGAAACAGGCTCTGAATTATTTGAGGGGAAAAAAAAGTTTAAACATTTCAGTTCAGTACTTTCAGGAATCATTAAACAGTCCTTTGTAGAAAATAATGTAGTTGAAAGGGCTATGTCATTGTTTTGCAACTGAAGACTCTGAATGTCAGGTGACAATATCTTAATCATCGACTCATATGGTGAACTTAATATTTCAAATCAGCCTTGTTTTTCTTAGTGTAACAATACAGACCGAAAGATTTTAAGTATTCAGTGCTTAAATTTTTCAGGTATTTTATTGTCTCTAAAATCTAAGTGCCTTAACTCTTTCCAGATTTAGCTATGCAAAATACTTTTTTTTAAATGTTAGTCTTTTAGATTGACATTTTTGTTATATGACTGTGTTGCTTTCTGGTCTTATTGTATGACATGAAATTTAGTCATATACTTGTTACAAAACTGATTACTACATGCAGCTGGTTTAAAAACTTGTCTTACAACTGAACAGAATTAAACTAGTGATTAGTTGCAATGTTAATGTATTTTTTCTTCAAATAAAAATATGCACTACAATAAAGAATTTCCAAAACAAAACTCAACGTCATATTTCATTGTGTTTTGTGTCACACCAAGACATATTCTATAATTGTACTTGCAAATGTAATTTATTTTATTTCACAGACTCTAAATAGGCTTTTATACATTTACAACTTCAGATTGATGTTGTTACATTTCTGAAGGCAATGAAATCCAGAACACTGCGAATACAGATATAGCATTTTTAAGCCTCAGGTTCAGCCAGTCACCAGATTAAATATTTGTAAACATTTTTTACAATTAGGAATTGTCATCTTAAATTATTTTTCACATACTTGTATGATAAACAAAATATAGCTTTTAGGAGATCATGCTATCTAACCAGTCCTCAAGTTGCTCTTCAGTAATAATTTTGGAAGTAGCTTCCGGCGGTTGAGATGTTGAGCAAATTTCTTCAGCTCTACCTGGTTCTAAGTGATCTGACAAAAGAAAAGAAAGTTAAATGATAATACTTTTGTAAAGAAAAGGCAAGCAAAATGGTAAGTATTCTGATTGTTAGCTACAAAACAGTGCCATTATATTTCATCTTAGTTCTCAAATCATTTAGGAAAATACATAAATACAACCTGGAAGCAAACATTTGTTATTTACCAAGTTCTAGCATGTGGAAGCTTCACTTGCACAGCACAAACTCAGTAACTACACCCTTTCCTGTAATCCAAGATGCTTTTTAGTGCTCCTCTTCCAGTGCCTGCCTTCCCATTGGCTGGATCCTTCCTACTATTAACCCCAGTGACTTCTAGACTTTTACTGCATAGGAATAACTGATAAAACTGGAAACTTTTATCAGGAACCTGATTGGCTTGCAGTATTGCCAATCAATCTAGCTGATTGTAGTAATAATAATAATAATACTGCTTGAAAACCCAGACAAAAGGAGAGAATTCAAATAAATCTCAAGTGAAAAATTCAAATGTGCAGAATTTCAATGATACTACTGATAATATTTCGTTGATCCTAGAAATGATTGTTTGTGGATTTTATTGCTTGCTTATTTAAATTTTCAAAATGTCTGGTAATTGAGGATCTTTGGACAGTTTGCAATAAAACATGAACACAGCAAAAATATGTATGCATATTTAGAAAGCTGGAACGAACATATAGCTTTGAATTTTTCAACATTAGCAACAGCCTGGTAAACAATACTATGCGTGAAATACCCTTAGCAAGATTTCATACTGTAGCTACTAATGAAAGTGCAGACACAGCTATCATATAATTATATGATATTCAACTTTCAATTAAGACACTTATAGTCTGTAGATTATCAAAACTTCGTGGAATATTACATCCACAAAGCTGTTATGTTACTGCAACAGTTTTTGCAATCAGAGTTCTCGTTTAACTCTGTATGATGCTGAGCAAATTATATAGCAGCACAACTAAATCCAGAAACATTATACTTGTAATCCTCAAGATTTAAGGGTCTATGAAAAGAGGTAAAACTGATAAAAGTCATCATACTCTAAGAACTACCTGCAGTTTTCGATTGATTGTGTGTATGCACATGTGTGCGCGCGTACACACATACAAAGGTTCTACATTTAGGCAAGAAAAACCAAATGTACAGGTATAGTATAGGGGGTACCTTGCTCAATAGTAGTAACTGTGAGAGGGATCTCAGAGTCCTAGTGGACAATCACTTAAATATGAGCCAGCAGTGTGCTGCAGCTGCCAAAAAAGCCAACACAGTGCTAGGCTGCATATTAACAGAGGGATAGAATCAAGATCACGTGAAGTATTAATACCACTTTACAATGCCTTGGTAAGGCTACGCTTGGAATACTGCATCCAGTTTTGGTCACCACGATGTAAAAAGATGTTGAGACTCTGGAAAGAGTACAGAGAAGAGCAACAAAGATGATTAGAGGTCTGGAGGCTAAAACATATAAGGAACGGCTGCTGGAATTGGGTATGTCTAGTTTAATGAAGAGAAGGACTAGGGGTGACATGATAGCAGTGTTCCAATATCTTAGGATCTGCCACAAAGAAGAGGGAGTCAAGCTATTCTCCAAAGCACCTGAAAGCAGGACAAGAAGCAACGGATGGAAACTAGTCAAGGAGAGAAGCAACCTAGAACTAAGAAGAAACTTCCTGACAGAACAATTAACCAGTGGAACAACCTGCCTCCAGAGGTGGTGAATGCTCCAACACTGGAAGTTTTTAAGAAGAGACTGGACAGCCATTTGTCTGAAATGGTATAGGGTTTCCTGCCTGAGCAGGGGGTTGGACTAGATGACCTCCAAGGTCCCTTCCAACTTTACTATTATGATTATGATTTCATGAAGTGAGTGCTTCTGAATGCGAATGTGAATCAATGATTTTCAGACTTAAATCTTACTTTGTAAAACAGGTAACAATACAACAATCCATAAGAATTCAATTTCTAACAACTGCTACAAAAACCTAAAAAGTTACAAGTCCTGATGTTTGCTAGGGCTGCTTCATTATTCAAGTTATTTCATAAATGCAGCCTGATACTTCCTGAAACATATCTTGTGGACACAGTAAATTAAATAATAGGACAATATTTTGATGATTCATTTTTATTGAGTGAAAAAGGTAAGATTCTTTTACAGTATATGTGAACTTGCAAGAAAATGAATCAAGTGGATACTAATTCCATAATTACTTTTATAAATATTCAGTGTGCTGAACTGTCAGATAGGTTTCCAGAGAGTGAAGTTCAAAATTGGTCTGCTTTTGATTGTACAGCAACAAAACAGTGTAATTTCAGGTGTGGCATTAAGCAGAACAATTTTTTTACGTTCCAAATACAAATACTTTCTAACTGAAATTACTGTTACAGTCAATCAGTACCATGACTTAAAATTTTAGAGTAGGTAAAAATAATCAGAAACAAATCAGTCTCAAGTTATCTGGATTTGGTTTTGCATATCAGAGCCAACTGTCTCATAATTGGTAGGATATTCCTAGAATCCAGGGCAGACTATAAGAGTGATTTCAATTTAATGCATGCTTTAGAAAACAAATTATGGAATATTTTACAATTAATTTATTTGGTTACACTTAACTCTCTCTGTAAGACTTATTGAACTGATGAAGGATTCAATAATCAGGGTTGAGCTTATTCTGTCTGGGCAAATGCTAAAAATTTCAGGAAAAATGAAGTATGTTAAACATTTTTCTCTGAAGTCTTTCAGAGACCAGTTTTCTTAATCTTGGTAACATTAAGATGTATTCCTCAGCCAGCTGTTATTGGCTGGGAATTCTGGAAATTGAAGTCCACGCTTGTAACATTGCTAAGTTTGAGAAACAGTGCACTAACCTCAGGCCCAATAAATAGGTAGGCAAGGATGCATGTAGTATACCTTATTTTAGCTTCGTGTGCATTTATTAATATTGTAAAATTATTTTCGTCCCAAATATTTTAGCAATCTATATTATTTGAATTATGCTTGGTTGCACTCTCGCAACAGTGCACATCTTTGAACCCTGGTTCACAAAATGACACTAAATAAATGTTTGAATCACAGCCTATCCAATATGAAAGACAACACTGTCCTCTAAGCATCTGTTTGCTGCTGTAATTTATTAAATGATGGAGTTAATTTAGGTTTTTGCCCTAACCTATAACGTTTTTAGGTTAAAAGAGTAGCGATCAGAAAAACATTCCATGAACTGCAATTGCCAGACTTTTCTTTCACACTGTATTATCATCAAGAAATTTTAAAGATCACGAGGTAAGCCAGAATCAGCATCATGACCTACTTGATATATATATATGTGTGTGTGTGTGTGTGTGTGTACACACACACACACACATATATATACCGTCAAATAGTTTTTGATTTATGTATAATTGAGAAATGTTGCCAAATCCTTTCCCTGATTAATATAAAGTGTGGCATGCCTTGATCTCTCTAAAGAAATTAGTTTTCCTGTAATTTTTATTCCATTCTATTGAAAAACAAGTTTCTACAGTATTTGTACCTTTCCTATAAAACATTATGGGAGATTGAAACTTTCTTTTTCTTAACTTTATTCTAGATCTGGGGATCAATCCAGATTTAAGTGATTCAGACTACAACAGATTCTTACAATTTCAAATTGAATTTAGAGTAATGTATGTATATGTAGGGACGTGGTGGCTCAGTGGGTTAGGACGCTGAGCTTGTCGATCAGAAGATCGGCAGTTTGGTGGGTCAAATCCCGAGTGCCGAGTAACAGAGTGAGCGCCTGTTACTCGTCCCAGCTTCTGCCAACCTAGCAGTTCGAAAGCACGTAAAAATGCAAGTAGAAAAATTGGGACCACTACGGTGGGAAGGTAACAGCGTTCCGTGCGCCTTTGGCGTCTAGTCATGCCGGCCACATGACCACGGAGACGTCCTCGGACAACCGCTGGCTATTCGGCTTTGAAACGGAGATGAGCACAGGCCCCTAGAGTCGGAAACGACGAGCACGCATGTGCGGGGGAACCTTTACCTTATGTATATGTATGTTTTTTGCATTCCCAGATGCAGATGTAAAACAATTACCAATAATTTAGAATGTGTGAATGGACTAGAATATTTAACTTAAAAATACAATGTTTAAATTGGAAAATAATTTAGCATATCATCCTAAACTCACTTTTTAAGAAAACAAAACAGTAACTATTTTCCACAAACTTTATGTTTTGTTTTTGCTATGTGTTTCTTCTTTTATATGAAACTTAAAAATAGTTTCAGAATTTATTCTGGACAGTTTTGCCAGAGTAGGGCTATATAAAAGGTATAAAATTAGTGAGTCACATAAGGGCTTTTTTTTTAACCATAGCTAGAATATCTATTTTGCACTCATTCCAACTCGCATTTGTATTCTCTCAATTCCCACTCTATATCCTACTTTTTTTCAATAATATACAGGCAGTCCTCGACTTACAAGAGTTCATTTAGTGACTGTTCAATTACAATGGCACTGAAAAATGTGACTTATGAATGTTTTTCAGAGTTACGACCTTTGCAGCATCCCCATGATTATGTGATTAAAATTCAGATGCTTGGCAACTGGTTCATATTTATGACTGTTGTTGTGTCCCAAGGTCATGTGATCATCTTTTGTGACCTTCTGATAAGCAAAGTCAATGGGGAAGCCGGATTCACTTAACAACCGGATTACTAACTTATCAACTCCAGTGATTCATTTAACAACTGTGGCAGGAAAGGTTGTAAAACAGGGCAAAACTCACTTAATTCATGTCTCACTTAACCACAGAAATTTTGGGCTCAATTGTGGTCGTACGTCGAGGACTACCTGTAATTCGATAATCTTTGTTGTACTGATTTTAAAATATGGAAGGCTTCAAAAATATGCTTCAGTGAAGAAGTATGTTTAACTGTTCAGCTTGAGCAGACACAGAAGCCAGCTCATAATGGAACTTAAATCATGTTGGCATCAAAACCTTTCTCCTTTAAATGTATTCAGTTTTACACTCCTCTTATTTTCCAAATTAATGTAATCTATGTAATTTATACAATACAACAACAGTGACAACAGCAATGAACACCCCATTGTGAAACCTAAAAGGCTATAGTGAAGGCAAATCATCCTAGAGAAAATCTAGCTATGTGGTTGCTAAGAATTGAATCCAACTCGACAGCATCTAACAATACTAATAGGTACACAAGGGAACAACAGATTCTCATGTAACTGCATAGAGGGGGTAAATAGAGGAGGATTCAGAAAACAGACACAAAGGAGAGGATGCTTAGAGATAATTACTGAGACAGTGATGGACTACAGCAAAATGATTTGTGACACGAATGTGGGGGGAAATAAAACTTCAGCCAAGGAATACACTGTAACACCTGCTGCTCTCTCATCACTGGAAAAGACAGGTTCATCCACATGATACACTAACGTGGTTCTAGTTGATAACCATCTGCACAGCCCTAACCTGAATGTTTTATTGCTTCAATCTAAAGTACTATCTGCTATTGAAGTCTACTGTGTGTTCTGAAATGGGACTATGAACGATGAACCGAGAAGTTATTTCTGCCAGATCACCATGGTCCATTTTCAGTAAAGGAAGATCTCCATCTACTTTTCCAGATAGGAAGACAGCCAGTTTGGTCTAGTGATTAAGATACCAGCCTAGAAAGTGAGAGGTTATGAGTTTTAATCCCACCTGACCTCCCTTATACTATTTGGAGGACCCTGAAGAGGTTGGCAATTGGAGTGCCTAAATGTAAAACCAATGTGCTCAAGTGGAAGCTCTTAGAAGATAACAACACACCCTATGTGAATGTGGAGACACACACAGCCCAGCCCATCAGCTGGTATATCGGCTACTACAAGAAACATGTACTGATAATGACTTATTTTTGGCCAACGATAGAGCCAAAGAAAGTGGCTTAGAAAGTGTCTTAGAAAGAGCCTTGGAAAGTGGCTTCATTCTGGCATTTAAAGTTTGATCCAGACACAGAAGAAGAACTTTAGACATGAAAACTGACTACGTGACTTTGGGCCAGTTACTCTCTCTCAGTCCAACCCACCTCACAGGGTTGTTGTTGTGTGGAAAATAGGAGGAAGAAGTTGTTTTAGGTAGGTTTGATAGTTTGAGTTATTTATAAAAATAATATAGGCAGAATAAAATAAAAATAAATAAATAAATAAATAAAGAGCCAAGCTCATACTCTAGGCTTCTTTTATGTAATCTCAATTCACTGAATGGAAAAGAAGAGGCATGTTTTTTTTCCCCAATAGATTAAGCAAGATGATCCATATGAGACATAAGATACACTATACATCAGGGGTCCCCAACCTGTGGGGCACAGCCCACTACCGAGCCGTGGTGAGAAACTTTTTCTAGGCATGCGCACAAAACAGTCTAAAACCATAACATAGCTGGACATATGAGAGTCACTATGGTTACATGATAAGATAGTAACACAGGTGCAGAGAACAGGGGAAAATGTACAGATAGAAATGAGCGAAGCTGGCAAAACTAAAAAACACGCAGTGACACTACTGGCCATTGGGCTGTGGGATAGGCTGGCCAGTGCGTGGACGTGTAGGCATGCACTCATCCCCACTTGAGCTAGTGCCATGGCTGCATGGTGAAAACAGGGTACTGCACAGCCTAAATGGGGGTGTGCAGTGAAAATGGGGCAAGGCTGAATGTCACGTGGGCACTCATGCCGCCCTATTTGCGACACACGGGTGCTCGCAGCCCCGTTTGCATGCCTGTGCATAAAATACTTCCCCGTCCCTTTCCCTCTGGTCCACCAACCGAGAAAGATTGGGGACCTCTGCTATACACGACTGAGATAACAATACATTATTTGGTTTGGTGTAATGGCATAAAATGTTTGTGGAAGGAAAAATATTTCACTGATTGCATTAAAAATAATAACAATAATAATTAGAAAAAGACAGGTGAGGAAAAATGCCTAATACTTACCGGTTTCCTCAAAAGTCCTTATCAAATCATCCCCAGATGGCAGGCCATCTGCTACCACTTCCAAAGCAATATTGTTTTCAGGATTAATGGGGGCATCTAATTTCAGGAGCAGATCAAGGTCTTCATCCAAATCATCTATTACTTGATGTAAACTTGAAGGATTTCTCTGAAGAGCCTCTGAAGAAATTCCTGATCCATCTTTATTTGACAAAGACAAGGGAACAGCAGAATCTTCCTTGGGATAACAGTGTGATCCAACTCTCTTTTGCTGTTGCAATAGATCACCACTTTTCTTGGCCATGTCATGACTTTGCAGCTTAATCTGGGGAAGTGTGACTGGAGTTGCATCCTACAGTAATAAGAAAACAGCCCTAAACAATGGCTGATGCAATACAACAACTTGGTAACCCAACTTGAAATTTAGCTTCCACCAGGAAAAAACAAACAAACAGTAATACTCATCTGTACATACTCACAAACTATGGAAAAAATAAGCTCATACTGTATAGAAGTAAAGGAAAATTGCTCTAGAAAGTACGATTAATATTTAAATATTTTAAGGAGCTCCAGTTTCAGCCTTTTATTTACCAAGATACATGTGCTATACTATAATAACCTGCATAATTTTCTTTCTTACTTTTTTCAAGGATTTGCCTACAATCTTTTTACACTTGTGCTCTCTCCTAAAATAAGGCTGAGGTCAGACAAAAGGAACCAGTGGAAGCAACAGCCTGCCAGGTCCTTTTCCAACGAAGAGCTTAGAGAAAACCAAATAGTAAGGACAGCTTCCTTTCCCCCCACTTAGTTTGCAATTTCATCTGATTCCTCAGGAAGCAAGAAAAATAATGCCAACAAAACGGGAAGCATTCATTCCTTTGAACAGCACAGACTGTTATGTTGCCTTGACCTCCACTGACCTCCACTAAACATCGCTGAAGATGTTACCTCGCCTGGTAGCAAAATGTTTGGAAACCAACCCACAAGCTCGGAGAATGAACCTTCACCCACCGATTTTAATTTTACCATTGAAAGATCTGATCAGCTTACAATAATCAAGGACACCAAATTGGTCCATTTAGTAACAAGGGGGGAAAAAGACAGAAGGAAATGTATCTTCCTACAGCCTGCAGTTCACTGACTTGCTGGCTCTCATCAGGCACAGTAGGAGAATCTGTTACTTCATTACAGCACAGAATGTGCCCTAACGGTGGATAAAAAAGCCAACCATTGCTTATTAAACAATTAACAGCAGGAAAAGCAATGACATCCAGCCTTGCCATTGTGTGTACAGGAAGGAATTTGACTTGCAAAACAAATGCAAATTTCTCTGCTACAGTCACAGAAGCAACTTTGAGTTGGAACAAGAAAAAAATGAGCAACATCAATATCGGAGTCGCTTTAGGCAATCCTTCAGGAGAACAAAACAGAATTGAGTTCTTATACAGCTGGCTTTTATCTAACCTGGAATGATTTTTCTAGCACTAGATATACCGTAAACCTACCCAGTAGCTACGTT
Source organism: Vipera ursinii (assembly GCF_947247035.1). Classification (NCBI taxonomy): domain Eukaryota; kingdom Metazoa; phylum Chordata; class Lepidosauria; order Squamata; family Viperidae; genus Vipera; species Vipera ursinii. The sequence continues at coordinate 63,815,478 of NC_139512.1, forward strand.
AATTCACATAACTTCTTTTCAGTCTACCTGAATATTTTGCTGTTTTTTTTTCCTCCCTTCCCACATTCAGAAGATATTTTATATTCATGATGCTACCAGGAATTATAAACTCTGGGCAAACTTAATTGTTTTTTTATATAGATCTGTGTAGCAACTGCACTGCTGAACTAGATCCACTACATAATGGACAAGATCAAAGCAAGGATTACTGTAAAGATCAGTAAGAACAAGAAAGAAATGTTCTCTGCGATGTTGGTAACAAGTGTGTGTGTGTGTGTGGGCAGGCGTGTCAAAATCGGGAGTAACAAAACTAGAACGAGCAAGTCTTTGGGGATGCTAGCCTTGACCAAAATGCACTTGGCATGTGGAAAACATTTTGTTTTAGAGGAGCAATGAAGCTGAAGAAGTGCTGATACTACTTCAGCTCTTCCCTTGTAGAGCTGAAGTAGTAACATTAAAATAATATGAGGCTCTTCAATATGGGTTACAGTATTTTTGAGGAGAATGGGTATTACCTGTACCAGTTCTGCAGCCACGTTGAGTTTGAGGTGCAGAGGCAGTTCTTCAAGTGCTTGAACCAAGGACTGGCAGTCAACGTACAAGCCTGACAACTGAAAACAGAGTGCATGCACATTAGATTAAAGCTATGTTCATTTTGATCACCAAGTTAGCACAACAAAGCCTTTTCTCCTAGGTTAGGGAAGACTAACAGCCATGGGAGTACCTTATTCTTTCTGCGCAAGCAAAGCTATGAGATTTTCATTACACTGGATTGAATAACTCATGCACACCTGGTTTCATATACAAACTGAAATATTAACAAGCAACCATCTCTTACCTTGAACTTAGTAATTTTGACAACATTGACTTCCTTTACACCAGTACAGGTACTGGAATTTTTGGTATTTTCTGAAACAATATGGCAACAAGCCATTGCACAAGACAGGCAAAGGCACAGAAAAATTATTCCATTTATAAAGAGAATAAAAATTAATGAAATATGCTTCCATTTATTTTTTTTTTAAATAGAGGACCATATTTTTTACAAATACTTTTTTAAAAACTGCTTTCATTGTACTTATTGTTATTTCAATGGTTCAGATTTCTGCTATTGGTTTTTAATGTGCCACAAATTTGTTGTTTGTATTTTGCCTGATACTTCATAGTGCAAAAATGATCAAAATATATTGTTGATGAAATGAATAAATAACCAATCAGAACCTGGACCAATTCAGGATGCTCGCAGATCTTTATGTCTTTTAAGATTTGTTATTGCTGTTAGCACTGTTTTGAAATTTGCCATAATTTTAAGATTAGAAAACATTCTAACACTTTATCAGTATTTGAAATGACCACATTTTTTTCACTCAAATAACCTGAAAAAAATCTGTTAATGATACTGTACTGATATCCACTTATGTTGAGCCTAAAATAGTAATCATCTGACTCCTTTGAAGTTCACATTACTTTTCTGAGACAATAGAACATAGAATAATAGTTAGAAGGGATCTTGGAGGTCTTCTAGTCCAATCAGATAAGTGGTTGTCCAGTCTCTTATTGAAAGCCTCCAGTGATGGGGCACCAACAAGGCACTCCACTGGCTGATTGTTCTCACATTAGGAAATATCTCCTTAGCTCTAGATTGCTTCTCTCCTCGATTAGTTTCCATCCATTGCTTCTTGTCTTGCCTTCTGTTACTTTGGAAAATAGGTTAACCCCCTCTTCTTTGTGGCAACCCCTCAAATACTGGAACACTGCTATCATACAGTATCTCCCCTAGTCCGCCTTTTCACTATACTAGATATACTCAATTCCTGCAACTGTTCTTCATATATCTTCGTCTCCAGCCCCCTAATCATTATTGTTGCTCTTTTCTGCACTCTTTCCAGAATTTCAACATCTTTTTTGTATTGTGGTGACCAAATAAACAATAAACAAGTCAAGAAAAAGATTTCGTGGAACTAAATACAAGGAATTCTTCAAAAGATTCTTCAAAAAATACCGTTCTGTAAGATATCCTCCTTTGTGCCAGTGAATATTACATTCTGGGTGGAAACAAGGTCACAGTATGATGCCATTTCATCATCTGTCTTCTGTAATGGGCATGACAAATGAGAAAAGGAAAGCCAAACATGAGACCCAATTGTAAGAAGCAGCCTAGGATCTTCTCTGATTTTGGCACACACATTAGCCTAATTCAAAACAAGGGGATAGAAATAATAGAATGCTTTCGTGAGCAGTTGCTGATGTTATTCCCAACAGCTGATACAAGTGCAGATGGCATGATAAAGGAAGAAAAATAGATTTATTTTTTGCATCATCAGTGGATTCATTTCACTTCATTAGAGACTCTCAAAGTAAATCTAGCAATCTAGCAATTTCCTAACTTTAACAGTAAGGCTATGTTAAAATCAGTAGATAAATCTTCTGTCTCCTCACTTCTTTTTAGTAAATTAGTCCTCAAGTTGGAAGAAGTTGTTTATTTGTCCATCTTTCAAAATCCCTTTCTGCATCTTCCTCTGAATTGTGTTTGACATATCATTTGCCTTTCACCTGTCCCTTTTCAACTCTGGTTTTCAGTCATAGAATTTTAGAACACAGATGAGGAATTGGGAAGATAATCCTCTTTTCTTGTGGTACGTAAATTATCACCAAATTGATCTTGCCTTATTTTAAAAGCCAACTTAAAGGTTGAACAATGGTGGGAAAGCTTGCTTTAAACATGCCTTTTACATATAGATCTCACAATGCTGATCAACACTAAGGTGGTAGGCAATGTGGCCCAATGACCTGATCTGATTTGGATCCTAAGATAAATAACTGTTATCCATCTTCCAAAGTAATTATCAATGCATTTCACGAGGATATGGCAAAATCCACTATTGTGTTCAGATGTTTAGTATCTCATTTTACTACTTCAGTGTAAAAGTCCTCTTCTATTAAGACTTAACAGCTAATAGCCATGCCTTTGAACTCTACAATGGATTTTCTGTAGCTTTTCTTCTCATTGTATCAAACTATGACAGAATTTTATAGTAGACAACTTTCTGCTTACTAAAACCATACAGTATGTGTGGCTGATATAGTCATGTATACAACTTGTACTGTTCCACTCAGATGCAGATTCAACTATAGCCCACGTCCATTTTTTTTAGATACAATACTGTATTGATTTGTTTGGGCTGGTACTAAGATTTAACATGGATGTGGGAGGACTGATTTTAATAGTTTTTATGTAATAGCTGGGTTATTTTACTCTCTTTAGATTTAATAACACTCACTTAGCATTTATAAAGAGCACTTTAAGTGTTCAAAGCACTTTGCATATATTACTTTAATAATCCTTACAAGGAAGTAATACAATTCTTATTTTCCTGGGTTGTGTGTATGAATGTGTACGTGTTGCATGAAGACTGAGAACAGTAACAATTGCCTACTGTTTTAAGATGATGCCTGAAACAATATTATGCTTTTATCAGTTTTATGGGTATCAAGCAACCCATGTCCATTGGGGCATGATTTCAGAAAAAAAAATCCTTACCTAAACAGAGAAACAGAATGACCACTGGTGAGTAAACAAGCAGAAGGAGCAGGAATTACTTCCAATCACCTTCCCCATTGAATTTTCTTGTGATAAACTGGTAAGGGAGCATTAGAAATCTTCCAATCTTTCTTCTTTCCTTCTTCCCTCTTCCCTAACCCTTCCCAGCAGACAGGTAACATTGAAAATGCGGATCATGTGACTGTAGCAGCATCTAACACCACTTAAGCAGTCACAACTTTCCCAAATTTCATTTCCTTGGGAGTCGTAGGTGACAGATTCTGCATTCATCCTATAAGGTAGCCCACATGCGGAGTTCTTGATTCAAAAATTGTTGCCCTGTGATGATGCACTGACTCAAAAATTGTTGCCCTATGATTTCACTCAATTTTAAAGGTGACAAACACAAGAATTTCAGAAGTATATAGATAGACCTACTATATCTGAAAGACCAAGGCCACTCTTTTGAAGACAAAAAAAGTTGGCATAGAGCACCACAGGGCTGAAAGAGGGGTCAAAGAGGCCATCTATGTTAAAAGTGAACAGCCCTCTCTTAACAAATAGGGAGGGATACAATACCACCTCTCTCCTACTACTATACAGTCCTTTGTGTTGATTCACTCTGATTCAGGTGACACTGAGGGTACAGATGAACCCCCAAGTGGCCTCAATGACTCTCAGAGAGCTAACAGCTGATCTTCAGAATGCCAATGACCAAATGACGGCAAAGAATAGAAACCCTTCCGTTCCCCTTCAGTCAGAACTGAAGAAGATTCTTGGGGAAGAAGAAAAACATTTTCAAGAAAAGAAAAGAAAAAAACCAAGAAAATCCAGTTGCCTTTTGAAAAGCACTTCTGGGGCATAACCTGGATGACTGAGAATCTCCACAGACATAAACCTATTACACTCAGATGATACACAAAAACAACTTTTACTTGTGTCTCCAGCCATTTGTCTGAAATGGTATAGGGTTTCCTGCCTGAGCAGGGGGTTGGAATAGATGACCTCCAAGGTCTCTTCCAGCTACTACTTCCTCCTCCTTCTTCTTCTTCTTCTTCTTCTTCTTCTTCTTCTTCTTCTTCTTCTTCTTCTTCTTCTTCTTCTTCTTATTATTATTATTATTATTATTATTATTATTATTATTATTATTTCCATTATCTGATGAAGAGTTTAAACAAATAATTTTAAAATGCCAAGCAGAAAAACACCAGGATCGAATATATTTCCTATAGAGAGGTAAAATATTAATAGATCTTTTGGTGCCAAAACTTTGTCAATTGCATCATGAGGTACTTAATAAGGGAATAGTACCAGAGATATTATATTGCAATTAAGCAAGAGATTTAGTAGTATACAGTGTAGATATTTATTAACTGCCATGGAAATAATGAAATTTAAAAATGATATACAGCAATTTTTAAAGGAAGACTTGTTCTCCATTACCTGCTTTGGGCCAAGGTTTTCTGAAATCCACTCTTTTTCTTCAGTGAATCTGAACTGGGTAAAGGAATCTCCTGAAAACAAAATGACATTTAAGTTGAATAAACACCCCATTTATTAGAAATGACTGAGGTTATATTAATGGAAAAAATCAAGCATGAGATACAAATAATATCTCATTCCCTGTTTCACACTATTCAAGAAGTAACCACGATTACAAAAATGGTGAGAACATAAGGTGTCGCTAGAAGTAAGGACCAGTCAGCAGAATAAGAGTTATAGTTCAGCCTCTTATTATGCTTCCAGATTCCCTGTTTATTGTCTTTCAGACTGTAAGAAAGCACATGTGGGACAATCTGTGTTACAAACAAACTGGAAACTCCTTTTCTTAGACTTAGAGCCTCTTAAAGTAAAATAGATTTTGCAAAATGTAGGGCACACTGCACACTTTATGCAGCATCCAGCGAGAATCAAAACTGGCATTTACCTAATTCAGAGAAATAGTTTTTATTTTGTTTGAAGAAAACTCCATCAGTTAGTGGTGTGCACTAAAGGCAAGTTTGTGTTCAGGTTTTCATACTTCTGAAACTAGCATTGTTTAATTTGAACACTTCCAGCATGCCGGGTATTGGTTCAGGTCTAAAGCAAAATCTTGCTTCAGACAACCTGCTGAATCGTTCTCCCTGTTAACAATCAGAGGGAACTGGACTGCTATCATATATTTAACTATTGAGAGAACTGAATGATCAAGGCATTTTTGAGGGATGAAACATTCCCAGATAGAGGCAGATGCAGAATTTGTCTGCGAGAGACAAAGCAATTCCTGCCCCGTCTTCTGGGGGAAGGAGAAATTGATAAATATTATATTGCTTCATGTGTGATTAACTAAACCATGACTAAAACAGAGTTTGGATCACCTATCTTCCTTTTTTCAATTATTTTTAAAAAGTGCAGCTGCAATTACATTGGCTGTACTGTTTTGTCTATAGTGGTTTAGCATATCTTGGTTTTTAAAGAGCTCAAACATGCATTGTATAAACAAGCATTTACTAGAAATAGCATTGACCCCATTGATCCTTTATGATATATGCAAGTTTTCAAATAACATAATAAAGGATGAAAGTATTTTGCACTATATTACACACTATGAGTTTCTGTTCACAAAAGAATTTTATGCAGCTTGTAAAAAAATAAAATAAGTGAAAGCCCCAATAGCACTAGTAAGGATTTTAATTAATTTTTAGGCATGTGCCATATTGCAGAACACCAACAAACAAGAGAAATTATAACATGTCTAATTCTAAAATCTATTAGGATCTTAGTAGGTTACTGCACTATTTATTGTCTATAGATCATTAGCTTTTTCATATGTAACATCCAAGAGCAGGTGGGTTGTAACAATTGTGAACACTTCCTGCCAACTTAAAATAAATGCCTCTTATCTATGTGATGGAAGAAAACTAATAGTTTGATTTTCTGCCAACTGAAAAATACAGAATACAACAGAAGTCAATAATGACTAGTGTCACAGTAGATATTTCAGAAAATATTTCAAAGTGAGATGATGATGGTAAATTTATTACGGTATATATATGTGTGTTTGTGTGTGTGTGTGTGTGTGTGTGTGTGTGTGTGTGTGTCTGCTAGATCAATATGCCTCCATGTCTATGTAAAAATGCTGCATTTAGCTACATCTTACAATGTAGTTTCATTTTGCCTCTACCCTCCAAAATGTATGCGTCTAATTCTTAGTCGTTCCAGAGCATTAAACTGACTTATTTAGTGGCATCCCTGTGTGGCCTCAAATGCTCTCAATTAATGAGCATTTCAAGGTAGTTGCTTCTTAACCTACACTGTTAAACCTCAGGGAATTATGAGGGCAGTTCAGAAATAAACCTCCATTTGATTATCAATGACAGACACTCGGAGATACAGAACTTTTATTATACACATTAGAAAACTACAACATTATATTACTTTTCAGCATAATCACCATTCAAATTGAGGCACTTGTCATAATGTCTTACAAGGTTTGAAATTCCTTAGTAGTAGTCGCTTGGCCCCAAATCTGGGCTATGGGGTTGGTGATCAAAAATATCCCAATCGAATTGCTTCAGAAGTTCTTGGGTGCGTATAGTGGTGTGCAGGTGAGAATTACTGTGAACCGACACCACACTGAAAGTCAGCATACCCCGATGCTTGTTATGGATGGCTCGTCTGAGTTTTCATAATGTTTCATAGTAGACTTCTGAATTGATGGTCGAACCACATTCCATGAAGTTCACTAGCAGTACTCCTTTGTCATCTTCACATTTGGCGGGATTTTCTATAGCACCACTTCCGCTGTGGTGTTGGTTCATGATAATGCTGGCCTACACACTGCTAGACACACCCAAGAACTTTTGAAGCAGTTCCGTTGGGATGTTTTTGAATGAACCTTTATTGTCAGAGTACAACCATGTATACATTGAGATTGGCTGAGCCTCCCTTCGTGCCCCCAACCCCAACTTACCATGACACAAACCCTCTATCTTATTACACCATGTGAACTAATTGCACAACACACCGGCCTCGCAAGTTAATCATGCATAAAGTTTATAAAATTATGTCCTGTTCAAAAGCCTAACAGCCCTTGGATAAAAGCTGTTCTTCAGCCTGTTGATACAGCTGGCTATACTCCTATATCTCCTGCCCGATGGTAGGAGAGTAAAGAGATACCGTCCAGTGTGTGAGTCATCCCTGAGAATTTTCCTCACTCTTCCAAGGCAGCGAGCCCTGGTGATGTCATCCAGTTGTGTCAGGGGACAGCCCACAATGTCTTGTGCTGTGCTCACCACCCTCTGTAATGCTTTCCTATCTGTGGCTGTCAGACCAGCATACCAAACCACAATACAGTATGAGAGGACGCTCTCTATAGTAGACTGGTAGAAGAGGATCATTAGCCGTTGTTCTACCCTGTTCTTCCGCAAGACCCTAAGAAAGAAAAGTCTCTGTTGGGCCTTTCTGGCCACCTGGGCTGTATTAACTTTCCAGGTAAGATCTTCGCAGAGATAGACTCCCAGAAAATTAAACCAATGTTCAGGTGCAAGTTGTTGTTGCAACACCATATGGATAGTTTTTGTACCTCCCCCCTGTATGCTGATCATCCCCTCCATAGCCCAGATTTGGCACCAAGTGACTACTACGAAGGAATTTCAAACCTTGTAAGACATTATGACAAGTGCCTCAATTTGAATGGCGATTATGTTGAAAAGTAATGTAATGCTGTAGTTTTCTAATGTATATAAAAGTTCTGTATCTCTGACTTTCTGTCACTGATAACCAAATGGAGGTTGATTTCCAAATTGTCCTTGTATTACAAAATAAAGAGAAAAGATGGTTGGATAAAAGTTATGTTGAATCTCTGAAATACTGTAAAGACTGGAAATAGGCCCATTCAAATACTATGGAGGTTTTGAGTCAAGAAGAACAAGATTACATTAGAAATGAAATATTTCAGATTATGACCAGATAATTGCTTCTCTAGTCTCAGCAAAAGGACAGTTGATGCAGCATTCTCTCCTGAGAATATGTTTGAGAGGATGTGCTTTGACGATCATAGAAAAATTGCTCACAAATAATTAGATTTCTACTAACTCACAACTGCCTTATCAAGTAGACCTCTAAAAGGTCACTGCAATAGGAATGTAAAGTTGTTGTTGTTGTTGTTGTTGTTGTTGTTGTTGTTGTTGTTATTATTATTATTATTATTATTATTATTATTATTATTATTATTATTATTTCAATTTCTATACTGCCCTTCTCCCGAAGGACTCAGGGCGGTTAACAGGGCATATATAAATAACAATACAAAAGTTAAAAAGAAATTAAACAAATGCCCAATTAAAATACAATAACAATAAAAACAGTAAAAAACCCATTAAAAAACCCTAATATTCCCCATCAGGCCAGACCAGCTAGTTCAAATAAGTGGGTCTTCAGCCCGCGCCGGAAGGAGCGAAGGTCCGATGCCATCCGGAGCTCAACCGGCAGTTGGTTCCATAACGCCGGAGCGCCCACGGAGAAGGCCCTCCCCCTGGGGGCCACCAGTCGACATTCCCTGACCGGAGTCACCCTGAGGAGGCCCTCTCTGTGGGCACGCACAGGGCAGAGGGGAGTTGACGCCGGCAGCAGGTGGTCCTCGAGGTATCCCGGACCCATGCCATGTAAGGACTTAAAGATCATAACCAAAACCTTGAACCTCACCCGGAAGACAACTGGTAACCAATGTAGCTCGCGGAGCAAAGGTGTAACATGGGAGTACCGGGAAACTCCCAAGACAACTCTCGCGGCCGCATTCTGTACCAGTTGGAGCCTCTGAGTGGTCTTCAAGGGAAGCCCCATGTAAAGAGCATTGCAGTAGTCCAGGCGAGAGGTCACGAGCGCATGAGTGACCGTACAGAGGGCATCCCAGTCCAGATAGGGCCGCAACTGGTGCACCAGGCGAACCTGGGTGAAAGCCCCCCTAGTCACGGCCACTATATGGTCTTCCAGAGTAAGTCGTGAATCTAGGAGGACTCCCAAGTTGCGAGCCCTATCCATGGGGGGTAAGGACTCACCCCCCATAAGAAGAGATGGAATATTTTGAATGTCCCGGGATGCCGGAATACACAGCCACTCAGTCTTGTCAGGGTTGAGTTGAAGTCTGTTCCTCCCCATCCAGGCCCGAACCACCTCCAGGCAACGGGACATCACATCGAGGGCATCACTGGGGTGGTTTGGGGTCGAAATGAAAAGTTGGGTATCATCGGCATATTGATGATACCCAACTCCAAAACCACGAATGATCTCACCCAGTGGTTTCATGTAGATGTTGAACAGGAGAGGCGAGAGGACCGACCCCTGAGGAACTCCACAAGCGAGAGTCCTAGGGGTCGACCTCTGTCCTCCTGCCAACACCGACTGCGAGCGTCCCAGGAGATAGGAGAACCACCGAAGAACTGTGCCTCCCACTCCCAATCCCCTGAGACGCCGCAGCAGGATACCATGGTCGATGGTATCGAAAGCCGCCGAGAGGTCTAATAGGACAAGGACAGAGGAATGTCCTCTGTCCCGAGCCCTCCAGAGATCATTCACCAGAGCAACCAATGCCGTCTCCATGCTGTACCCGGGCCTGAAACCCGATTGGAACGGGTCTAGATAATCCGCTTCATCCAGGACCAGGGGAAGCTGATGCGCCACCACACTCTCAACAACCTTCGCAAGAAAGCGAAAGCGAAAGTTGTTCAAGACAGCTGGGTCCAGAACAGGCTTCTTGAGGAGAGGTCTCACCACCGCCTCCTTCAAGATGGCGGGGAAATTACCCTCACTCAAGGTTAGGTACAGCTAAGGAATCTATCAGGATCCATTAAGCGTCTGGGGTGGTACCATCTAATTGGCTCCGTACCCCCATGGTGGGGGGTGGCAAAACGGAAGACCAGCCGCAGGAGGTGATGATCGTTCCATGACAGGGGCATAAAAAATGGAGAGCCCCCACCAAGATCATCAAACCACCGTCCAGATAAGAAAACCAGGTCAAGGGTGTGGCCTCCCTCATGAGTTGGTTCAGAAATTACTTGCGTCAGGTCCATGGCCGTCATGGAAGCCATGAACTCCCGAGCTAGCTCAGATGAGCCTCCCAGGGATGGTAGATTGAAGTCACCCAAAACTATAAGTTTGGGGAACTCAATCACCAACCCCGAGAGGATATCGAGCAGCTTGGGCAGGGCTGCCGCTGCGCGACTAGGCGAAAAGTACACCAGCAGCAAGCCCAACTGCGCCCCCGGACCAAATCTCAAAAAGAGATACTCACACCCAACTATCTGAGGAACGGTGGTCTCCCGCGGACATAAGGTCTCCCTGATAGCTACCGCCACACCCCCACCCCTACTTTGAGCTCGTGGCCGGTGTAGCACCCGGAAACCTGGTTATGCAGTATGCATCTATAAATAAGCTATTCAGCTCTAATCACTGGATAAACACATATAGATGTAGCAGTTCTGAGTTACTTAGGTTGTTCTTGTTGACTACTTTTTTTTTAAAGCCAACCTGCCTTGCATTTTTATGTCATGTTCTTGATTTTCAAAGACAACAGCATGTATTGATTAGAACTGCTTTGTATACTTTTTTGTACAAATGACAATTCCTGTCCTTTAGGGGGAAAAAACTAATTAGGCTATTTGTTCTTTTATCGCTGGGGTTGAGAAATGAAACCACATTGTCTGCTAATTTGTGAATTGATTACAGAAGGATAACAGTCCCCACTCTCTTCACTCATAGTAATATCACAGTAGACGTTTTCATAAACAAGCAGTTTAAGGGTGGCACAAAATATCACAGAGGAGATTTATCAAATAATAAAAGCAATAAGTGCAATTCATCAGAAGCACATTCAGCATAAATTAGTTTAATGGCATGTGGTTTAACCAATTATCTTAAAAAAATTCTTAGCACAACAATAATTTCATGTTATTCTATAAATATTAATAAAGTATTGGACAATAAACTGTGAATGGTTTCAAATTTAAAAATAATCAATTTTTAATTCCAGGTAAAAGTAATTGGAAATTAAAGCAACATGAAAATTGTTTTGGAAGAAAACAGGCCCATATTTCAGCCTCCTCTTTTCAATTTCTCACATTCAGAAGTGGGAAATCTATAACAGACATTTATATCCCATTGCAACTCTTTAAACGAACTGGAACCCAAATAAGTAAGTTCCTGGGTCCTGAAGGGTCCTGATATTAGCTAAAATCACTTTTAACCAAACTGAAACCAGAGTTCTAGAGCTCATGGTTAGACATACAAAAAATAAAATAATTAATACTAATGTGTATCTCAATTCCAATAAGTAAATCACGTTGAGGTTGAAACATGCAAAATCTCAACAGCCATTTCCAACTACTCTGAGCTTGGACCTAAACAGATGTTTTGAATGTTTCGCTCGGAGGATGGTAGAGAATAAGTTGCTTTAAAGTCTTCTGCCCGTTTCAGATCCTATAATTTGGCTTTGGGTTTTTGGCTGTTTGTGGGTAGTATCGACAAACTTTTTCCATCCTGGCTGTCATGTCCTTGCTTCCATTGATTCATCTTGATGAGAGAGTGGCATTTGTTAAAAAATAAAATAAAATGGGGCTGATCACATGGTAGGGATGACTTTTCACAGCTGCACACCTACTAGCCTGCCTGGTAAGTTACTTCATGTGGATGGATGAATTGCATTTAGCTTTTATTTATATGTGTATGCACTATTGTGTATGCTTCACACCAATGTAGCCAACGCAGTTAAGGTTCTTCAAATGTAAAGACTACTAATACAATATTCACTTCTTGAGCTTTTGGGTTCATGCTGCGTATGCTCCTGGGAGCTAATGCCTGGCTTCAGAATGCATCTAAAATTGCAAAAACAAAACAAAACAAAACAACTTGTTGCTGGCTCAGGATGGTTTAGCTGTGTCTGCACTCTCTGCGTGCTCTAAGCTTTTGTTCATTTATCGTGAAAGCGATTCATGCAGTTAAGAAGCACTATAGGTCATTAGTTTACTTCATTATGCAGCCAACAGCCACCCTTATGTTCAAGCAAAAATCAGTAAAGATCACATAATTGTTTTTATTGGCAGGAAGCATGTTTTTTTTTTTAAAAAAACCATCTTTTTCAGATCTAATTCTTGATTTTGCTAAATAGGTGGGATGCAGTGCTTATAGAAATACTGAATAAGAATATTGAATAGGAGTTCAGTGTGGGAATGGCCAGTTTTTTGGCCTCCCAACCTTCAGCTTTCCCAAACGTTTCTTATCGGCCTCTACGTGAATTACAGTGATGAGCACACTCTCCTGGTTCACACAGGATGGCATGTGGGAGGTTTGGGAAATGCTATGATAGAGCTTTCACATATATCTTTTAGTATCTTGTTTTTGTATGATCTCATAGGCACCTGAGTAGTTCTCACTACGTATCCAATTATCACTATGTATCCTATTTTTTTGAGATTGATGGGGTTTATGTAATGTTGTATTTGGTATTCAGAAAAAGGAGGTGAATAAAAGTTCAGCGGGCAGTTGCTCAGAATTTTTTGGAGAGACGAGGCTGCCTGGCTGGTTCAGAGCATCTCTATCAACCCAGGTCTGAATTCTTTTCCCTACAGTTCAGTTTTTGAAAACTAAAAATATGAATAAACCTCTGTACTTGTATGAATTAAGATTTGACTTAAATACTATATGTCTGTTAACACATTTTCTTTCATACAGTGCCAGAAATTGCTTGCAGAGGACCTTGCGTTTGCTATTATTCTTTTTGGGGGCGGGGGGGGTTACTGCTTTATCTGACTTGTGCTACATTCCTTAAGCAAAAAAGTTTTTTTAAACTTTTTGAGATATACTTATGCTAAGTACTTGCTTTTTAACTTGTGAATACACACACACACAAACACACACACTGAGAGAGAGAGAGAGAGAGATATTCATACACACAAATGATTGTTTCCAGCTGTATCTGAAACATGCTCTTTTAAATTTGGTACATAATTATTGTCTGAATATTATGTTCTCTACAAAATATGTCAAATTCTGTATTTCCTGATTATCTTTGATTGAAAGGGAAGAAAGGTATGACAAAGAGAAAATGAAAGGGTAGTCCAATCTACTTAGATGTTCCATAGAATCCATCAGTCAAAATGAAAATCAGTTAAAACAAGCTGACATTCAGCTAAGCTCCTGTAAGTTGCAGGAAACACAAAGCAGGCATCTGCCTTTACCCATTTCTATGCCACTCAATAGCATAGCATAGAAAGTACAGCTTTTTAATCAAAATTAAATATGTAAATGTTGTTTTTTACAGTGATACTTTATAGTATCACTATAAAAGACAATATTTACATATTTAATTTTGATTAAAAAGCCCTGTTATGTAGTTCTTATTTGTGTTATGCATTGTTTTTAATCCATAAAGTACAGAGTAAAAAATATCTTTTGAAATAATTCTCTCAAAACAACTGGCACGCACTATTCACAAGTTGTAGCTGATTCTCCAGATGGTGAGAATTTTTCAATCTAACTTTTGTCAGTATGATTTTCTTTTCTGCATAACTAGCCAGAAATTTCAATAACCAGATATAGATTTCCTTATACTTTAAATATTTGTTCAATGTTGCTTACAATGTCCTGAGCCCTTATTAACCATTAAATTGTTTATTTCTCAAGCTTCATTTGTAATATGTTTGAACCTTCTCTATTTTTTAACACACATGCACAGCAGTGCATCAAAAAACAGACTGTACAAAGATCCATGGGTTAGAGAGACTTGACCTCTTTAGTCCTCTTCATGGATATATTGTAAGATCAAGAATGGCTCTCAAATAAAGAAAGGCATTTAGTCATCCTCTTTATCTCTTAACGTAAAAGGCCTTTCTTGAGAGATTCCATAATATGCAGGTGCAGTGCTTTTTTTGTAAAAGAAAAAGGTGCCGGAACTCACACATGTCATACAACCCACCTTGCCTACCATACAAGGTTCCATCCAAAAAAGGTGCCGGAACTCCGTTCTGACGTTCTATGACAAAAAAACCCTGTGCAGGTGAATGCCTGTTTCAAAAATCCCCAATGGAACAAAAGGTGACACAATCTCTACATGGCATAAATTTAAACACAACCTCTTTCTGCAAATTTGAATCCATCTTATTTATATACAGTTGCTTCCAGATTTAAAGTAAGAAAACGTGAACATGGCAGGGGCAGACTTGCGATATCCTTTCAGTCAATATTACGCAACATCACCTTTGGCGGAAACAACAGCTTTGGAATATTTCATATAACCAGACAAGTCTTTCTATTCTTGCTTTTAATTTTTCCCTACTTTTCTAGTTGAGAAATATTCTTAGATCTCTTTTCACACACTATACGTTTACAGTCTCCCCCCCCCCCCGGATTTTCAATAATATTCAAGAGAAGGCCATCCCAAAATCCTTACAATTTTTTTCCTGTAAATATTTCATGATTGATTTGCAGACATGTTTTGGGTCATTGCTTTGCTGAAATATCTACTCTCTTTTCAAGTTCAGCATCTTCAGTAACAGTGAGGCATTAGCTTCTAATCTACAACATTAGCTTCTACAACTTCAGGCGCTTTCTATTCTCCAAAGCTCCTGAAGGCAGGACAAGAAGCAACGGATGGAAACTAATCAAGGAGAAAAGCAACCTAGAACTAAGGAGAAACTTCCTGACAGTTAGAACAATTAACCAGTGGAACAACCTGCCTCCAGAAGCGGTGAATGCTCCAACACTGGAAGTTTTTAAGAAGAGACTGGACAGCCATTTGTCTGAAATGGTATAGGGCCGTGGTGGCGAACCTATGGCACGTGTGCCACAGGTGGCACCCAGAACCTTTTCTGTGGGCACGTGTGCTGTCGCCCCAGTCCTAGACCTTCAGCTGGGTTTTATAAAACCTTTTCAATTAGGCCTCCACCGCCATGTGCCAAAAAAAAGGTTCAATAAATCAATCAATTCCAACTTCTCGTGGGAAAAAAAAGATCATGCAAAGTTGGGATTGATTGATTGAACTTTTTAGTCCCACCCAGTCTGCCATTACCATCGCTGCCATGCCCAACCAATGGGCCACACCCACCCAGTACCTGATGATACGTAAGTGGGTTTTGGGTTGCAGTTTGGGCACTTGGTCTCTAAAAGGTTCGCCATCACTGGTATAGGGTTTCCTGCCTGAGCAGGGGGCTGGACTCGATGACCTCCAAGGTCCCTTCCAACTTTATCATTATTATTGATCATCGCACAGTCAGCCAGATGTTCAGACTGGATTTGGCATTTTTGTCTACCTATCGATCCTTACCAAGTACCTGGGATAGGCACATGTGGATGTTTGATGGTATTATAGATATTGTCACAGGATGGAAGCAGTTCCTAGTAAGGCCTAGTAATTGCCTTTTCTAATTGACTAATGGTGAATTTATTTATTTATTTATTTATTTAATAATATTTATATACCGCCCTTCTCCCGAAGGACTCAGGGCGGTGAACAGGGCAAGAATAAAAATACAAATTACAAAAATTAAAAAAGGATTAAACATATGCCCACTAAAAACAGTAAATACAATATTAAAACCCCAATAAACCCCCCCAAATCCCCCATCAGGCCAGGCCGGCTTGTTCGAATAAGAATGTTTTTAGATTGCGACGAAAGGAGCAAAGATCGGGTGCCATCCGGAGCTCAACCGGTAACTGATTCCATAGCTCCGGGGCGCCCACAGAGAAGGATCTCCCCCTGGGGGCCACCAATCGACATTCTCTGATCGGTGGCACCCTGAGGAGGCCCTCTCTGTGGGAACGCACAGGGCGAAGGGACGTTGATGCCGGCAGCAGGTGTTCCCTAAGGTACTCCGGACCCCTGCCATGTAGGGCCTTAAACACCATTACTAGTACCTTGAATCTAGTACTAGTACCTTCAATGCCAATGGTGTTCAAGTGGTGCTCCAGTTGTTTTGGGATTGCACCCAAGGTGCCTATTACTATTGGTACTACCCTTGCTTGCCTTTGCCACAGTCTTTCTATTTCTATTTGTAGATCTTTGTATTTTATTATCTTCTCCAGTTCTTTCTCGTCTATTCTGTTGTTGTTGTTATATTATTATTATTATTATTTTGCCATGAGTTCTAAAAAAAAGGTGTCTTCCTGGGAAATCTCACATGCAGATTAGCACTACATAAGCACTACTTTGCTGTGGATCTTCAGAACACTATTTTAAAGGGACTGTGGGGATCTGTGATGGCACAGTGGTTAGAACGGAGTAATTGCAGGCTGACACTGCCCTCTGACAAAAGTTCAATCCTGATTGGCTCAAGGTTGATTCAACCCTCCATCTTTCCAAGGTCAGTAAAATGAGGACCCAGATTGTTGGGGGCAATATGTTGACTCTGTAAACTGCCCATAGAGTGCTGTAAAGCTCTATGAAGCAGTATATAAGTCTAAGTGCTATTGCTATTGCTCTCTGTGGGTTCTGTTTTACAGATCTGAATACTTATCAGGCAGTTCTACCAGAGATTTTTTTGCTCTTGAGATCTAGCCTTGACTTTAATATTTCCATGTAACTACTACTTCTTAACAATAGTTCTCACAGCTGAAATTGCTAGCCAGTAGATTAAAGAATTCTTACAGCCTTTCCCTTTTACAGTATATAACAGTGAATTATCTTCGTTTTCAAATATTCAAATATCTGCTTAGAGACACCCATGATTGCTGAAAATAGACTCAACAATTCTGAGAGACTGGAATATTTGTACTTTGAAATTGTCTTCCATGACTTTTTGTAAGTACAATGAGTCAGACACCTTTTTTGGCATTATTAACCACTTTGCTGCTATGATCCATCAAGTCATACCCAATTTTTGGTGACCTTTTGCATAAAAGCTCCAAGCTATCCTGTCTCTCTCGCCTCATCACACAATTTTGCAAGCTGCATGTCTGTAGCTTCAGTACTTCTTCTATTTACTTCAAGTGCTGCTGACCACTTCTCCTTCCATAGAATAAAAGAAAATTGCAGCAGCATTCAGTGGTATATTCGGCATTATGTATATTTCCAAGTTCTTCTACAAAACACACAAAAAACTAAGTTAGCATTGTCACCTGCCTAACAGATTATATCAATCTGCTTATAACTCATCAATACTGTTTAGAAATTTTAGAATTTATATAGTGTAATTTTAGAGTCCCTGCATGCTCTCTGAGCTTCATTGTTTCCTTGCAGATGTTTCATCACTCAACTAGATAACATCATCAGTGTTAACAAGTGTTGAGTTTATATAAGATAGCTTGCTGTGCCAATTTTGGTGGTGGCTGATTTTTCTCCTTGATAGATTTTTGATTAAGGCATTGTTTTCTGCTTGACTTTTTGGTGTTAATCCCAATGTTGGTTTGATTGAGAGGATATATTCTTGTCTTGTTTCCTTTTATTGTCTCTTGAATGGTGTACACATATGTTTTATTTCTATGTGTCTATTGATAGCTGATTTGTCTGAATGCCAAACTCCCAAGAATACACTAGTGTTTTTGATAATTTTAGTCTGAATAAGGCTTTGTTGTAGAACTCATTGGAAAACATCCTGATGTTAGGAAAGGGAGGAGGAGGAGGAAGAGGAGGAGATGAATTTGGGCAAACTCCAGGAGACAGTAGAGGATGGGGGGGGGAGCTAGTGTGTTATGGTCTATGGAATTACAAAGAATAGGACACAACTTAGCGACTGAACAAAAAATAGGGCTTTGTACTGTTTTCATCAGTTCTTGGTCCTTAAATTAAAAGTTTTCACACAATTACTTTTAAATAAGGTAGAGGTGCAGCATTCGTAGAGTTACAAAAGAATCCTTCCATTTCATTCACACGAAAACAATTGCAACTTATGGTAAAACCTTTACAAAATATATTCAGCATATTAAAGTGCCATTAATTAAAGCCCTAACTCTATAAGATTTTCTATCTTTTTATTTCTTGTATTAAACACACATATCCTTTTGCTTAGAATGATCAAAAAATAGAAAAAGAGGTAAAGTTCCGGTGTCAAAACATGCTTCTTTCCTGCTAATTTCTTTGAAATTAGGTTTTAAGAGTACATTGGCGTTGGTAGATAATAACTTTTTGAGGTCATGGAGAAATGACGTTCCATTAACAGTTTTGCCCAGTGCTAACTCATTTGACAGCCAATGATGATTACTTGTTTTTCTATTGACATGAATTGTCTTTATTGAAAATCATCAAAGTACTATTTCCAATTTGTATCTTAAACACGAATTCACTGTTTATATTGCATATATTGAATTGATTCTAGCCTTTTTGTACAAATGCAGAGAAAAATTCTTTGCTGTATGCCAAATCAAATACTAGACTGGAATCTAGTATTTTGAAATGGCTAGTTTTCATAACAATTATCAGCAATTGCAGTCTCATCTAAGGTTTTTTTTTAACTGATGGCACTAGTAGTGTCGGCAGGCTTATATATAGATGCTTTATGAATAATTGATTGGAGTATAGGCCTAAAATATTTAAGTAGTTTGATGTCATGCAGCTAATGTTTCACATTTCTTCTGTGTTGCCCAACATTTACAAAGCATGCCACTGTACTACAGATTTCCACACCACTATAGTTATATTAAACAGTAAATATCTACATACATACAAACACACACACACACACACAACACACACACACACTTTAATTACTATAACACAGGATTAAAATCAGTTTGGAATATTTCTTCACACAGTCATGTCGCCTAGTTATTTTTTCATTAATTTAAAAATGGTTACGTGAATACTTCTGTTGACCAAAAGTCATACAGCTTCCTATGGCAGTGATCATGACCTGAATGCTTGGGGGAAAAATATTCTCAAGATATGAATGGATGGGTGGGAATGAAACAATTTGAAGGTTTAAAATGAATGAGGATGGTATCAGGTGAGTATCTACTTATAAAAAATTCTATTTCAAATAGAGACTGTAGTTTATGATTATAGATTGTGATAATCAATGAAGGATACAAGAATGAACTCTGGGTGTTTCTTTCCTTCATAGTGCCAACAGTGGATCTTTGGAATAACTGAACATAGAAGAAAAAGATGAAAGAATCAAGGCTGAATGCATGAACTGAAATGTACTAGCCATGGATGAAAGTATCTTGACAGTCTTAATCTTTTAACAGTCTTAATCTCCCAACAGAATAAATGTAGAGTGCACCTAAAGAAAGAGGACATGAAAGCTGCTTAGAATAGAGTAAAAAGGGTATGCTAATGAAATGCATGAGGAAAAGTTATTTGGTGAAATGAAGAAGTGAAAGAAGCTGTAAAAGAGGAGGGAAATGTATATAAGAATGAATGCTGCAAAAAATGAGGAAGAGACAAACTTTATGATATGCTTGTGTAATAAATCTCATATAATGTGTTTATGGAAAAGTAGTACATAATAAAAAAAAATCAGGAACAGTTAATGCCAAAAGAGGAAGGGGAATATAAAGAGTTTTATAAAAAAAAATATCTAGAAGTGAATGAAGAGAGCTAAGCAATGACCCTTCCAGCACAGAAAATGGGTTTTTAACAAGGTGATGAAATGATTTGGGATGAAATGGTTGTGAGGAATGCTGCAGATGATATTTTAGAGGGCTGTATAGAACTGTTAATGACATGTTGATGAATGGAAGTGAAACAAGTGCAATAAATACAGTATTAGCGTCCAAGCAAAAAAGGTGAAAAGCGTATCACAAATGCTATGGAAATTTTGGAAAATGTTAATAATGCCGGTAGAGGGTCTACAGAGATTCTCAGTCATCCAGGTCATAGTTGTTTCAAATGTGCTTTTCCAAAATGCAACTGGACTGTTTTTTCCTTGAGAAGAACAAAACATTTCACTTCTCATCCAAGAAGCTTCATCATTTTGTTGGCGGGGGCGGGGGCGGGGGAGGAATGGAAGAATAGGTACTGACAGTTGAGACTGGATGTGTGTGGGGGGGGGTTATTTTCCATCCATCCTGCCATCACAAGCTTCTTGGATGAGAAGTGAAATGTTGTTTGGGTTCCAATATTTTCAGTCGTGCCACTTGTCCAAATTCTTCTATCTTTTTCAGAAGCTTGAGGCTTGTCTCAAGCGCCTCTTCTAATATAAAAACCAAGTCATCCACAAATCCTTGTAGTTTGTATTTTTCATCTTTTATCTCCATTTCTTTGCTTTCTGAATCTTGCCTAATGTTTCTATTCAATACTTCCAGTGTTAATATTAAATAATAATAATAATAATAATAATAATAATAATAATAATAATAATAATAATAATAATAATAATAATAATTAGTAGTAGTAGTAGTAGTAGTTGGAAGGGACCTTGGAGGTCATCTAGTCCAACCCCCTGCTCAGACAGGAAACCCTATACCATTTCAGGCAAATGGCTGTCCAGTCTCTTCTTAAAAACTTCCAGTGTTGGAGCATTCACTGCTTCTGGAGGCAGGTTGTTCCACTGGTTAATTGTTCTAACTGTCAGGAAGTTTCTCCTTAGTTCTAGGTTGCTTCTCTCCTTGACTAGTTTCCATCCGTTTCTTCTTGTCCTGCTTTCAGGTACTTTGGAGAATAGCTTGACTCCTTCTTCTTTGTGGGGATAATGGGCATCCTTTTCTTGTGCCTTTTTTAATATTAACATTTTGATGTTGCGGCAAGACAGATGGAGTGAAGCAGAGCTCTGCCTCCCGAGCCTGATTTCTTCCTGCTGGGGCCCTGAAAAGGGCCTGAAGTAAGAGGGGACCCTTGTAGATTGAGGTGAGATGGCAGTTGACCCACTTGATCCAAGGAAGCCCTCAGAACCAACAGGAGAAAGACTGGCTACACCCATGCAGCCAGTCAGAAGCTGCTGACCTCCAGAGAAAAAAGCGGCATCTAACAAGCGCGAGCAACATGTTTGAATCTGGGTGAGATTATTTTCCTTCCTCTACGATTTTAAAACCTGTTGTTGGGGAAAAAAAGTGACCCGAAAGCAAGGAAACTCCCAGAACTAAAGGGACGGAGGGTTTCCCTTTTTTTAACCCCTTCTCCCAGAATAAAAGCGGTGGCTTAAGCTTTCTTGGGGGAAAATAAAGAAGACTGTAAAATTAATTTGGACACAGCAGAGAGACTTAATGTTGGAAAAACTTTGGGAAGTTTATTTATTTATTTAATTTCTATACCGCCCTTCTCCCGAAGGACTCAGGGCGGTGTACAGGGCAATAAAATGCAATAAAAATACAATATACAAAAGTTAAGATAAGAATTAAATATAAAAGCCCAATTGCAATAAAATTAATTAAAATTACAATTAAAATTAAAATACCCAAAACCCATCAGACCAGGCCGGCTTGTTCAAACAGGTGAGTTTTCAAGTCACGGCGGAAGGAGCGAAGGTCAGGAGCTGTCCGGAGCTCAACCGGTAAATGATTCCAAAGGTCTGGGAAGTTATAATACTTTTTAAAAATGTTTATCTTCCTTGGGAGATATCGGAGTAAAGCTTTAAGAAAAAAAAATCCTGGTTGGAAAGTTATAAAACAGACACCTAAAAACATCTAGTGGTGAAAAAAAAGAACTACACTTAGTTCTGTGTATATTTTGTCTGGAGTGAGGGAACTTGACCAGAAGCCCAGATACAGATAACAGACTAAATCCTTTGATGTCTCTGAACTTCATAGCCTTGTAGATTGCAGCTGGACAAGGAGACTTCTTGGGCTGTCTTTTCTGCAGGATGGATTACAACTAAAACTACAAATTATTTTGAAGTCATCTGGCTTCTTTGGATTACAAATACTGCTTGATCTGTAATTTTACAAACCATTTAGAGACAGTGAATGGTAAGGAACTATCAGCAGTAAGACATTTTGGATTATAACCTTGGCAGATTGGGAACACTAGATTCTGAGACAATTGGTTAGAGTTGGTGTTGGAAGATAAAAGTGGATTATAAACTTTTCTTTCCTCTCCCCATTTTTTTCCTTTTGTTTTTTCTCTTTTTGTTGCTTGGGGAGCCTATTGGATTATAGATTTTTAGTCTCAGAACTACTGAGGGACAGTAGAAGCTCAACTGTTGATTTCCCTTGGAGAAAGTCCTATGGAATATTAACTTTGAATAATAAGACCTAGCAGATTGTATATTCAGACTGAGCAATAACCTTGGATTTTAGACAACTGCTCTGGATTTGAGCCTCACAAACAGAAGTTGATTACAAATCTTTTTTCTTTGCTCTCTCTTTTCTTTCAGAGACTTTATTGGGTTACAGAGACTATAGACAAGAGCTATAAGAGTTATTTAAGACAAATTTAAATGATATATTGTGGTATTGAATATAAGATTAATGGTTTTGTATAAGGTGGGCATTTGGGAAAAGTATTAGAGTTGATAAAAGATTTGGGGGGTGGAAGCAAAAATGAGTGTTTTGAATTTAGCTAAAGCTGGCAAGAAAATGCCCTCATCCCCATCTTCCACCTCTGCAAGCCCTGTGTATCAGAGATCAATTGAATCAATGCTTCAACAAGAAAAATCTAACAACTTTCAGAAGAAGATGCAAGCGGCATTACAAGCAATCCAAGAGGCAATCTCCTCTCACAAAGAAGATACAAGGAAAAATCATGAGGAGATAAAAGACAATTTTGATAAAATTAATCAAGAAATTCATAACATAAACTCTCAACTAGAAAGCTTCTGACAGATGGTTACAAAGAATGAACAAAGAATTCAGAAAATAGAAGACAAGTCAGTAAAGACTGATCAGAAGATGGAAAAAATAAAAGATGAAAATCAGAGACTGATGCAGGCAAATAGAGAATTGGAAAATTCAATGGCAGTTTTGGAAATGGAAAAGGCATCTTATTTTTTAAGATTTCAAAACATAATGGAGGTTAAGGAAGAGGATCTCCTGCACTTGATGATAGAGCTATTGGATGAAGCACTGGAAATCGGGAAACAGGAAATGGAAGGAAAGATAGACCAGATATTTTATTTATTTATTTTTATTTATTTATTAAATTTTTATACTGCCCTTCTCCCGAAGGACTCAGGGTGGTGTACAGGGCAATAAATATCAAAATGTAAATACAAAAGTTAAAAAAGAGATTAAAAAGAATTAAATAATTATGACCAAGAATACAATACTAAAAATGTGTTAAAACTTATTTAAATCCAACCCCAAACCCATCAGACCAGGCCAGATTGCTCAAATAGATAGGTTTTTAAATCATGCCGGAAGGAGTGCAGGTCGGGGGCCATCCGAAGCTCAACCGGAAGGCGGTTCCACAGGTCTGGCGCGCCCACAGAGAACGCCCTCCCCCTGGGGGCCACCAATCAACATTCTTTGATCGGAGGCACCCTGAGGAGGCCCTCTCTGTGGGAGCGCACTGGACGGAGGGAAGTTGATGCCAGCAGCACGTGCTGCCGTAGGTAATCCGGACCCATGCCATGTAGGGCTTTGTAGGTCATAACCAGCACCTTGAATCTCACCCGGAGGGCAACCGGTAGCCAATGCAGCTCGCGGAGCAGAGGAGTAACATGGGAGTATCGGGAGACCCCCAACACAACTCGCGCGGCTGCATTCTGCATTTTGAGTCAATTCAAGCTATGCAAGGAGAAATAAAGTCCCTAAAGAACGGTTAGATTTGTCAAAAGAGCTATAAGAGATGAGGTATTGAGAAGAGCGAGAGATGATCCTCTGTGTTATAAAGAAAAGGAAACTGTAGTGCTGAAACAGATCCCCAAGAGGATAAGAGATTCATGAAGAGAATATCAATTCCTGACCAGAACTTTAATTGAAAAAGGAGTGAATTTTAAATGGCTGATTCTGGAAAGGATTTTAATTAATTGGGACATGAAAACTCTGTATTCAAGGCAATGGAATTCTATGAGAGATACAGAGCTTTTTTGGAAGGGAAAAGTCTGGGATTTCATGCAGAGAAAGAAGCAAAAAAAAGAGGAAGAGATAGCAAAAGAAGGAGCAGCCAAACCAAGCGAAGAAGAAACAGAAAACGCAAACACGGAAGAAGGGGCAAGAGCAAGAGAACAGAGATAGACAAGAACAACTAGGAGAATAAAACCTAAATATAACTGAAGGAGATGGAGAAGGAAAATGGGATGTGCTGTTGGCCAAGAACCCAAACTGTATGCAGTTAATGTTAAATGTATCAAAGGCCAAGGCAGTTGCATCTGAAAGGGAAAACAGAGGGAACAATAATATTTTAATGTATTTTGTAGGGAGCTTGGACAGTAGAAAAGAACAATGAATGACTATGTATAAATGGAAAAAGCTATACTCAAAAGAGATGAATTTTTATTCCTTCCTAGAATGCTTAGCAAAGATGGGGACGGAGATGGACAAAGATGGTTGGAGAAATAGATGAAAATGCCCTTTAGGTAATAAATAAAGGCAAGGCATGAGTGTTTATTTAAAAACAAAGTAAAAATTATAGTTTATGAAAGCATGATTCTGCCTTCTTTGTTGCATGAAAGTAACAATTGGGCATACTAAGAGAAAAGTAAATATTAGTTGAAAGGAAATAGTTGAAAATGTCTAAGGATTTTACTCCGCTGGTTGTTGCCAACTATAGGGGGCAGAGCTTATCTCCATTTCAAAGCCATGAGCCAGCAACTGTCTGAAGACATTTCCATGGTCATGTGGTCAGCATGACATCATAGAGTCCTGTTTCCTCCCACCAAACTGGTACCTATTTATCTACCTGCACTTGCATGCTTTCAAACTGTTAGGTGCTAGGCAAAAATAGATGCTCATCCTGCCACGCAATGCTCAGCTCTTGAATCTGAGCTATCAGCTTTCCAGCCAACAAGCCCAGCGCCTTAATTAAAATTAGTTCAACATGCTGGAAATTAGATACTTGGAAAGTATGCATGGATATGATGGAAGCAAGGGTTGTTTACAAGGATAAAAATGGAAGGGGAAGTATAATAAAAGAAGGATGTGTAGATTAATGTTAGCTTTATCTCTTTGTTACTCTGCATGTTTTGTTTAGCCAAATGGGAATACTGTGTCCAGGATGTACATGTCTATCCAATTAAAGAAGGTATTTTTTTACAGTAACATTATTGCATTTATTTCTGCCAGATGTGGTGGTGGCGGCTACCAATTTCAAAGTGATTTTGCAAAAGAGGAGGGGGGTTATAATCTTCCTGTCCATGCTTCTGAGTTTCCTGATTGCAAAAGGTTGGTTGCTGGATCTGCCATTGAACTGATAAAGCAGGGTGCAAATTATTTTCCACTGATTGGATTAATAACGCAAACACTTCACATTAATAAAGCAAATAGCTTCACTTTGCTAAAGTCTTTTTTGTGATTGAGATGAAGTGATTTCCCTTAGGAAGACATATTTTGTCATCTCTGCTGCTTTCTGGAGCTGCAAGTAGGTTTCAATAATCGGCTACTGGAACTACTGGATAAAGACTTGAAGCAAAGCAACACAACTGTTTTTCTTTGATTTTAAAATATGTTAGAAAACTTTGCTTTTGTTTTTGCACGACAGATTGAAGGAGCAATTTGCATAAACTTTCACTGAAGGAAATCGCCCCTTCAAAGTTTTGCACAGCCCTACTATTTATAGAAATTAAGAAAGCAGTTCTGAAAATAACCAAAACAAAACTAATATATTTTGACTATTCACCTCATCCAGACTTCATTACAACACAGTTTCCTAAGCCAAACCTGTCAGCAGTATTTTCCATACCTATCTCGGCTTCCTTAAGACTCATAGAAAAGCTAAATCTAGTGCAAATCTAGTGACTCAGAACTTTATCCAAAACATCTAACAGGAGAAAGGGGGAAACAATTGGTAGAGTAAATTAATAACACAAGCCTCAGAACCGTTTCCAAAGTCTCTAAATTACAAAGGAAACTTGAAAACTACTAATCAAAAGGGAGCAAAACTGAAGATTGTTGTATTTTTTGAAGTCCAATAAACTTTTGGGAGACAGAATAATGAACAACATGTTTCAAAATGTTCATGAGTAAGCAGTTCAAACTTTTCTATAAAGAGAAATTATCCTTTGAGTTCCTACGTATTTCCAGATTATCCTGTTCTGGATTATACTCCAAAGAGTTGAAATTATGGCCCAATTCTCAGTGGAGAGTAAGATACATATCAACAACATAAGTGAGTTAACTTCATTTTCATGTTGGCAAAAGGCTAAATGTCCTTTCTATGGTCTTCCTGCCACATTATGTTCGACTTTCCTCAAGTTAGTGGGATGCTGGAAATAAATTATGTCAAATTGTACAGAATTCTATCCATCTCTTTCCTCCAGCAGATTAATTCTCAGGAACTAGAACAGAATAAGATCCAATTTGGTATGATGAGAAAAGCCAGTGAAAGATCAAATTAAAAATGGACTGAAAATGGCTTGGAGCTACAGACATAAAATTGCAGAATTTAAAAAAAAAACCCAAACCAATGTATCCCTATGGAAAAAGTTGGTCAGTGATTCAAAAAGTATCCATATATTCTAAACCCTGTTCCCTTCTCCTTCATGATCATATCACCTAGAATGGAGCATAAGAAATCAGCTCTGTGCTCCTCAGTATACCCATACACATATCTTTCAGGGGAAAAAAGGTAAAGATTTCCCTTATTCACTCATGTCCGACTCTAGGGAACAGTGCTCATCTCCATTTCCTAGCTAAGAGAGCCAGTGTTTCCTGAAGACATTTCCATGGTCACGTGACTGGCATGTCTATATGTCAAAGGCGCATGGAACGCTGTTACCTGTCCAACAAAGTGGTACCTATTTATCTTGTATTTGCATGCTTTTGAACTGCTAGATTGACAGGAGCTGGGACAGGAACTCGTGGTTCTTGGGTCTCAAACTGCCAACCTTTAGGCTGACAAGCCCAGCATCTTAACCACTAGGCTACCATACATAAAGGGAGAACAAAACATATGTACAACATGCAGGCACACACTGATCAGTTACCAGGGTGAAAAATGTCCACATACAAACCCATGGTTTCGTGGCAGCTACTAAAAGAACTACAGAAACGAGAAAGTTGATCTGACCACAAGCTACAGGATTGTACAGCTAAGGAATATTTACTCACCGTTCGAATGGTAACAGATAATTTTAATAAAACTCAATATAACCTTCAGCAAAATAAATGATCTCCCCACACTGTGCACTGGTTATCCTAAGCTATCAGTAAAAAAATGGGAATGGTGCTGAAAGACATTTCTATTTTTGCATTTTCTATTAATTATAAAAAAGCAAGTGAAAGTGCCCCAGGCTTCATCAAGTAACATCCATGATCAGCACCGTGAATGCCCTTCCTAGGCAAAGTAACTTGACAGCCCTGAATGAGGTCAAGAGAGAGAGAAACAGAATGCAAAATTCTCCAGTGTCAAGTGTATCAATTTGATTTTTTTAAAAAATAGCTGGCTTCTGTTTTAAAAAAATGTAATTTTATCAGAAGACCCACAATTTCTTTCTGTTTGTTTGTTTGTTTGTTTGTTTGTTTATTTATTTATATTTATTTATTTATTTATTTATTTATTTATTTATTTATTTATTTATTTGACTTATATCCCGCCCTATCTCCCGAAGGACTCAGAGTGGCTAACAACAATAACATATAACAGAAATTAAGATAAAATTAAAATTAAAGTCATCTGTGCAATAAATTAACATTAAAAATTAAAAATAAATTAAAAATTGTAAACATAATTAAAATGCCTGTCAGTCCAGGTCAGCCAGGTGGAAAAGGAGTGTTTTGAGGCCGCGGCGAAAGGACCGGAGATCTTGGGCCATCCTAAGCTCAGGGGGAAGCTGATTCCATAGGACTGGCACTCCCACAGAGAAGGCCCTTCCCCTGGGTTCGCCAGCTGACATTGTCTAGCCAATGGTACCCTGAGGAGGCCTTCTCTGTGTGAGCATACTGGGCGATGGGAATTCGTTCCCGGTAGCAGATGGTCCTGCAAGTATCCCGGGCCTGAGCCATGTAGGGCTTTAAAGGTAAGTACCAGCACCTTAAATCTCACCCGGAGGGCAACCGGTAACCAATGCAGCTCATGGAGCAGAGGTGTTATATGGGAGTATCGGGGAGCTCCCACCACTTCCTGTGCAGCCGCATTCTGCACCAGCTGAAGCCTCCGGGTGGTTTTCAAGGGCAGCCCCATGTAGAGAGCATTGCAGTAGTCTATACGGGAGGTAACGAGTGCGTGGGTGACTGTATGTAGGGCATCTCGGTCCAGAAAGGGGCACAATTGGTATATTAGGCGAATCTGGGCAAATGCCCCCCTAGCTACAACTCCAATATGATCTTCAAAACTGAGTCGTGAATCTAGGAGGACGCCCAGATTGCGTGCTCTATCAACAGGAGGTAACATCTATCAACGGGAGGTAACATCTCCTATAATCAAAGATGGAACCTCTTGGACTAAACGAGATGACGGTATGTAAAGCCACTCAGTCTTGGCCGGGTTGAGCCGAAGCCTGTTCTTTCCCATCCAAATCTGTACCGCTTCCAGGCAACGGGACATCACATCGAGGGCATCACTGGGTTGGTTCGGGGTGGAGATGAAAAGCTGGGTATCATCAGCATATTGATGATACTTCACCCTGAAGCCACGGATGATCTCTCCCAGCGGCTTCATATAGATGTTGAACAGGAGGGGCGAGAGCACCGACCCCTGAGGCACTCCACAACTAAGGGGCCTAGGGCTTGACCTCTGCCACCCTGCTAACACTGTCTGCAAAATTAAATTAAAATGAAAATATTTCTTTTTAAATTGTAAATAATGTCATCATACGTTTTGTAGGACAATCAATCTCTCGCTCTTTTTGTAAAATATAAAAAATGCATTTTTTTGGCAGAAGAGGTAACAAAGATAATATTTATAGAAATGGAACAGAAACAAACCTTTTTCCCAGTGTCATCAAAGCCTCACACTGGCAAACAAACCTTTTGTATGAGGATTTTAGAAGTGAAATGAAAGGAACAGATCTGATAAAAATTTTTGGAGTCCTGCTTCACAAGAGGAAATTATCTCTAAACCGAAACAATGGAGCCACCACAATAATCTTATAAACTGATGATGGCATCTTTAGCTAAGCAAGTAAACCAGTTTCCACTTGAGGATGTACTAACACAGACTGAAACTTCTGATAAGGACAAGAAAATTATTACTGTCAATCAATATTACACTAATAAATACAAAGAGTATTGTGGTCTAGCCCCAATAAACATTAAGGAACAGATTCAAATTAATAAAAAAAAATCTTTAAAAGTTTTTAATTACATTCCCAACAGCATTTTGTTGGAACACCTCAATGGAGGTGGTTGATTAACAACAGATCCCAACTGCCCCCATTCCAGCCCACTCTCCCCATCTTTAATTGGATCATAACATTTGTCTTGTTTTATGTTTTTAGTATATTTACATTCAGTGCTTTTTTTGTAAAAGAAAAAGGTGCCGGAACTCACACATGTCATACAACCCGCCTTGCCTACCCTACAAGGTTCCATCCAAAAAAGGTGCCGGAACTCCGTTCTGAGCGTTCTATGGGAAAAAAGCCCTGTTTATATTTATCTTTTGTGATTGTAAGCTGCACAGTTACCTTATGATAAAATGGACGGCGAAAATGAATGAATTGAATGAATTAATGAATTAATGAATTTTGTAACTCAAGAATGGGATTCTGGAGATAGAGGCATCTGGATCCTCAACTGTAACTACTGGCAAACACTGAATTTATATCTCCACTTTATCAACCCTTGGGTTTGGCTTCCCTTATATCAGTCTTCCTGGAATCCCCTTTTTGAGGTAAAGCTCCAACTGCATGGTTTTTCTCCTTGGAGTGTACCAGAGCAGATTACGGTATCTATTCAAGCCAGGGGGCTTCTATTTGAGAAATATACTAATTTGCTTTACCATTATCCAATATTTCATACTATACCTACAAATAAAATTAACTTACCAGGCTCTGAGTCTGTGGATTCGTTGCAAAGCTATTCTAGCAGATTTTAATACAAAGTATTACGATAAAGAACCTATCTGATCTTTTGGGGCAAGTTTCACATTTACATATCAGGAATATTAGCTCCAACTAGTCCTTTTTCTGTTTTAAGACTCATAAACTGCAAGAGACGGTTCTAAGGTCCTCACGCCTGATTCATGTACTGCCAATTGATAGCTGGTGGATCACCATGAGAAACAAGTTGCTTTGGTATTTTTGACATTATAATATCCTTTATATAATCAGGAAAATGGGATATAAATTTAGATAATATTTTAAAAGAAAAGGTGCATTTTGTATCATTTATTTCAAGGAAATACAATTTAAAACTCAATTTTCTCAGACATAATGCACTTCTTGAATCTTAAATCAGTAACAGTATCTGGCATGGAAAGTTATGACAAATTAAAACATAACTAATATTAGTGAGCTGCGGTCAAGACTGCACATTAAGGAACATATTTCAATTAATATATGAAAAGACAACTTACTGCTCTTATCTTTTAAAATATTCATAAGATCAAATACTTACATAGATTTATTTATATAATTTATTTAGATTTAAGATAATCATTAAATTCTGAACTTTCTGCTCTTAGTCATTTACTTCCTTTTTCCTGAGCTTTTCTTGCATTTTGTTTTATTTTTAAAAACAAAAGATCTTTCACTTTTTAACTACAATTCTTTCTGCAGGTACTCTTCAATTTGCAACAGTCCATTTAATGATAGTTTGAAGTTATGATGGCCTCAGAAAAAAGTGTCTTATGACTCATCCTCAAAGTTACAACTGTCACACTACTCCCAGTCAAATTATCGCAATTCAGAAGCTTGGCAACTAGTTGTTGTAGCATCTTACAATCGTGTGATCAAAATTTGTGATCTTCCCAGCTGTCTTTCAATGAGCAAAGTCAATTGAGGAAGCCAGATTCACTCAACAACTTCTTGATTCACTTAATAACCACATAATTTCCTTAATGAGTGTAGTTAATATTGTAAAATTAGGATCCAGTTACATGATGACTTGCTTTACAATAAATCAACCTACAATAGAAATTCCAGTCCCAATTGTGGTTGTAAAGCAAGGTCTACCTCTATTATTAAAGATCTTGTTTATTTCATTATTTGTGAGCTAGACTGAATTATTAATTTACTGAATTTATGTTTTTTACTCTTTACTGCAAGGGTGTCAAGCTCAATTTCATTGAGGGCCGCATCAGCATTGCGGTTGCCCTCAAGGGGCCGGGTGGGTATGGCCAGGGTGGGCGTGGCCTACTGGGTGGGCGTGGCTAGAGTGCATATGGCCTACTGGGTGGGCATGGCCAGCTCTACATCATTCGCATCAAGGGTGCCTATGGGGGCCTGGGCAGAAGTGGGACAGATCTGAGGGTCTCTGGCAGAAGGAGGGTCTCTGGGCCAGGGCCAAGGCAGTGGGGGCCGTTCCCTCACTGTTTCCAGGATGGCTTCGCGGGCCACATGAAACCACTTCGCGGGCCGGATCCGGCCCCCGGGCCTTGTGTTTGACATGTCTGCTTTACTGTATCAAGCAAGTTTAGCTCATGACAAGAAAGAAACCTAGATATGTTTCAGTAGGGTCTCCCAGCATTTCTGTTTTCATCCCAAAGTTGAAAGCAGCAGTACAAGGTTTGCGTGTGTGGGGGGGGTGTATGACATCATAATTCTGATCACAATACACACACACACACACACACACACACACACACACACACACACACCTCTCCTTTATATGATCAGGAAAATGGGATATAAATTTAGATAATATTTAAAAATAAAAGATGCATTTTGTATCATTTATTACAAGGAATTTAAAACTCAATTTTCAAGAAAGGCTGAAAGTTAAGAAACAAATTGGGGCTACCTCCAAAACAATAAGATTTTTTTTTTTACAATCCAGTTGAGAACATATGCTAGCTAATCTTATTTTTCCCCAGCCATTTTCACGATCAAGGATTTCTATCAATGTTCTCCTTTATATCAGCTAATGCACAAATGCATAATTTCATAATTGTGCTCTTTGTGTTTCTCATAAAAAGGTTGACTGAAATCATAGACTTGGTCCTGCATCTCCAGCAGCAGTTTTTTATATAGAATAACCCCAAGTTCTCTTTCCATGAACGAAATATTAAACATTTAAAAGATACAATTTCCACCCTTCTCTCTGTTTGAATAGAATAAAATGTCAGAACAAAGACACTGAAAGATTTTAATGTTAAAATTATCTTGATCAGAGTCCTATTTTCCAACAGAACTTTAATGTGGAAACTAAAGTTAGTGTTTAATGCCCTGTTTTACCACTACCATCACAATGTCTATATTAGGCAGTATTAATGAAGACACAGTTCAAAATAGTTTATTGGTACAATAAGTATCTGCTAATCAGCAGCACTCAGGAATTATTCCTTTCCCTTGTTTAATATCTCCACTTCACTTTATTCTGAAAGCAGTCTTGCCACTATTTCAAGCGTTGTTCTTATTTAAGTGGGAAGGTAGTTGATTCTTATCTGCCTTAGTTTTCGTTGCTGCGATAATGCTGCAAGATATTGCTGCAACATGCGCTTTTGTACACAGAATTCCACACAGAACTCTAAACATTATGAGCATTTTCAGAAACAAACCATAAAAACTAGAAATGAAAGGATTTCCTCCATCATTTTCTTTTTCTATGGCTGTACTCTGTTCTTTGTTCCTCACAACATATCTTTGGCTTTAAAGAATTGACACAAGTGAAGTTCACCAGTTTTCAATAGACTTCTTTTTGGGTGGGTGTGCTGTCAACACCTCTAAAAGCTAAAAGGATTGCCCAATCTTTTGTGATCAGAAAATATGTAAGGCATTAAGCAAGCAACACAAGAGAAAAGCCAGGCAGATTAACCATAGGAGGTCCTTCAGACAAGGCCTTTAAGTTATAGGAAGTCAGATTCTGACTGAATGTTAGAAAAAAGAGCCAGACAATGGAATCAATTGCCAAAGGTAAGGTTGGGCTCTTTCTTTATGGAATGAGTTTGGTGAAGAATATACTTGTCTGAGGTGTTTTAATTTGGATTAATACAATAAGCAGAGGTTAGACGCAATGGCTTAACTGGCCCCTTGGAATTTTTTTATTCTATAATTATAAGTGTGTTATTTTCTATTATGCTAGATGTACTATGGTTTCAAGATCTACGTGGCAAAGTAGTAAAACAACAGCAATCAATAAAATAATTGCATAGTAATATTAATAAAAAATGTTGATATTATGATTTGAGGGTAGGAGGTAGAAAAACAGTGGATTTTAAGGATTTTAAAGGTGCCTCCCCCCTCAAAAACATCGGGAAATAAATTGACAACCCATGCAACCCCTGCAGTATTTGTAGTGGGATATATTATATCTGTCCTTTATCAAACTAAAAATACGAATCCCAGGCATATTTAAATCAGAGCAAGAAATCCGAACACTGGGATAGGATAGAAAACTAAAACAGTTTTATTGAAAATCAAGCTTTCGTTGGCTAACTACCAACGTTGTCAGGATAAAATCATTGGAGTGGGGAAGCTGCATTTATATCATCAGCGTTTCTGCGCTCCACTCATAGAACGCATCTGTTCGTTTCAACCAGCCGTATTCTTTCAAGCCGTCTCGCGTTCATTCCTGTGGGGTGCGATTTTCTCTGAGTGTCTGCTGTCAGGAGAGGATTACTGTCAGTCCCATTAACTATAGCCACTGCTCTTGTCATTGCCCATGTTCTCATGCTGGAGGCTCTAAGTGGCTATTCTTCCTCTTTTTTGCATTCCGCGATGGGGGGTGATTGTGTAACTATGTAGTTCTGATCTTGGTTTGACGGAACGCTCTGTAAGTTGTCTGCATTCGTGTCGTGCGCGTCGCTCCTCTTCCCAACTCCTGAGGGCTTGATACACAGCGGGGAGATCAATATGCCGATTGATCGAGGAGTGGTCAGAGAACCAAGCTTCCTTGAATAATCATCTGCCCTTGGTGTTATCACAGGCAATCGCCTCAGCCCCCATCAGATTGAAGGTGTGATTGTGTGTGGCCATGTGTGCCCACACCTGTGAATGTTGTTCTTGTCTTTTGATGGCGAGCTCGTGTTCGTGTACCCTGGTCCTCAGTCATTTTGCAGTCTCCCCAATATAATTACAGTGGCAGTTTTCACATGCCATCCTGTATATGACTGAGGACTTCTCTTCATTGGGGAGTGGATCTTTATCTGTCCTTTTTATATCTGTTGTTTTATTTGACAGCTGTACGCTGCCCAAAGTCATTTTTTGTAAATTGAGTGGCTATGTGAATTTGATTAAGACATAAGTAAATAAATAATACTTTAAATGGAACCCAGTGTATCTTGATCTTTTGAATGAATCTTCATTCAAAACACCTTTTCATTAATAACAGCCTCACCACTGCATGAAAAAGTAATTTTGAACAGCAGGATAGTTGTAATATGGCACAAAGATCTACAATTCAAGGAAAAGCAGTGCAGTTTCTCCAGGGACATATTTGTCCCAACCATCAGATCAGTTTGAATTAACATCCCAGCGTGAAACAATATATCTGGACCTGCGCTACAGTCTATTATTTTTATTATTACATTTCACTGTATCCAACTCAAAAGGGATTTTAAAAAGCAATGGATAGCCTTTTACATTTGAACATGATGACTCTTTCCTTTCATTTAATTTATTAATGCTGCTTTCAAAAATTGATGGTAGGGCATCTCCCCATTGAGAACACTTCTGCCTGATAGGTGTAAAATCTCATTCAGCTCACCCCAAACGTATCTACTTAAATTATACAGTATACTCATATAATAATACAGCTATTAGCAAAGATAAGAAAAGCTTTCTCCATTGACTAGCAAATGAAGTAAAGAAAAGAAAGAATTGAAAACCATGCTGTAATTAAAATGTCAGCTGCCACTTTTTAAATCTACACTGAATAAAATGTGGAAACTTGAATACGATCTCAAGTGTCAATAACGAATTTAAACAGCACCACAGGAAAATAATCTTCATGTTCACATAATCCTCACCGCATTTAGGCTGCTCTTCTGTAGGTTTACTGTGCACTGCCAAACTCAGCAATCTCTATCAATCACAGAGAAAACCACTTAAGGCAGCTTTTGAGACCCTCTTCTAGTAGAAAAGAACAGATTTGGAATGAAGGTTTAACTATTATTTCTAGCACACAACACAGCAGAATTCCAATTTTTCGCCTTTCCTCAGTGTTTTACCAAATCCCATTTAATTTAATTTATATGCCATCATTATACAGTTCTCTCCAGTACAACCCACTCATAAGAAAGAGAAAACACTTCAGATTGACAAGTGGCAAGGTCAATGCTACATATTCAGGACAACTTTTACTTTTACCCTGTATAGAGAACAATATGTAGGTGCACTGCTCTAATAAAGGTAAAGGTAAAGGTTCCCCCACACATGCGTGCTAGTCGTTTCCAACTCTAGGGGCTCATCTCCGTTTCAAAGCCAAAGAGCCAGCACTTGTCCAAGGACGTCTCCGTGGTCATGTGGCCGGCATGACTGGACGCCAAAGGCGCACGGAACGCTGTTACCTTCCCACCGTAGTGGTCCCTATTTTTCTACTTGCATTTTTACGTGCTTTCGAACTGCTAGGTTGGCAGAAGCTGGGACGAGTAACAGGCGCTCAGTCTGTT
This sequence comes from Vipera ursinii, assembly GCF_947247035.1. Classification (NCBI taxonomy): domain Eukaryota; kingdom Metazoa; phylum Chordata; class Lepidosauria; order Squamata; family Viperidae; genus Vipera; species Vipera ursinii. The sequence goes on from NC_139512.1 coordinate 63,851,663, forward strand.
ACGCAGCACTCGGAATTCAACCAACCAAACTGCCGACTTTCTGATCGACAAGCTCAGCATCCTAACCAACTGAGCCACCAGATATCAAACCTATGTGTATAAAAAATAAAATGATGGATCAGAATATAAAAGAGACAGAAGAGGGAAACATCACATTACCACACATTTTTACTTTTATTATATTTTATTTGCTTAATGCATTGAGTAATTTGACCGAGCTATACACATCGATCATTCCTCTTCTCCTAATATTCTGTTACACATGCAATTTCCTTCCTTGAACTTTATTGGAATTCACACAATGAAGAAGGTACATATTTCTAACTCATGTGAAAAAGTATCAGTTACTAGAAGCAGCACATTTTTTTAAAAGCTTCTTTTTTTACCTTTCCTTCCTTATCTTCACTTTTCATGCAGACATAGACCTACGCATACTGTTCCTTCCAGGTCCCAGAGCAAGAGAAAATAAATGGCTTGCAACATCTTCAGTGATAATGTCCATATTTTTTTTTAAAAAAAACAATTTTAAGTTTAAAATAAATACATAATTATTAAATACCCAAACATGGAGGAATTTAAATAGAAGATATTTTTCACAAGATCCAAATTGCCTTGTATAGAACTAGAGAAGCTATCTATCTAAGAACTGTTCGTTACATTCCTTATAAAGCTAAAACACACCATTTTGGATGACCTTCAAGGCAATCGCTCAAATTGCTTGATTTGACAAGAGGAATGAAGAAAACATGTACATCCCTTTGATCCCAAATAGTGCTTTTAATGACTTTCCAAATAGAAATTAAGATTAGAAGCTCAAAGTCAAATTAGTAACATATAAATTAGTTCAGTATAATTCCATAATTGAATCATACTCCTATTTCATTTAGCAGTACTCATAGGTATATTCAGTCTTCTGATTTTCTATTAGTTTTCATGCTTAAAAACACAAAGCAAAGAAGGCATATAAAGTAATACCTTGCATGTATGCAAGGCATGGTTGCTAGGCAACTAATAGATAACAAGCCTCAGAGAGAAGAAAAGTATGTTTCCAGTTCTGGTTAACTTTTATTTACACATGGAAAATCTTAGTAAAAAGCTCAAATAGAGTTCAGAGGGATGCCTTTTGCTGCTTATTTTATTGGAGTCACTCTAAGATTATTCAAAGTACATTTCTGTCCTATTCCTATTGGATTTTACTAAATTTATACATTCATCACAGGGAAATATTCTTAAATGTTTTGCTCTTGCTCTATTTGTGATGCTAGGACTAAATTGATTTTTGTACCTCCATCTTCTGAGTAAAAAATATAATTATGTAATTCTACTCTTGCCCTCTAAAAGCCATTATGGAGCCCCAGTCCAAAACTTTAATTGCCACCTAAAGATTACTTAGGGACGTGGTGGCTCAGTGGGTTAGGACGCTGAGCTTGTCGATCAGAAGGTCAGCAGTTTGGCGGGTCGAATCCCGAGTGCTGTGTAGCGGAGTGAGCGCCTGTTGCTCGTCCCAGCTTCTGCCAACCTAGCAGTTCGAAAGCACATAAAAATGCAAGTAGAAAAATAGGGACCACTACGGTGGGAAGGTAACAGAGTTCGGTGCACCTTTGGCGTCTAGTCATGCCAGCCACATGACTACGGAGACGTCCTTGGACAAGCGCTGGCTCTTCGGCTTTGAAATGGAGATGAGCACCGGCCCCTAGAGTCGGAAACGACTAGCACGCATGTGCAGGGGAACCTTTACCTTTTTAAAGATTACTTCCTTCCTCTTAGTTCCTATCTTCTTCTAAATTAGATAATTAAAGAGGAAGAAAGTTGGACAGTCTGGAGAAACCATCTTCCTCAGAGCTCTCTTCCTCATTTTTTCTCTAGTGTTTGTCAAAATGATGAGACCATTTCCAGATAATGCCCACTTCAGGAAGCACTAGAGTTCTTGAAAGTCACTAGCAGTTCTCAAGAAGGCAAGGAGCCATTTATCATTAATCTGCTTGATAGGGAAACATCATTTGATCACTGCCAAAACTGATCAGGAAAAGATAACATAGCAGAAAGCAGGCTGGGAGTTATGGAAACTGGAGTCTAAACCGCAGTTATGGAGCTTGTATTAAGATGAAGGGGTGATTTTGCACTGAAATAATAGAAGGAGAAAATACAGTCTCTCTGCCATGGTTTCAGCTTAAAGTGCATTAACAGCTCGGCTCTTCCCCTTACCTCACCCTAAAAACAATTATAGCATTTTCTTCTAAAAGAAAGATGTTAATTCAAGAATGCCTCTCCTCATCATAATTATTGAACATCACAAATATAAAAAACAGATATGAAAGTATTTTCACCCTAAAATGTATCTCCCCAAACAAAAATGTTTCTTTCCCTTTCTTTCAGTATGTGAAATTACAGTATGTGAAATTACAACATACTGAAAATATTAAGAAGAATATAATCATTAATCACTTTAAAAGATCCAGAACTTTAGGTCCAGTAAAAATCTTTAGTGTCCTATAATTGAAATAGAAGGTATGCTATAATTAAATGATCATCTTTAAGTCTGGTAACTAATTTCATTATTATCATATATGACCTCTTTGCCTTAGATCCTGACGATTACTTAAATTATGTCCGCTATAATAGTTTACTAACAGGAATATATACTTAAGAATGGCAACAGAAAATATGTTCTAAAAATACTGAAGAATGAATTTACAACAAGCCAAGTTTATTTTCTAACAAAAATCACAAAAGATTTTTAATTAAAATTAAAAATAATATTTTTTAAAAGAATACATATTCCAATCTATCATGTAGCTCTCGTAATACAAATATGAGAATAGTTAAATACATTTGACATAATAAATCATTTAATATGTCCAAAATTTTATATTTAATTCTGTTCATCTATTAGCTATGAAACATATCTCTAAAGACTAAAGGCTTTGAAAAAATAATGATGGTTAAAATTTAAGACTTTCCATGGCAGAAGATTATGTTTTTCAGATTGTAAGAAAGAACACGATAGCATTTTTATCTGACTGAATGAGGATCAGGAATAGGTTTATAAGTATTTATTATCTTGGATGACAGAAGCATATAAGCATATAAGATTTCATATGCTAAACAGACCCTGAAGTTGTTTAATACTCAAAAACTTTGCCTCCCTTTTCTTTTTCTGGCACAACTTTTACTTAACCACTTACAAACTCATTCTAACCAAAAAACTGTATTTAAGATTAAACTTCCTTTTCTCTTTACATTCCTTCTATTGTCCTTACCATTTTTCAACAATTTGCCATTTTAAAGGGACCATTTATGGTAGCTGTTGTGCATAATTATAAGTTATGAAATTGTGCAATGGGAAAAAACCCTGCTGCCTGCTGGTATGAAAATCAATATACTATTTGAAAGTCTCATTAAATAAACCAAATAATTAAGTCTGTGATTGCATTCAAAATACTGTACTATTGTTACATTGCAAATTCTTCCAAAAATTTAGGAAAGCCCATTTTAATGTCCCTCCAATTCTATATTTCGATATTATTCCTTAAATATTTAAAATGTCAATACAAGGCAAAGTTCTTCCTGTCATTTTGGCCTATTGCAATCAAGCAAGAAAACAAGTCTACATTATTTCACAAATCCTTTGAATGCTCAAGCCTACATTCTAAGCCAACATAAGGAGTCTGTGCAGAAAAAAAGTATATTTTTAAGATTTTAGATCAGCTACGTTTACCTAAAATGGAGAAGATTCAAATAAACGGTTTCATTCTTCTGGAGATTTATGTAAGTTAAACTTAACTTTGCTTTCCAAAATAAAGCTCACAGTATGTCTTTCACATAAAAATATGATTAAATATCTCAAATTAGCAATTGTGATAATCAATTAAAAAAACAATCCTCGCATCTAATCCATGTCAGTATAAAAGTTCAAACCATAAACACTGTCTGCTTTAACAGAATCTGAACTGTAAATTCAGAAAATATGTATACTTGATATGCATACAGCCTGTTGACCTCCATGTTTAATGAAAAGAAGAATTAGGGGTGACATGATAGCAGTGTTCCAATATTTCAGGGGTTGTCATAAAGAAGAGGGAGTCAACCTATTCTCTAAAGCACCTGAAGGCAGGACAATGGATGGAAACTAATCAAGGAGAGAAGCAACCTAGAACTAAGGAGAAATTTCCTGACAGTTAGAACAATTAATTAGTGGAACAACTTACCTCTAGAAGTTATGAATGCTTCAACACTGGCAATTTTTAAAGAGATTGGAGAATCATTTCTCTGAAATGATATATGGTTTCCTGCCTGAGCAAAGGGCTTGGACTAGAAGACTTGGACTAGAAAGAGTCCTTTCGAACTCTGTTATTCTGTATTCTGTACAGGGAGTGCAGAATTATTAGGCAAGTTGTATTTTTGAGGATTAATTTTATTATTGAACAACAACCATGTTCTCAATGAACCCAAAAAACTCATTAATATCAAAGCTGAATATTTTTGGAAGTAGTTTTTAGTTTGTTTTTAGTTATAGCTATTTTAGGGGGATATCTGTGTGTGCAGGTGACTATTACTGTGCATAATTATTAGGCAACTTAACAAAAAACAAATATATACCCATTTCAATTATTTATTTTTACCAGTGAAACCAATATAACATCTTAACATTCACAAATATACATTTCTGACATTCAAAAACATAACAAAAACAAATCAGTGACCAATATAGCCACCTTTCTTTGCAAGGACACTCAAAAGCCTGCCATCCATGGATTCTGTCAGTGTTTTGATCTGTTCACCATCAACATTGCGTGCAGCAGCAACCACAGCCTCCCAGACACTGTTCAGAGAGGTGTACTGTTTTCCCTCCTTGTAAATCTCACATTTGATGATGGACCACAGGTTCTCAATGGGGTTCAGATCAGGTGAACAAGGAGGCCATGTCATTAGATTTCCTGCTTTTATACCCTTTCTTGCCAGCCACGCTGTGGAGTACTTGGACGCGTGTGATGGAGCATTGTCCTGCATGAAAATCATGTTTTTCTTGAAGGATGCAGACTTCTTCCTGTACCACTGCTTGAAGAAGGTGTCTTCCAGAAACTGGCAGTAGGACTGGGAGTTGAGCTTGACTCCATCCTCAACCCGAAAAGGCCCCACAAGCTCATCTTTGATGATACCAGCCCAAACCAGTACTCCACCTCCACCTTGCTGGCGTCTGAGTCGGACTGGAGCTCTCTGCCCTTTACCAATCCAGCCACGGGCCCATCCATCTGGCCCATCAAGACTCACTCTCATTTCATCAGTCCATAAAACCTTAGAAAAATCAGTCTTGAGATATTTCTTGGCCCAGTCTTGACGTTTCAGCTTGTGTGTCTTGTTCAGTGGTGGTCGTCTTTCAGCCTTTCTTACCTTGGCCATGTCTCTGAGTATTGCACACCTTGTGCTTTGGGGCACTCCAGTGATGTTGCAGCTCTGAAATATGGCCAAACTGGTGGCAAGTGGCATCTTGGCAGCTGCACGCTTGACTTTTCTCAGTTCATGGGCAGTTATTTTGCGCCTTGGTTTCTCCACACGCTTCTTGCGACCCTGTTGACTATTTTGAATGAAACGCTTGATTGTTCGATGATCACGCTTCAGAAGCTTTGCAATTTTAAGAGTGCTGCATCCCTCTGCAAGATATCTCACTATTTTTGACTTTTCTGAGCCTGTCAAGTCCTTCTTTTGACCCATTTTGCCAAAGGAAAGGAAGTTGCCTAATAATTATGCACACCTGATACAGGGTGTTGATGTCATTAGACCACACCCCTTCTCATTACAGAGATGCACATCACCTAATATGCTTAATTGGTAGTAGGCTTTCGAGCCTATACAGCTTGGAGTAAGACAACATGCATAAAGAGGATGATGTGGTCAAAATACTCATTTGCCTAATAATTCTGCACTCCCTGTATGTATTCAGGATAATATTTAAGTAGCATCTTCTTCATTATACAGTGAATACGGACACAAATTTCATTTTGCAAGGGTAAGAACTGTTGAATGCAGTGTTTTTCCAAATCATCAAGTAGATGCCCAAATATTTTTAAAATTTATACACATCTTAGTTATACTCAACATTTGCATTAGGCTAGAGAAAAAGTTAAAAGGTTGAAAATGTAAAAGCTACAATTCTTGAAAAAAAATCATAATGTCCAGATTCACACATAAGCCAAACCCAAAGCAATTATATTATGAATTAGTATTAAATGTGAATGACTGCTTACTATTTACACAATTTTCTTATTAAAATGTTTTGGCAACATCACACTGAAAATAGTTTGAGAAAATGAAATATTCATGAAATGCATGGAAACATAATAAATTTATAAATTGCTAAACCTTTTGACATTTTAAAACTCTACTGGAATTCAGATCTGGTTGGATGGTCTATGGTTTATTAATCATGGAGGGAGGGAGGGAGGGAGGGAGGGAGGGAGGGAGGGAGGGAGGAAGGAAGGAAGGAAGGAAGGAAGGAAGGAAGGAAGGAAGGAAGGAAGGAAGGAAGGAAGATTTCTAACACTTGCTGCCAGCTTTTGACAAGCAAACTAAATGGGGAAACTGACGGGAAGTCAAAAGTCACTCCTGCTCCCACTTCATTTTTGGCTACCCAGTCATTCAGTTTCTCTGTTTAGGTAAATAAATATCTCTAAATGACCCAATGGTTACAGGTTGCCTAGTGCCACATAAAAGTCAAATAGTAATAGAAGCTAAAAAAATAAAATAAAGATATGAGAGCATAATCTGTAGCACTCTTTGGAAATATGATTTTGTAATATACATGAACAAAGAACAAACACAGACCACCTTGATGATAAATACCTTCTTTATAAATTAGTATTCTGCACCATTCTATTATAATCTAGTCATTCTAAAGACAAGAAACACATTAACCATGAATGAGATTCTTCTGTTAATTAAAATTCTAATTTATATTTAAAAAAACAATATAAAATTAAAAACACTTCTTTTGTTCACAAGGCGGCTTCTGATAAAGCCCTTTGGATTTCCGATTGGACATAAATTTGCCACTACATCATTTTTACACTCATTAAAATTATGTGTTTTTAATTTTGCATCACTTCCACTTAACTTACAATCAACATTTAAAATGCACCAATCATGTTTTAAAAACATTATAAAAGTGCACCGCTTCTTTAAAGATAATATCAATTAGATTCATAACTTGACAGGTATTATATTTTCCCAATCTTTTTGACACATAAATCTTTAAATAAAAGCTTTTTGCTTTCTGACGTTCATATTTTAGAATTTCCAGATTTAATTATTCAGTTCTATGAGTTTTATGTGAATACCACTGGATTAAATTGCCACTTTTATGTGCATTTCCCCATTATGCTCCCAAAATTGTTTCTGAGGATTAGTAGAGCCTCTGGCATGGGGACCAAGAGGGAGAAATAGGGAACCCATAGGGGTCTCTGCATGGTAGTGAACTAAAACTTGTGCAATATTCACCAGAGGAGGAACCCTGATTGTAATTATACATTAGTTTTTGGCAGGTCAAATCAGAAAACTGCAAAATAAATAAATAAACACATGAAGCAACCATATTAAAGACTGTAGACAGGATGAGACTTTCCGGGGTTTCGTTTATTTTTTCATATTATCACTTGGGGAAAGAACCCTAAAGACTTGCAAAGAATGATAAACTTGTAGATCCCCCCATGTCCAGCTTTAACAAAGATGAGGAAGTAATAATAATAATAATAATAATAATAATAATAATAATAATAAAGTTGGAAGGGACCTTGGAGGTCATCTAGTCCAACCCCCTGCTCAGTAGGTGATATGAAACACTTCCTACATAACACAATGGAAAGTCATGCTAATAGTCAATATTATATTGGAAGTCTATATTATCTGACTCTTGTAGCCGTTTCCTAAGAACCAATAACAATGTTCAGCTTTAAACAACAAAGAATTTCTATACTCTAAATTACAATGCTATCTGTACTATATTTAACAATGAATCTGACTACAAATTCTTGAGTCTGTCATTATTTTTCAATCTACTTTCTCTAACCAAATTTTGGATGGGATAAAATGGAATAGATACATGAGGTCACAAAGATTCAGACATGACTTAGCAACTGAACCACAGAATGTTACTATGCACTCTTGAAGAAAGCACAAAATAGACAATAACAACATGTTGGGAAAAATGTTCCTTAGCATATTTAATTTCACAGAATAATAATAATGGGAGAAAAAGCAGTTCTACTCCTTAATACATGTTCTTCTATATTAATAGAACAAGTGCACAACTTAACCAAGGAGTACTTGACATAAAGATCGTTTATAAACTTCACTCACATGAATCAGTACTATGTAATGAATTTTACACTTGCATAGTGATAGGGTTCTAAAACTAGCAGAAGCTTTGCAATGGGATGACATCAGTTGATATAATCTAAATAAAACAATCTGGAAGCTGCTGAGAGATACGCAGTGGAGAAGGTTTCCTTTTGCCAGCTTTATACAAGAATAACATTTGGGTTCAAGTCGGAAGCAGCCATACTTGAGAAAACTCCAATGTAATAAATAAAAGCTGATGAAGGACAAAGAAGAACATGGCTGACTTGGCAAAAATTGCAGATCCCCAGCTCCTATTTCAATTGCTCCAGATTTTTTTAGCCTATTGACCTGTTTGTTTTGCAGCTTAAACAGTCTTGGAGGAGGAATTAATTTGGATCTATGTAGATATCATTATTTTAGCTAACAGATTTATTTCAATTTTTGGAACCTATTTTGAGGTGTTCATTTTTAATAGAAAATCAGACGATCATCTAATTCTATATCTCAAAGAGTCTTTAAATATGAGAGCAGAACTCTTCTATACCACCACAAAATTAAAATATCCTGGAGAGATACAGGATCAGAAATATATATATATATGCAGTTTTTCATTTGGCCTTAGGCTGAAAGAAAACAAGAAATGCCGCATGCTCCCTTTCAATAAGTACAATATACTGATAATTTCTTTGATTTAAAAAGACTAACTAATGCTTACTTTCTTTTCCTGTATACTGAAGTCACTATTGTTACTCAGAGATGATCACATGCTCTCTGGGTGGTCCAATTTTTTTGTCAACTTAATCAATACAAAGGGATGTATTTCTTTATTTAAAAAAAGGTACACTTTGCATTGGGGCTATAGATATAAATGATAAATTCCTAAAAATATGTATTTCATAACAGCTGTGTTGAAAGAACTTTAACTATAAGTAGGAAATGCTATGGTACAATCAAGTTGTTATGGCAACTAGAAGAATCAGATAGAGAAAAAGACAAAGAACACGCACTGCTGTAATCCTGCCAACACCATAATCCTGTTATTAAAATTTATTAAAGAGTTGACATTCCTACAGCTGATCTTTAAAAAAAATAATGGCACTATTACTAGAATTCGGGCTGGCAATAACTGCCTGCCCTGCATTTAATTCAGAAAGGGGTGAGAATGCATTGTTTTCCAAACATTGTTCTAACACCATTGAAAGGTTGCAACTTGCCATTCATCAGATTTACCAAGAATATGAAACCAAGTGACCAACCTCCCAAGAACCCCTGATTCTTTCTCCCAACTTAAAACCTTTTGCAGTCCTTGCAACAAACCTATTACTGAAGTCCAGGAGATCATGAAATAAGAAGCAGCTATATATTTATAACATGCCACTCAGAATGGTTAAGCAAGCTTTGATGATTCTCTTAGAGGACTGAGGAAAAGATGTCATCGGTATATTGATGACACCTATTATTTATTGCTCTGTGATGTATCTGAATCAGGAGAGATTTTACATAGCCTATACCCCTGCTTCAAAGAAGGGGTGGAATGGACAAAGGTCAATAAAAATCAATCAATAAGTCAATTCGAATGCCAACAAGAGTGAGGCACTGTGAATGAGTAATTTCTAGTCTAGCATTAGAAGAGGTGCTTGTTTAAAATAGAATTTTATCCACTCTGTTGTTCCCAATTTGCAAATGCTCCTGCATTCATTATTATTGCTGGAAACCTACACAATGTCTGTAACTATGAGTGCCTATTAACAGCTATTCTTTTCTCAGCTACTGTGATTTAAACAATGATAATCTGAAGACTGAATCACTATAATGTACAGTATATAGGACTGTTCTTGGAACCGAGCATGAAGCTATAGCTACTGAAGAAGCTATTCCGTTATTTACTTATTTGGAGTATTTGTAAACTGCTTCAGTTATGAAACTCTTAATCACTATGTTGCTGCTTAAGATTCTTAATTACATTTGCAAAAGATAAGCAGTGGCTGCTGGTCCTCTGTTGAGCAAGATTCAAAATTCAAGTGTTAATTCAGAAAAAATATCTTGAGGCTTAACTACAGGGAAGGTTTTGCTCTCCATAGTGCACATTGCAGATGGCTGATCGGTGGCAAATTTGAAGTGGGCTTTCTCTCTTGTTCCATGGAATATCAATATATCAGAGCATGACAGGAGCATGTTTTAAGCATCTAATGCATGTTTTATATTAACTCCCTCTATTCCAGGGGTGTCAAACTCAATTTCATTGAGGGCCACATCAGCATTGCAGTTGCCCTCAGGGGGCCAGGTAGGTGTGGCCTGGGTGGGCGTGGCCTACTGGGTGGGCATGACTAAAGTGCATATGGTCTACTGGGTAGGCGTGGCCAGCTCTACATCGTTCACATCAAGGGTGCCTATGGGGGCCTGGGCAGGAGTGGGACAGATCTGAGGGTCCCTGGCAGAAGGAGGGTCTCTGGACCAGGGCCAAGGCAGTGGGGGCCGTTCCCTCACTGTTTCCAGGATGGCTTCACGGGCCGCATGAAACCAGTTTGCGGGCCAAATCCAGCCCCCGGGCCTTGTGTTTGACATGTCTGCTCTATTCTTTTTAATGGTAGTTTTATTAACTTATTAACACAGTTTTATGAAGTTTGCCATAAAAAGCAGTTACAAATATTTCACATAATTATATTTAAAAAAGGACTCTATCACTATGAGTGCCTATTAAGCTACCCTAAGTTCTTCTCAGCTACTGTAATTCAAACATTGATAATCCAAAGACTGAATTATTGTAATGCATATAGAACTGCCTTTGGAACAGATTATGAAGCTACAACTGTGAAGAAGGTTTTGGACTCAACTTGTACTTTTTATCAGTTAAAACCACATCTCTCTAGGAAAAAAAATCAAGAACTCTAGCTTGAGAAATAAGAGGTATACATAAATATAGAGACAATTCAAGGGGGAAAAATGGAGACCAAATGAATCTTTGATTAATTTTAGGGCAAAAATGTCTTTGGTGTCCAATAGAAAAAGAATATCTGCCCAAAGAACAAGCAAATGCCCACACCAGTTACAGATTTTAAAATAATAACAAAGACCTGATGGTATTGAGTAAAGTTATGTTGGAAGAAGACAAAAAGATCAATAGTATAATCTTAAGGAAAAAAGGAAAAAAAGTCAGGCAGACATTTGATCTCTTGGCTCTGTTGAAACTGACTGACAGCCAATCAAATGGTATACCAATTAGTAAATTTTCTTGAGGATGCCATTTTCCATTTTTTTGATCTGGAAGGAACAACTTGCAGATTGGACAATGACTTGGTAATCAGATAGGGGTAGGAACATATCAGCAATTCTTTAGAAATAACTCCTTTTCATATAATCAGTGTAAGGACCACATAATAATAAGTCCTTCGGGAGATAGGGCGGCATATAAGTCCCAATAATAAATAAATAAATAAATAATTCTTGTTAATGCAAGAATTGCAATGGAGGAAATTGGATTCTGACCCCTGAAATCCTCCATATACTACTATATTGGAACCAACTGTTTTGTATCACAAGTAACTTCAGCAAAATGAAAAAAGAAAGCACCATTCCACTTTAATTGAGAACCAACATATCTGACCTTGCAGATCTACAATCAATGGCAATGGTGCCAAAAGGGTGACATGTGTGTGAAGATGGAATCACAGAAATACTAGTGTCATGTACTTGTATCAGGATACTTCCAAAACTAAATAAGGATAAAGTATAGAAAGATGAGGATCTGACAAGAGCAGTAGCAGGTACTTTTATCTCCCCCCAAAAGTAGCAACCATCTGTATATTCAATATAATCTAATTTATGCAAATCCAGAGTACCCACATCTATAGAAAATGTAGTATTAAATTCTCTAACCCATTACCTGCAATGCTGGGGAGTATGCTAAAGTCATCAATAGCTCCTCCTATGAAACAGCTGTTTTCCGGGAGTGAGAATGTGTCAGCCTCACTAGGTAGCCCAGACCAGGAAATCAACTTAGCAAGGAGGCTAAAACTACTTTTATTGAGATTAGCTTGAATAAAAGAATCTTGCAAGTCTGATTATTCCGTACCTTCTCCTCCTTCTTGTAGTTCAGTGAATTAGCAAGGCTTCTGTCTGAACCATTTCCAAATTTCATTTTCTTCTCAATTTAAAAGACATTTCAGCCCCTTTTGCCTAAGTAATGTGGTTCCTGTACATATTTATCAAGGCCATCTTCTATACTCCCTACGGAATGGGCATTTGCTATAATGTATTTATTTATCTACAACTGCTTTAATGTTGCTGGTATTCAACAAACTGAGTAACAAAACTACTAAAATGTTGTAATTATGGAAGGACTCTGGAGACTGGCATTGCATAAGTGAAAGTTTTATCACAATGCTGTTTTATCTGTTTTGCTGACTGTTACACTACAAAGAAATGACATAAATAAATACAAATAAATATCTTTAACTCACAGAGAAACAGTTTTCCAGTCTTCTATTATATAATAATAAACTTTCATCATCATCTGGTTTCTCTGTAGATCATGTACATTTTTCTCATATTATTATCAAATGCAACCTCTTCACGGAGGCCAGCAAGATTTAAAAAGGTAGGGCAGATTAATCAAGCAATGTAGCCATTTTGTGCTTCTAGAGTCATTTGGCAATCCCTGAGGAATGACTAGCTTTTCGCATCATAAATAAGAAATCATTCAGATTTCGTTGCCTGAAATAAGGTTCCAAGGAGCTATATTTTTCAAGTTATAATGACAAACTATATAGGTAAGAAAGGCTGAGAAATGTCTCTTAATATTTTTTATCTGTCTAGAGAGATTCCACAGCTTTATGTTAAGCTCTTCTACTCTAAGGATTTTATTGCTTTTTAGGAGTTAATATCTACAGCTACATCAAACTCTCAATTTTTCTTGTAGCTTCATGAGATAGACATTTTATTAAGTCATATTATTCCTACTTTTCCTTGTGGGTTATTTTTTTAAAAATTATTTATTTACTACAAATGCTTTTATGCTGTATCTATCATATGAGTCTAAGGGACTTTATAACAAAGAATGCAATGTATAAAATGACAGTAATTCACAAATTATCAATCAAGCCTACTAAATTTTATGTTGCAATACCATTCAACATAAATCATTACACCTTAAAACAAAAACAAATTTCCTTGCAATCCAAAAGCAGCCGGATTCATTCCAAACATCTATCTTGCCTAAATCTCAAAGACACATTGAAAGATCCACATATTGCGTTTAAAAACTCCCTTAATATTAGATAGGAGTTTGGAGTTCTTATATTTGGTGGGAAATCATTCCCAAGAGAGGACTTGCTGCTCTGAATGCTTACCTCTGAGTCTCCTGGACTTGTCTCCTACGGGAACTGGGGACTTGGATGTGAGCATGTTAGGAAAACAGCCAGTGCTAGTGCATTCCTTTCAATGTATATTTCCCATTGTGTGCCCACTTACTCTCTTGTAATCCCTTCTTCTCCAAAAATGTAATTATCTTAGCACAAGGGTGAGCATTCAAAAACATGGAAGAATGTGGGGGGGAAGGAAAGCTGAAGTAAAATTATAAGCAAAGTCACAGATCACTTCATTTAGTGGTCACTAAGTTATTGCCCTTAATAGTGGTTGCTAAATGAGGACTCCTGAATTATAAACAGGTAAAATCCCAAATGTTCTTTTCAAAAGGCATTTGGACTCTCTTAGGTTTTTCTTAAAAATGTTTTGCCTCTCATCCAAGAAGCTTCTTTAGTTTTGAATTCCCCACCATTCAGCCACAGCTGAAGAAGTTTCTTGGATGAGAAGCGAAACATTTTAAAGCCCAGTTGCCTCTTGAAAAGCACCTTTGGTACAACCATGAACTGGATGATTGAGAATCTCCATAGATATTAAGCAGGTCAAATCTATTTAGAGCATACCGTCTTAAAGATAGGGACGCACCAAAGTATGTAGGCCTTTAAGTGTAATCACCAACATCCTGAATGTCGCCCAGAAACAAACTGACAACCAGTACAGCACCTGCAACTGGTGTCTAGTTAGCATGCAGGCCACTGCACTTCGTCACAGGTATAGTTTTCATATACTTATTGCAGGTGCTCCTTTGAAATGGTCTTCAAATGAAGCCCCATTAAGAGTATGCTATAGTAGTCCATTTGTAAGGTGTGCAGTTAACAATAACAAAATATATAATGGATAAAATCACAGTAATCACTTGTGAGAGGAAGGCCAGCATGATTGTACTCAGCCCACCCCACTCCATTTTAACATATTTTCCTATTAAGATTTGTATACTAAATTAAGATCAATGCTAGGAACATTTAATTACCTCACAAAATAATTAAAGTAAAATCACTTGCCTTATTGTCATCTATAATAAGAAAAGGATGATTAGAGAAGAGAATCACATATGATTCCATCACTGTATTCTCAAATAAGCTAAGACAATTTTTCTATTTTAAATATAAGTTTAATTAGAACAGACTGGGGAAGTGCTTTGAACAATATACACCTGACCTTAGCAAAGCATTTGAGAGTCCTTCAAGATATCCTCAATAACAAAATGATTAAATACAGGCTAGAAGATCCACCTGTTATTGGATTCATAACTGTATGAATGATTGCAGCCAGAGAATACTCATAAATGGTTCCATAAAAGCTCAGAGGATACTGCCGAGTGGAATGCCAGCGGGCTCCGTTCTGGGCCCTCTGTTGTTCAACACTTTTATTAATGATCTGGATAAAAAGATAGAAGGCATCATTATTAAAAGTTGCAGTTGACAGAAAACTATAAGGAAGAGTTGGCATTTTCACAGAAAAATATTCAAAAATATCTACACAGGGTGGAGTAAACAAGCAGAATGAATTTTAATACATTTATTGAGAAATGTAGTCTTGCATTTGAAAAAAAAATGAAAAGCACAGGTATAGTTTAGGGGAATGGGTTCATAATGATCAGCTCTACTTCAGCATCACCCAACAGGATGATGCAGCTGATTAAAAAGGCAAATGCTGTTTTGGGATGTATTAATCAAAGTAAAGAATGCAGCTGTGAGAAATAACTGTTCCACTTCATTCTGCCTTGGCCAGGACTCACTTGGAACATTGTTCCCAGTTCTGAACGCCATGATCTAAAAACGTTTTCAACAGTCTAGAGAGAGTTTAGATGAAGGCTACCAAAATGCTGAAAAAACTGGAAAGGTCTTTCTCATGTCTTGTGAGGAATGGTTAAGGAACCGGGAATGAGGTATGTATAAAGAAGAAATGACTGAGATAATATCCAAAGGTTCTTTATATTTAACCTCTTTTATTACTGAGAGCAACAATAGGTTGAAACTTGCAGGGAAATAAGTTCTGGGTATATATTAAGAGCAATTTCCAGATGGCAAGGGTTGCTAATCAGTGAAAAGTCTGCCTCATGAAGTGGTACATTCCCTTCACTGGAGGACTTTAGAGACAGACCGAACAGCCATCTGTCCAAAATGCTTTGGCAGAAACTGGATCAAGCAAGAATTTGGACTAGATCTTGTAACTTATTTGAAGAAAACTTACATTTCCTCTTAGGAAACAGAATAATAGTAGCAGCCACATCATGAATAATATATAGTCATATATGCATACAAAATTCCCCAAATTTCTGATAGCTTATGACATTTTATCCAGGTCCCTTAGACAAAAATAATAGAACATACAGAAAATTAAACCAAATGTTAAAATTACAGCTTTAGGAAAGATTTAATTCAGTTAGACAATAATCACATACTCAGTTCACAAAATAGAATTATTTAAATGGAAATACTAAATAATTACTTTACATTAATATATACTGCCCTAAGTCCTCACAAAGCAAGAATTTCAAAAAATATAATATGTATAGATATAATTGGCAAAAAAAATTACAAGAAAAAGAACTAAATATCTGTTATTTGAACAGCAGATCTCCTTCAAAACTATATACCTTCACCTTTTTGCTTCCATTTAGATCATGCAATGCACACAGAGAGACACACACGCACACACACACCTTTAAAATCCAGTAACATATAAAATTTTTATTCAGTTATGTTTCCTAGGGTATAAATGTTTGTATGCATGAATGGACATTTTTAAGGATCTGACTGAAGCAGTTAGGGCTACCCAGATTCCTTGGGTTTTGCAGCCCCCTTTTAAACTTTTGCAAAGTTTGGAAGAAACAGTTTGGGTACCAGCCAATTTTCAGTGGCAAGCACTTTCACTTTTTCAGCTTCACTCCTAGAGTGAGTTTATATTCTTTTGAGGGGGCAGTTTGCGCCTCTTCTTTGGCATAGCAAAGCAGCCTGTGTTTCACCCGTTCTGATGTGTGCCTAACAATGTGCATTCCAGATACATAAGCACATCTTTATGTTACTAATTAATAGGCCTTCTGTTTATCTGCCTAGGTTAAGAAAAAAAAAGCTTATGAAATGAACTGGCAATTTACCATCACTTACAATTCAGAAACCTGACAGGCAACCATGGATCGGCTTGTGATTCCCTAGGCAAATAAAAGCTTTTGTTTTTCTTCCTTCTATTTCTGGCCCATGGAACTTTTCCTTTTCAGAACTCATCTTATCTTTCGCTTCTGCTCTCAAACACTTTGGCGAGTCTTTTCTCAATCTCACCAGAATCCCATAAATCCTTATGTTGGGCACACTGCTGGTTAAAGTCCACATTATTCTTGGATAGAAACCCAAAAGACCAGCAGTCCACCTTCAACACCTACTGGAACCATCCATTCAATGCAATGTGGTTCCTTTAGCTGCCAATCAGATCCTTTAGTATTTGGCTTCTTCTCCTCGGAATCCTTCCTATCTTTTTACATTACTTTCAGGCGCTTTCCAGACTTCATCCTTTTCTTTCTTTCTTTCTTTCTTTCTTTCTTTCTTTCTTTCTTTCTTTCTTTCTTTCTTTCTTTCTTTCTTTCTTTCTTTCTTCTAAAAAGCCTTACCTACCTCATCTTCTCCTATGAGAACTATATCTAATGCGAAGTTAAACTAACATCTATTCCCAGCAGCTTATCAAAAAACAAAATAAAATTAGAACAAAATTTATTTGGACTTCTTTCCCTTTTCCAAGTCCCTCTTCCGAACTCTCTCTGGAATTTGAATGGATGCAGATGTAAAATGAAGGTAAGGTGGAAGATATACTTGACCAGGCAACAACAAAGCCATGGCAACTGCAAGCTTGCCACAATATAGCACTTCTCTTTGCTTCTTCTTTGAAAAGTAGTCTTTACTAACATAGCTCTCACAAATCAATCTGTTAGGTTTTACTGTAAGATCCAATCATTATAAATGTTTGCCATACACTTGCTAGCACTTTGGTCAAGTTAAATTTGCTAAACATACACCCCTGGGAGGTAGACATGAGAAAAACAGGCAGGTTTTTCTCAGCTTAGACTATGTATCAAGGTATATCCTCTAGGAAGCTAAGACTATGGTGTATACATAAAATGACCCATTACAATTAAATGAAGGAAGGAGAAAAGTGCTTACATTAATTGTTCTTGTCAGTAATTTTGCTCAGTTATGTTTGGCAAATGTAGTAGATATAATTTTGATAACTTAAATTATTTATCAGAAATTGTATTGTTTTGGGTGGGACCAAACATTGTTTCTAATACTTATATAGCACTTTTTTAAAATTCTTCTCTTAACACTGTAAAGGACATTTCATTTGCATTTATTCAGAACTTTATTAGTTTTGAACTGCTAAATGTCCAGATCTGAACTAACATTGGTACCTAATTTTTTCAACATTTTCATGTGTGCCTGTGTGCCCACACAAATGTATGGCTTTTACACTGAATCAGAAATTTTCTGCAAGCATGTGACCTGAACATTCTTTAGCATTTCAAACCCATTTCCATTTTAAAACATCGTAGCTGTGATCCTGGCCTTTGTAAGAAAGATTAAGGGTATTCTGTGTAACTATGTGTCTTCACAATCACAGGTCAATTTCACAGAGGCAAAAGCATACTTTAGGACCAAGCTATCTAATTTTGAGCATGTGTAAAGTGAAAAGATGTATGGATGGCATAATTAGAACAAACTTCATTAATTAAATGGAGGAATCAGTCAAGGAATTGAATATAGGACCAAAAATGCGATACATATTAAAAAAGTGGTCACAAGCCTATTACATTTTTTTAAAATTTCCGTTAGCAATTAGCTACCAGTGACTTTGATGTTCCACAAATGGAAAAGCTATTTCTAACATAGCCTTTTGCCAGAACAAAAAAGGATGTGGATGAGGCTTTCCAAAATCTCTGGAATAAACTTTCATGGGTACAAGAAACTGCATGCTAAAAAATAACTTCCTTTCTGTTAGAGGTTAGAATTCGTCTGTGAAGACACTCAGATGGAACATTAGTTAAGTTCTGTTAATTTTTCTGATTCCTAGTATATGAAAGAAAATCATACCCAGGAAGCATTCAAAAGCCACATTTTAAATGGAAAAGACAAGAGACTAGAAATTATATTGCAATCCTAAACATACATTATTTAAAAAGAGGGGGGGAAAGGAAGACTGGAGCATTCTTCTACAAAGACATGGCTAAAAGCTTTTTTTTTTTTAAAGAAAACAATATTTGGATTTGAAACATATAGTGTGAAATTAAGTCAACAACCTCAGTAATTTTTCAAAAAAAAACACCTTTAAATATAATAGCAATTTTTGCTATTACTATTTAAAGATATTAAGTACAAAAAGAGAATTTAACTTAGGAGTAAAATGCCTCCTTACAAAAATATATGTTTAATTTCTTAGTAATTGGGTTTCTGAGCTGAGAAGCTATTCAACAAGGAATGGACATACAGAAGCATGTACAATTATTTGCATTCTCTGTTTACTGATACTGTTGACCATCAGAAGAAATAATTACGGTAGTAGATTATGTCTGGAAAATATTCTATCAGTTCAGTGGCTGACTTGAAATAGCTCCTATAAAGCAACCCATTGATGCCATGCATACTCACTGTCTTGAGATATGACACAACACATACTACACCCTTGGGGAGTTTCTCCTCTGTTCGTAAGCAGCATTTCACATCTGTGTTTGACAGAAGCACAGAACAGCATACTGTTCAACAATCCTACCAAATGCAGGCTGTGCAGGTGAAAAGTTAAAGCAGAATCTGAAGTCCATTTTTGTTGATCCTACCTTTTGAGATAACATACTTCTTCGATATCCTGGATTTTTTTTGAAACAGAAACAAGTGTTCACTATTGGAATTTATATGCAAAAGCAGATGAGATTTACTGGGTGTTCTAGCTTTCATTTAATATTTGATAAATGCTGAACACTTGAGTTAACTAGAATTGATGTGTCTGCCTCCATTGTCTGAAAGATGCAGAGTCCAGTTCTTGTTCTGTTAGCATCTTAAGAGAAGAGTAAGTATCACTTGCAGAGTCAACCCAAAGGATATGGAATAACTGGGAGTAAACTGGAAGCAAGCAGCCACAAGATGAAGCAGCACCAGCAAATGAGGCAGCCACACAGACAGTAGAGAAAAAGAAATTGGAAAGCTAGTGTGCAGAATGCATTTCTAATAGAAAAAGCTTCCTACCTGGGCAGCCAGTCTCAGTATTTGGAGAGACTGCATCCACAAATTATCGATCATCTGCTAGGTAAGTTTGTCTTTTGAATAAGATAATTTAGCTTCTCTAAGAAGAAGAATGCTGCTTTGGTTTGTCATACTAGTGATTTCAAACCTGTAAGGTGATCTGTTTGGTTTTTGCTCCATTTGTTAGACTATTCAAATAACTGAGTTTATATGCTGTTTTTAAAATCCATTACATTCCTTTAATTGGGTTTGCCTAGAATTGTTTGTCAAGATTTCAGTTCTCTATTGGTTTATTTAAAGCGAGGAAATGAAGAAATAATACCCACATATGTAAAGCTAAAGCATTATTATGATTTACCAAGTAATACTTATTGTACTTCAATAATTAATGTAAACTATTAAAGCAGAAACTAGAGTAACAGTGTTACATTTTAAAGAGGTATTTTATTAAAACAAGAGCCATGCTTAAAATATACTCAGAAAGCAAGCCAAAGCATCAGTTATGGTTAGCTGTAATACTATAGTAACTGATGTGAAAGCATAGTGTTAAACAATGCAAGCTTAACATGCAGTTTAAATGTAAGTTGAAGATAACAGTTCAGCAGCTTTAACTGTCTTACAAATGAAGCTCAAGAATGTACATTTATATTTAAATTAGTCAATTAGATAAACAGACTAGAAACATATAAGAGAGCCAAATATCTCTGTTAAAATGTTTAAAATGGGATGTGCAAGATGTATATATCACTTCACAGATCAAATTTAAAACATGCAAGTTCTACATTTTTTTAAAAAAATATATTAATCTAAAGACTGACTGCCTAGTGAGGTTCTTGTTAAAAGCACTTGGACTGGCAAAACACTTAAGTATTTATCTTCCCAGTAACAGTTAAGAAGGCATCTTATCCAAATTATATCACAGGGGAAAAAACATTTTCACTTTAAAAAACATTACATACCGGTATTTTGCTGATTTTAATTACATGATTTTGCTCTCTCCTATACTCTCCTCTATTTATAATTTTGTGATTTACCCTCTCTTTCCTCGTGCTTCTCAACTGCTTCGCCTTCTTCCTTATCAAGTACAAACACACATATGCTCAAAGCATTATGAAGTGCTTAATAATGATGAAGGGAACATGATGGCCGGAGGGGACAAAAAATTGCCCACTGCCTGACCAGATGCTCAGAATCCTACCAGACTGTCTGGGCTACAGTTGCATTAAAAGATTTGTAGTGTTTATAATCCAATTAATACTTTCACTATATGTATGTAATCCTCCCACCAATGTTTTTCCCCATAATAAAAAGAAAAGTCTGATTTTCTGAGTTTGCTTGCCCAGCTGTTCACTGCAACATGTGCAAGGAAGTTTATTGGTATGTGTTTCTTTGGATGTCTGAACTCCAAAAGGGTTAGTAGTGTTTAAGTTTGTCTCTACGTTCATGAGAGGGTTCTCTTCAAATTACGAATAGTGTTCTCTGTTGCTTAGAGCTCCCTCGAAGCAGGAAAATTGTAACTCTTGTGCACACAAGACTATAATTTACCAGTCTTGAACTTTAAGTTCAAGTTTAAGTGGCAATGCTTTTTGTAGCTTAGTTATAAGCATTAAGCTGCAGAAATTTTTAGGAGAATGAATCACTGCAACTTAGTAAGAGGTCAGAAACTAAATCTCTAAATCAATCTTCAAAAGGTTGCTTGTTGCCAGAAGGGAAAAGGACAGTATCTTTTAATAGATGATTTCAGTTAACACCATTTATTTTTATTTTTTATTTTTTTATTTTAATTCCATTTATATCCCGCCCTTCTCCGAAGACTCAGGGCGGCTTACAAGCTTAGCAGTAGCCTTCATTCTATGTATATGCCTGCTTATTAGGGCTTTCCCCCCCCCCCAAGCGGCATTATTACAAAGTCAGCTTAATTGCCCCCAACAATCTGGGTCCTCATTTTACCTACCTCGGAAGGATGGAAGGCTGAGTCAACCTCAGCCCGAGACTCAGGTTATTTTCCAAATTATTAAAACACACATAATCTGTGCATAAAACAAAATATCCTGTGAAAAGTACTAAACTAGCCCTATTCATTTCAGAAATCTCATATAATGTATACTCCCATTTTATCAAAGGCATCATTTAAACAAAAAGCAACTTTAAAACAATGAAACAAAACATTAACAATGTAGCTGGTATTTTAATGGCTATCTCTTAAATTTGAAGTATAATATTAAACTACTGAAAGTTATCAGTTAAGGAACTCAAAATAAAATCCTATTTTTTCGCTAAGGGTTTGTTCACACAAAAACACTGCACTAATCTGATACACTCACCACCTTTCCAAGTTTCTCATAAGGTGGAATGAACAGATTACAGGCCACATCACCTCACCCAAAGGCACAATCAACATTTTAAACACACCTGACTATCTTCAGTTAATAGCAAACACAATTTTAATTAGAAATATTGGCCTCAGATGGTCCTTACAAAACTTCCAAGAGCAATGATGACTAAAGTACTGTACTGTAACTAACCCTTAAATGCAGTATTTAATCAAGACATAGAATATAACAATTCAACTGAAGCAACCAATAATGAGACAAAAGATTAGTTCACTTATCACTAGGTAGAGCCTTAGATGTCCATAAATTCAAGTTCATTATTTCAATACAAAAATCATAAATTCCCCTTGTTTTTCAGTCTAATAATGCAACAGTTGCAGTTGTAATTATATATTGTCCCCAATTATACCCCCCAAAAGATTTTCTGGACTCGACTTGCCCCATTTAAAAAAAAATATTCTTTGACATACATTTTAACGTTTTGCAACTTTACATAATGTTTACATAATAATGATGTTCGCTAATATATCATTGTGTCCTGATATTAATGGTCACCTTAAAATGTAGTTAAATGATGTTCATATATTCAAAATTACTGTTCAGTGTTCTAACACTTATAATACAAAAATACACTGCTAAGCCTTCTGTCTACTTCTGTTGATGAGTTTATCAACCTTCCTTCACTTTTCAGATTTAAATGAAGTGTGCTATTAAGAGATTAGTTTTAAATGAAAGTTGTCATAAAAACTTTACGCACAACTTATGTTTCCATTAGAATCAGGAAATGCATCTGATGATTAACACTAAACAGTATTACAAATTATATTTGTATCAAAATCTTTCAAGAAAAAATTATTACCAAGACTATAATGACAATCTGTCAACAACTGTAAGAGATCACTTTTTTAAATAAAAGAGAATATATTTTGACAAGAAATACGTATGAGGGATCATCGGGTTAAATTCTCTGAAAGCAAAATCTGCTTATCAAAGATGGAGCCAACTTTTTATCAGAGAACAAAGAAAAAATGATCAGAAAAGATGATTTTCTCATTGTACTGTTTATTATTAGATTTATATCCTACATTTATTTAACAAGTTAAAGCAATGTATATAATTCTCCTGCCTCCTATTTTCCCCACCAAAAACCCCCCCTGTAAGATGGATTGGTTTGTGAATGAGTAATTGATTGAAAATCAACCAGCCAGCTTTCATATCTTGACTTAAGGGATGACAAATACTGAAAATTTCCTACTTTCAAGTGTCTTAACCACTTAAGGCTGGACTGGTACTCATAAGATTGAAACATTTTGGCTGTCTCCCTAGAGGTGAAGATAGACAGATAGATGTGTGTGTGTGTGTGTGTGTGTGTGTGTGCGTGTGTGTGTGTGTGTGTGAGAGAGAGAGAGAGAGAGAGAGAGAGACAGATATTCCCAGAGGTTTGTTTCTTCTATTGCTTCAAAAAGCATAGGCTAGACTCACGTAACTTTTCACATATCCTGACTTCTTCCAAACCAGTGAAAACCTTGAATGTACTATTTACAAATTCAAAGATGTGATTTAAGCCCACTAGAATTTACTGATATGAAAAATGTAACTTACCCCTATACATGATCACCATACTGTCGTGGTGTATACTTTTCTCTTTGTGTAATTGTCACTGTATTTATTACCAGTAATCCAGGCAACTATGACATCTTCAGAAAATCATGGTTAAAAAATTCTAGTATGAGGTTTGAGATTATTAGCCAGTGAATGAATGTACTCAAGTTATTCTGTATTTTAATAGAATAGCACTGAGGGGATTTCTACACGAAACAAAAAAAAAACCCTATGTATTTCAAATATATGAATTTTATTTCAGCATTGGAACTTATACTGTAATTTCTTCTATCAGCAGGAGATACATCATATTGGTGGTATCAGTATTCACTCTGCCACATACATTTTCTCTAGAATCATTGCACTGCAGCAACTTCACACAGGATATTTTTACGGATTTAAACAGATGTTTAGTTTTCTGAGGTGAGAATACATGATATGCACAGCTTAGGCATTGCATACACTTTTATGTTTACAATTGAATTTCAGTTAAAATGTTCATTATTGTTTATTATCCAAAGGGACAAGCTACGAAAATTGAATAACATCTAGTCACTGTGCACAATAATATTAATGTTTTTATTTATTTATCAAATTTCTAAACTACTTATATTACTAAAGTGATTCTGGGCTATATCATAAAATAAAATAAAAATATAAAATATAAAAATGTAACTAAAAAGCCCAGTTAAAAACAATTAAAAACAATGTTGAAATTTACAAAATAAAAATAAATAGCCACCAGTCATCCCTGGGATTGAATAATACTCTTTGACCCCCCCCATGCTATTTAGCAGAACCAAGTCTTAACATTCTTTTGGAAGGCCAAAAAAGTGGGGGGCTTGCCTCACCTCTCGAATAAGATGTTCCAAAAGGTGGAGTTAATGGCAGAGAAGGCCTCTTCCTAGATCCCACCAGTCCAAATTCTTTAACCAACAGGATCTACAGCATGCACTCCCTGCCTGGCTAGATGGGATGGGTCAATGTAATTGGGACAAGACAGTCCCTCAGCTAACTTGGTCATGCCATAAAGCAGACATGTCAAACTCGCGACATCATGTGATGTCGTGCGACGTACCAGAGCTTTTTTCCCATTGCCGGCAATGGGGTGGGTGCAGTTTGCTGGTGATGTGTCCGGCCCGCGGGCCGGCAGTTTGACACCCCTGCCATAAAGGGTTTTAAATCTGATAACCAACACCTTGAACTGAACCCAGAAGCAAACTGGAACCCAGTGCAGCTCACATAGCAGAACTCTAGCATGCACAACTTTAGGGGCATCCAGAACTGCTCGCGCCACTCTATTCTGCACTAGTTGCAGCTTCTGGATACTGTTCAAGGGTAGCCTCATGTAGAGCCTTCAAGCAATGCAAGAAGATAAACACAGCATCACTTACTTTGCTCTAAATGGATATATACACCTGTATATCATCTACTTACTGATGACACCTCATCCTGCCATGATGGATGCTGCCATTCAGTGGCTTCGTGTAGATGTTAAAGCAGGGGCCATAGGCTGGACCTCTCATTTCCTATCAAAGCCAATTGAAGGAAGGAGGTAAACCAATGCAAGATTGTGCCACCAACTCCTAGCCCCCTGGAGTTGACTCAAAAGGATATCATGGGAAATCAGGAAAAATAAGTAATTTCATTGTGAGAAGTATGTATTCTCCTCCTTTGAGTGGTGTAAAGTTCTAGGGCAGGGGTAGGCAACCTTGGCTCTTTTATGACTCGTGGACTTCAACTCCCAGAATTCCTGAGCCAGCTGGCTCAGGAATCATAAAAGAGCCAAGGTTGCCTACCCCTGTTCTAGGGCAATACTTTAATGTATTACTTATAAGTATTGTATTAAATGAAATTGTATTATTCTTTTGCAACCTTATGTAGATTACTATCCAGATGAGCTAGTTCTATTTTATGGAGGGCTACCTTAACAGAAACTTGCAAGTCTGAAAAGACAATTCTTTAACCGTCACTTTAAAGCCTGAGATGAAGGAGGGTCCCTTCTGAGCTCCTTCTTCTGCCCATTATACAGCTATAGGCTATTCCTTCTTCTCTGACTGTTCCCTAGGCAGCATGTCTTCATTCCATCCCTGAGTCTTTCTCATACACCATTACACATTTAAAGATATACATTGTTTTCCACATTTTTCAGATTCATACCTTCAACTGTGGCAATTTCCAAATCTGTTGAATTGACCGAGTTTCTCACTTATAATGCTAGAGATGATCACAGCTGTTAGCTGGAGAGCATTAGTTCCCAGAACAGATAAAAGGAATCTGATACCTGATGGGTGAAAGCTACTGCTCTAATCTCTCCTCTCAAATACAAAAATATCACCCCAGCTATCCATCCATAAGACAACCACTCAGTCTGCAAGTATGACAATTGCAAAACTGTCATTACAGGAGCACATGCAGGCAAACCCTACAGACATTTCAACTAGGCTACCTTACTCTGAGGACTCCTTAAAGGGAAGAATAATTGATCTGGTGTACACTAAAGAACTATGTTGTTTCCTTTACTGCAGGTGTATAAGCCTTAGTTTGAGTGATTCTCTGAACAAGGTATCAGGATAATACACAGCCAAATTAGGCAGCCGTTTTGCTGTTTTGCTTCCAGAGTAAGGCCAACATAAAAGTTCCAGAAGTCATGTTGACTGCTTCCCATTAGGCTCAGTAACTTGCCACTCCTGGAGAAGAAGGAAAATAGTGAGGATTGGCCCTAATCTAGAACTCTGCAGCTGGTTCATTGCACCTAATAATGTTAGCTCTGATTAGCTGTAACAACAAAACATCAAGTAATCAACCTGGGCCACTAACCTATGAAATGATCAGCTAGTAGCAAACTATCAACACATCATTACCTAGTGATCATGTTAAATAAACAACTGTGCCTAAATATCTAAAAATCTATCTGCTTTTTGCTGAAACTATCTGATAGAATATTTTATGGTACCTCAGATGTGAAATCCAGTGTTTATGAGCAACTTCTGTTGAGAACAATTACACTGTGAAGCCTGGGAAAACTTGTTATTAATGTGGATTTGTTGACAGAACTGCAATGGGTATTTTGCTTTAGATGAGGAAAAAATGGAAAGTCAAATAGCACAAGGTATCTATCCATAATTTTATTGCAATCACAGTGCTGAGTTACATTTGACAACCCAGAGAGACACTGTTTAATAAGAGATACATTAATGATAATCATTTAGGTTAGATGACAAAAGGCAGTAAATCCGACTGCTACTATATTTACCAGTTTTTAAAAAATAGCACTGTCCTTCTGTAAGTGTATGTTCTCCCACTATTATTCTTCATTCTTTTTTCAGTTTCACACCATAAGTATATCTGGGGGAGGAGACAGAGAGTACCAGTTGCCATAGCACATCACTGAATTTTTCAGTTAAGAAAATTAGCTGTTCTTAAAAAGGTACAGAAGAAGCTAAGATGCGCTCCATTATGAATACTTATTAGCAGTACCATCCCGTACCAACATACAGAATTTGTCCAGTACAAGAAGCTAAAAGTTTGGTTCTCCTCTAGTGCAGGACTGTCAAACTCGCAACGTCACGTGACATGTCACAATGTATTGTGACATTTTTGCCATTGCCAGCAATGGGGTGGGCACAGTTTCACTATGATGCATCCAGCCCACAGGCCGGCAGCTTGACACCCCTGTGCTACTGCATCACTGACCTAATGGTGCAATCCAAAAGGATGTAACTCAAAAATTAAATCTGAAACATGTATTAAATGACAAATAATTAAAAGTATGGTAAAGAAAAACAACAGTAGATTTATATGAGACAAAATATTACAATTCAGATATAAATGCAATAATTATTCAAGAATTGTAAATTACAAAAAAATCAAATTCATACTGATTAATGTGCATTAGGAGTAAGGTCCACTGACCTTAACAAGCCCAGTAAAATGAATAGAGTGTATATAATTGTGAAGTAGTTTTGCTTTTTTTTATTTTCCCAAACTGCCAAAGCTTTCTGTTTTGTAATGTTTTCCCTTCATTCTGCCTGCCACACCAAAATGCAGTTATTATTTCTGAAATGACAGTACAGTGGGAACCAAAACTTGTAAAAGCCCCATTCATTGTTTGGGAATTGGCAAAACTTAAGAATTTCCAGGGAATACTCCAGACTTGTAGAACTCTTACATAGAAATAATAGTCAACTCTGTAACTTATTCTTTAACAGCAGTTGTTGAGGGACATGAATGAGAGGATAATGTTGTGGTTGTATTCTACTTGTGAGTATTCCATTGGCATCAAGCTAGTTACTGTGGCAACAGAGGGCTAGTAGGAGTATGTCAAATGTTTCAAGCTTGAAATAGCTAACCTTGGACATTGCAACCTCAAGATAAAACACCTGTACACTGAGAGTTGGACCATTACTTCAGAAAAAAAACCCACATTTGTATTCTACTGACCCAAGGACAAAAAATAAAGCTGCACGAATGGCTTGCTTTCTAAATTGCAACGGCATTGGTAGGATTTCATTCATTCATCAAATATTAGCCAATAAAAGAGCAGACAGGAAGTTTCCATACTTGCAGTGCCCATATCACAAGTGTTCCTGGTGCTGCTCATTAGCAACACTTTAGATTGATAGTGCTAAATGTAAGAAATAAACAATTGTGCTTTCTTTTTTATGCTGAGCTTTGGTTGGTTGACATTTTGAAATGCAAAAGTGTGAATGCTACTGCTACTCATGCTTTATTTTGGAAGCACTTAATTCAGTGCCAAATATGGGCTGCTTTCTGGCAGCTGTTGCAGGGCAAGTTGATCATGCAGATAATGTGCCATCTACTCAGGCATAGGAAGGCATTAGAGGAAAAAAAACCCTCCTATAGCCAAGATGAGTGGCTTTGGTTATTTTTATTTTTCACTCTTTTGTGTTGTTCAGTGATTACTTATTGCCATTGCTTCTCCTTTTAACATGGAGGTTGTACTGCAGAAAATGTTCTTCTAAAATGGGCATTTTACATAGAGTATATTAATGGATTTAATGGACTTTAATGGTTTAGTAGACTTCAGATTTAACAGACAATTTTCTCGATTCAGAGTCACCACAATTGGTATCATCTAGGCTGCTACTTACTGTACCTTTGTGGCTCTTTGTTGCCTCTGGAAACTATTATGGCTTCTGGATTAGCCTGGTCTAGAATCCTGGACAATCTTTTTGTTTTAAGTCTTTTCAAACTCTGATCCACACCACCTACTTCTTTCCTTGTCTGCTACTTGTCCCTGATCCATCTATTTGTAGTTGTCCAATTGGTTTTGATGGCAGAAGCAGTACTTGAATCTTCATAGCTTGGGCAACTTCTTAATCCTTAAGTGAGGTTTACATTTTGAGGGTGGGGAAAAGTTGTCAGACCATTTGTTATTTAATGGCCAATTGTCTTTGCAGAACCCCTTCTTTATCTAATCTAAGGGTGTCAAACTACAGGCCGGTGGGCCGGATGCATCATAACTGCTAAGCTTGTAAGCTGCCCTGAGTCTTCGGGGAAGGGCGGGATATAAATGGAATTAAAATAAATTAAAATAAATGGAATTAAATAAATAACGAAACCGCACCCACCCCATTGCCGGCAATGGCAAAAAAGTCACGATACGTTGCGACACATCACATGACGTTGCGAGTTTGACACCCCTTATCTAATCCATTAAACTGAAGGTTAACATGACACAAAATGATTTTTCTTATGTTCTTAGGCAGGTCAAACTTTGCCAGCACAACTAATCTTTACTGTACTATGTCTCAAGAGTCGAAACAGTGAGAACTTTCTGCCTTCAAGAAAAAAAGAGGCGTGATTTTTAATATTTACTTGTTTTCTATGGGGTCACTGGTGCTCCCTTGAGCGTGGCTGTTTTCTTGCAGACTGATGATGTTACCTAGTTTGGTAATGAAACATCTGCAAGAAAACAACCAAGCTCAGAGAGTACCAAGGCCCCCACAGTTCAATTCTGAGACACAAATATTCTCTTCTATTGGTACTTATTTTCTATTCTGTGTCCCTTATTGACCTGGCACCCTCCACGCCTGTATTCAGCAATAAATCCTGAAAGTACAAAGCAAAAAAAACATTTATACAATATCTTAAGTGCAACTGCAATGAACCTGAATAGTGCTACGTAACTGAAAATCGTAATTTATTATTAATTATTAATTACTAGATGTGATGAGTAGCGTTAAATTTGAACACAGACTACAAGGTCTATGGTCCTGTCTCTGTCCTATTTAAATTAAAAACTTTTGATGGAGTTTTCTCTTTTCTTAGTTTCAAAAGTTATCCCATTTCAGTTGTATACTGTATCTTATACAAATTTAACAATTTAAAACATTCAGGTTAGATGTTTATAGATGTTATTACATTTATTTTAGCAATATTTTTATCATAAATGATGTATAAATTCTATATTAATTGCTAGATCTCTCATCTGAAGTATTTGGTCTTCATTTTATTATCTCATCTCTTTCAAAATTAAACAATGAAAAAGCAGGGTGATGTTCAAAGGTTACAAAGGTGAAGAGGAGGTTGACAAAATGAAATAGCGTGAAAGTAGAATGGATAATTAATGTGAAGTGTGGTATGAATGAGAGGACAGGTGGGTAGTAAAAGAAACAACACGACACTAGAGCAGTCTTACTGAAAACTATGTTTATTTCTGAATCATAGTTGCTTAGGAGGCACGGGTCACAACAAAGTATTCAGCACAACTTCAGAATTCATACTGAATAATTTATCATATTTGCTCTTTCAACAGTAATAAGAACATGTTGTGCTTCACATAATCTATTATACTCATTAAGGAAAAGTAAAATTCCCTGTTCCAGACTGAAGCATTCAGATTCAATTTTAACAGATGTGAAAGCAAAGGGGGACTGCAACATTTGCATATATCAATGCAAAGAGATAGAAAATGTGCCTTAAAAATGTATAACACAGGACCATATTGTAGAACAATGTGAAAATGCTTGATTAATAAAGTCTAATTTGCATATTAATTCATCATTTTAAATTTAATTATGCTCACTGCTCATTTTATTTATTTAAAAACAAAATGAAATGCATTGTAAACAACCTCCAATATATATATATGAACTGAGCATATTAAAACATCTAGTCCAGATTGTCTGTCTTTATTATACTAACAGCACAACCCTATCATGTCTATTCAAAAGATGCTCCCCAGGAATTCATCTGGGCTTACTCCTAGTACCGAATTATAAACATTTAAGAGAAAAAAAATGCCCTAACACCCACATTTACCAGTCACTCTTACCTTCTATATTATTGCCTATTGGAGGATACTATGGATTGTGTATATCTCAATTTCAACAGACATTTAGAAAAGGTATTTAAGATGTTCTTATTTGTGTGTGTGTGTGTGTTTGTGTGTGTGTGTGAGAGAGAGAGAGAGAGAGAGAGGGAGAGGGAGAGGGAGAGGGAGAGGGAGGGAGGGAGGGAGGGAGGGAGGGAGGGAGGGAGAGAGAGAGAGAGAGAGAGAGAGAGAGAGAGAGAGAGAGAGAGAGAGAGAGAGAGAGAGACTCCTAGCAAATGCCCAAATAAGTCCCTGAAGTTTCCTTGGCATTTTAGGAGTGGTTTGCCAGTCTCCTTCTTCATAGGGCAGAGAGAAAGTAACTGGCCCAAGGACACCCAGCTGGCATTATGCCTACAACAGAACTAGAACTCAAAGTCACCCAGTTTATAGCCTGATGGCTTAAACCACTACACGAAACTAGCTCTCTTCTTGTGCTTAAATGTGGGACAAAGCTATAGATGATTGAAAAAGTTCTTGGAACATAACCTGAAAACAAGTCTTTATCAACCAAAGGGTCTTCATCAATTTAGCAGGACCCTCCCCCAACCCACAAGGCATTCCCATTTTGCCTGGTAACTGAGTAGAAAGAAAATGCTATGGAGAGTTAAGTGCTTGAGTGCTGGACTGTGGGTTTTCACAACTCCTGTTTGAAAAACAGGTAGCACTTGTGACTAGGAAGTCTTTTGTACAGCTTTATGTTGTGCGCAAACTGTGTCAATTCCTAGATTGAGGGATTCTTCTCACAGTCACTCATGCCCTAACTAGCTCATTATTAACTATTGTAATGTGCTCTATATGGATTGCCCTGGAAGCTTCACTGGTATAGAATGCGGCAGCGTGGCAATTATAGAAGACTCTAGAAGAGCAGATATTACACATCTGCTCCATGAGTTGTACTGGTTGTTAATCTGCTTCTGGTATTGTCCTTTAAAGTGGACTTCAACTCCCAGAATTCCTCAGCCAGCAAAGTTGAAGTCCACAAGTCTTAAAGTTGCCAAGGTTGAGGACCCCTGCTTTAAAGTCCTTCATGGCTTGGGTTGGGTTATTTGAGGAACTGCCTCTTCTCCATTATACCTACCCATTCCATGAGATCTGGCAGAGAAGGCATGCTGCTGGTCTGTTGAGAAACTGCATATGTCAGGTCCCAGGAAGTAACACTTATCTGTCATAGCACCTATCTTAAGGAACATTCTCTTCCCCCGCCCCCAGAAGTGAGGTTAGCTTTATCTGTATCAGTGTTCCAGAAGTCCCTCAAGATCTATGTCATGACTCCTAGGAGTCCCCAAAGCCCTGCAACATTCTAAGACATCTGTATCATTGTGTTTAATATTCACTCTTTTGTTTGTGCCTTGTACTTTTTACATTTTTAATAAAGACTGTTTTATATATTTATTGTTCTAATTATGTTCTACTGTACATTATCCAGAGACACTTCTTTGTGAGATGGGTAGCCAAGTAAATTTGATAGATAAATAAAATAACCCTAGGGCTCCTCATCAACCAAAGTGATATAAAGTGCTGCTGGTTCTATTTAACATGTTCCTGCATCAGTGAAGTTTAGGTTATAAACTAGACTTGTAAATTAAATAAGACGTTGATCTTAAGAAAACATTGTTGTTATATTTAGTTGTGAAGTTGTGTCTGACCCATTGCGACCCCATGGACAATGTTCCTCCAGTCCTTCCTGTCCTCTACCATCTTCTGGAGTCCATTTAAGCTCATGCCTACGGCTTCAGTGACTCCATCCAGCCACCTCATTCTCTGTCGTCCCTTTCTTCTCTTGCCCTCAATCTTTCCTAGCATTAGGCTCTTCTCCAGTGAGTCCTTCCTTCTCATTAGGTGGCCAAAGTATTTGAGTTTCAACTTCAGGATCTGGCCTTCTAAAGAGCAGTCAGGGTTGATCTCCTCTAGGACTGACCGGTTTGATCGCCTTGCAGTCCAAGGGACTCGCAGGAGTCTTCTCCAGCACCATAGTTCAAAGGCCTCAATTCTTTGGCACTCAACCTTTCTTATGGTCCAACCTTCACAGCCATACATTGCAACTGGGAAGACCATAGCCTTGACTATATGCCCCTTATACACTTTACTCTCCAATCAGGGAAATGAAATTTCCTCTGCATGGAAGAGATGCTTCCCTTGTTTTGTTTTGTTTTGTTTTGTTTTGTTTTACTTCACTAGATTCTTCTTTGTATAACATATCCCAAATCCCAGGTCTAACTTTTCATTAAAATTGTTTATAACGGGGAACATTTTCGATTTTGTTTCTGTGCAGAATGTACAGAATAATTTAGGAAAGAGGATCCTAAAAATATTCCACCTCTACACCTTGGCTAACAGAAAGCAGTTAGACATATTGTATAGGTTTATGTGGTACTATAGTTGTTGCCATGAATTAGATGTATAATATGGAACCAAAGCGACATGTAGGTATGTTCATGTATTAATCGTGAGTAATGAATACAACATGCTTATACAACACTGACATGCCAGAAACAACACTTGATGCCAATAAATCATTAATGGCAGTTACGATTACTAACATATCTAACATTAGGGTTAGAAATGGGAACCTAAACAGGGAGAGTGAGAAAAATCAAGATAGCAATCAGGATTGGGCAAGGCCCACTATTTTGCAAGTATGCTCAATGTGGGCACACATGAAAAAGGGGTGTAACTTTGAAAAAATGGTTCTGACTGCCATTTCATTTTTTTTCTGATGCCCACAAATGGATGTCCCTGAACATATTTTAGTTTTTAGTGATAAGCCCAGAAGACACATAAATAAGACAAAACATAAGGAGTATAGTAAAAAAACATATTAAAGAATAGTTTCCCTTGTAAAAATTATGAGGTATTCAGTACTTTCTAGATATAGACTGCAGAAGAGTAAGTTTCTGATCTGAATGATGATTTGTGCTGTTATTTAAAAGAAATAAGAATTTCTGAAGGCTCTCAGAAAAAAGGACACATTTGACTGACTCATTTTCAACCTTTACAAGGAGGTGAATCAGATGACCTTCCTTTCTCACATGCTTTCAACATTTTAGTTCATGAAAAAATCTGACTATTTGTAGCACTTTCAGGTTAGGGATTTGATAAGTATCTATATATGTGGATGCGATTCTTCACTAACAGGATGCCATGTAGTTGACAGAAACAGCATGGGTAAAGCTGACTGTGTGTCTTTTTCTTGAATTTTGAAGGCACCTTTTTTGTCTAAAAGTAGTATAATAGGGTTTTAAGGCTTCCTGAAACTAAAAGCTTTTCTCCTCTTGTAACTTCTAGAATCTTCACAAAATCATTCAGCCAGGTGACATGATATAAAATCCGACCACCATTATTGTCACTTTGACAGTACCAATGGCTGGATGGCTCTAGAAGACGTTCTAAGACTCTACTGGGAAAATTAACCAAAGTAGGCATATGATCTAAAGAATAAATATTTAAAATAAAAGCACATGACAACAAAAAATATGAATGATTTATCATAAATACTGCTGCAATTAAATATTTTATGCTTTATTCTGACATGCTGATAACAGTAAATTGGCAGAAAGCTAAGTACAAATAGAACATTAACAACCAGCCTTGAGGGGAAAAAAAAAACACCAGGCTAGTTATAGTAATAAATTCATTCTGAAGGGAAAAGTCAGAATAACTCCTAAACAGATATCCTCTAAGCTCCAGAAAGGGCTATGCTTATCTTTCAGACTATTAAACTGAGCCTATTATAGTACATGCTTAAAATTATGAGACTGCTCTTTAACAAAACAATGAATCAGTTGGCCCTTTGTCTATTCTTATCACCTAAAATGCAGTAAATTGAATAAAAGGCATTTTTTCAAAACAATACTTTTATTTAAGGATCACATCCATCTAATATGTCATGACATTGATCATTCCAGCTATATATCTCCTCTCCTCATGTTCAGACAGTAAAACAAATTCTGGAAGACAAATGATCATTAAGAAAGAACAGATTTCTAAGATATTTATATATATATATATATATATATATATATATATATATATATATATATATATATATATATATATATATATATGTGTGTGTGTGTGTGTGTGTGTGTGTGTGTGTGTGTGTGTATGTATGTATGTATGTATGTATGTATGTATATGTATATGTATACATACACACACACACACACACACACACACAAACAGTATAATGTTATTAAAATTAGTTCCTTGCATTTTCAGCCAATAATGAATATCATTTAATGCAAGATAGCAGTCTAATCTGCTAAAATAAGTAGTAAAGATATACATTCTTTGAAATCACAGGACTTCCAAACTCATAGTTTTAAGTTAAGTGCCAAAAAAAATAAATTTTGACATTTCATGCATTTAGCACAACAAAATGTATAAAAAAGGAACAGCTTGCTTGATAAAAAAGAAAGTATGTAATGTTGGGAACTTTTAGAAAGCAAATGTTGAACAGATGGTTTTCCAGCCTACAATTGCCAATTTCTGATTTTTTTTCCTTATAAATTGCTAATATTTTGATATATATTAAAGGAGACTGATTGATTTTGTAAAAAAATAATGTTTTTGTTCATATAACTATGGAAATCATCTAAATCATTTCACAACTTGTATTTTCTGCCCTCTAGCATTGCACTGAATTTTTTCTATCTCTATGTACTCCCAAATTTTTCTCAAGTCAAATGAATTCTGGTTTACCAGGGTTAATGCAGTTTAGTCAAGACTATTTGAAACCTAAATGTAGATCAGGTTTTTTTTCAGTTTAAATCCCAAAAAGATATAATAATGAATTTTTCTCAACAACTATAACCACAATTTTAGCCAAATAGCCTATTAAGCATGACTGAAAAGTTTTGCCAATGAGTCCAAATGTCCAAAAGATACTTTCTTCTTACACAACAGATCTTTCTGCTTCACTTTTTTTTTATTGAAAAGTTTTAACATACAATTTTTTCTTTAAAAATCCCCCCTCCCCCTCCCTTCTCCCTCCCCCCCTACCTCTCCCCCCTCCCCCCCCGACTTCCCAGAGCTAAATACAAAGTATATATAAAAAAAACAATCATAAACAACCATATACTAACAACCATAAACTCTAAAATCCATCACTCTCTAGCTTATATAGGATAAAACAAACCTTAGTAATATTAAATATATATAGAAAAACCAAAATAGAAAAAGAAAAAAAGAAAGAAGACTTATTCAAATGCTACATGAAATTTCTTAACCCTATACTTGTTCTGGATAAACTCAATCCATTTTCTCCATTCCATAATATAGCGTTCTTGCGAGTGATCTTTCAAATAGGCCGAAATCTTCGCCATCTCAGCCAGGTCGGAAACCTTTAAGGTCCACTCTTCTATGGTCGGCAGTTCCTCTTTCTTCCAGTACTGACCTATCAAAAGTCTTGCTGCCGTAATTAAATTCAGCATCAACTTAGTGTCCACAACTGTAGCATCTGTAATTATTCCCAACAAAAAAAGTTGCGGACAAAACTTTATCCTCTGTTTAAAAATCTTCTGCATGTTCCACCAGACTTTTATCCAAAAGGCTTTAACCTTTTTACAAGTCCACCATATGTGAAAATATGTTGCGTCTTCATCACCGCACCTCCAACATTTAGGCTGATAATTCGGATACATACTTGCAAGCTTTTTAGGATCTAAATGCCATCTATAAAACATTTTGTAAAAATTCTCTCTTAGATTTTGAGCTTGTGTAAATTTTACATTCCTCACCCAAATCTTTTCCCACGTATCCATTGTAATAACTTCCTGGATGTTTTGGGCCCATTTTATCATACAATCCTTAACAAGTTCTGTTTCTGAATCAATCTCTATCAACGCAAGATATATCCGTTTAATATGTGCTGGTCCCTGATTTCTGATTTGCTTTATCAAATTTTCATCAGTCATTGTAAAACCATTTTTCTGGTCTTCTTTCCACCTGGCCCGTAACTGAGTATATTGAAACCAATTTTGAACAACCTTCTCTTCTCGCAAGAGGCTATATGATTTCAAACACCAAACATTTCTTTCCAAGCTTAGGATCTCCTTGTACGTAGTCACATCATGTTTGAATCCAGCATGTATATTTTCTATTGCGTGTTTTGGAATTGCCCACAGTGGTATCTTACAATCTAACTTATGTCTATACTTCTTCCAAACTCTCAACAATGCCTGTCTTAAAATATGCACTCTAAACACGTTGTCTACCTTCTTGTCATACAACAAATATGCATGCCAGCCAAACAACAAATCTGCTTCACTTTTATGTATATGTGAATACACACACACTCACTGAAGAATGCTAATTAAAATATTTCACTTGGTTACATGAGGATTTCAATGTATGTTTATTTGGAAACAATCCTGTTGACCCAAGTGAAACATAAACAGAAGATGAAGCATGCAAAGGGACACACTGGAGAGGGTTTTGGTTGAAGTGAAGCACCCTCCAAAATCATAAAGGCTTATCATTTTGATGCAGTGAAATGCTAAATACAGTGTAAAATAACTTCTTCCGAAATAGCAATAGCACTTAGACTTATACACCGCTTCATGGTACTTTACAGCCCTCTCTAAGTGGTTTGCAGAGTCAGCATGTTGCCCCCAACAATCTGGGTCCTCATTTTACCGACCTTGGAAGGATGGAACCTTGAGCCAGTGAGACTCAAACTGCCAAACTGCTGGCAGCCAGCAGAAGTAGCCGGCAGTACTGCATTCTAACCACTGTGCCACCAATATGAAGTGTATTTTTTTATGTTTTATGTTTGCTTTCAAAGGAGAGACAGGTTGGTCCAGTGGTTAAGGCACCAGGTTAGAAACCAGGAGACTGTGCGTTCTAGTTCTGTCTTTAGGTATCAAAGCTGGCTACACAACTTTGGGCCAGTCACACTCTCTCAGTCCAACTTACATCAGAAGGTGGTTGTTGTTGTGGAGAAAATAGGAAGATGAAGGAATATTAGGTATGTGTCACCACTGAGTTATTTATACAAATAATGAAAGTGGGATTTTAAAAATAACTGGGAAAAACCCAAGTTATCATGCTTGGCGGGCACATGGCAACTTTACAAAACTGGCCATCTGAACTGATACTTGCTCTGCAGAGGAAGCTACTGTTTCTTTTATTGTAAATTAAATTGTTTAAAGAGCTAGTTTGATGTAGTGATTAAAGCATCAGGTTAGAAAAAAGGACAGCGTGAGTTCTAATCCCACTTTAGGCATAAAACCAGCTGGGTGACCTTGGACTAATCACTTTCCCTCAACCCTAGGAAGGAGGCAATGGCAAACCCCTTCTGAAAAACTTTACCAGAAAAACTGCAGGGATTTTTCTAAGAAGTCTTTGAAAATCAGACACAAATGAACAGAAAGAAAATTATTTTAAATTATTACCCATTTGGGAGTTCCTGAATTTTTACAATATACCAAAATCAATGAATTTATATAGCTAGTAGATTGTTTGAACTGTGCAGGGCTCCTTATAAAATCAAATATATTTTATTCATACCATCAACTGCTATTCATATTTTATTTGAAGACATAATACATAAAAACACAATTTGCATAGCATGCTGGTTAGTCCCAAATTCCCAAATATATTACATAAAAGACAAAATAAGACATCATTATCATAACTTAAAAAAATATTGGAAGATGGTATTTCATCCACAATTCATATAGCTAAAAATGATAAAAGCATTAGAAATAATAATGTGAAACTATGCCTTGAAATAAAACAGGATGGTTTCTGAGAATTATGGAAAATCTTTCCTTTATGTACATATATCAGTTCTACAACATAGGCTGATGTTTGTGCATTGTAATTTGAGAGGCATAATAATATAATAGTATACTATAACAGTACTCAACCTATCACTTGGGTCAATCACCGAGCTGAATTATTTTGGGTCAGTCACTTGGGAAAAATTGTATGTTATACGTCCCTCCGTCCAGTGCGCTCCCACAGAGAGGGCCTCCTCAGGGTGCCGCCGATCAAAGAATGCCGATTGGCGACCCCCAGGGGGAGAGCGTTCTCTGTGGGCGCGCCAGACCTTTGGAACAGCTTACCGGTTGAGCTCCGGACGGCCCCCGACCTTCGCTCCTTCCGGCGCGATCTTAAAACATTCTTTTTCGAAAAAGCTGGCCTGGTCTGACGGGGTGGGGTTGGGTTTTTTAAAATTAGTTTTTAACTTAATATGTATTGATTTTATGGGCATGATGTTTAATTGGTTTTTAATGGTTTTTTAATTTTTGTATCTGATTTTTATTGTGTATTGCCCTGTTCACCGCCCTGAGTCCTTCGGGAGAAGGGCGGTATAGAAATCAAATTATTAAATTAAATTAAATTAAATTATGCCTTTTCTTGTGTTTGTTAGGCTTCAGAGGATGCCCATAATAAAAGTATAGAATCTAGTTTGATTAAAAAATAATTCTGAATAATTTTGTGACTTTAGTCTTTGCAAGAACTACCTTCAAGTTATGTCTGTGCTAAGTACTGAGCATCTAATCTAGATGCCCTGCTTCTAAATGTTAACACATTACAAATCAATCAATATTGATGTATAATAGTTGGTGATATAATCAGCCAGATTTATAGATTCCACTTATTGAATCCTTCCCAAGGATCTGTAATAAGCAGATATTGTTGTTTAATGGTGTTAAACATATTGTCCAGCAAGTAAGCTGCCTTTTACAATTAACAGATGGGATTTTTGTTAATACCAATGTGGTGCTGCAGATATTTTGTGATTGCACCCAAGACTGTTCGTGTATTATCTTTGCTTTCTTTTGCCGTAGTCATTCTACTCCTATGTTCTGATATTTGCGTTTTGTGATTTTCTCCATTTCTTTTGCTTCTATTCTGTTGTCTCTAGATACTACAACATCCACTATGCAGCCTTTTTGTATTTCTTATTGATGATTGTTATTATTTTTGTCATGAGGTGCTATAGTTGGTATAAGACTACATATATAGAATGTAGCCCTTTATTTCCACTGCATAAGAATTATTAGGGCATACATATTTAGTATGTGAGAACTGAAGTATCTGGACTTTTGATATTAATTCTGAAACACAAGGATATTTGTGGCCTCTCATACTATCAAGACTATTAAAAAATATCTTATGTCAAAGCTTGGAGAATCTATTCAACTCTCAAGAGATAAGAGACAAAGCTAAGAAACCAAAATATATAATCTCAAATTCTCAGCAGAAAATATAAATCCACTGAAGGTTTGGTACCAGAAACAGCAAATAAAATCTCTATATCTTAATTGAAAAAATGAACAGCTTTCACAAAAAGCCAACAGGTTTAGGGATTGGAGAGGAGGAGAGAATATTTTATATCGCCATCATCCTAAATACAAGCAGATCCTAAGTAAATGTATTGGAGTATGTATTTCAGAAAAATCTTAAGTAGAATTGAACATGACCAATCGGAGAGAATGAATTGCTTCAAAACACTATTTAGCATCTAGTCATTTACTTTTTAAAATTAGCATGGTTTATTCAACTGTATTCTTGAAAAATATTTCATAATACAAATGGCAATGTTTGTGTGCCTTTGCTTTTTTAATTAAATTAAAATATTAAAAATATGTATAAATAATATATAAACAAAAAACCTCACAGTTTGAAATATATAATTTAAGCAACTAGCTCATCATTTTTATCAGGAGAAGTCTGCATTCCTCTCTCTCTTTATACAAGAATTTCCTTATAACCATCTGCTTTGCAACTCATTCTTACTCTTGTCTATAAATCTCTTTGTTGTTTATATTCAACTATCTTCTCATGGAGAAAATCTAAGTGTTTGCTAAGAGTTGACACCAACTTGACAGCACATAATCATTGTCATCGTCAAACTATCTTCAAATGCCCTGTGATAAATGATTTTCTACTGCATATGCTGAAAATGAAAATCTGGCATTTCTTCCTTGCTTTAGTCAGTTGTATAATCTACGGTAAAACTGGAATGAAAAACATCTGAAACATATGTAGTTAGCAAAACTGAAAACAAAATATAGAGGTATAATTTGCAGTGGTTAGTTTGTTTTAAATAAAGTATAACATTTTTAGCATTGCAAGACCATTATCAGATACAATTAATGCTCTTGAATTAGTATATTATTTTTATTTACTTACTTTATTTGTATGTTGCCCACGCCCAAAGATTTTAACTATCTAGCAATTTACATAGTTTCACTGACTAGAAACACTCTCAAAAATATATAAACTTATGTAAAATATTGACAAAATTAACAAGAAAATTATCAAAAAGATACAGAATCCTACATAGACCAATTTAAAACCTTTATTATACTATGTTCCCTTTCTGTAAAACATTCCAGGCCTTAACTGTTCACCTGAAATCCAGAAGGGAAAGAACAGGCTATATTCTAAACCAATTATAGTGTGGTGATCAAAAATGTCTGCTTCAGTGATCCTATCTGTTAGCAGGATTATTTTTGATCCCAAGTAGGTCAAATAAAATGCCTGAGAATCAGATGAAGTCATTGGCCAGGAAGGCCTTCAGCTAGCTTTTGCCAATGCACAAAGTGCAATTATTGAGAATAAGAGGCACCAAAGATTACTCAAGCCATATCACACCTGGATGATGTAATCTGGTCTACTAAATAGGTCTATCCTTGAAGATCACCTGGAAATTTCCACTGGTGCAAAATGCAATTGACCATATGAAAACTGGATAGTCTTATTTCTGCCACATAATGCTTTTGCTATAGGAGCTGCATTGATTTTCAGTATGTTCCCAAACATAATTCAGGGTTGTGTCTATTGCTTCTAAAGATATGGCTAAAGACCTGGCTATCTGTAAATCCACCTGTCCCAGACTACTCTGCCTATCCAAGCCAAGCAAATAGA
Source organism: Vipera ursinii (assembly GCF_947247035.1). Classification (NCBI taxonomy): domain Eukaryota; kingdom Metazoa; phylum Chordata; class Lepidosauria; order Squamata; family Viperidae; genus Vipera; species Vipera ursinii. Next base: position 63,893,740 of record NC_139512.1, read on the forward strand.
GAATACCTGTTGAAAGTCTGTATCTACCAAGGTACAATATGAGGGGGTTTGTAAATGAGTATTCTCTCTGACAATCTACTGTTTTCTGGCACAACTTGCTCTGATGGAAGAGTTCTTGCACTTTTGTGATGTTCTAGAAAGAACTCTACAAGGTAGATATCAAGAAACTACTCCTACAAAAAGACTAGAACTATACTTTATTGAGATAGTCTATAGTAACAAAATATTGCAGGATTGATTGCACTTTTCCTCCCCTCCCTCTTAAGACCAATGAGGTAGGGAAAAGTCAGCCTGAATCTCTCCATAAAACTATCCTAAGACTTAAGAAATGCTTTTGTCCTTTAGTTTACTTAAATATTTGTAAATATTTGCTTCCTGGCCATTTCCATGGTTCCCTACAGTCCCTTAGCTTTTACAATACTGACTTTTCTAGAAGGCTTTAGGATTGTTGCTCATCTCATATATCACCTAGAGTCTTTGCGACTGGGAGAAGAGGGGTGTCCTCTACATTTTATAAATAAAATCATAGTGACTTGTAATTGTATTTATTTATCATTTTATATTTCACAGAATATCACTCCAAGAGCAGTCATATAAATTTTCATTTGTTCAAAGTCATCTTATCTTTCTCAAAGATCATCTTGCAGGATAAGAATTTGTAAATGCAGAATGTGTAAGAATTTGTAGAAAAAATATCTGAAACAAAGCTGTCCATCAAAAGTATCAAGAAATTCCCTCAGAGAACCATGACAATTTCTGTAGCCAACCTCCTTATCAGACTTTTTAAACAAGAGACCTCATGGAAATCTAGCTTTTATTTAGTAACACAAGGATAAAAAATTTGTTCAGAACACACAGCACTGGGCTTACAGAAATTGAAATTCCTACTGGCACATGAGATATTCTTTCCTTTCTACCCCCCCTTTCTTTAATTTGCAGAGTCTGTGATCTTTTTTCCTTCTAAAACAAGAAAAACCATAATACATATTTGCTTCAATTTCTTGAACGGAAATAGACCTGACAAGTAATCACTTAATAAGTATTAACATATCTATTAATCTGGAGAAAAAATTAATATCAGATCTTCATTAAAATAAATAGTAAATGTTGACATTTCATGTTCCTGTTAAATTAAAACTACAGATAGATGTAGATGGGAAAATCACAAGGGGAAACTGCTGTTACATGAAAGGCGCAGCTTGCAATGTCTTAGCATGTGTTGATCAGACTTTATTGATGCAGAACTGCTTATTCTTTCATCAACCTGATAAAACCAATAAGTTGGATTATCTATGTGGGAAACGTCACATAAAAATGAGACAGGCAGACTATATAAACTGCATGAATAAATCAGTGACCTGAAATATTTAAAGACGACAGCTCTAAATTTAGGGCACTCTCCTATTCCAAAACTAGATTATACATAGAAGAAAAAGGATATAAGCACCCACAAAACAGATTACAGACATTTGGGCACAGCAAGCATCTTTACTCTGTAGTAAGAACCACTGAATTAAGTGGGTTTTTTTTAAACTTCCTAAATAAATACGCATAGGTTTTATGCCCTGCTGGGGATGAATCAATTTAGCAATTTAGTAAACTGCAGTGGAAACAGTGGAAAAAGAGCATGAAGCAATTTTTCTTTCTCTTTGTAAAAAAAGAAACAAGTCAATAGAGGCTATTGTGCTGGGCTGCAAACACAAGGAAATCTATCCATGCTTACTCTGTAGCACATCCAATTAAGTTCAGGGGCTCGTGCTTCCAGATAATATGTTTAGACTTCTAGTTCAGTTCAGTCAGTATGTTAGTCTTATTGTGTGCTTACTTACTTCCATTCATAGAGGATGAACATCTGCAATGGAGAGTTTCCCCATTTATGGGAAATTTCCCACAAAGTGAAAATCCTGATTTTTCTGTCTTATGTATGGGTAATCTACAGTTATATTCACAGTCTAAGACTGGTAGAAAGTTAATAATTCAAATCCTAAATAAGAACCTAATAATTATTAAGTCGCCATCAAAGAATATAGGCAGTTCCAAGAAGGATGCTCTTTAAAAAAAATATTAGGGTTTTCAGGTCTGATAACTTCAGGATTTCTGGATAGCAAGGAAATCATTTAGGTATCTCTCCAAAGGCTCTAATCACAACTGGTATAAGAATGAATTTCTTTTTAATAAGCATTTAACTTTGATCTGCAAGTCCCAGTATTTCATAATTTTTTCAATTGTTTTTCCTCGATCTTGGTGTCACCCAAAATAGCAACATCACTGAACCAGACTTCTTCTTTTCAATAGCTGGCATGTTCATCAATATCAGGCATGTTTTAAATAAGATGTCTCTCTGTTTGAATCTTAAAAGCCTTGTAAAATCTTAACCCGCTCATTTTCCAAAACTTCTCAGTAGTTTTATTTTAATGAATAATTTTGGCAACTTGGTCATGAAGCTCCTTGTAGAAAGTTTGTGAAATTTTGCTCTAGCAAAAAAGGTGAATTGTGTCATTCTTTTTGTTACAAAGGTAACATTTGCTGTTGTTTGTTACATGCTGAATTTTGCACCTTCATGCAATTAGTTTACAAAGCTTTATTCCTAAACCGCTAAAATAAAGCCTTTTGTTTCTTTATTTAAATCTCCTGATATTAAACCAACTCCGTGTGGGTTTTTTAAATCAGCTTTTTCTTCTATATCCTTCAAGTATTGACACTATCCTTTGTTCACAAAAATGTGAAGTCACAGTTGCCAGTTCCTTAACTGGTGTTGGCCTTCAGATGCATTGAGTTCTTCCCAAGGATCTAGGATGTTGTAATATATCAGTGTAGTGTATGTACAGAACCAAATTGTGTGACCTTTTGTAACTGACAGAAACAAACTTTGTCAATGTGCAGATTTTCTAAGTATCACGCAAGGCTTATTAGTATGGCACACAGTGTGCCAATAACCATTGGGATCACCACTGCCGGTTTAAGCCATAATCATTCAACTTTGATTTTTCCCTCTTTTGTTTAATTTACTCCTCTTTTGTTTAATTTATTTTTATCTGATTTGGCCTCTTACATTGGACGTATTGAGTCCCATGCCCCAAAGCTGTCAATTACGAAGATCCCGCTTCTCCTATGTGCTGATGATGCGGTCCTTCTATCACTATCAAAACTAGGACTGAAAAGATTACTTTCTGCATTTGGGTCCTACTGTGCCGAGAACCACTTGTCCATTAATTACAACAAATCTAAAAGTATTGGTGTTCTCTAGAGCCCGGAAGTTATACAACTGGGCTATTAATGGTAATGCTGTTAGGCAGATCTTCCACTTCAAGTATTTAGGTATTCAATTTCAGAATACCGGTGCTTGGACCAGACATCGAACCCAGGTGCTGAATTCGGCTTCCTGTAGCCATCAGCAGATTCTAAGATTTTTCTTTACCCAAGGCGGCCAGTTCATCCCTTCTGCTCTGTGTATATATACTGCTCAAAAAAATAAAGGGAACACAAGACATCCTACTATTAAATACAGTACATTGTGTTGTTTAAGTGTTCCCTTTATTTTTTTGAGCAGTATATAAAGCCAAAACCTTGGCCCAAACTGTTTACGGAATTCCCATATGGATACGGGGCTTCAAGGATTGTATTGAAAGAACCCAAGCTGTTTTTCTTAGGAAACTACTGGGTCTCCCTCCCTGTGTTGGCTTTGCTCCGATGTACCTGGAACTGGGCATTCGTTCAATCGAATGCATGGCGTGGATCAACACCTTTAAATGGTGGTTTCGGGTGCTCTTCTCGGCAGTCCCTGGTAGCTACCCTCATACTTCTCGTTGGGAGAGGGAGCTGACGAAGAAATTCCACTTGCTAGGTTTTTCGGGTGATGCCTTGGGAGATTATGGCCTTAAGGGTGCCCAATCTAGGGTAGTCCAACGGCTTGTAGACATAGATTTGCAATATTTAAGAGCCAGAGCTAACCAAACCTGCTCCCCTCTGATCTTCAGCCAATTTAATAATTATGGACTGAGGATGGCTTCATACTTCTATACACTAACTATCCCCAAGTATAGGAGTCTTCTCTCTAGCCCGTTGCAATGTCTTGCCCTCAGCACTACTCGACGGGCGATTTAAGAGGCTCCCGATTAGCGAGCGATTATGCCCCTGTGACAGGGCTGAGGTTGAAACTGTGGAGCATGTCTTTTTATACAGCCCTATGTATAAAGCAGGCAGAACTAAATTACTGTCTCCTTAAAATAGACCCTTCTGGTCCCAATGCTAGTAATTTGGTCTTATATTGTTTAGGGGAAGGCTCCTCATATATTACTTCTCAGGTCTCTAAATTTTTTTTAAGAGCTGTAACTATTAGAGGAGAATGTTGTAATTCCCCTCAGCCAAGGCTTCTGGTGTCCAATTGTCTATGATTTTACTTTTTCCATGTTTTTCTTTTGTTGTACTTGTACTTTGGTCTGTGACCGCAAACAAATAAATTGAACTTTGATTTTCAGATCTTGATTTTTGTGATCTTCTCCTATTCTTTATTTTACATTATATTATTCCCTGGTATTGTCACATCAATTATCAATTATTTTCTTCTTTTCAACCAAGATTTTGATCACTTTGTATTCAGAAATCCCACAATATTTTAATTTGCTCATTTTCGATTATTTTTTTCAACTACATCTTTCCACCAAATTTTCATTACTGGATTATGATATTTTTCCAGATATTCCAGTGAATCATTCTGGCAACTGTGCTATATTATTGTTTATAATCAGCTTGTGAGACCTTTTTGCATGTGATAAGTATATGATCTACTGTTTCTTCAGCTTCCTTGTACAATCTGTACTTTGAATCAGTTGATGATTTTTTAAAATTCTGGCCTTGATTGCATTAGTTTGAATAGCTAACTAGTTCTTGAGCAGCCAAAATCAAGCCCTGTTTCTTTTTTTTTAATGTTTCATTTGTAGCAATTGCCACGTTTTATCTACTTTCCCTTGATCTTTTGTAGAAGGTGATGTAATGCTTTTCCTTGCCAGCATTCTGTTCACATTCTAATTATATTATTTCGATATTCATATTGTGTTTCCTGCATGTTACATTTTAAGTTACATTTTTAGTTTGCCTCAGTGCTTGTTCCTGGCTCTTTCACATTATCAGCCAATGCATGTTTTCTTTGATAGCTTGCTCAATTTGAAGTAAACCTCTGCCTCGGTTTCTCCAAGGCAGGTGTAATCTATCAATATCTCCAAGGGAGTGTAATACATAGTGAATTTTATTATTATTATTTTATCCTATCCTTTTTATATACAACTCAAAGTGCTGAGTATACGGTACCTAAGATTCCTGTTTTCTACTTTTCCCACAGCAACTTTGTTAGGTGGGTTGGGCTGAGAATTATTGACCCAAAATCAACCAGCTAGTTTTCATGGCTAAGGGAGACCTAGAACTCAATATCCTGGGTTCTAGACCAGCATCTTTACCACTACACCAAATTGCTCTGTACAGAGAATCTCCATGGATACAGAAGCTCTCCCACTGCAGACATTCACCTACCTACCAAATGCTCATCCCTCTCCTCCTTGAAATGATGGAGCAGAAGTCCATTTCAACCTCATTTTCCCTTTATTATTATATTTTGAACTAAGATATGATAACTGAACCCTAAGTAGAAGGGGTGTAGGTTACTAAAACAAGGTATATAGATTTCCATCACTTCTTTAAATATTCTTTATATTTTGTTATCATAGCAGAAAATTGAGAAAGAAAAAGCAAGATTATAATCCCCCTAATTATTTCACTTCCGATCTCTTACTATCACTATCCCCTTGCCTTCACCCATAATACACAATAAATCTGCAATGTTTTCTTTTGAATTAATCTATGGAAAACTGTCCACATCTTCCTTGACTCCCCTAGCAAAATTTCAGGTTCACTATTATTCTGGCCCAAAGTGAAAGGATATGTGAGGAGAATTATTTTTGTAAATCCAAAATGTATAAGCCAAATCCATATGATATCATTAAAAATTATTAGAGAAGAATTTGTGGAAATATAATGGAGCCTAGAGAAGCAGAGTAAAGACATCAAACAAAGAAAACACATCAGGCAATTTATTTAATACCTGTTTTCTTTAGTGGCAGCAAACCACAATTACAAATATATGCCATACCAAAACAATGGAATCAGGTTTTTTTTTAACGTACTATACTACCACAACACCGGGGGGAAAGATCAAAAATTACTTCCATCAAGGTGTCTCTTTAAAGATCTTTAAAATAAAATTTTAAAAAAGCAGAGACATTCTCATAACCTAGAAACATACTTTCTATCCAGATAGAAAGCTGAAATGGCTTAACCTTACAGCGAGTATCTTAAAAACTACTTAAAAACTACCATAAAAAGTCACTCACTCTCTCTTATAGCTAAGAGCATACTCAGAAGTATTGCATTGCTGATTCAATCCACTTTTCACTGCACTGAAACATTGTTCCAAGGATCAATACAGCTAAAAGAGGGGCAGAGAACTCATATTTTCTTCTCTTGTTTCAACTAAGCTTCTAGGTCACTTGAAAACGAACCTCTTCATTGAACTCTCTATTGCTGCACTTATGCATTTTTGCCCAAGCTACTCTATCTAGTACAGAATACTCTCAGTGGAATTAGTGGCAAGGATAAGGCCACACCGTTGATGGTAATAGGAATAAAGGATAACCATGACAACAACGGTGCCAATACTGACCATGCAATAAAAATAGCATACCAAATATCTCAAATACATCTCCCTTCCCAAATCTAAAGTAAATATGGGAGTTGCCTGCTTTGTCTGTTTCTCTTGAATAGTCAATGAAATTGGTTGTTGTCTAATTCAGACCATGCTCTGTACAAACATCTTGAGTATTTATAAGGCTTTTTTAAAAAGAAAAAAAAGAAAGAAAAGTGGTCTCGTCCCTAAGCGCTACAGGTCATCCTCACTTAGTGATTGCCTCAGACAGTGATCATTTACAGTTACAATGATGATGATAAATTAATTTTGCAATCGATGCCCACATTTACGACTCTCACAGCATCTCGTTCTGTCATATATTCACTGTTACAGTTAGTGAATATATATGCTGTCCTGTGTAAAACTGTAAGCACCATCACAATCATGTGATTTTTTTTTCACTTGGCAACCACTTCCTTTAACTAGCATGTTGCTGTTCCGCATTGCAGTTGCAAAACAAGTTCATTTGCTTACTGTTATGTATGATTTTGCCTTAGCAATTAAGAGAATAAGCAGTGTTTAATAACAGATCAGAAGCAGCAATTATAGGACTTGTATTTCCTCTCCTAAAAATGCTGTTTATATTATGCCAACATAAATGAGTCAATGGACCATCAGCCCTTCAAGGAAATCCAAACGGGGGGGGGACATAAATACTAATATTACCTTTATTGCTGGGTCATAGTACCAAAACCTTGCAAGTCTGAGAGCATTTCTCCCCTCTCTTGACTTTACTTTCTGGGAGAGTACCTTTTGAGATCCTTTCTCCACCCCTATTCCTTCTGTGGTCGGTCTCTTGACTGATCTCTGCCTGGCTGCAGCTCTTCCACTTGTCTCCTAAGATTACTCTTACAGACTAGATCTAAAGCCATTTCTTGGGTTCTTAACCTTTTTGCTATGGTGTTGGAGAAGACTCCTGCGAATCCCTTGGACTGCAAGGCGATCAAACTGGTCAGTCCTAGAGGAAATCAACCCTGACTGCCCTTTAGAAGGCCAGATCATGAAGCTAAAACTCAAATACTTTAGCCACCTAATGAGAAGGAAGGACTCAATGGAGAAGAGCCTAATGCTGGGAAAGATTGAGGGCAATAAAAGAAGGGGACGACAGAGAATGAGGTGGCTGGATGGAGTCACTGAAGCAGTAGGCGTGAGCCTAAATGGACTCCAGAAGATGGCAGAGGACAGGAAGCCCTAGAGGAACCTTGTCCATGGGGTCGTGATGGGTCGGACACAACTTCGCAGCTAAGAACAACAAAACCTTTTTTCAAAAAAGATCAGCACTAAACTTCTAAATTTGTAATGGGCTTTTAACTAACAAGTTAACAAACACCAAGAGAGGAATATTCCAAATGTTATAAGACAAATATTCATTATTATAAAAACAAGTATTATAAGACAAATTGCAGACAAATAGTCAATAGAAATTGACTGCTGCTTGTGATTATCCTTTCTTACCTGCTGAGCTAAGCAGTACACTAAAGTCTGTCCCACGCTGAGATTCACCACTGCCATTTTGTGCTTCTTTCTCACATTCTTCATATCGGTGCCAGTTGGAGGTTAGCTTTCTTCTTGAATAACTTCCCCGATCTTCTTTGCCCATTTCTGGTAAGTCAAGTTCAGCAGTAGCCTTCAGCATATATCAGCAAAAATGATTAAATAACTGTGATTAGCTTTTGTTTTTATTCCAGTTTCCAAGAAAAATTAAACAGCAATCTTGTCAATTTTCCAACAAGATTTTATGTAGTAAACATATCTTGATTATCAACTCTGCTGCATCAGACTTGGCATTTGGACCAATATTTTGGCTAGGATGCAACGCATGATGGCAGAAACATTCTAGTTTCTGTTTCTATTTTGTTCTGTTATTATTTTTATTTTTCAGAATTGGATGTAATTATTATTAATACTTTAATTCAAAATTAATAATTTTAATATTTTAGCATATCTGAAGATAGAATTTATCTTACCTTCCTAAAATTTAATATTTACATTATTAGATTTCTATTCCACTACAAAGGATTACAATCAGAGCAAACAGGAATAATATTGCACAGCTTTTTCCTGAAACACCTTTCTGGTTCTTCTTACTGGAAAATTATATGCAACCATCACCACACTGTGGATTCCTACTTTGCTACATACATATTGACAACCTAAATAGCCCAAATGTATTTTCTGACATACTGTATATCTAAGCTCCTTTATCCATAATTAAAACCAACATCTTTATCACTTGGCATATAACCATCAATTCCACTCCACAAGGTGAGAAGTTCAATCAGATGTATTATATCCTTACCTTTTCTCCTAATATCACAAATACAGAAACACTTATTTTTCTGTTTCTTTCACATAATTCATTAGTTCAAGTTCATTATCATGCACTCCTCTTCCATATGCCATGGTCGTAATCAACTATTATCCTCTGTCACCTATAATGACTTGGTTAATCAAGGCTTTAATGTAACCTTTTTTTAAAGAACAGCACAGACATAGCATAATGGGTTCATGAAGCATTTCCTGCTAACATTAGACTGTTTTGCCTAGTATGATACAAGCACAACCCAAGACCTGTTTAATGCCAAACACAGTCAAGCTATTCTATGCAAGCTGGGATAAACTAAAAATTATCTTGAAGCCAACATACTATTGTTTATATATTGCCAAGTATAAGAGACATGCATTATACTGATATACATACAGCATCCTAGAGGTCTTCCTGATGGGATATACATACACTACAGAGTTTTTAAATGCATGAAAAGGTTTTCCAGCTCTATTACTAGAACATGTAACTACAGAAAGTGCACCAGCTTTATCCTGTATTAAGTCGTTTAATTACAAATATTTATTCATACTTTACTAAACAGAATCCTTTATTTGACATAGCGTAAAATTATTTTAAAACTAATGAGGAAAAGAAGACAGAATTAAACACTGGCAGAACTGAGCTTTTTAGATGAGCGGACATAAAATTGAAATAGGTTACATATGCAACTATCACAGACTTGTGAAATTTGCCACTTAGGTGGGTACAATATGGAACAATAGTCATGTGCTCCAGGCGAGCAGGAGGAAAACAAATTACAAGGCTGGTTGGCTGAGGAGAGACAAGTTGTATGCAAGGATGCTTGGGGAATGCTTGCTCTAGATTAAAAACCATTTATTTACAAATACATGCACAGGAAGAGAGATGGGAAAATAAGGTCAAAACAAATGATTGCCTATTACTTGAGAGAGGATAGATCTTTTTTATACAAATGTTGCCACAGCCACAACTCAGATATTCGCTCTTATGTCTCTTTATGTTATCTGAACAGTCAGTCCTCTACATAGTTGCTGATGGAAAAGCTTTGCCCCAAATGAATGGAATGCACATTCCACTGAAATATTTTGCTTTGAAAATAAATTTCTCTCAATAATAAACAAAACAAAAGAATTCAAAAGCATACAGGTAGCTAGCCATTGAGTCCTGTTTAAAGCATATGTTTGCATATAGAATTCAACATATAAACAGCAGGGCAAAGGCCCAATTTTTACTTATGGACTATTCCGACTATATTATAACTGCTGAATCATCCAACTTTGCTTCCTCTGTCTTCCCCAATAAAGTGGTTGCCTGCTTCTAACACTGCATCTGTCACTAAGTGGCAACATTGGCCAACCTTGCTTAATTTCAAAAAGTTAAATAGGGTCAGATCTGGTTTGAATTTGGATAGGAGACCAATCATCCCAGAAGATGATAAGGACAGACTGTGGACAATAAATTACATAGATGAGTCCACAAAGAAGAGGGAGTCAAGCTATTCTCCAAAGTACCTGAAAGCAGGACAAGAAGCAACGGATGGAAACTAGTCAAGGAGACAAGCAACCTAGAACTAAGGAGAAACTTCCTGACAAAACAATTAACCAGTGGAACAACCTGCCTCCAGAAGTGGTGAATGCTCCAACACTGGAAATTTTTAAGAAGAGACTGGCCAGCCACTTGTCTGAAATGGTATAGGGTTTCCTGCCTGAACAGGGGGTTGGACTAGATGACCTCCAAGGTCCCTTCCAACTTCTTCTTCTTCTTCTTCTTCTTCTTCTTCTTCTTCTTCTTCTTCTTCTTCTTCTTCTTCTTCTTCTTCTTCTTCTTATTATTATTATTATTATTATTATTATTATTATTATTATTATTATTATTATTATTATTAATTAAGGCACCAGGAGTCGATGACTTGAAGAATACCTTATGGCTAAGGAAAAGTGAATTAAGTTAACAAAGCAAACAGTATAAAATAGGCATTTGAAGGCTGAATTCTTTGTAAGTTCTTTGTAAGGATAGATACAACCAGGCGTGTGTAAGGCCAACTTTTATAACATACTGTAGAAATCTTAGTTAAGAAATAAGTCCATTCAGGTTTCAATGCAAACTGAGTAGTTCATGTGAATTCTGAATTTGTTTTGATTTTTTTCTTCATAGTACCTAAGGTCACCCAAGGTTATCCTCCCAAACTCATGAAATTTTTAAAATATAAACCTCCCCTTCCCCCAAATGAGGAAAAATGAGCTAAAAATCCTTTTCTTTTACCTGACATTATTGTTCTTGAAAAATCAAGAAAAAGGAACATTTTTTTTCATTTCTCTTCCCTGCATTAAATGAACCATATCTAGACAATGTTGCCACTGCTCAGCTGCCCACTGGAAACTTTTATTTATTTTATTATTTATTTTAATTCCATTTATATCCCGCCCTTCTCCAAAGACTCAGGGCGGCTTACAAGCTTAGCAGTAGCCTTCATTCTATGTATATGCCTGCTATACCCTAAATCAAATTAGCTCCTATACTATAAATCAGTATTTCTCAACTTTAGCTACTTTAAGAGGTGTGGACTGCAACTCCCAGAATTCCCCAACCAGCATTCTGTTTGAGGAATTCTGTGAGTCCACATGTCTTAAGGTTGCCAAAGTTGAGAAACATTGCTATAAAAAATAATTTCAACTGCATGTTTTTTCCCCCAGTAATAAATAACTTTTAACTAATTTGTGGCATTTTCTATGTGTTTTATTATCTTGTACCTCTTTCCAAAGAAGCAGTTTCATTGAATTAAATAAACATGTGTAGGATAATAATTGGAAAGAAATCCAAGGATTATGTTTCAATCATTTTTAAAATTATTTATTGGAATTTCAAAATCCATTGTAACAAACCATTTACCAAGTAATTTGTCCTTAAATTACATCAGAGAGAATTGCCACTTCCAGCACCTTGTTTTGTGTCCAATGCTGCAATCTTTTGAATGAACATTCCAGGGTTGTCCTAGCAACCAGATGGTTCTACCCACAATCCCATCTTCACAAGAAGATTAAATCAAAACAAGGCTTTCTACATTAAAGAATAGCAGAAAGAATCTTTATTAATAAAAAAACAAGCATTCTCCCAGTCCATTTTTCCTCATTTCCAAATGAAACAAACAATTATAGGCTCATGTAATTGTTAATGTAAATGGTGAAAGTTAATTCCGCAGATGCATTATTAAACTCTTTTGTGACTGACTATAACAAATAACAAGTGCTTACAATCGTAATATACAGTACATATTTCAGAAACAGATTGGAAAATATTGTGTTCATACTTCAATAAATTAAAATTTCAATTTTATTTTCAATATATTAATGCTCAGAATAAATTCTGCTGTCACTAGTGTAGCAGTTATGAAAGGCAAAGAACTAAAGTATCATGTGTTCCAACTGTTCTTCCTTGCCTGCTGTTTTCATTGTTAGCTCTTTCCACTTTAAATAAACATGCTTTAAAAAATCATGACAACTGAACCCACCTACTAATTACAGATTGGGTACTTTCTCATTTTCACAAAATATTTATATAAGGTCAACTATAAACATGTAACAAAACACTTTTCCTAAGCAGCCTGAGGATAACATCCGAATGAATTCCAAGTATAGCTTTGCATACATCACACAAATATTTAGTTTCTTTTGGATGAGAGAACACTGGAGATTTATGATATCTATGCAATGTTTGTAGTATTTCTGTGTAAGCAGAATTTATCCAGAACTTATTCAAGTAGGAAAAGAGATCTGCAGCAGGCAGCAAGTATAAAGGACTACACTCTGTTTTTCCTAACTCTAGCTAAACCCCTAAATTCTTGTCAAAATTCAAATTACAAAATTCCTTTTCTCACACATCTGTCATGCAGAGCACTAATTTCATGCTACTTTACAAAAATCACCTAATACGTTCCTGTAAATAAACACAATGCACATTCACTAAATATCATTATCAGTATTTGTCATGTTTCCAACAACGAGCCAAGTAACACTTCAGTAAAAAAAAATCAATGTGATATATGCATTTCAAAACCAAGACAACCAAATTTAGAACCTAATTATGCGTAGGCTGAGCGCTGCAACTTGTTTATTGGACCCATGTCCCTCCTGGCTGGTTTCGGCCGCCGGGGAGGTGACAGGGGGCTGGCTCCAGGCAGTTGTCAATGCTTCATTGACAGAGGGTGTCTTCCCTTCCGCCTTAAAAGAGACGGTGGTAAGGCCCCTCCTCAAGAAACCTGCTCTGGACCCGGCCTCGTTGAAAAACTATCGTCCTGTCTCCAACCTTCGCTTTGTAGCGAAGGTTGTCGAGTGTTGTGGCGCGTCAGCTTCCGCAATTCCTGGATGAAGCGGACTATCTGGACCCATACCAGTCCAGTTTCAGACCCGGTTACAGCATGGAAACAGCATTGGTCGCACTGGTAGATGATCTCTGGCAGGCCCGGGACAGGGGTTGCTCCTCTGTCCTGGTCCTACTTGACCTCTCAGCGGCTTTTGATACCATCGAACATGGTATCCTGCTGCAACGGCTCGAGGGGTTGGGAGTGGGAGGCACTGTTTTACGGTGGTTCTCCTCCTACCTCTTGGGCTGTTCAGTTTGTAGAGGCGGGGGGCAGAGATCTACCCCAAGGCCCCTTTCTTGTGGGGTACCTCAGGGGTCGGTTCTCTCCCCCCTCCTGTTCAACATTTATATGAAGCCTCTGGGTGAGATCATCCGTGGTTTTGGGGTGAGGTATCACCAATATGCCAATGATACCCAGTTGTTTATCTCTACCCCGAGCCAACCAAGTGATGCCCTTGACGTGATGTCCCGGTGCCTGGAGGCAGTGCGGGTCTGGAAGGGAAGAAACAGGCTCAGCCTTAACCCCTTCAAGACCGAGTGGCTGTGGATATCGGCATCTCGTACTGTCCAACAGGTTCCATCTCTTCTTATGGGGGGGAGCTATTGCCCCCCTCAGAAAGGGCTCACAACTTGGGTGTCCTCCTGGATTCATGGCTTAATTTGGAAGATCATCTAACTGCCGTGACCAGGGGGGCTTTTGCACAGGTTCGCCTGGTACGCCAGTTGCGCCCCTTTTTTTGACCGAGATGCCCTATGCACAGTCACCCATGCCCTTGTCACCTCTCGCCTGGATTACTGCAATGCTCTCTACATGGGGCTGCCCTTAAAGTGCGCCTGGAGGCTTCAACTGGTTCAAAATGCGGCCACGCGGGTGCTTATGGGAGTATCTTGATACTCCCATGTTACACCACTCCTGCACGAGCTGCACTGGCTTCCGGTTGCCCTCCGGGTGAGATTCAAGTTGCTGATAATCACCTTTAAAGCCCTACATGGCTTAGGCCTGGGGTACTTGCGAGACCACCTGCTGCCAATGTCAACCTCCCATCACCTGGTTCGCTCCCACAGAGTCGGCCTCCTCAGGGTGCCATCAGCCAGGCAATGCTTGCTGGTGACCCCAAGGGGGAGAGCCTTCTCTGTGGGCGCACCGACCCTCTGGGACGAACTGCCCCCAGAGCTGCGGATGGCCCCTGACCTTAGGTCCTTCTGCCGTGACCTAAAGACCTGGTTATTCCAACAAGCGGGACTGGACTGATCATGGTTTTTAAATTTGGTTTTTATTGGTTTAAATTGTTCTTATTTCTTATACTGTTTAATCCTCTTTTAATTTTTGTATTTATATCTTTTAACTTTTTATTGTTGTGAGCCACCCTGAGTCCTCAGGGAGAAGGGCGGCATATAAATTTAATAAACCTTAAACCTTAATCCCTATTTTTAAATTTGCTTAAGCTGCCATACTGAGCACTGGTTTTAAAGATACTGTAATAGTTTTCAGATTAAGGGTTTTTTTGGGAGGGGGAACACCTTTGGATTAGTCATCACTTTTGGTTTTTGTGGCAAGTTTTTTTTAGAAGTGGTTTGACATTGCCTTCTTCCTAAGGTTGATAAAGAGTAACTGGCACAAACTGGCTTTATGCCTCAGGCAGAGATTAGAACTCACAATCTACCCGTTTCTAGCCTGGGGCTAGAAACCACCACCTCACACTGGGTCTCCAAAATTCCCTTTCTTATAACGAATTCTCTAAGACAGGGCTTTTCATCCTTTTTACCGACTGTACCACTTTTAGGATATGGCAACATCCGAGTACCACCAGTCGCCTAGCAAGGTGTCAAAAACATGATAACCAAAAAAAAAGGAAAAGAAAGGAAAAAAGTGATGAAGTACAGGTAGTCCTTGACTTTCAACAGTTTGCTTAGTGACTGTTCGAAGTTACAATGGCACTGAAAAAAGTGCCCCCCAAGTCACAGCCGAGCAAGACACCTGTCTGCCCGCCTGGCAGCGCTCTTCCTCCTATCTGAGGTTTTCATTGTTGTGAGCATTTCTGTTGAGGATTGGCAGAGGGGTTGGGGTGGGGGGGAGTTTGGTTTTTATTCCCCCCCAATCTTCTGGGTGGTTGCAGCAGGTTTTAGTCACTTCACATGACGCTGGGACACTGTGACCGTCATAAATATGAATCAGTTGCCAAGCATCTGAATGTAAATCACAAGACCCTGGGGATGCTGCAACATTCCAGCTGATCAACGCTTCTTCTGGGCTCAGCAGACATGCTGGGCTCAGCGCCGAGCTCCAGCTGGAGCCTGGCGCTGATCCTGGCACTTCCACTGAGCCCATCTCTCGCTCAGGCTTGTGCGGTGCTGCCACCGGTTCAGCTCATTCCCCTCCCCTGCTACCACTTTTCTAGGATGGTCGTGTACCACCTTCCAGGTGTCAATGTACCACAGGTGGTACCCATACCACTGGTTGAAAAACCCTGCTCTAAGAATACCTTTCCTATGGTAACCTCAATTCTGCCCCAATCCTTTCTAAGCCTTTTGACCAATGCTTGTTGCAAAAGCAAACTTCCCTTCACTGCTCCAGCAATAAGGAGTGTGGGTGCTTTACCACAGGACGTAAGTGCAAAGTGTAAAAGAAACTGGAAGATTTGTTCTATGAAACTTGAAAGACTGATGTCAGCCTTCCCAGGAAGAGCAGACACAACGTTCTCTTTTTCTCTTTTACAGCCTCAGAAGCTAAGGAGATTCCTTTCTGAGTCTCTTTTTCTGCCCATAATGCAGCTGAGGGCTATGTCCTCTCTTACCTGATTATTGTTCCCTAGGTAGCATCTTTCCCCATCTACCCACCCAGTCTCAAGGGCATTCCTACATACCATTAAACATATAGTATATTCCCTTTTGGTTTGCTAGTATGAAGGTGGCAGGAGCAGGAGATGCTGCTCTGCAAATGTATTGTTACATCAACAACTACGCACTGTGACAAGAACAAGTTACCCTTTCACAGCTTTCATGTTAGTCATCCCTGGAGTCTGGAGGCAAGCTAAGTATTTTCACCATGAACCTGAATATTTCCATTCCAGTCTTAAGCCCTATTACAAATGTTAATCAGCACTTACTTCTTCTAAATTATTGATTTAATTTTGCATCAGGATTGTGCAGCCAATCTGACTAACTGTAGGTCAACTGTTTCAAAATCAGCAGTAATATGATTTTGCATAAGAAGCCTTACAAATTTCAGTTTTCAGTATTATTTTACAGCCAAAGATCTGTATTTCTTCATCCTTTTCACACTCCATGGACTGTCAGACAAAAACTTCAAATCTTTCCACTGGCACTGCAGATATTAAATTCTGGCATTATTTATTTTTCCCCTTTGAAATTACAGTACATTTTGCAAATATGAGAAACAGCTGTTCTTTTCCTACAGCAATAGGAAGAATTGAAACCCAAACTGTCATATTTGAATCACTAAAGACAAGTATTTTAACATGCTAAAATGAGACTGTGGGGTTCGTGACTCAGCAAAACTACGCAATGTTTTAGCGTGCATATGACACCAAGATATGTTAAGTTTTTTCAAGCAGAGCAAGTTATGAGAAAATAGAAACTACAAGTAGTCCTCGGCTTACAACCATTCATTTAGTGACTATTCAATGTTACCATGGCACTGAAATAAGCGATTTATAGACATTTTTACACTTATGGTAAATCATGATCATCTGATCAAAATTTGGATGCTTGGCAACTGATTCATATTTATGATGGTTGTCATATCCTGGCATCAGGTGATCCCCTTTTGCGACCTTCTGACTAGCAAAGTCAATAGCGAAGCCAGATTCACTTAACAACCATGTTACTAATGTAACTACTTCAGTGATTCACTTAAGAACGGGGGCAAGAAAGGACATAAAATGAGGCAAAACTCACTTAAGAACTGTCTTGCTTAGCAACTGAAATTTTGGGCTCAACTGTGGTTGTCGGTCAAACGCTACCAGTATGTTTTGTTAAATCGTTAATTAGCAAATTGTATATAACCAGCCTCTGAAACTCACAGTTAGAAATGTAAAGAACACGGCAAATCACAAAGGCATCTTTTTCTTTCCTTTTCCTGTAATCCTTATAGAAATGACGTATGGATGGTTTTTATATATTGGCTTTTCTGATCATCTTTCTAATTATGTCCAGTTTAATGGATCTGCTATAGAGGGCTGAATGATAACTAGGTGTGCCATTTAAGAAACCACAGTGAAATCTAAAGGTGATGGTATCAAAATCATTTGGAGAGAAACATGGAGCAAAAACTATTAGATCCTTTCTCACAGCATGCATACAGTCTCAATGTTCAGTAAGTCTGCCTACAAAACTTTGGACAGAGATAGCAAGAATTTGATGTTCCGTTAGCAGAACAAAAAAGGTGATGGAAAAATCACCACAAAAAATCTACTTAAAAGACAACATTATCTTACAACGTTTTAATTAGCAAGGTCTGGTAATAAATATGAACCAAAAAAAAAAAACCCTACGAGAACATTTTCCCAAAATTTAAGTAATCACAGATGATAAAGGAGAAGGAAAGAAAATCAAAACAACTAAAGCCATTCTATTTAAAAAAAAAACTACCAGAAGGGAAAAAACAATTGAGATAGGACTGTGGTGGCGAACCTATGGCACGGGTGCCAAAAGTGGCACACTGAGCCCTCTCTGTGGGCACGCGCACCGTCGCCCCAGTCCTAGGCCTTCAGCTGGGTTTTATAAAACCTTTTCACTTTAGGCCTCCGCCATGTGCAAGAAAAAAAAGGTTCAATCAATCAATCGATTTCAACTTCTTGCGGGGGGAAAAAAGTTGTTCCAAAGTTGGAATTGCTTGATTGAACTTTTTAGTCCCACCCAGTCTGCCGTTACCACTGCAGCCATGCCCACCCAATAGGCCATGCCCACCCAAAGGGCCACACCCACCAGGCACCTGATGATACAAAAGTGGGTTTTGGGTTGCAGTTTGGGCACTCCGTCTCCAAAAGGTTCGCCATCACTGAGATAGGAACTTGCTTTAAATGTGCACAAGTGTGTCTGCTAAAAGCAAAACAAAACAGGAAGTTGTGCATCCCACCTATTGCTCCCTACATATATTTAAAGAGGGAAAACACTAGATACTTAGATGAAGTTTTAGAATTTTAGAATTTCAGCGAGAAATAATTCAATTAGAATGTGTACCCAATCTATGAAAACTGATTCTTTTCCTGCATCACCCCTATTGTTTACATTGGCAAAATCCCCACAAAGGCAGATGTTTCTGAGCAGCTGCTATTGACAGCAACTGACATCCATGTGATTAAAGTCTCCATGAGATTATCAGATTATAAGCATGACTGCTCAGCCATGCTTGTGGGCTTCAACTGGTGCCTTTTGAGTGATTCAGTTACACTTTCTCTTGTTTCAGCCTTTATTTAAAAAAAGTGAATTATATGCTGATATACTTGACACTTAAAGCAGTTTATAGTAATAGAATCATTTACAAATCTGTAAAACTATACATTCAGGAGAAACACCATATTAGTATAGCTAAGGAAACTTTGTTTTGAAAAATGTATTTTGATTGAAGTCAAAATGCCAGTTGCATACAGAATACACAAAAACTGAGGAAAGGTGCATATTTTCTTAACTTCAAGGGAATTGACACAATAAATTACATTGCTTGCTCTTTTAGCAAGTGACCTCATGGCTGAGAGAAAAAAATAGTACGATAAAAAAATCAAACAGTTTAGTTTCTTATCTCACATAAATTAATTCAATCCTCCATTATGTTCCTGCTTTCCTTGTTTCTCATTCTAAAGATAAGCTCATTTCTCTTTAAATTCATCATTAACTATTCACTGGAAAGTAATCATTTGTTTGGAAAAAACAGTCACAATTTTATCAGCTATAACAGAATAGTTAAAGTAGATCTTAGTGCTCATCCATTTGTATTTGCTCTTTTCAGAATCCACATGACTGCTAAAATCTAATGGCAAAACAGTGTGATTTTTCTGCAGCTTTAAAGCATTCATTTTTGCCTTTCGGCTGCTAACTAACTTATTTCTACTGTGAAATAAGTTCATGGAGATTATCAAAATTGCAAAATCGGATAGTGAAAAAAAAGAAATATGAGAAAGCTGTAATGCGTTTACATGAAGTACAAAAAAAATTAGATGTTAGACATCTGGAGGTACAGCTTGCTACAGCACTCTCCAGGTATGCCTTTGGTATCAGAAGAAATGTATTATTGTATCTCATCTCTATATATACTGTAAGTTGAACATTTTATCTTTAAGATCTTTAAGCATTATGAACAATTTGTTCCAGGCAGTCCCAGCATTAATACATACATATAAAATTGTCGTTGCACGAGTTGCATTTGTTACCAGTTTGCTTCTGGTTCCAATTTAAGGTATATAAATCATTACCTTTAAAGCCCTATATGGCATGGATCCAGGTTATCTGAGGAGCCATCGCATCCCAATGGGACTAGGACATTTCATTTGCTTCAGTGGAAAGGAGCCTGCTATGGACCCCATCTGCTAAGGAATCCCCTGGCCTGGGTCAAGGAGAAGAACCTTTTCCACTGTGGCCCCAGCTCTGTGGAATTCTCTACCACCAGAGATGGGAACTGCTCCCACCTTGTTAGCATGCCAGAAGGGTATTAAAACTTGGTTTGGATGGTTGGCTTGGAAAGAGGTGCTCACCACTGGAGATGGTTAATGGGATGACATCTCATCCCCATGCCACCCATCTCCTTGTTTATGGTTTTTGAAAATTTTTAAAATTTTAGTCCTTTTTCTATTTATCTTTTTGTGGTTTCTAGGTTGCCCAGAGTCTCCTTATTGAGGAGATGGGTGATATATAAATTAAATAAATTGATTAAATAATGAATGTAACAACTAATTGTACTTATGAATACACTACACATTACTAAAAATAGCAGATAGCTAAATGCAAAGTGATCTGACTAGAAATGACAGCCAATGAACCGCTGAAACCACACAATGCTTTCATGACCATCACAAAATAGCGTGTGCATTTCTAATATACTGTGCAGCTTGTTTTCAGAGATTTTTAGCAGTTTGCAAAGACATTATGCAGCTTCAGTGGTTTGGTGGTTCAAGAAACGAAAGAAGAATTCTGTCCACCATTTTAGTATAGATCACATGACATTTTAGTTGGATGTTGTTGTTTTTCTCTATTTACCCTGCTTCCAAAGTATAAATCCGATGCAAGTGTTGGTGTCACATCAAAGGAAAAAATACCAGTCACAAATATAAGAGAATTAATAAAGCAGTCAGAAGGAGATGAAATGTCATCAGATGTGGGAAGCATTTGGCTACAGTTGGTTAATGAACATTTTTAAAGAAATAAGTAAAGTAAGAATAACAGAGCATGTGAAAGGTCATGCCCTGACAAAAGCTACAATTATTATTAAACAACACAATGATTTAATCATTGAAATGGAAATGCAATTGATAATTTTGTTGGACAATCAAAATCAGCATAATTTCCCTATTAGCTTTACTTTATTGAAGAAAAGGCTTGAAACCTACTCAGTAATTTAAAAGCTGTATGGGCAGTAATGGAAAGCGACTGCAATAGAGATTTTTTTTTTGAGTGGGGGCTGGTTCAGCCATTTCAAAGTGAGAGTGAATTTACATAATATTAAAGATGAAACCATGCTTCATCTTGAAGTGCTGAGTGTGACTTTCCGGACATGTTTAAAACAATTATTGAAAAGGGATGTTATTTGCCAGAACAAGTATTTAATGTAGATAAAACTGGCTGATTTGGGGGGGGGGGGAATGTCTGAAAGGAGCTACAATTTTGAAAGAGGAAAAAAAGTGCATTGCAGCAGGCATAAGGCACTGAAGGATATCCTAACATTATTGCTTGGGGGTAAACGCTTCTGGAGATTCCAAAGTCAAGCCTTTACTTGTTTAAAAAGGCAAAGTCAAGATTAAATCCAAGGGCACTTCACCCTATCATGAAGGTATTTCTTTCCATTATTATATAACATATAATTATTATATAATAATCTATTGTTATTTATTCTATTATTATCATAATGCTTTGGTTAAAATTATCATTTTTCAAGATTGGCTCTTAAATCATTTTGTCCCTGTTGCTGAATGTTATTGCGTGATCAAGAAAATTCCTTTCAGGCTTCTTCTTGCGCTTCACAACACACTTGTACATCCAACTACTATAGATCACCTTCACCCAAATGCAGAGGTCTTATTTTTACTCAGACACGCACACATACACTATATCATTACATCATTACTTAAGCCAGACATGTCAAACACAAGGCCTGGGGGCCGGATCCGGCCCGCAAAGTGGTTTCATGTGGCCCGCGAAGCCATCCTGGAAACAGTGAGGGAACGGCCTCCACTGCCTTGGCCCTGGCCCAGAGACCCTCCTTCTGTCAGAGACCCTCAGATCTGTCCCACTCCTGCCCAGGCCCCCATAGGCACCCTTGATGTGAACGATGTAGAGCTGACCACGCCCACCCAGTAGGCCTTATGCACTCTAGCCACGCCCACCCAGTAGGCCATGCCCACCCAGTAGGCCACACCCACCAGGCCCCCTGAGGGCAACCGCAATGCTGATGCGGCCCTCAATGAAATTGAGTTTGACACCCCTGACTTAAGCCAATGGATCAGGGAGTAATAGCCTCCTTTAAGGCCTATTACTTTCTATACTATAGAAAGTTATACTATAACTTTCTCAGAGTTATACTATAATTTTCTCAAAGTTATATTATAACTTTCTCACAATCAGTCAGGGCTACCCAAGATGATGTGATGAGCTTAAAGGAGTTCTTGAAGGAGAAATTATAACATCTATGTGCCATCAAAAATGCTGCTGTTTCGTGAGATGAAGAGAAGCAGTCAAATACAAAAGGGATGAAACGAATTGTGCCCTCAATTTGGGAATGCTTTTCAGGAGTTTACAACTTACATCACTGAAGCCAGGCAAACTGTGATTGATACTGGCAATCAACTGCAGTTGCTCATCAGTGAAAATAAAGTTGATTGACTATCTTGGCAAAAAAACCTGCAGAACTTACAGTGATTTTATCTTTCTTATCAACAGTTAAGTCCAGGGTGTTCTGTGACACGTGCTTGTCTTTTTGAATTCTAAAGAAGCATTTTGGCTTCTTCGTTTTCTTTGTCTATTTTGTGGTGCTAGTATATTCTTGTTATCATGGTTTGTCACAGTTAGCCAGATGTTCAGACTTGGTTTGGCATTTTTCTCCACCTATCGAACCCTTTCCAAAGACTTGGGATAGACCAGGGGTCAGCAACCTGAAACAGTGAAAGAGCCACTCAGAACCGGTTCCCTCACAAAAGGAAAAACTGGGAGCCGCAAAAAATGTGTGCACATGCGCGTACATGCGCACATGCACAGAACAGGGTTGGACTGAAGAGTGGAGCCAAGGCGAGATATGTACCTACCCTGCATATTTGAATTGATTGGTTGAACATTTTTAGTCCCACTTTCTTTCTTTTTTTTTTTTTTGGACTGCACATGGCAGAGGACTGGGAGCCACAGGAGACGGCTGAAAGAGCCGCATGCGGCTCCGGAGCCGCGGGTTGCAGACCCATGGGATAGACAGATGTAGACATTTAATGATATTACAGATATCATCATAGGATGTAAGCTGTTCCAAGTAAACTGCTTTTGTATTATTTACTATATTATGTTTAAGATGTTGTGGTGCATTTGGAAGTATTTCTCTAGTGTTTTATATGCATACAAAGATAAAATAAATACTATATATAAAGGCAAACATTTAACTGACACTAAATAGCCTGTTCCAACTTGTGATTCTACAACACAGAAATGTAAAAGTACTTCTGTACTCTCAAGGGCTTACATTTGAAGCTTCTTTCTCTGACCTTTTAAAATTAATGGATATCTAGCAGGTGCTTGGTAGCCTTGAAACCAAGTAGCTCTTTACATAATAGTCACCTGTCACCTGGGAGATGCTGGTTTGTGCCTGAACCCTTACATAATTGGTATTCAGGGACTGGGCTAGCTGAGAGGTGGACCCTGATGTCTGATATAAAACTACTAGCTATGTACAAATCAACATGTACATTAAATATGCATTGTAGAAGGCAGGACTATGCCTTGTTGACTTCATTTCAACATCCATCTCCCATACATTTTGCTTAATGCATTGGGGAATTTTACACTGAGATCTGTTATGTACACTACTACAGTAGCCCCATTTTTGATTCTTCACTCAAGTGTATATATGTGTTAGGGCAGGGATCCCCAACCCCCGGTCTGTGGACCGGTACTGGTCTACAGCATGCCAACAAGTGGGCTGCCCAAACAAGCAAAGCTCCATCCTCGGGATGCAGGCAGTATTCAAAACCACATCTCCTCTGGTCCACGGAAAAAACCTTTCTCCATGGCACCGGTCCCTAGTGCCCAAAAGGTTGGGGACCTCTGTGTTAGGGTGAGGCAATTGGGCATGTTCTTGCTCCATTTCAGTATTCATTTAACAACACTTAGGTAAAGGGTGAGGAATTTCCAGTGCATGGACTTAATTTGAGTCTTATTTTATTGGAGAAGTCCCCTACCATTTTTTAAATATAAGTTCTCATGACAAGTTTTTAAAGAAATCTCAAATATAACATTAAAATCAAAGGGCAAGTCCACAATAGGAGCACTATCCCTAAGAAATTCAGACCTTGAACCAGGGGTGTCAAACTCAATTTCATTGAGGGCTGCATCAGCATTGCGGTTGCCCTCAGGGTCCCGGGTGGGTGTGGCCTGGGTGGGCGTGGCTAAAGTGTGTATGGCCTACTGGGTGGGTGTGGCCAGCTCTACATCATTTGCATCAAGGGTGCCTATGGGGGCCTGGGTGTTGTGATTCAGGGTCAGCCTGTGGGTTGACTGGGCAGGAGTGGGACAGATCTGAGGGTCTCTGGCAGGAGGAGGGTCTCTGGGCCAGGGCCAAGGCAGTGGGGGCCGTTCCCTCACTGTTTCCAGGATGGCTACGCTGGCTGCATGAAACCACTTCACAGGCCAGTTCTGGCCCCCCCCGGGCCTTGTGTTTGACATGTCTGCCTTAAACCAAAAGGTACTAGTAGCCAGAACAGATTCTTCACCAGAGGGATATGATTCTAAAATAAATGCCATAATATCTGCAGGATTATTAGTAGTGAAGCAGCAATAGCAAAAAGCCTGATTCTAAGAGCATTATAAATTCCAATAAAAGAAATATCATCCGATAGGATGAAGGAAACAGGTCTCTTCTCTTGTAGCCGTTCTTTACAATATACCTACAGAGTCGGAGGGCCCTTTATTTAAATAAGCCTTTAAAACCTGATACTGATGAAGGCCCCTTGTGGGATGCTTGGGAGGGTTATTTTTTTTACAGAAAAAAAATGTTTTCATTGTTTGGTATTGCACTGTTTTAAATTACCGGTATCTCATACTGTATGTTGGCCAGAGTAGTGAGGGAACTGGGTAAATTCTGTAAATTCAATAAAGAAATACACTAAATGAAAGACTCTTTTGTGTATTAAAGCAGTAATACTAGCTTTTAAAAAGGAGGGACTTTGCAACAGGACCCAAGGAGAGTGTCAGGAAACCTTGTTGCATAAGCAGAAGGCTGCCACCTTAGCAATGAATGTGGGTTTTTTTGTATGTCATAAATCCATGTTTTAAATATAATTTAAAGAACATATTTGAAACAGATAATTAGTATCTAACTCCTGTATTTCCTTACTAAGTCCCAGATAATTTAAATACAAAAGACAACTGCACATTTTCTGAGATAGTTTGCTACTCCAAATTAAATTTAAATGTAAGGACTGTGACATAGTAAGGCTCTGTATACATACCAGTTCTTTAAATACAGATTCCTATCATCATCTGATTCCACGCGGAAGCCTGGTATTATTAAAGTACATTGAGGATCTAGCCAAGTATTTTCTTCCTCTCATTATCTTGCCAATCAAGTTCAACTTAGAATGTCATGAATTCTCACATACAAAAACTCTTGTCCAGGCAAAACATGGGCTTAGGATGGCAGAAAACAGTTGGAAAAAACTTGGGGACACATGTGTCTCTTCTCTATGGCACACCTCCTGAATCCTCTGTCAAGTGGCAAAATATATAAATGGCCCAGGTGTAAAAGCCCTACTTTATCCTGACTGAACCTGGAACTGTGTGCCGTGTTCTGGTCTCCACAATACCAAAAAAATTGAGGGACTGGAAAGAGTAAATGAAGAGCAACAAGAATGGTCAGATGCTTGGAGGCTAAGCTCTATGAAGAGAAGTTAAAGGAATTTGGTTTAGCCTAAAAAAGAGAAGGCTAGGGTAGGGGTAGGCAACCTTGGCTCTTTTATGACTCGTGGACTTCAACTCCCAGAATTCCTGAGCCAGCCATGCCTACCCCTGGGCTAGGGGGAAGTATGATAGCAGCCTATCCTACATGTAGGGCAAAGAGTAAGACAAGACCTTGTGGATGGAAGCTTAACAGTGAGACGCAGGGGTCTTCAAACTTGGCAACTTTAAGACTTGTGGACTTCAACTCCCAGAATTCCTCAGCCACCCCTGGCTGAGTGAGAGATTCAAACCTGAAATAAGGAGGAATTTCCTGATTGTGAGAGTAATTTAGCAGTGGAATAGCCTGCTTTTTCATGTAATGGGGGCTCCATCACTGGAAGTTTTCAAGGAAAAAATGGATTTGTCCAGAATAGTCTGAGAATTCCTATAATGTGTAGAAAAGTAGACTAGAATCACCTCCAAGGTCCCTTCCAACTCTATAATTCCATGATATATTTTACTGAATTTTAAATATGCATAAATCTCTTTAGATATTTCAACTAAGATGCAAGCTACAAGTATTTCAAGTAGACTTATAACTAAGATACTTCAAAAAGCTCAACTAGGACCGATTAGCTGAACAGTTGCCAATTCGTGTTTAAGGGCACTTAACAACAAATAAGTTTAGAGAAGTTTGCAGACTTAAAAAAGTAAAGCAAGACTTCTATGACTTTTGCCTTGAAATCTATTAATTGCTGTTGCGTTATCATTTTCCTTTTAAAGAAACTAAAATAAATAAAACAGAACAAAGATGGCTCTGAACAAGCTCTGATGCGTATTTGGATGTTGCTAAGCAACCACAAAGCTTTTTTATTCTTTCAATCCAGGGAATTCATAATGCATTTATCCAATCTGACCATATGTTAGCTTTGTTTTACGATATGCTGTAATGCAGAAAAACTGTTAGAAAATAGGGGGTGGAGATCAGAAGGCTTTAACTCCCCCCCACACACACACACTCTCCCATCCTGGTTAATTACATACTGCATCTGATTATCATTTTAAAGCCATATTAGAAAAGAGAAAAATGTTAAAAGCAGTTCTCAACATGTATACTATTATGTTTTACATCTTCATCATTAATAATGAAGTGTATAAGTGATGTGCTAAGAAAAAAAAGCAAGTAACAATTCAGGCTGCATCACTAAAATTGTAGATTGTTCTGTGTTGGCCAAAACTCACCTCAATATTGGGTCTGCCACCACTTTAAAATAAGCATTTAACAAAGTAAAAAAAAACAAGTTCTGAGAAGGGCAATGAAACACTCTTCAACTGTCTGAAAAGAAGTTCTGCTCTTAATCATTCTAGAGGGCAGAACATGGAACAGTTTTTAAAGGAGTTCAGTGGATATTTCAATGGATATTTCATATATCAATTATATAATAATTTATTATATTAATATATATTTTCCCTATAAATATATCGGTTCAAAGAGAAGCTTGGCAGCCAACTGTTGAACATGTGTTAATTTGCATAGCCCATATTAAGCAGGGGACTGGCTAAAATGGATTCTTCCAACTCTGACTTTTTGATGCAGAATCAAAAGCCAGTAATTAGTAGCAGCAAACTGTGTATGTTACAAAATTAAAAAACTAAAACTAGAGCCAATGATGGATCATAAAGCCCTAATTACGGTAGTTGCAGCAAACTGTATATGTTACAAAATGGGGGAAAAAACCCTAAAATTAAGGGCAATGTCTAAAACAGTTATGATCTATAGAATATAACACAAATTTCACAATGCTTTTCTTCTGTGAAATGTAACATCACACTGTACAGATTACCATTACGACATTATCATGTTTTAATGTAGATAATGAGAAAGATCCCTTGACTATATATTTGGGTATAATTACCAGGATAGAAGAAGTGACCAAAGCATGCCAAATGATAAGAACTATAATTACGATATGTCGGCTGTAACTAATGGCTGTGGAAATCCTGAACTCGTACTACACTGCCTTTGAAAGACCTTGACTTTCAAGTCCAAAGAAAATGCTTAATATTTTATCATTTTATCATTCTGACATTTGTTGTTGTTAGCTGCAAAGTCGTGTCCAACCCATCGCAACCCCATGGACAACCTTCCTCCAGGCATTCCTGTCCTCTACCATCTTCTGGAGTCCATTTAAGCTCACGCCTACTGCTTCAACTCTGACATTATTACCGTGAAAAACACAGCCATAGGGATTTTCTAGTGAAGATACAGGTAATCCTCAATTCTCAGGCCCAAAATTACAATGGCTAAGGGTAACTCATGGCTGTTGCAAAATGTTGCATCCCGTCCCTCCCCCTGCAGCCATGTGATCATGATCTGGGTGCTTGGCAACTGGCTGCCAAGCACCCCACAATCATGTCATTGCCATTTGCAATCTTCCCTGCCAGCTTCTCCAAAAAGTCACTGGGAAAACAGGCAGGGAAGGTTGAAAATTGCTGATTCCTGCTGAGAAGACACCCTCTTATCTTTGGTGGCTCTTGTGAAAGAGACCATACAATGGCAAAACTTAAAAATTTAAAGAATTTGAAATAAATAGCAAAAAGATAAATAAGACGATGAACTAAGAAAATTATAAACAGATAAAGGGACCAGATAAATTTGGAATATTGACTTGTACTATAAGATTTGTGAAATTAACTATAAGAAAATAAACAATTCCTCATGGGAAACAAACTTTGTTTACTCTGAAAATTGCAAGTCATAGCAAAAGATAACTGAAGATTTAGAAACTGGATGTTAGAGGGAACTAAAGATTTTAAGCAAGGGAAAAAAAATTAAAAAGCCAGTTAATACCGGGACATTGAATGATGCAAAACAACATCAGAAATAATACAGTAGATCTTTGAAGAATGGAATCAGATAACCACATTGTCAGTAATGTCTGTTTCTATGGATAGACTAAGTCTAAAAGACGTTAATAAAGGAATTATAGATGTGGAATAAATTTTATCTGATAAGAAAAAAAATATCAACAACTGAAAATAACAGGCCAAAAGAATGATTTGGAAAATTATGCTTTACTGGATAATACTAAAGAAACTGGCTGACCTGTTAAAAATTAAAAGGATAATACAAATGATAAACCAAGAAAATTACCTGAAAAAGTGTTTTTTATGGAAATATAAGTAAATCACCCCTGAAATGGAGGGAACAATTATTTTTATTCACTTATACTAACAACTAACCACCACTATTTTTAGATGCTATAAAATGGACTCCCAATGGCATTTATTTTCATTCTCGATCCTAGCTTTGTAACAGTGTACTCATTCTCATACTTGAACTTTAGTAAATTATTTGACAGTCGTAAAGCTGAGACAAACTAGTATTCATTCTTAACAAAGATGCCTTTGAGGCAAAGCTGGCTGAGGAATTTTTGGAGTTGAAGTCCACAAGTCTTAAAGTTGCCAAGGTTGAGGTCCCCTGCTTTAAGGAGCTCAAAGGCAGAAAGCTAGACAAAAATATCTAGCCAAGTGCCAAACCCACAGAAAATGATGCACACTTGAATTTATAGAGCAGGTCCTAAACTGAGCACTGCCAAGAGAGACATCAACAATATCAATTACAACATCATTCTTCTTTTCAATGGCTTATCCATCAGCAACATTAATAGGCCATCAGCAGCACTACAATCCTATCATCCTTGTGCAGCTTGAAGGTTTGACAGCAGCAGATAATTGGCTTGCAGGCTGGAATCTTTTACCTTTAAATCTATCGCAGAATGAGGTAACATACAAGTTATGGCTTTTATTTTCCTTTCTTCCCTTCTTTTTTGTTTCTTTATACCCTGTTATGGTAGGCTAGGGTTCAAGTCTGCCATATGCCAAGCAAATGAATTATTTTCTGTATGACAGGTCACCTCTTTGCTCATTTTTTTCCAACATATGTACTTCCTATGGCCCATCTCAAATCTTGTTCTCTATAATATATCAGGGATAGCTAAATGGATCAGGGGGTGAAAAACATGTGGGAATTACAGTAGCCTCATCTCTCAATGCTCTGAAAAAATTGAAAGCAGGCAATTGTGCCAAACATAGCAACGAATTCTTATGCAGAATTTCATATATCATTGGAAATATATCTTGATTTTTAAGGAACCCTTAGCGATTCTAAGCAATTATTTTTACATTAAATATTTCAGCTATACCAGCCTAGTTTACATGGCTCTTAGGTGAGCAAATCTAGACTAGCCAAGAAGAGTCAAATTTAATTCCTTAAGCCATTTTTTTTTCTTCACCATTCTGGAAGATTCCTGTTGCTGATATAATCTTTGAGAGATATAGACTTAATTTCTAGAAAGCATAGTTAACATACCACACTTTGTATTTTTCAGATTAATGTTCATTCAAATGTTTATTTTAAAACTAAGTTATAAGAATGATTTCAGCCAAGTGATATGTTTGCCATGATAAGACAACCAAATTTTTAGTACGGTCTTCTCTATTGTAAGAAAAATCAAGATGAATTTTAGGGTTTCTTTTTAACAGTTAATCTAATACAATTGAACTATGGTGGCACATTCAAGATTCTTAATTTGTATATTTTGGGAAAGAATCACAAGTTTACTTGCACTGAATTCCCATACTGTTTTTCAATAGACCTATGTATTGTTTTAAAATCATACATTTATCTTTCCTGACTCAAAATGATTAAAATTGCTTTTTTTGAATTCCTAATAATGTATTGTAACACTCAGCTTGCTTTCCCTTAAAACCATTCATTCATCATTATACTTGTTCCCAGTGGTTTTTTTTTGTTGTTAAAAAAAAAGGTGCTGGAACTCACACACATCATACAACTCGCCTTGTCTACTCTACAAGGTTCCAACCAAAAAAGGTGGCGGAACTCTGTTCTGGGCATTCTATGACAAAAAAAGCCCTGCCTTTTCCCAATGTTCCTGGTTCTTGCTCAGCTAAATCTTCCCTGTTAGTCACTATCAAGTCAGGTAACTGATCCTCTTGTACATTCCTTAACCCTCTGAAGGAAAATTTCCTGGGAGCATCACGTTTGGGAGAGCTTGCCTCCCAAACAGATGTTGTGATAATTAAATTCTTTATCGCTATTTTTAAGTCTCTTGGAAAGATCTGCAGTTTGCTTTTGGAAAGCATCATTTAATACTTCTCCTTGACTGAGCAAGAAACATCAGACACTAACAACAGTATTAATTTTATAGATATTAGCTTGTAGTTACCTTCTTGAATTAAGAATTCAATCTCATTTTATTTTTCATAGTTTAAGCATTTGTATATAGAAACTGAAAGCCATGAAATTTATGAACCAAACATATTGTCATGGTTTAGACAGATGGAACTCTTCAAAAGAACTTCGAGGCATTGTTTACCTTAAAGAATCTTTTATTAGAGAAACAAAGTATTGGCACTACATAGTTGAAACCAGAAACTAAATTCCCCTCCCCTGGATACAAAGTAACAAAGTGCAATTCCCTCCTCCAATAAACAGTCATAAATCACATTCCCCAATTAGCTTGAAGCCCGGGCTTTCTCCCCAGCCCTCCAGCCTACCAAAACACTATCAGCTCTAGGCCCAATGTCCTTGGGTTCCCACAGCCCTATTCCCCCTCCCAGCATCAACTAATTCTAAAAGCAATAGAGAAAATGATTGCATTTCCATCTGTTGTCAAAGCAAGAACATCCTATGTTAGCAGCGTGGACACATATTTTTGATTTTCCACTGAATTTTTTAATAGTCTCTATCAGTGCTTTTTTTGTAAAAAAAAAAAAAAAAAGTGCCGGAACTCACACGTCACACAACCCGCCTTCCCTACCCTACAAGGTTCCATCCAAAAAAGGTGTCGGAACTCTGTTCTGGGCATTCTATGACAAAAAAAACCTGGTCTCTATTATAATAACATTGTTAACCACCTTCCATGATGTGTAGTCTTTTCTTATTTCAGGATTTTCACCTCCAATTCACAAAGAACTCAGCTGATTCAATTCTCCATGCTCTAGCCAAGCATAATTTTACCAATTCTTGTGAGGTAGAATTAATGTCATGTCATCTTTGACTACCAATTAAAACATAGGATACAGTTCCAGAAACAAAATATTTCCTGTCAACATCACTTGTACAGTCACTCGTTTGCTCATTCATGTATTTTTGTTTCTGATTCTCTTCCATAGTGTAGAAGGATAGAAAAAATGTTACCTAAACTGAGGTTCTTGAACTTCCTCCAAGTCCACACCAATATGATTATTCTTGCTGTTAGAAGTATCCAGGGCTTTTTTTCTCATAGAACGCTCAGAACGGAGTTCCCGCACCTTTTTTGGATGGAACCTTGTAGGGTAGGCAAGGTAGGTTGTATGACATGTGTGAGTTCCGGCACCTTTTTCTTTTACAAAAAAAGCACTGGAAGTATCATTTGGTAAAACTCAGATAAACAGGGTGGGGGGTGTATTAACCTGGAAAATATTTTGGGGAAATTGCTGACCTTTACTCTTGACAAATACCATACTCTGTGAATTGAGAAGTCTCCTCAAGCTATATTTCTATTTCTTTGCAACATCAAAATTTCAACTTATTTTGTATTATTGTATGGTGCAGTTGTATTGCCTCTGACCGTCATCCTGCCTTCTACCATGTGGTACTATTCATTTCCTGTTTTGTTTTTGTTCTGAAAGGGCTTAAATTCGAGCAATGTAGAATATATTCTGCTTCTGACAGTCAGGCTAATCCATTGGACTCCTATGTTTGTTTTCCTTATGTGGAATTGCTTCTTCTTTTAGTTTCTGTTGCATCACTTCCTTCCTTTGATCTAATAAATCTTCATCTTCTTTCTTCAATAAAATATACCAAGTGCTCCAAAACTGACCTTTTCTTGAAGGACTACTACAAGCATGTACTTGTTGCAAACACTGCAAATACATGCCAGGCTATTCTCATGACAGGAACACAAACATGGCACAAATATTGCAGGTCAAATTCATCTTTATTTACTCAGTTTATTTTTATTTCTTTCTTGAGCTCACACATTAGCCAAATATTCATTGCTAACTAGGGACTTTCCCTTCAATTTCCTGAGAAAATTCCCTTAAGCTGTCTTAATATAATCACTCTCCGGAAAATTGTATTGCTCTTCCAGACTTCAATTATTACCTACAATGGACAATCAGCGTCTCTTAAAACATAACTTCTGCAATCAGCAGCTATTCTGGAGCTTTACCCAGAATAGTAATTTACTATTAGCCATCATCATCACTGAAAATATACTTCTTAGAAAATATAATCCTTTAGAAAATATAAGGTCTTGGTTCCTCTTCTCTTTTTTTCCTTTTCCCTATTGACAAACTCACTAGCTCTCCATCTTCACTTACTCACTTCTCATGCTTTGTCTTCATATACCATATATAGCAGAATAGGGGAATAGCATAATGTTTACATCAAAAAAACTGTTACTCAGAACCAAAGAATCTTACTCTAAGAATACAGAACTCAATGATAACCACTAAACCAGGGGTCTTCAAACTTGGCCCTTTTATGACTTGTGGACTTCAACTCCCAGAATTCCTCAGCCAGGGCTGGCTGAGGAATTCTGGGAGTTGAAGTCCACAAGTCATAAAAGGGCCAAGTTTGAAGACCCCTGCACTAAACTGTATTCAGATAGAGGTTAAATGGGAAGAAACTGCCTATTTTGTTCTGAAAATTTTTTATGTTGTTTTATTATACATAAGAAATACCAAAATATACTTTTTGAAGACAAAAAAGAGCTATTCAACCTTTAAGCCCTTGCTATAGCCTATTCCAATAACTGGATCAATGAATTAAAACTTGGCATTTATTTTAACAGCAGGACCTGCTTCAAAGCCTGCAACAAAACTAATATTTTAGAATGGGAGACATTCCTAGCATTTGAACTTTAGGAAGAAGCGCACTTTTGGAATTCCCCCATTATCTATGGACCAATTGTACTAACTTGTTTGACTAATAGAGGATTGAAAAAGTACTAGCACTGTTAACTGAGCCCACTGTAGCTAATACTGTTAGAAGTTATCCAGCTTTTCTTCTATACCATCACTTAGGCTAAAATGCAAGGAAAATGGCTAGCCTTGATGAAATTAATAAAAGCGTCTCATTCTGTAGTGCTATAGTCACTGGAACAAATTATGCCATTCCATTTTACGATCAACAGTATACTTAAATGTCATTTTCCTTAAAAAAATTAAAATGCAAAATTATTGAAGCCTTTTACTTTCAACAGTTTACCTACCCACTTTAAAAAACAGTTTAAAAACTGACCTCATACTGCTTTAAATTTGTATAACACTTCATATTTCACCTCAAAATAAAATTTTACATGCCATTTAATTTTTCATAAATACCACTAAACTACATTTTGCAAAATATTATGTGTTATTATATCCAGAAGTATGCTTTCCAGGTGCCCAAATAATCTGTAGATCTTTGGAAATTAAAATTAGGTATCTACTTATTCTTTGGATCTTGCTCATTGACTAAGCACCAGTTTATTGAACTCAGCACACCCTTCCACATGGTGGATTGGGCAAATATCTAACATTAGTGCTGTACAAAACATTCAAAAGAGTGCTTCACAAACTGTGTTGGCTTAAGGAAAGTGTTGCTTCTTCAACCAGTGAAGCACACTCTGGAAGACAGACAACTGTTTGAAGAGGTTTTTTTTTTCCAAACTATGTGCAACTATGTACCTAGAGAGAAAACATTTCTTCCAGGCTGTTTCTTATTTTTTATATATATACAGTATTCTATTTCCCTTTTATTGTATTAGTTATACCTTCTCACACTGCAACAGGATATACAATATTTATAAAATAGGGTTTTCCCCTATTATAGAAATAACAAAAACATTTAATTCTGGGATTACTTACCTATTCATATGTATTAGTAAACCAGCGTAATTGCCTATTGCCAAAACAAATTACTAATATGTGCATTATAATTGTTTAAGATACAATTCTATCTGACAAACAGATTCATTTATAAAAGTGT
The DNA here is from genome assembly GCF_947247035.1 of Vipera ursinii. Classification (NCBI taxonomy): domain Eukaryota; kingdom Metazoa; phylum Chordata; class Lepidosauria; order Squamata; family Viperidae; genus Vipera; species Vipera ursinii. The sequence goes on from NC_139512.1 coordinate 63,928,486, forward strand.
CTGACAATGATAGGTTTGCTGAAATAGATAGCTTTGAATATGAATATAATTTCTGACAATCTGCTGTCCGCTCAATAATTGTTTTATGTTTAATCTTTTATTTGCATGACAATGTAGCCAACCACTAAAATGACAAATATGGTATTAATTTAATTTGACATAATATTTATAGATCTAGCTAAGCTTCCTCATGATTATACACATATAATATGAGACATGCCAACATGCATACAAGAATGAAATGTCAAGCATAATTATTCTCTCCACGATAGCGGTTCAATTTCTGCAACATAAATGTATTATTACAGAATATTACAGACTGGTTTTCCAAGGTTTTTAAAATACTAAATATGCGAAAGTTTACTCTAGAAAGCAGAACAACATACAAGGCATTCTTTGTTACTGAAATGCTACCCAGTTGTTCTTGCATTCTATATCCCATAAATCTCAGCCATTATAGCTGATTGTGACTGCAGTTAAAATCCAGTAATGGCTACAAGGAAGTGAGTGCCCAGCTCACTGTTGTTCAGTTCTAGGTAGTTTTTACATTTCAGTGTATAAATTAAAATAAATGGATAATTCAAATATGTTTGTTTGATTAATTTATTTGATGAATATTCTGTCTTTAGCGTTTTTAAGTCATTTAGTGTAAAAAGAAAATATTGTGAAGGTCAGCTACTTTTACAATGTTCATTTATGTCCCTTAAAAGCTTTTGTGTGGATAAAATCACTAAAATTGGTTGTAGCAGGCAGGGAGATCAGTATTAGTATTAGAAAAACACATTATTCTATCTCTGGAGACTCAAGCAAGGGGCTGAAGAAAGGAATAGACTGATCCAATCAATCAGGAGGAGAATAAGCTTAATCTGGGTTGTCTGAAATATGGAGAAAGCTGGTTTAAAGGTAAGAGAGGTGTGTTCACAGGATTCACCTTGCCTTATTAGGCACTTCTGCCTTTGGGAAAACTAGCTAACCTGAAGTTATATGAACAGAGAAACCAGGTGCAGCCTTAATTAAATCAAGAGCAACTACTTCTATTTCTGATATTTGTTGTTTCTCTTAATACATGAATTACAAAACATAAATACAATGGCCTGATTGAGGTGAAAGTTTCTGCAGAGAGAATGCAGGTGAAGATTTGGATTGCCCCCATTTTCTCTTTCTTTGTGTTTCATACCTCCCCATTCACCCCCAAAAAATGGACAAGAAAGGGGTGGATCCAGCCCAATTTTTTTGCAGGTAGCTGAGTTCAAAACAGCTGACTTCACTTTTACCCTCACTTCCAGGTCTAGACTATACACAATGTCTAAGCCAGACATGTCAAACACAAGGCCCGGGGGCCGGATCCGGCCCGCGAAGTGGTTTCATGCGGCCCGCGAAGCCATCCTGGAAACAGTGAGGGAACGGCCCCCACTGCCTTGGCCCTGGCCCAGAGACCCTCCTTCTGCCAGAGACCCTCAGATCTGTCCCACTCCTGCCCAGGCCCCCATAGGCACCCTTGATGCGAACGATGTAGAGCTGGGCACGCCCACCCAGTAGGCCATATGCACTCTAGCCACGCCCACCCAGTATGCCACGCCCACCCTGGCCACACCCACCCGGCCCCCTGAGGGCAACCGCAATGATGATGCGGCCCTCAGTGAAATTGAGTTTGACACCCCTGGTCTAAGCAAAAGTAAAGATATAAAAAGGTAAGATGGTCTAGACTATACACAATGTCTAAGCAAAAGTAAAGATATAAAAAGGTAAAATGATCTCCCACTACTTTACATTGACCATTTTACACCTCTGACTCTAACCTTAGAAATGTCTGGGTTTCCAGTACCTGCAATACATTAATGGATTTGATTAAATATCTTAGGAAAAGATAATAAGATCATGGTTAAAAGCACTCTTACAGAATGGAGGAAAATTGAGGCATGGAGTTCTGTTTGTGCAAATACCTCATAATGAAACAGAAACAGGAAGAGTATGTAGGATCAAATCTGGGTCGGTCACCAGGACCAGAGGTTTAGCCTTCCAAGCTTTTGGACTCATGCTGGAGCCTTTCCTCAGGGAACTTCTCTCTTATCAGCACTTGAGACATTCTGACAATGTGAGAAGGTCAGAGAGAAGTTCCCCACGGAAGGGCTCCAGCATGAGTCCTAAAGCTCAGAAGACTAAGCATCTGGTCCCAGTGGCTGACCCAAATTAGATCCTGCAACAATATCCTGGGACATGTATATCTGCCGTCATTCATGAGAATATGTCTGATTATAAACAAAATTGATAAACCCTAATATATTATTTTTAAACTCTATAAGAATACAAATAATCTACAGAAATACATTAATGCGTGGTTTATTGAACTAGATGAATTCAAACTTCACTTTTCTGTGAATTGCGGTAGTTAAGTTCACAAGACATATATATATATCCAAACCAAACAAAGAATTTTATACCAAAACACCATGAGTGAATCAGGTCTAGGACTGTAAGGTACAATCCTAAATCACTGAGCTTAGTTGGGCTTGTTTCTGAATAGACACAAGCAGACTCCATTTCAATGTTGTAATCCCTTGCACAATTATCTGAGTAATCATGCATAAAATGGAAAATAATTGGAAATGCAGCTTACTGAGAATTACATTTTATCACACAATTGAAGAACAGTGTCCTTGTATAAACAACGCTGTCAATAGATTGAGGCTTTTAAATATTTGACTAAGTTGTAAAGTATGCATTATAGCCCATTCAAATTATTTTTCTGGGATTACTTTCCTATTGAAAAGCAACATTAAACGAAAACAAATTATCTTGTAAGTGCAAATGCAAGGTTATCTCCTTGCTGGAGAAGGAGGTGGGAGGAATGAAGGCCAGCCTTTCTTTTTTAAGGCTTAACAAGGCTTAACCATTTGTACTGTAAATGTTTTGTAGTTCTCCCAATAAAACTTTTGAGGAAAAGAATTCCCAAGCTATTAAAAAAAAGGAAAGCAAAGCAAAGCAGCCGTAGGTACTACACGAAGAGGTCTTAACAAGGTCTGTAAAAAGAGAACAAGTACAAAAAGTTGTTGAGTATCAGAGGTAGGAGGTGGGGGATGACAAGGAAGATTTCCAATGAGAGTAGTGAATATTTGCAGTTATGTGGTATAAATCAGTGGACCCTAACCTTTTGGGCACCAGAAACCGGTTCTGGGGAGAGAAGATTTTTTCCACAGACCAGAAGGGCGTGTGGTTTCGCATGCTGCCTGTATCCCGCAGATGGGGCTTCACTTGTTTGTGCGGCCTGGTTTTTGGCATGCCACAGACCGGGGAAGTCTATGGACCGCAGATTGAGGACCCCTGGTATAAACAAACAAAAGAGATGGCCCATGTGACAGAAACTGACCACCCAACTTGAGGCTCTGAACATGGCAGTCTGTGCACCATATCACTTGAAATAATTTTATCACTCCAATCTTACAGAACAATGGAAAGAACTATCAACTCTGCGGGGATGAAGAGTGAATACACTGACAAGCTGTGAGAAGAAAAAGGAGATGTATAGAAACAATGGGAAATGGTTAATAAATAAGGAGAAATACAAACTGGTAATTCAACCCTATAGAGGAGTCAGGAATGGCTAAACTTAAGAAAGAGATGGTGAGGCATGCAAACTGTAATATAGGGGCTTGGGGATACATTTGAAATGAAGTAAGAGTGAAGGAGGCAGTTGGTTTGTTATGTTGTTAGTCTATCTTATAGTGTTGTTAGTCTGTTTTATGACTAAAGACCATCCACTGAATCTCTGACAAGCCTGACACTAACCTAGTTCAGTATTGTTAAAAATACAGCAAGAATCCATATTACTACTTTAAAGTAACTGAAGTCTCCAGTGACAGATGAATTATATCTTAAACTGTTAAAAGTGCTGGCAGAAAAGATCTGAAAACTAGTAATGTAATTTTTGAAAACCACTGGAGAACAAATGAGATGCCAGTAGAGAGGAGAAAAGCAAACATAGTCCCAAAATATGTTTTTATAAAAAAGGACCCAATAATCTACCGATTTAATGTCTAACCCTGGGCAAAGTATTGAAACATATTATGGAGGAACATTATCTGTAAACAGTTGGGAAAAAATGCTACCATTATCTAAAGCCAGCATAGGTTTATCAAAATCAACATCAACGACGACTAGTATCAGGTCAGACTCACATTATCTTGCTAAAGGACATGTTGTGGATATGATGTACTTCGATCTCAGTAAAGTTTTCCACAAAGTCCAGGCTACATTCATAAAAGCACTGTGTTCACTCCATGAAAGGTAATAATTTTTCTATGCACTGTATTTCACGTGGAACATGCAGAAGCTAGAGCAGATTCCAAGGAAAGCTACTCAGAGGATAAGGCTTTGGAAAACCAACAGTGAGGAGCAGCTAAAGGAGATAAGGATGTTTAGCTAGAAAAAGCAAAGCAAAAGAAATAGGATACTTATTTACCTATACAGTATTTAAAAGGCTGACACATGCAAAAGGAAATGGGCTGGTTTTCTGTTGAAAATAAAGCGTAATGGGTTCAATTAAAACAAAGGACAGTCAAACTGGATATTAGAAGGAATCGGACAAGCAGTGGAACAGCTACCTATAATAGTGATAGTTTCCCTCCCTGAAGTTTTCAAATGGAATCTAAGATGGCCACCTGTTGGGGATAATGGACTCCTAACCTGAGAAGTGGGTTGGACCAGAAGACATTCTAGGGCTCTATGAAATAATAATGAGAGGAAAGTGGTTTTGCTTTTCCTTCTTCAGCTTAGTCATTTCATTGTGATGTGAAGAAAGGTCATTCTGTCAATGTGGTTCTTAAGAGTTCTATACCAAACTTGGTCTGACAGGAGAAAACTTGATTCTGCTATTTTAAATCAGTGCAGTTGGCTAATGCTCCAGAGCTTTACTGGAGACTAAACTTATGGAATCTGGTTCCAAGAGCACAGAGCCCTAGGAAGGGCATTGTATGTTCCCTCACTTAGATATTTGAGCTTATTCCTACATACCAGCAGTAAAGACTGGATTGTCAACACAGATGGTCAAAGAACTTCCAATCCCTACATTTCTCTTTTTAAAAAAAGCTTTCAAAGAGTGTGTCTTCTGGTGATTGCCAAGGCAAAACTCTGCAATTTCTTGGCAAGATTTCAGAAGCAGTTTGCTATTGCTTTCTTCCTAGGGGGTTGAGAGACAGTGACTAACTCAAGTTCACCCAGCTGGCTTCATACTTAAGACAGGATTAGAACTCGTGGTCTCCTGGTTTCTAGCTTGGTTTTTTAACAATTACCAAACTGACTCTCTTATACAGTGAAATGGTTCTCTTCTATACATTAAAGATATACAAAGATCGACCTTAGTTGTGGCAGTAATTGGAAGTGGAATCATGAGACTCTCCCCGATCATTAGGCAAGGGAGGAATCAAGCCAATCCCATCTTGATTCCTTCCAGTCCCAAGTCTTAGTAAGATAAGGGACCATATTTTCTTCAATTCCCACCACCACCAAGCCCCCATCTCTGCACTTTGGTCACCCTGCACTCTGCTGCCTCTGCCAGCCCTGGGCTCTGTTCATCCTGTGCTCTGCTCATCCTGCCCTCTACTCACCCTGCCTCTCTGTACTTTACAGGCCCTGCTGCCCTGCCATCCCCAGGTGACTTTTGCCATCTTCCTCCTGTTGTTTACAAGGCATACTCAGCCTGGCCCTTCATAAGGGCCTTTCTCCCACGGCTGCATGCAGCCTGGTCCAAATCATGTACAGTTCTCTTGCAAGATGTAAGTACCATTCCTTCAACACCAACATAACTTCAACGCTTGCTGAACAAATGGTCGGTAAGCAAGGACTAAATGTATATTGAATGTATATTAAAACATATATTGAACATATATATATATTCTATGGCACAGGTGTCAAACTCGCCGCATCACAACTTTTTTGCAATACTGCAGCTGGGGGTGGGGGTGGCCTCCGCATGATGCAACCAGCCCACGGGCTAGCAGTTTGACACCCCTGTTCTATGACCTCCCAAGCAGTTGTGTCTCCTTTCTTTGTCAAAAAAGAAGCTCCTTTTTATATTTGTTACTTTAGCCAATGTAATCATAAGGGACCACCAGAAAATCTATCTGTTTAGTGAGCAAATAACCTGAAATCAAAGTGTCTTCATTCACTATCAAAATTAATGGAAAATGCCTTACTTATAAATTCAAAGATGATGATTATTTCAAACTCATTATGATAGTGTTGATGGTAATAATTAAGTTATTTTAGATCATTTGAAATTTATAAAGGTTTTATTGCTCACTCAAGGTCAAAAGCTTCTGGGCAAGTAAAATCAACAACACTCACAAAACATATTATAAAAATTAAGAATAGTAATCAATTCACTACTCGTATATTAAATAATAAATAAATCCTCCCCCAACATGGATGCTAATAAACCTAACTCGGGTTGAAGTCTTAGTAAAATCCAACTAACTTTAAAGCTCTGAAAACCATGAGAGGGAGGTTTATGTGGAAACAAAGAGTCCCAAAGTGTGAGGGCTGCCACAGGACCATGCAACCATTATAAATACATGCTGATTACCAAGTGCTTGAATTTTAATTTATTTTTTATTTTTATTTTAATTCCATTTATATCCCGCCCTTCTCCAAAGACTCAGGGCGGCTTACAAGCTTAGCAGTAGCCTTCATTCTATGTATATGCCTGCTTATTAGGGCTTTCACACACACACCCAAGCGGCATTATTACAAAGTCAGCTTAATTGCCCCCAACAATCTGGGTCCTCATTTTACCTACCTCGGAAGGATGGAAGGCTGAGTCAACCGTGAGCCTGGTGGGACTCGAACCTGCACTAATTGCAGGCAGCTGGTGTTACTTAAGGAGGCATTAGCCCACTGCTCCACCAAGGCCCACTGCTCCACCATAGTCATCTGACTATGGGGATCCTATGATGGTTGTAAGAGTGAGGACCGGTCAAAAGTCACTTTTTTCAATGTCATTGTAATTTTGAATGGTTGCTAAACAAATGGTTGTAAATAGAGGACAATTGGCACTTATAGTCAAATGTCACCATAGTTCAAAAGAAAAGTATCAAAATATGTGATTTAAAAATGAGATCAGTTTCCTACAGATTAAAGGAAATAATATATATCCATCCAATCTTACAAGAACTAGGCCCTCTGCAGTTGCTCATCTGTGATGAAATCCAACGACATTTAACATTTATATATTTACCTATCGTACCTGTTTTAAATGAATAGAGCCACAGTGTTCCTTTGTAAGACTCCTGCTGTTCTGAATGCTGTTTGCCAGTTCAAAACTACTGAAACGTCCTGTTGTTTTAGATTAGTTACTTCAATTAAAAAAAATCTATTAACTGTTATCCTTGACAGCTGCATGGAACCCAAATTTTCAGAGGCAATATGGACACAAGTACCAGGGGAGAAAAGAATAAACTAGGGATGGCATTTGCAGTTATCTCACAAAAACATCCAGCTAGCCATGGCTTAAGATACTTTCCATAAATGGCTTTGATGTGTGTAGCAAGACAACTGTTTGTTTCTTTCTTAATAGCTAACATTTAAAAACCCCTAGTAATTTTACAGAGGTGAGCAAAGGCATGCCATTTACAAAGCTGAAGCCATGTGAAGCATAATTTACTTAAAATGTTTAGCCAGCTAATGAATCAGAAGTTAAGAAAAATATAAGTTTTCATTTGTTACACAACCTGAATTTTACTGGAGTGTGAAATGACTGCCCAAACATTTCCATTATTATTTTGCTACTATAGTACTGTACTGATTGTGAGCATGCTGCTGTAACAGATGTATATTAAGCATTAAACCATATACATTTTTAGAAAATGAACTGTGCCTCTTTATAAAGATGTCATGCCATGCAGTTAAACTGGGGTAATACCATGTCTTTGTTAACAAAAGTGTATCTTCATTGTGATTTCACTTATTTTATATAATATGCTTGGAAAGATTTATATCTTTCAATTCCTGGGCCAACCTAAAGGACCAGCCAAACATCTCTGCATTGTTGTAACTATCATGCATAAGGCAGCAAAGTACTTGTGGGACCACCATCCTTTTAGGTTAAAGTTTGTGATTATAGATAATACCTGTTATTAGTTTGATTCCATGAAAGAATCCTTTAATCCCCACCAACACACACACAAAAAAGATGATTTGATTTGAAATTATTGGGAGACTTCTCTGGTTTTACTTTTATTTAAACATGATGGCACTAGAAATGTAAATAAAACCTAGTTATGTAGCAGGAATCACATTGTCACTGGGGGGGGATACTTCAGGTGGGAAAACAGTAGACTGAGATCCCATGGAAACATTACAGGAATGAAATCTGATTTGCCGAAAGGAAAGAACTTGAGATCATCCCATATGTACTTCAAAAAACTGTTCGTTTTCTTCAGTAGACTGCAGGAACCTAGGTTTTCACAATTGGCTTGCAAACAGTTGAGGGTTATGAGATTTCACCAAGCTCAAGTCCCACAATGCAGTCTTTACAGATTCAAGGTTCACTCAAATCTCACTTCTTAATCACTTGAATGTATCAAAAGGGTAATTAAAGTGTTGATTTCATAAAGTTTTAAATAGATTAAGGGTACAGATGGACTAGAATTATTTAAAATTTGTTATAAGAATCCTTTCTGCGGGAAACTGTTTACATCTCAAAAAAGAAAAATTTGAAGGTTGGTCACTAGAGAACACCAGAAGGAAATGAATACATCAAGGGATCTGTTGAACAAGATCTATAACTATTGGGTTTAGAAAATAATTTTAAAGATATCTGCTATTAGAGATAAACCAGATGGTATCATGGAAAAAGAACAAGTTGCACTGAATAAAACTGAAATTGATTTTAAATGTGAATTTAAAAACAATAATCTACAAGAAAGAGATGAAAAAACATGAAATGTTTTGCACTATTGGATATACAAATGAAATAATGTCTCTTAACAATTTAAAAAGACAAGTACTGAATCAGAAGAGGTTATCTTTTTATACTAGATTCACCAGAGGGGCTTGTTACAAATGATTCTGTGAGAAGAGACAATGAGAATATGAAGAGCGACATTGATAAATTGTTTAAACTGGATTTACAAATGGGGTTTCTGAAAATTGCCAATGATTTTGTGAGAAAAGACAAAAAGCATAAAAAGAATAGATGCTTAGACATTTATCTGAGAGCACTAAAGATTCTTGTGAGAAAGGGGAAAGAAAACAAAATTGGTTTATTTGATCAAGGTTTAAATAGGTGGAGTATTATTTGGGTAATATTTACTAATTTATAATGACTAGAACTGGATGACGATGTTTTAAAGGTTTTACTTACCTAAAGAGATGAAACAGGGTGATTTGTTTAAACAGAAAATGAGATATAAATGCAAAAGAAAAAATTCGAAGTAAGTTTATTAGATATAGCTTGTAATAGTTGTCATTATTTATGATAACCCTTAATGGGCTTTTGCTGATTTAAGATGGAGTGATGAGGCTTTAAAGATTTGTTTATTTAGAGATGGTTGGTTCTACTGTAAGGGATGGTGACAAGTTGTTAATGTAAAGGATGGTGATGTTGTATATTTTTGCTTCTTTTGATGTTGGTTCTTCTTTTTCTGCACCTTTTTACTTTTCTATTTTTTTTGTTTTCATTTTTTTTAATTTTTTAGTTTGTATTAAGTTTTCTATGTGTAATCCGTAATAAAAAATATTATAAAAACATAATGTAATTGGGTAATTGGTTACTATATGTCAGTACATCAGATGCATACATTAATATGATAATGTTGCACACACAGGAACTGCAACCAAAAAATATAAATACAGACTGCAATTCAGTAATGAGTTTGATGCTCTCTCCCCCATTGCATCTCATTCATTTGGGGGCAAATCTCACTTTGTATTCGTAAAGCAGAGCAAATCTACTTATAGTTTTCACAGTGGTAAAATGTAGCATACTTCCAATATGGTTCTGTTTATCTGAACGGTAGCAGGGACATAAATTTATCCAGCCTCATGCCCATCCCACCTATCCACCCATCCCCGTGCATAACCTCTTTCTTCCTGTTACTCTTCCAATTAACGCAATAAGGAATCAAACTCTAGAGAAATTTAGGAAGCTCAATACAGTAACCCTCCTTATATAACCAAAGAAAAACCTTTCTTTTGATACAAGGTGCAGTTCTATCGGACAGCCATTGGTCAGGAATGGGAGAGGGTTTCTTGCTTGAGCAAGAGGTCAGACTAGAAGACCTCCAAGGTCCCTTCCAACCCAATCAATCTCCGTTCTATGTTCCTTCGAGAAGACTCGCATTAACGTAGCCCCTAGATAAGCTACTGCATCAGGATCTCCCTTTTATCTCGGGAGGAACCTTAATAAAAAGGCAGCCCAGAGCCCGCGGGAGTTGCAGCAATAAGAAGTGGGCCTTCCCGGGACGGAGCCGTTTGCTCCGCTGCCTTTCTCTCCGAGGGGCACCGGACTAGCCGGCGACCGTCTCGGCCATGTCATGGGAAGAAAGAGGGCGGTGCGGATTCCTCTTACCGACTCACAGCCGCGAGACGCGGAGGGAGCGGAAGCGGCTGCTCTGCCGCGAGCTCCCCGCCTGCCGCGTCCCCCGCCTCCTCGGCTGTGGCTGTCCTCGCTGCTGCTCTCCGCCGGCTTCTCCCGGCCGCCCGGCCGTCTTCGGTTGGGCCGGCCGCCTGCCCTTCGGGGCCGGCCGCCACGATCGGGCTGCATTGGAATGCCTCGGGCGAGCCGCGCTCGACGCGGCCGGACTTTAGCGGGATTCGCGTGGCTCTCCGCCTCCGCCGGAAAAACAGGCCGCTGCAGGAACTGGAGGCCGCGTCAGCCGGGCCCGAAGGATGGGGTCACTGAACCCGCGCCAGGCGCTTCCCCGCCGGCGCTCTCTGCCTCGAGAAGCGGATCCGAAAGAGGAATGCCGCTGCGGGGCTGTTGCAAATGGAGCGCTCGGCTACTTTGCTTCGAGAAGAAATACAGAAAAGCGGATAAAATGGATCCAAGCCCAAATTTCTAATAGTTAATGGCATTATCCCATTTTCTTAAAGCGTAATAAGACGTTATGATTAACTCTGGTGGTGATGTGAGTGCATCCATAAACATGCACGTTAAGAAGTAATTTCCCTTTAAATCCTTAACATCATAGAAAAGTAACTTAACTTGTACCAGAAGAAGTCACAAGTCCATTAATTCAACTAATGTACTTCTCATAACAACAATGCAGCACTGTATCTTAATCAAGTTCTGGAGAAACCCATAAAACCAATTTCGACGCAATACAAAATTAAAACATATAGCTCTGTCTCTTCCTCTGCAGCTGCACCTCACTTTTAAATAAGATGCCTTGTCCTGTGGATAGTTCAGTAGCATCTAGGAAGAGGCTTGTCAATACACAAACACACATAATATTTAATAGAAGAGTGTGCACAGAAGTGAAAGAAACCCCAAAGTTGCCATTGTAAAATCAAAACTTTTGTTTCACCAACCAGTCTATTGGGATGACCTCAAGAAGTTAACTTCAATCCAGCTCCAATTGGCCACTATGGGCTATTGGATATAAGCTCCCTTCTCTCTTAACTGTTCAGAGTCTCATTTTGGCCTCTTCTCTAATCTACCAGGGTTTTTGAGCTGAACCAACCTCAATATTTTAGTCTTTGTTGTAACAGTTTATTGTATTATCTTTTTTTTCCTGATCATGTTTGATTTTTGGAGAATGCCTGGACAAGTCCTTACAGTTTCCTTGGCAGAAGGAATTTGCCATTTCCTTCTTCTTAAAGCTGAGAGAAAGTGACTGGCCCAAGGACATCCACCTGACTTTGTGCCTAAGGCAGGACTAAAACTGAGTCCCCCTGTTTCAGTCCAATGCTTTAACCACTACACCAAACTGGCTCTCGTTGCATTATCCGTTACATTTCACATTGTTCTTTTTTGACAATAACATAATTCAATTTCTTCCGGCCCAACACCTTTTACCTCTTTGTAGTATTTTCTCTGCTAAATGTCATCTTTGGTTTCTTTTATTAACTTGTCAGATCCTATTTCTATTTCTGTTTTTAAAGGCTCCTTGAAGACTTATTTCAGTTCCAAAAATATGTTTGCAGTATAATAGGACCGTAGTATCTCTGATGTGCAGTGCAGTGCAGTGAAGTGCAAAAAGAATGCTATCTGAATCATCGCATATCAGATCTGGAGATTCACATCTGAATATATCTCAGGTTCTTAACTTTCCTTCTAGGTTGTGGAGCATGCCTTTCATTCTGTTGGCTGGGAATAATAGGTGTTTTAGTCCAAAGTGGTTGGGCAGCACCAGCCTATGGAGGCCATCAGTGCATCTCTCAATATATTATTTTAGTTGATACTATTTTATTATTACACTTTGTTAATACTCACAGATGCATACCTGGCATCTAAAACCATCATCTGTGATCAGAAGTTGCAACTCTAGTATTCTGGTAGGGCCAATTGCTAGAACATTCTGACCTTTTTTGCCTTTAAACATTTTTTCCAGGTGGAAGATGTTAGCAGTAGAATGGAACTGAATTTGGTTTCCATTTCAATTTTCCATAGTACAATTAATCTAACTTTGAGTTGGCAAATTGTAGGAAATTATCATGGAACTTGATAAGATTCAGTTGCCTAGTTCTACTAAAGTTGCTTTTGCTACTTTTCAGTAAAGCTAGCACCAATACCTCATATAATGGTGTGCTGCCAAGCAGCTCTAACACAGAGACCTTGCAAAATGGAAATCGAATCTGTATAAATACACCTAAATGCTTGTTCTTTAGAGAAACTCTGAAATTAAACATGGTCTGCACTTCATAGCCTGTATATAAAATGGCTAAATAGCAAAACAGTGCAATAAAGTTATGTTGTAAAACAGTTTTGTTTAATAAACTGAAGAATAAGATATAATTGGCTTAATTGTTTGCATAACACCAAGCTAGATATGAATCTGCCATCAGAAACCATGTTACTTTTTCATTATTCAGTAGGCACTAAGAAGCAATTTTATTGGGAGCCAGTGAATATACATGGAGATTAAGTTAAAGCTAACTTTTCCAGCTGTGACAATACAAACTGTGTGTATCACTTTTAACAGACTCTGACAGATGCTTTATTTGTAAAGGTTATAGATAACCTTTATTTGTAAAGGTTATTGTATAGTAATAGGGAGGGGTTTAATCAATTTTTCATCAGGAAAGAAGGGATACAATTTACTAACATTTAACAGTGGTTAAAATTTTAAGATCATCACTCTAGACTAACATTTGTAAAACACAGCAATCTGAGAGCAGAGGAGACATATTGCTCAGATTCAGTTCAACCCAGGTTTGCTGCATATGTCCCCAATACCTTTGTTTGTTTGTTTAAAGCAGATACTTGCATGAACTTAAACATGAATTTTGTGTTTTGAAATCTTAATCTTGATTTCATATCTTCCCTTATAAATTACCTCTTTATTTCTTGTGGCAAGAAAGCATTATAAAAATGGTTTTTCAAGCCTTTCTTGTGAAATAAGTCATTATAAAACAATGTTAACTGGATATCAATAAAGACTATGGCTTTCATTATTAATTCCTGTTTAGCAGGGCTTTTTCTCACTGTTAGTGAATGTACTATACAAATTATAGAATTCTGATTTCTGTTACATACAATATTCTGTAAAAATCAGCAACCTACATATTCCAAGGTAAGGTGACTTGATTGAATGAAAGCTACTACTGAGCATAAATTGCCTGTGTTGATTGATACTTAATTTGATACTTACAAAGATACTTAATTTGAGGTTCTGCAAACCGTTCAGAAAAACACTTTCTGAAGCAGCTTTCCTACATCATATGATCATGAAAATGAAACCCCCAATAATACTTCCACCTGGATTGCTGCTGAAGAATAGATGGAAAGCAGAGCCATTCAAAGTGGGTGTGTTAAGCAAAATGTGATAGTTTGCAAAGCAGATTTGGAAGAGTACTTGAGTTGCATTGCTGAACTGTTCTTCAAAAGATTCATATATACTTCATCTAAAATATCTTTGAAATTTGATGAAACCCACAATTAAAATTGGACAACAAATTAATAGTTTTCTAATGCTTAATTCATTTGGCAGGTGCCCTTCATTTTATGATTTTTTTTTCTCTGTTTGTCATTTAAAGGATATCTTCAAATTACAGATGAAGAACCTAGAGCAAACTGAAAGACACTGATGTTAATTCACCAAAAAAAAGAATGGAAGACAAGTTACACAGCAACTTGACCATCACCAATGGTTCAACTTCTAGCCAAAAACCACATGAAGGCCATAGTCTTTGGGAAGTAATCACCATTGCTACTGTAACGGCCATTTTAAGCTTGATAACCATTGTGGGAAATGTTCTGGTAATGATATCATTCAAAGTCAACAGCCAGCTCAAAACAGTGAACAATTACTATTTACTCAGTCTTGCCTGTGCAGACCTTATAATTGGAATATTTTCTATGAATCTTTATACATCATACATATTAATAGGGCACTGGTCTCTTGGAATTTTGGCATGTGATTTATGGTTAGCACTCGATTATGTAGCTAGTAATGCTTCAGTAATGAATTTGTTAGTTATCAGTTTTGACAGATACTTTTCTATTACACGTCCTTTAACCTACAGGGCCAAACGCACACCCAGAAGAGCTGGGATTATGATTGGTTTGGCTTGGCTAATTTCTTTTATTCTGTGGGCACCTGTAATCTTATGCTGGCAGTATCTTGTAGGGGAGCGAACTGTCCCACCTGGAGAATGTCAAATACAATTTTTGTATGAGCCTATTGTTACCTTTGGTACCGCAATTGCTGCTTTCTATATCCCAGTTTCAGTGATGACTATTTTATATTGCCGCATTTACAAAGAGACTGAAAAACGAACTAAGGACTTAGCTGAGCTTCAGGGCTCCAGCTCTGTGACTGAGTTTGAAACGATAAAGCCTCAGAAAACATTGCTGAAATCTTGCTTTAGCTGTAGACAACAAAATTTGACCAAAAGAGACCAATCTCAGGCTTCGTGGTCTTCATCCAGTCGAAGTACTTCTGCCACAGCAAAAGCATCTCAGATTCAAAACACTTGCCAAGATTGGTCTAGGGCAGAGCAGCTGACCACTTGCAGCAGCTATGCCTCATCTGAAGAAGAGGAAAAATGTCCCCCTGACCCCGTCTTTCAAGTAGCTTACAAGACCCCTGTAAAAGGGAAGGTTGATGAGCAAAAAGTAGAGAAAAAGGAAGCTTTTATCAAAGACCAACATAAGGAGAATGACTATGACACCCAGAAATATTTTCTAACCCCAACCAAAAGTCAGGTGCAAAAAAGTAATAAATGTGTAGCTTATAAGTTCCGGTTGGTGGTTAAAGCTGGTGGTGCACCAGAAACTAACAATGGCTGCCGAAAAGTCAAAATCACTCCTTGTTCTGCCAGTTTATCCAAAGACGCTTCCATCAAAAATATGGATCCTAATCTAAGTAATCAAATTACTAAAAGGAAAAGAATGGTTCTTATAAAAGAACGTAAAGCAGCCCAGACTCTAAGTGCCATTCTTCTAGCTTTTATAATTACCTGGACCCCCTACAACATAATGGTATTGGTTTCCACATTCTGCTCAGATTGCATTCCTCCAACACTGTGGCATCTTGGCTATTGGTTGTGCTATGTAAATAGTACTGTGAACCCGATTTGTTATGCCTTGTGTAACAAAACATTCAGAAAAACCTTTAAGTTGTTGCTCTTCTGTCAGTGGAAGAAGAAAAAAATGGAAGAAAAATTATATTGGCAGGGTAATACAAAGCTGCCTTAAGTTAAAATGAAGTAGCTGAAACACAATGATCTTGGCCAGAGAGTGTATATTAGTTACAGGTCTTTATTTGTAAAGTTGTTGTTTTGTGTGTTTGGAAACAAAAGAAGCAACATTTCTATATTTATGATATGAAGGAAGCAGTCACAATGTTGAACATTTCTGTAATTGGAACAATTCAAAGGAGCATTTTGAGTGTTGTTATCAGGACATTTGGTTCTGCACTTCTGCTCAATAATGGCAGGACATAGGACCTTAATAACTAACTGGTGGTTGAACAGATCCATAAATGTATTTGGTTCACATTCTTGCAGGGTAACATTATGCCTTCTTAAATATTTTTCCAGTACTTTTTCAAGTTAAATTATAGATCTGCAATATACTGAAGTTAGCACTGTTCACTTTGCAAAATTATCTACTAATTGAATGAATACAAAGGGAATGCATATATCTGTAGCCCATGATAAATGATTGGAATTGTTTTTTGGAAGGCAAAAATGTTCCTGATGTCATCTTGAGTTATGAACAATGACTGAATTTGAATTCATCTTTTATTTTAATTGGGGCTAGATGTGACTTGTAAGGGGGAAGATCATTTAAAAAGAGCATACTGGAATAGAATGTGATTATTTAAATATTTAAAATTGCCGTAGTGAGAGCTACATATAAAGCTCATATCAAACACTAGCATTTCATATTTTATATCCACAGTTTTACAAACATTTGCATGAAATAGTTTGGGGTCATATTCCTCTTTGAATGTTATAAATTGTACAATCAGACATGAATAGTATTATACCATTTTAAAGATAGAGAGGGATATGTAAAACATCTACCTCTCTTTATTTAGATATTTAGTGGCAATATTCAAATCCCCGATCCCCACAGTGAAAGTAATTAAATCCATTGGGCAACAGTTAGAACTTGTAAAAGATTCTATCCCTTCAGCCTGAATAGGAATTATAATTTATATAAGAATGTATATTTAATACATAATTGTTTCAGCAAAAAATATGAATCTTATAAAACAAAGACAGGTAATTAGAATAGTTTCTGAATAGCAGAGTCTGTACTAAAATTAGCTACCAAAATTAACAGATCTTGACAAAAACAAACAATTACAATGAGAAGGTGAAAATGTAAGTCCCATGTTTTTTGGATCCAGATTTCCATAGTTATATACCTGGATCCAGATCTAATTCTATGAAGATAAAATAATTTAATTATCTCTTGAATCTTATAAATACATACATGGTTTCTCATTTGAGGAGGTTGCTCTCTCCAATTCAGTGGAATAGTCAAGCTCTTCATGTAAAGTGATATACAGTAGATGGGGAAATGCATTCTACTTGTGAACAAGAATATGAAGTATTTTGGAACCCCATATATGGATGGATATGAATGCACAGGAATTCTGGCTTGGAAAGTAATGCTAAAGTCAATTCAACACTATAGAAAAATTGAGCTATAGGATTAGAAGAATCCAAAGTTCATGGACAGGTGGTTTTTGTAATTCTAAGTTGACTGTCAAGCTTTGCATATTCATTATTTGCTGAACTGCAATTTAAATACAGATTCAGTTCACATCCACATCTATAGCTTGGTATGGTTACTTGTGTAGTAATAATATGATTGTAAAGTGTAATTTTGCATAGTTCTGAGATAACACAGCAAAGTTTATGAGTTGCAAAACAATTACTACGGATTCCAATGAGGTCAAAAGCTCTTTCTTATAGAGCTTGTCCAGTGATTTTTAAAAAGCTTCTCCATAAGTACTGATTGAAACAATATTTCAGATAATTTGACTACATGGTGAGTTATTTACAAAAGAGTCACCCAATTATTTTTATAGTGGAACTAATCATAATTTAAGCAAAATGTATAATAATGTGAACATGTGACTGATTCTAAATGTTTCTGTATTGTGCCAATTGTTTTTGGAGCTATGCTGTTTGTTAAAGGAAAATGTGGATTCCCATAAAGACCTTTTGATTATTATCTTCAGTCAACGTTGAAGCATATCCATTGTGCTTTGGGGTTTTCTGGCTTTCAAAAAATACATGTATGTATGATATGTGTGTGTCCGATTCAAATGACAATGCATTTCTATGACTCAAGCTATGTAATATTGGCAAAATGTGTTAAGATTGTAAAAGTTATTTGCTTGTTGCAATTTTATTGCTAAAAAACCTGCCTTCTACTATTGAGGTTAAATGGAAAATTATTGTCACCTTTATAAGAATGTTTTATATATGTTTATGGTATGTGTTGAATAGATATATAAGACTACACAGTGATGGATGCCAAAGTATTAGTTTTCTGTTAAATATACGCTCAACCTATGCTGCTAAAAACTGAAATGTTACATTGCCAAACTCTGGGATACATACATGGTAAATATCTGGTACCATATTAAAATAGTGTGTGCTTATTTCCTTTCCCATAGAGTACATTTGCATATAATTTAGAAGGTGAAAATTGAGAGTTATCTAACAATAATGTCAAAATTGTAATTTTTCATTTTGAAGAAATAGAAAGACAGAAATATATAAGATTTCATGGATGGCAGGAAAACCTGAATAGGAAAAGAAATTCAACATAGGTGCTGGTGTCTAAAAAGGAAGATGCTTAGAGCTCAGTCACAAACAATTACAATATTAAAAAGACAATTTGAGAAGCCAGGACAAAGTTACACAAGCTTTTTCATGGCAATATAAAGTCAAAACAAATATACAGGATATGGAAAGGCAAGTGACCCAGGAGCAATATAGACAAATAAGCTGAAATTGAAGAGATGATGTCAGGAACCCCAAAGAATAAGCTGAATATGATGGAGGATGTTAAGAAAAGCAGAAATCAAAGTATTATATGATCCACACAATCAAAGGCTTTTGCATAGTCAAAGAAGCAGAAGTAGATGTTTTTCTGGAATTCCCTAGCTTTCTCCACGATCCAGCATATGTTGGCAATTTGATCTCTAGTTCCTCTTTGAAATCCTGCCTATACTTCTGGTAGTTCTCGATCCACATACTGCTGGAGTCTAGCTTGTAGGATTTTAAGCATACCTTTACTAGCATGTGAAATGAGTGCAATGGTGTGATAGTTTGAACATTCTTTGGCACTGCCTTTCTTTGGAATTGGAATGTAAGCTGATCTTTTCCAATCCTTTGGCCACTGTTGAGTTTTCCGAATTTGCTGGCAAATTGAGTGTAGCACTTTTACTGCATCGTCTTTTAAGATTTTGAATAGCTCAGCTGGAATACTGTCATCTCCACTAGCTTTGTTGTTGCTCAGCTTTCCTAAGGCCCACTTCACTTCACATTCTAGGATGTCTGGCTCGAGGTCAGTGACCACTTCAATGTGGTTATCAGGGATGTTAAGCTTGTTCTTGTATAGATCTTCTGTGTAATTTTGCCACCTCTTCTTATTTTCTTCTGCCTCTGTTAGGTCCCTGCCATTTTGGTCCTTTATCATGCCATTTTTGCATGAAACATTCCCTTCATCTCTACAATTTTCTTGAAGAGATCTCTGGTCCTCCCAATTCTATTGTTTTCTTCTATTTCTTTGCACTGTTCATTTAAGAAGGTGTTTTTATCTCTTCTAGCTATTCTCTGGAATTATGCATTCAATTGGGTTTATCTTTCTTTTTCTCCCTTACCTTTTGCTTCCCTCCTTTCCTCAGCTATTTGCAAAGCTTCCTCAGACAGCCATTTTGCTTTCTTGCATTTCTTTTTCTTTGGGATGGTTTTGGATGCTACCACTTGTACAATGTTGCGAACCTCTGTCCATAGTTCTTCAGGCACTCTGTCTATCAGATCTAATTCCTTAAATCTATTTGTATACTGTATATTCGTCAGGGATATGATTTAGTTCATACCTGAGTGGCCTAGTGCTTTTCCCTACTTTCTTCAGTTTAAGCCTAAATTTTGCAACGAGAAGTTCATGGTCTGAGCCACAGTCAGCTCCTGGTCTTGTTTTTACTGACTGTATAGAGCTTCTCCATCTTTGGCTGCAGAGCACATAGTCAATCTGATTTCTGTGTTGACTGTCTGGTGATGTCCATGTGTAGAGCCATCTCTTGGGTTGTTGGAAAAGAGTGTTTGCTATGACCATCATATTCTCTTGACAAAATTCTATCAGCCTGTGCCCTGCTTCATTTTGTACTCCAAGGCCAAACTTGCCTGTTATTCCAGTTATCCTTTGGCTTCCTACTTTAGCATTCCAATCCCCCATGATGATAAGGACATCATTTTTTTGGTGTTAGTTCTATAAGGTGCTATAGGGCATCATAGAACCGGTCAATTTCATCCTCTTCAGCACTGGTGGTTGGGGCATAGACTTGGACTACTGTGATATTGAATGGTTTGCCTTGGATTCAAACTGAGATCATTCTGTCATTTTGGGGATTGTATCCCAGTATTCCTTTTCCTACTCTTTTATTGACTATGAAGGCTACTCAATTTTTTCTGAGGGATTCTTGCCCGTAGTAGTATACCTGATGGTCATCTGAATTAAATTCACCCATTCCTGTCCATTTTAGTTTGCTGATTCTTAAAATGTCAATGTTCAGTCTTGTCACCTCTTGTTTGACCATGTCCAGCTTTCCTTGATTCATGGATCTTACATTCCAGGTTCCTATGGAGAAAAAAATCTTTACAGCATTGGACTTTCCTTTCACCACCAGATACATCCACATCTGAGCGTCCTTTCGGCTTTGGCCCAGTCGCTTCATTCTTTCTGGCGCTACTAGTACTAGCCCTCTGCTCTTCCCCAGTAGCATATTGGATGCCTTCCGACCTGAGGGGCTCATCTTCCAGCGTCATATCTTTTTGCCTTTTGGTACTGTCCATGGGGTTTTCATGGCAAAGATACTGGAGTGGGTTGCCATTTCCTTCTCCACTGGATCACGTTTTGTCAGAACTGTCTGCTATGACCTGTCCATCTTGGGTAGCCCTGCACGGCATAGCTCATAGCTTCATTGAATTATGCAAGCCCCTTCACCACAACAAGGCAGTAATCCATGAAGGGGTGATTGGTGGTAACAAAGATATATGTCAAAATTATCTCAAATTGTGGAGAAAAATTTTAAAAATATTTTCAAAGGTAGAAGAAAAATCATTTTTACTTGTTAGGATTAATTGTGATTGTTAATATCAATATATTACCTAAGGTTTTTTTTAACTTATTTGAAATGATGCCAATTTAATTCCAGAAAAAAATCTTGCAAGATGGGCAGATAGTCAGTAGATTTATTTGGAGTGGAAAAATGTAGAATAAATTTTATGAGATTCAAAAAATAGTGTTGAACTAGATCTTCTGAACTTTATTATATTACAATGCAAGTTGTTCATCATGGATAACAATAGAAAAAATCCCTAAATATCAAAATGTCAGTATGAGAAGGAGCTGACCCAGCTAATGGGCTTCCCAGATACTTCTAGTATGATTGCAAAGAATATAAATATTTGAAAGGGCATATTATTAGACAAAGCTTGATAAAAGCATGGAATTCTGTAAAAAGAATAAGTTCAGCAACGTCACCTCTAGCTTCACGTCCAAATGCTTTGTATTCTGGAGAACATTATTGCAAGAAAAGTATAATTATATACGCAGATATGGTGCACCTAGACTCTAGAAACAGATTAAAGGCAAAGCGAGAATTATTAGGTGAAAGCCAAAACTTACTATGGTTGGTGTGTTTTCAAATTTCCGGGGGGAAAAAGTGATCTTAAAAAAGAAGGAAAGTGTGTAAGAGAAATTGTATCACAGATACTGAACAAGTCAAAAATTGCATGGGAAAGTGGATGCTGAGTGATAAAGAAAAGTAGAACAACTACTACCTTGGTTCAAACTTCTCAAAAAGAGAATATGTGATTTACAGTGACAATGCAAATAGCTCCTTGAAGCTCAGGATCGGAGTTTAAGATTAATACACAGATAGTCAAGAGAGACTTGAATGAACCTTGAATGAATTCAAATCCTTGGAACCAAATGAATTACATCTTAGAATGTTGAATAAACTTGTTGATTATCTGTCTGCATTTGTATTACTTTTGAAATATCCTAAAGTAAAGAATGTATATGCATTACAAGATAAACTATTTCAATTTTTTTAGATAATGTTCTGATCAGCAGTTAAATTTATATAGGAGTTCCAAGTCATGTCTATTAGATTGATGGCTCAGGAATTATGTTCAAAGTTGCCAGTGGATCCACTTCAAAATTGGGGAACATATTATATGAGGAATTGGTTTTGTATCAATGTTGTTAATCAAAAGAGTAAATAATCTCTTCTCAGTTGAATATTAAGAAAATCTGAATAGAGAAATTCAAAAGAGAAACCAAATATTAATGTTACACTTATTCTTTGGAAATTTTTAAGCACAAGCTGAGTATTATCTATCAGAACTGCTTTGATTCCTACGATGGTGGGATTTTAAAAGCCCAATTCTGTACACTCCCAACAAAATTTCTGTTGAGAAAGTTGATAGCCCAGGAACAAATTTATGGAAATACATTAGCAGCTGAAACAGAAGTGTGTTATGGAGGCCACAATACTATAGTTTTTCTTCCCAAACAGAACTCTGATAATGAACATGTATGTTACCAAAAAAGGTCTGTACTGAGTTGTTGTAACATTTATTCTTGAAAACCTCATGGTAACTAGGAAGGAGAAATTGAAAATCAGGTCTATTTGCATCCTTCTAGGCTATCTAATTTTACTGATACTCTTACTGGGTATTGTCCTAAATTAATATACATTTAGAGTGTCCTTGGATTCCATCCCTCAGACTTTACTAAGAACTCCCGACATCATTTTTTAAAATTAATTTTTATGAAGAGACTTTTTTACAGAGTAAAAGCAATGCAAACTGAAAAAAAAGAAAAGTAATGTGAATAAGTAAGAAAGGAAAGAAAAAAAGAAAGAAAAAGAAAAGGAGTTATAAAAAGGCAGCTTCCAATCTTCTTTACAGCATTTATCAAGGTGTTTATATTTTATATCCTCTATCTCTATAGTTACAGTACATTGTGGCTCCTTCTTCAGTATTCTACCCTTTCTAATCATCAAACCCATAAATCACAAGTTCATTTTTTCCCATTTCAGCTAAAATTTCTTTAAGGATTTCCAGTCACTGACAAATATAGTTGCCTTTTACCTATCAAGCAAGCCAACTTTGCCATCTATGCAAATTCTGTTACTTTACCAACTATTCCTCCTTTGTGGGTATTTCAGCACCTTTCCATTTTCTGTACCTCTTGACGTTCTGGGGGGGTAGCAGGAAAAGAGTTAAGTGGACATAAATCTTTGATAGCCTGATAATTTGTCAGGTGAGAAGTATATCAAAAAAGCAATCTGGATGTATGTTTCTTACTAAATCTTCAAATAATAAAAGATTAAGTCCAAATGATGATGAACAAAATAAATGAAATAATAGATAATGAATTTAAAGGGTATTAGCCAGTTATAACATCATGTCCAAAGCAGAAAAGATCAGCTGTTGGATCCAAAGTCCATATCTTAAAAAAAAGTCCTAGCAAGCACTTGAATTCTACAAATGAAAATTGCACAGCCTTGAATAATTTATTCTGTTGATCCAGCAACATTATCCAGAGACATTTACATTCACTTTCATTTGTAACTTATTTTATCTCTTACAATCGTCAGAAAAATTTCTGATTCATATTCAACTAGCATCAGATGCACAAATGATGGAAATATTAGAGGACAAGCTTTTTCATCATAGCATCTAAGCTGTGGATTTTTATGCTCTGGGAAATGGTTTGTATAACTCTCTCATAATGTTTAAAATGTGTATTAACCATGTATGTGTTAAATTATTATTGACATAAAGTTTTAAATAATGCTTTGCTTTTTGTTTTGCTGCATAAATATTAAATTACTATTTATATGAGTGCCTTAGCTTCCTTCAGCCTCATAAAGATACATGAGAAAACAACAGACATAAAAGTTAGGCAAATAAATCATAAATCAATACATGCAGAAAAGTGACTTTTTTTGATACTGAGCCTCAAGAGAACCGTTTCCCACACTTGATTGAAAAACATTCCACTGTGTGAGTCTCTTGAATAGAGATAATTTGAAAATACTACTTTGGCTACAGTTTTGAACAGAGAGCAATGAACTTTGACAGAGCTGAATGAGATGAAATTCCAGATCTGAACATTTACATTTTATTGGAAAAAGAAAATGCTACATTTTCATTGTTTATATTACAAAAGATAACCCAATTTCTTTCCATGTACTGCAATTGTTTTTACTTGACAATAATAATTTCCAATAAGCTTTGAAATTTCAGATAATCTTCCATTTAAAAATGAACAAAGTCGCAGCAGAAAAATATCTTTGGAATAAAAAGCACAATGATAGTGAAGATGTTTGATCAATTAAATACACAATGACAGGGTCCACCTCCATGTATCCATCAGCACACAAGTCTCTGACATGAATGAGATTTGTCCCTTCATGATCAGTTACGGTGAACTCCATTGTAATTAGTCACATTTTTATATATTAACAGTTACTCTGTTTTGAGTCAATAAGCAACTGATTAAATGCTGCAAATATTGAAAAGTGGTAGAATTTGTTTTTGATAAATGTGAATCAAATAACTGAAACCATTTCATTTTATACTCCAGCTCCAATCTACACTACATGTTGAAACCTCACTAGATTTTTTTTTATGAGGGAATTTTTCTTTTCTCTCTGTTCTTCACATTACCCTAAAATTATTAATTTTATTTATTTAGGCAATGTCAACTTCAGTTCACTCTTAATGGCTCTAAGCCAGTGGCGGGATTCAAATGTGTGAACAACCGGTTCTCTGTGTGGATGCTGCTTCTGGAAGTCCATTCTGGGCCTGGGCAACAAAAAATTAGCTACTGGTTCTGCCAAACTGGTGTGAACTGGCTGAATCCAACACTGCTCTAAGACCATCAGGACCGGGAACAAACAAAATGTTTTAATTTTCTAACTGCAGCTATCTGGAACGGTTCAGTAGATTTCCCCAATATGTTTGTGGGAGTTTGAAACAAAGTTTTGCATATCATGCATTGTTGGAAACTGGTAGGTTGTTTTGGCAATCATTAAGAAATAATTTTTTAAAAAGTTCCTCCAGAGACTTATATAAGATCTCATATGATACTATCCCAAAGGTGCTTTTTCAGGAGGCAACTGGACTTTCTTGTTTTTCTTTGAAGACGTTTCGCTTCTCATCCAAGAAGCTTCTTCAGCTCTGACTGGATGGTGGGGAATGAAAGGATTTATACTCCTGCAGACAGCTGTTCATTTGCATTCTTTTAGCGAGTCATTAAAGCTACCTGGAGGCTTATCTGTGTCTTCAGGGTCACCTGAGTAGTGCATATGGGTGTGGAACTGTTCTTAGAACTGTTGAAAGGACCGTGTTGTAGACTGTAGATAGATGTCGGATCCCCCCCTCTGTTGAAACAGGGTTGCTCAGTTTTGACATAGATGGCTTCTTTGACCCCTCTCTCAACAGAGGGGGGGTCCTTTCAACAGTTCCAAGAAGTCTCCACATCCCTTTGCACTACTCAGGTGACCCTGAAGACACAGATAAGCCTCCAGGTAGCTTTAACGACTCACTAAAAGAATGCAAATGAACAGCTGTCTGCAGGAGTATAAATCTTTCCATTCCCCACCATCTAGTCAGAGCTGAAGAAGCTTCTTGAATGAAGAGCAAAATGTCTTCAAAGAAAAACAAGAAAGTCCATTTGTCTCGTGAAAAAGCATCTTTGGGATAACTATGGCCTGGATGACTGGGAATCTCCATAGACTCTTATGATCCTACTTTCACGGCTAAATTGTTTCTCAGTTTGGATCATTTCTATTTATTTTAATGATATGAATTACTGGGCTGTCAAAAATCAGGAATCTGGTAGTACTTTTTCAGATTAATGTATTTTATTAAGACATAAGATTTGAATCCTTCTAAATTTTGGCTACCATAAATTAACACAATCCTCTTCCTACAAAGTCTTAATGAGATGTGGAGGCAACATATATATATTGGGTCTATCTATGGTGTAATGCTTAGAAACAAGAATAAAATAATGTTTAGTATTCAGCTTGAAAAGGTCAGCTGAATCTAGTGTTAGTCTATTTTTATACTGAATAAAGGAATAAGCTTTCTGTTGATAAAACAATGTTTCAAGTAGGATTTTTACTTTTCATAAATATCTTTAGAGTTAATCTGGTAGAAGATACTCAGGCTTTGCTTTGTGAGTACTTGTTAAGATAAGATGTCTTTAGGATTTACACATAAATTATTTTTTAAGAGAAACTTGATTTCTAGTAATTTATTTCTATATAGCTTATTCTTTATGTTATAGCTCTAGCTTTTTTAATGGAAGTAACTGTACTGTTATTTAAATCAGGCACTTTGACTGCTAAAAGATATATAGTGCTTGGGTAAAGAAATAGCTTCTCCTGGATACTCCTTTTCATGAAATTTCCTTCTCTTCTAGTTGACAGTAGAGAATGGTTGGAACCACACTTTTTTACATTCTGTACCCCATCTCTTAAGGAGCCAAATGAAAGGAGATGCTCATTTGAAAGCCTTTGAGTACCAGGTTCCATCCACCTAATCACCACATGCACACCCTAAATTTTGGTTGCTACGATATATATATATATAAAGATGTTAATATTCTAGAAAGAGTGCAGAAAAGACCCACAAAGATGCTTAGGAGACTGGAGACTAAAACCATATGAAAAACAGTTGCTGGAACTGGGTTTGTCTGGTTTAATGAAGAGAAGGACTAGACATGACATGATAGCAGTGTTCCAATATCTCAGGGGCTGCTACATAGAAGAGAGAGTCAAACTATTCTCCAAAGCACCCAAAGGCAGGACAAGAAGCAATGGATGGAAACTAATCAAGGAGAGAAGTAACCTAGAACCAAGGAAAGGTTTCCTGACAGTGAGAACAATTAATCAGTAGAATATCTTGTGGGTGCTCCAACACTAGAGGTTTTTAAGAAGAGATTGGACAACCATTTGTCTGAAATGGTATAATGTCTCCTGATTGAGCAGAGGTTTGGACTAAAAGACTTCCAAGATTTCTTCCAATTCTGTTATTCTGTTATGTTATCAATGAAACCATAAGATCTACGGTATCAGTATGAATATTTTAGAAGTTCGCAGGAATCCTCTCACCTACAAGGTCTTTTCATTACAGTTTTGATTATATAGCACAAGCACTCCCAGCCGAAGACTAATCTAGAATTAGCCTTTGACTTACAAGCACAATTGTGATCAGAATTTCATTTGCTAAGCAAGGCAGTTGTTAAGTGAGTCATGACCACTTTTATGACCTTTATTTGCCATGGACATTAAGCAATTCATTGCAGTTGCTAAGTGCATCATCTGGTCTTTAAGTGAATCTGGCTTCCCCAACTGACTTTGCCTGTTGAAAGCTAGCTGGGAGGGTCACAAACGGTGATCCTGTGATCCTAGGATGCAGCAGACATTGTAAACACATGGCGGTTGTCAAAAACACTTGAATTTTCTTTACAGTCATAAGTGTGAGGACCAGTTGTAGGTGACTTTTTTCAGTGCCATTATAACTTTGAACAGTCCCTAAATGAATGGTTGTAAGTGAAGGACTACCTATATATTATTGTTTTATTTTAGGTACTGCTTTTATCCTGCTTTTACTGCTTCTGGAAAGAGAAGTGATAGGGAGGACATCTGAAATAATTAACCTTTAAAATAAGGGAGGAAATGCTAGAGAGGGCACAAATGTAAGGAAAAGCATTTTAAAATGTATTTATTTTTGAGGGGTTAAATACATTAGACAAAGTGTGAATTTGGTAAGGCTGCATTTGTATTGTCTGCATTAACTTGGATATGCTTCACTGTCACTGTTGGATGAAGCAACTCAGATAAGCACAGTAGCTCTTCAGTCTTGCTTCACACTTAGATTTGGAATCGCTATTGAAAAATTTCTCCATCAATGGTTCTCATGATGCTTCTTGTTATATATTATGTTATTTGATTATGAATGACCCACTCAACTACACGCTGCTGCTGCATTCTTCCTGAAAAGGAGTATGTTGGTTTTCTTCAGAGGATTAGTTATGCTACTTTTTAGAGAGAGAAAAAAGGTTGTGGCTTATAAAATTCAAAACCGACTGAATTGTGAAAGTTTCACCTCACTTTGTGCATCGTAGGAAACACATATTAAACAAAAAGTGTTTAAGAGACCATATAGCTTTGTAGCTTTCAGTTAATTGTGTTTCATTTCTTTTTCTTAGAAGATTGTAACTGCTCAGAATTTACTATTGGGGTGAATTGCTGAAGCTGAAAGAAAACCGGGGAAAGATTACAGTATATAATTTCATAATGTGAAAGGCTCTGATGGTTCCCTTCACTGTAGGTTTATGTAGTAATTCATCTATTATTTCACACTGATAAATAGGTATTTCTTTAAAGAAAAGTTTGTTTTCTCTCAATATGTCTCTCTGATTAATCATTACTTTGTTATTTCTACATGCTCACATCCTTCTGGGTAATCTTTTGAGCATTATATATGTGCAATTTAACATTCTCTTGCACTTAATCTAGTTTGATTCATCTATTTAAGTGTAAACAACAAATAAAGTAACATCCTCCCCCTCCCCATGTTTCTGCAGTCAGCTTAATGAAACCAATTCCTTTAACCCAAATTGCCATGTTACAATCCCGGCAATAAGCAGCAGGCTTGACCATATTATAGGTATATTTTCATATATTTCCTCCATCTCTGCTTTGTTATGATACCTTGTTTGTTCCCTGCTATACCTACTATTCCCTGTTGCCAAAGGACAACGTTCTACAATTTAAATTTGCTTCTACACAAGCATCATACTGCCAGCTTCCACCCAAGAGTATTTGTTCAGGATTTGAAATGGACATATGACATAATTCAGTCTGCATAATGCTTCTAGAATGGATGCAAAAACAAAATTAATAAAAGCATTTACTGTAATTCCTCAAGTGGACCTTGAGTGACTAGTCTTGAAGAGGAATGTCATATTCAATGTGTAGAAGCATGAGAATGCCTGAGCTTTCTCACACACCAGAATTGCTTCCCTCCATTTCCTTTAAATCTTTTCCAAGCATAAGGATGATATAGTGGCTGTCTGTAAAACATCAGTATTTCTAAATGGAGCTTGTGAAGAAAGTTGGAGAGAATGCATGTTAGTAGAACCAATTTTTTATTGTATGAAGAGCAGCCATATTAGACCCCAAGAGACTCTAAGCAGATGGGAGGAGGGATGGTAAGAATTTGCTTCCCAATTCAAATCCTTCATGATCCTTTATTGTGTTGCTTCCTATGCAGAAAAAGCTTAGCTTCCCATAACTTATTTGCAGAAAAGGTAAAAATAAACAGTAATTTAAAAATGTAAAGTTTAAGAAGTAAAAATAAAAATTATGATAGCTTTCGCACAAAAAATAAACACAAAATTCTATGAAGCCAAAAGCTTTCCCAACCTTTTATACCTCAGACAGCCTTGCAATATGGTAAAGTTTTCAATTAGCCGAAGGCTTAAACTGCCGCTTGTGATTCGGGAGGGGAGGGATAGGAAGGAAAAATTCCACCCCCTCCCTAAAATTAAGGGCTTTGCTCTCAAGGGCTGTTAAAGTGCTATTTGCCAAAGGTCTTCACTTGTAAAAAGAGAGAAGGGAGTTTTCTCACCCAGATCAGCTGTTTGCTTTCAGTTTAAAGTTCTTCATCTCCGCTGAACAGCTGACAATGGCAGACCGTATAAATGCAGTCAGACTTTCTTCCTGCCAGTTCCAAGGGCTCCATTGAGACCAGCGATCCAGCTACCGCCAAGCTGCAATCTTCAAGTCTTCACCATTTGGGAGCCGCCTCTACGGGGTGACTTTCAGTCCATTCGGACCCACCAGCTGACAGAAATCGGACCCAGGGAGAGGAGAAACATTTCCCTGAGTCTGTCTTTAGCGACGTCACCGGAAACTCCTCAGCTTCCCGTATCTTCAAGACTCAACTATTGAAGTCAATTTCATGTTTGCATTCTCTGCATTTTTGTTTTCTTCACCAGACAACTCTCTCTTGATATGGTAGCTCCCACACATTAGTGAATAGAATAGAATAGAATAGAGTAGAATAGAATAGAATAGAATAGAATAGAATAGAATAGAATAGAATAGAATAGAATAGAATAGAATAGAATAGAATAGAATAGAATAGAATGGAATGGAATGGAATGGAATGGAATGGAATGGAATGGAATGGTGTGGAGTGGAGTGGAGTGGAGTGGAGTGGAGTGGAGTGGAGTGGAGTGGAGTGGGGTAGGGTAGGGTAGGGTAGGGTAGGGTAGGGTAGGATAGGATAGGATAGGACAGGACAGGACCTTGGAGATCTTCTAGTCCAGCCTGCTGCTCAAGCAGGAGAACTATACCATTTCAGACAAGTGACTGTCTAGTCTCTTCTTAAAAATCTCCAGTGATGGAGCAGCCATGAGTTCTGAAGGCAAGCTTTTTCCACTGGATGATTGTCTTCACTGTTAGGAAGTTTCTCCTTAATTCCAGGTTGCTTCTCTCTTTGGTCAGTTTCCAACCATTGTTTCTTATCCTGCCCTCTGATGCTTTGGAGAATAATTTGATCGCCTCTTCTTTGTGGTAGCCCCTCAAACACTGGAATACTGCTATCATGTCATCCCTGTTTCTTCTTTTCTTTCAAGTCCTGCAGCCATTCTTCATATGTTTTAAATTTCTAGGCCTTTAATCATTTTAGTTGCTCTTCTCTGGAACTTTTTCTAAGGTCTCAACATCTTTTTTGTAGCATGGTGACCAAAATTGTTGACAGTATTCCAGGTGTGGTCTTATTAGGGTTTTATAAAGTGGTACTAATACTTCATGTGAGGTTGGCTGTCATGGCATAGATAGAGGGCTCACTAACATCAAAGTATTCCTCTTTCTCTGCATCCAAAATGGAGGCTGGAAATATTGTGGACAAATTCGGGCAGCATCCAGATAAACTTTAAGAAATTTTGCATACAGCTGAAGTGTGGGATCTGGTACAGGCAGTTGAAGATAAGCTTCTGATATACAGCTACAGTCCAGGACAGCTCTTTCCTTAAATTCATTTTTATTTGTGCATAGTAGATGAAAATACTGACCTCGTGACCAGACATGACTATAAGGTCACAGACAGGAGAGGGATCCTGCAGTGGGAGCACTGAAGCGCAATAGATGACTTCTCCAGGCAATATAGATGTATGTAAAGGGAATATTGTTGCACTTTCTGGTGGAAAACACTGTCCTCTGTAACACCTTGACCCAACAACAACCCACCTCAGCAGCAAGTTGACTTCAAGACGAAGGCTCCATTTTGAGAACATACATGTTGGGTTACAGCAGAGCAATGAAACTGTGTGGATGAACCCAAAGTAATATTTGCCTAAAGTGTTTAAATGTCAATCTACGCAATGAAAGGAAGATCTTATACTGCAGATCTGGGAAGTAAGAGTGTTTTTTTAGCCCTTTACTTTTTTAATAAATGTACTCTGTTGTCAGTTTTCTGAGGTCAGCCACAGTGAAAAAGTGCTCAGCAAGCAGAAGCTCCTGAACTTAGTCAAACTCCCAGAGGAATGTGAAGGAATCCTGCTCTCCTTATCTGATTAAGAGAAGAATTATTTCTGTCAGAAAAATTGAGATTTCCAGAGTGGTTGGAAATGATGAACTCTCTGTTATTATGCCTGATGTAGGCAAAGCTTATGTTCTCTATCACAAAAGTCTGGACAAGAGACAAAAAGCAAATGTTAATGATTACAAGGCCTCTTTTGTAGATTCATTTGTTACAGACCTTAGAACCAATATTTTTACACTTGCCCTTAGCTAAGATTTTGTTGCAGAGCACTGGCAATTTATCTATTTGTGTAGAAAATTGGCCACAGTGATCTGGTAGAAAACTTGCTCTGTTTCACAGTTAAGGGTGTTTGTTTGTTTAATTCCAGCAAGTAGTGTTTAATAGCACATTGTGATGTGCTTTATTTTCTTATTTTATTTTTAACTCTAGTTTTGTATCAGTGTATCAAGAGATTACAGTGTTCGTTTCAGGCAATGGAACTTAGTCATCAACTGGCACTTAATTTGATTTTGAGATTCTTCCACTAGAGCAGAGGTAGGCAACCTCGGCTCTTTTATGACTCATGGACTTCAACTCCCAGAATTCCTGAGTCAGATATGGTATGCTGACTCAGGAATTCTGGGAGTTGAAGTCCATGAGTCATAAAAAAGCCGAGGTTGCCTATCCCTGCACTAGAGGGAAACAAAGAGAAAAATGTAGCTCTTTACAGCCATCTAGTGGCCAATTATTTTGTAATCCAAATTTAGTGGCTTCAATTTACATGCAATGTTTTACAATTGTTTGGCAACCTCTGAAAACATATCTACAAGCTCAGTTGGGGCCAAGGTGCTGAGGTAATAGCTTTTTTAAAAAAAATGTAAAAAACTATATGAACTAGGCCAACGCTCAGCCTTTTTTGTTTCTCCAGTCTTATGAGTTGCCTTGTTTTTGTCCTTCAGTCCCTATGTCCCCTCACCATCACTTGGCCCTCAAGTGCAGAACTATTTGCAAATAGAAAACATGGCTGTCCTAAGGGCACCTGGAAAACCAAAGCTAATGTTGCAGAGTTCTTCTTACAACTGAAATGATCATTTATAATTCATATTGATCATATTGGTGGTAGATGACAGAAATCATAGGTACAAGCAAGTGGAGAATGCTAAGTTGGGGAAGGCACGTTTTGTTACCCTGATTTCACATTTTTTTACATGTAAAATTTCCATCTTTCACTAAGATGTAAATACAGTTAAGTATGACCAGAGATCTGGATTTTCTATTTACTTCCAAGCTTCAGAAAGCTTTAAAAAGCAGTACCCTCTGAGAATACCCAATCTCACTTGTCTAACCTGGCCGTGTATCTGCATGACTATATGCTGAGCACATGGAACGCTGTTACCTTCCCTCCGAAGTGGTACCTATTTATTTACTTGCATTTGCATGCTTTCAAACTGCTAGGTTAGCAGAAGCTAGGGCAAGAATGGGAGCTCACCCCATCATGCAGTACTTGGGGCTCAAACTACCAACCTTCCGATCGACAAGCACAGTGTCTTAACTGCTAGGCCACCGTGCCCCCACCTAGAGTGGGGTACCTCCACATAATAAAAAAGTCAACAGATTTCCCTGCCTCTTTCTATCCATGGTGAAGTTCTCATTAGGTCACTGCTCAAGTGAACTGGTTACATGGGATCATAGGGATGCTTTCTTCTTCTATAACTTAAAAGATTAAGTTATAGAAGAAGATTAATGCATCTTTTTAGCCAGGGCCCAGTAATGATAGAAAACAGGGGCAGAAAATGCTTCATGATGATCAGTGAGGTACATTGCAGTTGCATTATCCAACTCTCACCCAGTGTTCGCGGGGGCTTTTCGGAGGTCCTGTAGGGACATCCGAAGTTGCAGGCAGCCCGGAGAACCTTCATGAGCGGCAGTTCGTGTTGAAGATCCGGAGAAAGTCTGATGCGAGCGAACCGGGGAGAAGGAGGCCAGTAATGGCCGACATGAAGATCTGACAGAGGGACGGAGCTAGCATGTAAGCAGCGGGACAACGGTAGAGCGGAGCTGACGGAGAGTGTATCCGAATATTAAATAGGAAGCGCTTGTGAAAGAGGTACTGGTTCGAAGTGGGAGCCTCACGGAGAGGGAATAAGCGGCGATAGAAGTCTTGAGGGAGGCGTTTGGCAAAAACAGCAAGGGACAGAAAGCCGAAGACTATATGACTGTATTCTAGCTGGAGAAAAGCTACAACAGGTCAAAGTCTGAGCTTTGGAGCCTTAGAGACTGAACTCTGGATTGTCGGGCGTGGAAAGCGATCAGCTTGGTCTAGTCTGGTCTATCCTGGTAAATTTTGAATTTGTGAACTTTTGAAACTTTTGAAATTCTACTCTACTTGTCACGGGCGGCCATTTGATATAGCAATTTAGTAACTGGAGGTTTGTTTAGTGGGACACCTACTGGTCTTTGACAGCAGAGGAAGACGGAAAAGGTGCCAATTTCTGCGCTGGAAACGGGGGGGGGGAAAAAGAAGAAGAACGTGACTTTGATTATATTCATACTATAGAATTTTATTATATAAATTGCTTAGTTGGTAATAAGTATCTGGTGGTAACTGTTTTATATATCTTTTGTCATAGAGTTAAAAGGTTTATATAAGACTCAGGGTATTATACATTGATAAAACGCTGTTATAATTGGGGAAACATGACAAGTATCTCGGGAGCAACTAAGCCTAGCGCTGGCAAAAAGGCAGCAGCACAGGGACAGGGGATGGCCTCAAGTCCCTCCAATCAGAAATCTATAGAGGATATGCTGCAAAGGGAAAGATCTAACTCGAATTCCTTTAAAGATTTACATGCCCTTTTGCAAAACCTACACGAGGCAATGGCCAAAAACCACGAGGAGATGAAGAGAGAAATAGGCCAAATAAGAAACGACACTGGTGAATTAAAGGGGAAAATCCAAGCGATAGATGATAAATTTGAAGGGATTCAACAGCAATTAGTCAAAAATGAACAAAGACTTCAAGATATGGAAGCTAGAATGGTAAAAGAGGAAAAGAGAGTAGATGATTTAAATGAAACACTTCTTCAGGCTAATAAGGAATTAGAAACAACAGTCATTTTTCTGGAAGCAGAAAAGGCTGCTCATTATCTACGCTTCCAGAACGTTCAAGAAAAAAGAGGGGAAGATCTGTTGGTCATGATGGCAGAACTGATGGCAAAGGCACTCGGTGTAGGGAAGGAGGAAATGCTGGCGGAAATTGATGAAACATACAGGGTCCAAACTAATTATGCGAGAAGGCACAACCTCCCAAAAGAAGTACATGTAAGGTTAGTTAAAAAATCAATTCGGGATGAGCTTCTGCATAGATCTAGAGAGGAACCATTAGAATTTCGGGGCCAACCAATCACCATCCTTAAACAGATACCTAAAAGGATGAGGGATCTGAGACGCGGCTATCAATTCTTAACATCCAAACTAATAAGAGAAAATGTAAACTTTAGATGGCTAACTCCAGAGGGTATTCTAGTTACGTGGCAGGATAGAAGGCATAGACTGGACACGATAGAGAAGGCAGAAGATTTTTACAAACGCCACTTCCATAGCCAAGAGGAAGTAGATTTAGAAGATCAAGATGGAAGGGAGGTAAGAGAAAGAGATACAATACGTGTGGCAATGGATGGGAAGATCTTAGCTACAGAGGATAGAAGGAACAAATCCGGTGAGTTAACAGAGAAACATGGAACTAGAGACAAGGAAGAGAGAGAGCCCCGAATCACGAGATCCACAAAAACCAGAAATAAGTAAGATGAAGGGAGGTGAGTGTAGTATTATGTCTGTGAATATTAATGGATTGAATTCGCCAGTGAAAAGGCGGAAATTTTTTAATAGGCTTATTCACCAACAATTGGATATCGTGGCAATACAAGAAGTCCATATAAAGGAACAACAAAAATATTTGTTAGTACAACCAAGAATAGGGAACCTATTCGTTTCCTTAGACCGACACAAGAAAAAGAGAGGAGTGGCACTATATGTAAACCCAAAATTGACTGCAAAACAAATTTATAACGATAAAGAGGGTAGAATACTGATAGTCGAGGTTATAATAAATCACAGGAAGGTCATGATGGTAGAGATATATGCCCCAAACCATAACCAAGAACAATTTTTCAAAACACTTCACAATAAGATATGTAGCATTGATTATGAGGAGATTTGTTTAATAGGAGATTTTAATGCTATCCTAGATATAAATTTGGATTATATGGGAAAGACGCTTAGGAAAAAGAAGAGAAGAACTCTACCGAGATCTTTTCTTAACTTGGCTGAGGAACTAAATATCCAAGATGTCTGGAGGGAAAGAAATCGTAAGGCTAGACAATATACATATTACTCCAACCGACATAACTCATGGTCTAGAATAGACATGGTATGGATGACGAAAGAAATTAGTTCAGAAATAGACGAGGTACATATAGCGACAGGTACTTGGGCAGATCACAATCCTATTAAACTTATCTGGAAAGGCTCCAAAAAAATATCCAGATGGACGCTTCAAAGAGCAATTTTAAAAGAAGACGAATTCAAATCTAAGATGGAGAGAGAACTAAGTTTTTTCTTTAAGGAAAATAAAGCTATAGACACCTCAGTACAAAACAATTGGGATACAGCTAAGGCAATGATGAGAGGGGTAGCGAGGGCATATATGGTATATAAAAATAAGGGGAAAAGACAACAACGGGAAAGATTAGAAGAGGAATATAAGAGCTTAGAAGTTACACTCCAACAAGATCCACAAAAAGAGAATATCAAGCAATCTATGGATCTGATTAAACACAAACTTAACATCCTAGACAAAGAGAAATTGGCACAACAATTGAGAAACACGAAACAAAATTTTTTTGAAAATGCAAATAAACCGGGCCGGTGGCTCGCATACAAATTGGGAAAACAAAAGGGGAAAAACTGGATTCACGAACTACGAGATGAGGAAGGGAGAATATTCCACCAGGAGGAAAAAAAAAATTATAGCCCAGGAATTTTATGAACGTTTATATAAAGAAGATAGCCAGGCAAGTGTGGAGAAAATGGAGGAA
Source organism: Vipera ursinii (assembly GCF_947247035.1). Taxonomy (NCBI): domain Eukaryota; kingdom Metazoa; phylum Chordata; class Lepidosauria; order Squamata; family Viperidae; genus Vipera; species Vipera ursinii. The sequence goes on from NC_139512.1 coordinate 63,965,052, forward strand.
TATTTTCAAAGAGCCAAACTACCTAAGGTCACAGAAGATACCAGAAATATGTTAAACGAGGAAATTCGACTATCTGAGGTGATAAAAGCTATTAATGCACAAAAGAATAATAAAGCATCGGGACCCGACGGTCTTCCATCAGAGATTTATAAAGAATTACAAAATATCCTAGCTCAACCCCTAGTGGAGGTATTTAACGCAGTATTAGAAGGCGCAAGGACGCCTAAATCTTGGCTAGAGGCAAACATAACCCTTATTCCGAAAGATAACACAGACCATACATTAATCCAAAATTACAGACCCATATCACTTCTTAACTCGGACTACAAGATATTTACATCAATTATAGCGGAACGCTTGAAACGATTTCTGAATGATTTCATACACGCAGATCAAAATGGTTTTCTCGCTAAGAGACACACTAAGCACAACATTAGAATAATATTAGATACATTGGAGTACTATGAATTACATAGCGAACAACAGATGGCATTACTTTTCTTAGACGCCCAAAAGGCATTTGACAATGTTAAATGGTCTTTTTTGTGCCAACAGCTCAGCTTTATGAATATGGGAGAAAAATTTATAAATATAATTAGGGCAATTTATGACAATCAGGAAGCAAAAATAATTTTTAATGGGGAAGCATCTAGCAAGTTTCAAATTCAAAAGGGAACACGGCAAGGCTGCCCCTTATCACCGTTGCTGTTTATATTGACTCTTGAAGTATTAACGAGAACTATAAGAAACGACCCAAAGATAAAAGGATTAACCATTAAAAAGGAAACCTTTAAATTGCAAGCTTTCGCGGACGATCTAGTTTTTATTATGGAGGATCCATGTCAGACGGGACCAAAGTTATTGGAAGAATTATCTAAATATGGTGAGGTTGCCGGACTGCGAATAAATAGAAATAAGACCAAGATGATTGTTAAAAATATGACCAATAAACAAAAAGGTAATCTGGCCGAAATCACGGATATAGAAATAGTCAAGAAAATAAAATATCTAGGGATTAACATTACGGCTAGATGCACTTCACTCAAAAAGGATAATTATGATAATGTAGTGAACCAAATAAAAGGTGACCTGGAAAGATGGGGAAACCTAAAACTCTCATTATTGGGAAGAATCGCTGTCATTAAGATGAATATTCTGCCTAAAATCCTGTTTCTGTTTCAGAATATCCCAATTCAACTCGACTCTAAATTTTTTCGAAATTTGGATAAATTATCACTAAATTTTATTTGGCAGGGGAAAAAACCAAGAATTAAATTGAAATATTTACAAGACACGAAGGAAAATGGGGGTTTTGGATTGCCAGACTGGGAATTATATTACCACGCCGCGGCCCTGAGCTGGATTAGAGAATGGGTAATCTTGAGAAATAGAAGACTATTAACTTTAGAGGGTCACGATTTGCAATATGGCTGGCATGCTTTCCTATGGACGGAGAAACAAGGTCTTTTCTCGCATTTTCAAAGACACCGGATCAGGCAAGCGCTACTCAATACTTGGAAAAAAATTAGATCTCACAATTACACCAAAATACCGGTCTGGCTATCCACCCTTGAAAAAATGGACTTTTTAAATGCCATTAAACTGCATTAGTACATTGTTTTCTCTTCCTTCCTTCCTTCCTTCCTTCCTTCCTTCCTTCCTTCCTTCCTTCCCTTCCCTTCCCTTTCCTTTCCTTTCCTTTCCTTTCCTTCTTTCCTTCCTTCAACTAGGAAGGGATGAATAGAATGCTAACATGCTCTGTCTTGGAATATATACGATGTACTATGTATGGGAAAGGTTGCCTGCAGTTTTTTTCATCTCAGTGAAGATTTGCATCAATTGTGCATCCCCATTGCTGAGATACATGGACTGCCATAATGTCATTCCAATTCAAAATGGATTGCTATTATGCTGAGAAAGACTTACAACCATGTAAGAGCATCTGCTCACATGAATGGCACTTCCACACCATCTAACTCAGCTAGCAAAGCAAATTGCAAATTTACTCTCAAGATCACTGAATGAGGCCATTTCCTTTGTCTAGTGAGAGTCAGTAATAGAAAATAGAGTAGAGTAGAACAGAACAGAACAGAACAGAATAGAATAGAGCTGGAAGGGACTTTGGAGGTCTTCTAGTCCTGCTCAAGCAGAAGGTCCTATACTATCTTAGTCAGATGATTGTCCAGTGTCTTTTTAAAAATTTCCAGTGATGGAGCGCCCATGATTTCTGAGGGGGGGGGGAAATTCTTACCCCACCCTCTAAAAACAGCAGCTATTGACTACCTAGGCCCTAGGTCCTAGGGGAAAAGAGCAATTCTAAGAACAATTCTAATCTAATTGGATGCATATACCTTTGAAATTTGGAAATTAAAAGATTTCCTGTTCTTACTGGAGATATTGGCTTTTATTTAAAAAGAAAAGAAACAAACGTTGAAACACCATTATTAAAACTCAGGAATTAAAAAGTTTTAAATGGCATTGGTGACATCTTCTGTTGAAATATGCTATTACAATTTGTTATTGACTAAAAGAGACTTGGCTGGAAATCCAGAAATTAGAAAAAAAACAACCTCTCAACCTTGACCTACCACCTGTGATTAACACAGCTGTAAAGAAGGAACTGCGAGGCAGTTTATCTGGCCTGTTTGAACTGTGAAGATAAACCTTTATTGACTTTCAAAGTTGTATGTGGGAAACTGTTTTCCTATTTCTTTACATGAGAAGTCTTTGTTACTACATGAGATGATGGAATACTTTGGACTATAAATTCTTACCTGCCGAACAATTTTCACTATAAGACTATTCACAACATGTGAAATAGATGTCACACATCTAGCTACAAAAACTACTTTTAACATTTGATTTTAAAATCCCTAATTTAATACATTATCAAGAGAATATGGATGAAGATCAGGAAAAAAAATCCTTTCTGTGTTGAAATCAATACATGAAACCATTCTTTCAGCATGTAACAAAATGAGAGGCAACATAAAGGAACAAGATGCCAGCTTAAATATACAGACCCAGATTTTGACCACAACCAATGACCCAACAATGCAGAAAGCAACAGGAGAAATGGAACAACTAAATATTAAGACAGAGGACCCAACTGACCAACAGATCCAGCCAATGGGGAAATTAGAAAAGAGACAACAATGAAAATGGAAAATATTTTTTTTCATAAATCAGAAGAAACTTGAGGAAAAGGAAGAAGAATAAACTGAATGGAAGATAAACATTAGGACAACTGTGGAAAACTGAAATAATGGGGAGACGATCAAAGAAATATAATGGGGCTAGTTTTTCAAAAAAAAATGTAATTAAATGGTTTTTCTTAACTCAGATAATACACACAATAATAGAGCGAGAACTGTTTGATGAATTAAAAGTATTGACATGGATGGTTAGTTGGCAAAGGAAAAAAGCCAGAGTAAGGTTGAAAGAAACTAGGGTTTTGTTTTATTGGTGGATTTTATATTATTGATTAGAAGGTTGAAGAAGGTGGAATATAGAAATTGTTTTTAGAAAATAAACTAATATTATAACTGAATAGGTAAGATGTGTAATAAGATTAATAGATTTTTGGATTAATATGGTGGGTAAAAAAAGAAATTTTAAAAAATAGAATAAGATTATATGCAAATAGATAAGATGTATATTTAGAATATTAGATTTTGTTATAAAAAGGGGAAAATGTAGAAGTTGAGATAAGGGAACTGTAGTTACCTAAAGCTTAGAAATTACAACACACCAAATGTTAAGTTGAATACTGAGGGGAAATTAAAGTCTGGGGAAAAAGCTACAACAAGACACTGATGTATATAAGATTGAATGTAAACACCATTAAGATATGTATAAGTTCAAAATTATTAATAAATTTATTTATTTATTTATTTAAATTTCTATACCGCCCTTCTCCCGAAGGACTCAGGGCGGTGTAACGAAGATGTAACGAAGATGGTTTTACTTAGTTGATAACAAGAATTATATTAATTCAATATGAGATAGTAGATATTAAGGGATAAAGAGAGGAAATATTGTTGTAACGAGATTTTTGCTAAAGATTTATGTATGTTATGGAATTATTGATTACCCAGTCACCACGTTGCTTTTTAAATGTTTAATTGAAAAATTAGAAAATAAATAAAATATTATATAAAAAAAGAATACTGCCAAGAAAGATTAGGGAGAGCTGAGTTTTATCATCAATGCATGAGGAATTCTGAATTTTAGTCTCTCCTTTTAAATTTTCTTGTGAAAAGCTAGATTAAACAGCAACAAATATACCACTGATAGATCTAAAGGGCCAAGTTGAAGACTGATCATTCTGGAGATAAACCATATGGCCTCTTGCGTCCGACGAGTCACCCAAAGATTGAAACCGGAACGGGAGCTGGTTCTTCTAAGCCGTGTTTATTGTCCACATAAACAGTCGCTCGAAGACAAATGAAGTCAGCGTTGACTTTACAGCACAGTCAACGCTGTTAAATAACCGGCGAGGCCGACTCCCACCACCACACCCTTAATTACACCACCACGCCCCCACCCTACTTAAACCCCGCCTCCCAAGGCTCCCTCCTTTTGGCTCCCGTCCCACCACCAATGCAGCCGGTAAGTTACCCCCCAGCCTAAACCTCCCCCTTTTTCCCCAGAGCTCTGCCTAGACTCTTCTTTCCCCTCACCACCCCAGACCGCCGCAAGCTGCTCGCCAAACCCCTTCCCGGCCCACCGGTCGTCTCCGTCACCCCCTGGCCCACCCAGGCACCCATTCTTGCCCTGCAGCTCGGGCGCTGGGCAGCCACCGGCTAGTTCATCGTACGGCCCCTTCCCGGCCTGTAAGCAGCCTCCGGGGCCCGGATGGCTGGTCCGCGGCCTCCCCAGCTGGCAGGCGGCCCGCCGCTGCGCCGTTCTTCTTGCTGGCCCATTCCCCGACCCGTTGGAGTAGCGTGGGCGTGGCCAGCCATTTCCGGAACCCGGCAGCATGGCGAGGAGGCGAGGATGCCGGCGAACGACCCTGCGGCCTGGTAAGTTGCTCCGGGCGGCTACCGGGACGCTGGGGAGGGCCGTGTGCTGACCCGGCCCTCCAGGAGATGACGGGCACCGGCGGGAGGCTTTGGGGCCTGGTGGGTTCCTCCGGTCACCGGAATGCTGGGGAGGGCCGAATGCCGTCCTGGCCCTCCGGGAGACGACGGGCGCCGGCGGGAGGCTTCGGGGCCTGACGGGGTGCTCTGCGGGAGCCCAGCAGTCTGGTGAGTCACCCCACGGCCCATTCGAATGTCGGGCGTGCTCGGCCCGACATGCCGCCCCCCCCTACCAAGGGTCCTCCTGCAGATGTAGAAAACAAGGTTATAGCATCATTCACTGTGCACACACCCCCATGACCCCCACCCCCCGGCCTGCCAGGGTGGGCTCGATGGAACGCCCGGATCAAACGTGGAGCATGGACGTCTTCCCGCGATACCCACGTTGCCTCCTCCACCGGGTACCCCTTCCACCGAAGGAGATACTGTAGGGCGCCCCTCCATACCCTGGAGTCCAAGACCTCCTGCACCTCATATTGGTCAGCGTGAAACGGTCCGGGACCCCCCTCCCCTGCTGCCGCGGTAGCTGCTGGAGCAGGTTTCAGCAGGCTACTATGGAACACCGGGTGGACCTTACCCAAAAACCTAGGCAACCGCAGCCGCACCGTCACCGGGTTTACCACCTGCACCACCCGGAACGGCCCGAGGTATTTGGGTCCTAGCTTATGGCACGGGACCTGTAACCGTAAATACTTGGTGGACAAGTAAACCAGGTCCCCCACCCGTGGTGTAGCAAAGGGTTTTCGTTTTTTGTCCGCCTGTGTTTTGGTCGCCACGGCAGACCGATCCAACGCTTCCTTCGCCGCCCCCCAGGCAGCCGTGATTTGACGCATCCAGTCAAGCGGTGAGCACGGAGATCCCTCTCCCTGAGGGCATTCACTGAAGGGAACGAACTCGTGACCAGTGACCACCCGATATGGAGAGAAGCCAGTACTACTGTGAACTGCGTTATTGTATGCGACTTCAGCAAGCGCTAACAGGTCCACCCAGTCCGTCTGCCGGAAAGAAACATAGCTCCGTAAATAGCGTTCAACAGCAGCGTTGGCTCGTTCTGCGGCCCCGTTGGTGCTGGGGTGATAGGCGGTACTCAATCCCTGGGACGAGCCGATATGACGCAGGAACTCTCTCCAAAACCGGGCTGTGAACTGCACCCCTCTATCCGAAATCACACGCCGCGGCACTCCATACAGTCGGTATACTTGCGTGAGGAACAACCAAGCTAGGCGACGGGCTGATGGTAACCCCTTACACGGGACAAAGTGTGCCTGTTTAGAAAACAGGTCAACTACTGTCCAGATAACAGTGTGACCCTTACTCTCTGGGAGGTCCACAACAAAGTCCATGGCGATGTCCTGCCAAGGCCGAGTTGGGTCAGCTACCTGTTGCAACAACCCCAAAGGCTTCCCAACTTGGGGCTTTGTAGTGGCACAAATATGGCAACGCCGTACGTACTGCTCGATGTCACTCTTCATGCGGGGCCACCAGAATTGACGACGTGCCAGATGTAAGGTTTTCACAAACCCGAAATGTCCCGCCTGTTTGGCGTCGTGACACCCATGCAGAACGCGTGGCCGCACGGTTTCGGGCACATACAGTCGTGTTCCATGCCACGCTAAACCGTCCCGCATAGTTAATAGTCCCGGATTACTCTGCAACCAGGCATCCTCCTGCAAGGTCCTTTGGATGGCCTGGTTCAAATTCTCCTCCGACACCTGTCTAGCACTCTCCGAACCAATCCCCTCGGTTGCCAGTGTCGGGATGAGTGCCTGCACCACCTCCTCCCTCTTGCTGTCAAACTGAGGCATGCGTGACAAGGCATCCGCCAGAAAGTTCCGACCCCCCGGCACATACTTCAGTACAAAACGGAAGCGACGGAAGTATAAGGCCCATCGGACATGTTTAGGCGACAAGCGACGAGGGGTTTGTAGAGCTTCCAGGTTTTTATGGTCCGTCCACAGTTCGAACGGACGGGAGGCCCCCTCCAGAAGATGTCGCCAGGTTTCCAAAGCCCAACGGACCGCATAAGCCTCCTTCTCCCACACTGCCCAGGCACGTTCAGTGGGAGTCAGTTTCTTAGAGGCATAAGCACACGGCTGCAGGACCCCGGCACTGTTCCGCTGAAGGAGGACGGCCCCAAGAGCAACATCGCTCGCATCCGCCTGTACGACATAAGCTAGCTTGGGGTCGGGATGTCTCAAAATGGGCTCTTTAGCAAAGAGGGACTTCAGTTCCTCGAACGCCCGCTGACACGCGGTGGACCACTCCAATTTCAGCCCCGGACGCGGGCGTGTCAACTGTCGTGTGCGCAGAAGATCTGTTAACGGCAGGGCGATGGCTGCGAAACGTGGGATGAATTGTCTATAAAAGTTGGCAAAGCCAAGAAAACTTTGCAACTGTCGCCGAGTCTGCGGCGCCTGCCACTGTTGAATGGCATGTACCTTTCTAGGGTCCATCTCCACCCCCGCCGCCGATATACGATACCCAAGGTAGTCCAGCTGGGCCTTATGGAACTCACACTTGGACAGTTTAACATAGAGCTGCGCTTCCAGCAGTCTTGACAACACCTGCCGCACAAGAAGCACATGCTCCTCCAATGTGTCCGAGTAAATCAGGATGTCGTCCAAGTATACCAAAACACCCCGATACAGGAACTCATGCAGGACCTGATTGATCAATTGCATGAACACAGCGGGAGCTCCCTGTAGGCCAAATGGCATCACTCGGAACTGGAAACTGCCAAGAGGACAATTAAACGCGGTCTTCCACTCGTCCCCGGCTTTGACCCTCACCCGGTAATAGGCTTCCCTGAGGTCCAACTTGGTGAATACCCGGCCTGTCGCCAAATGGGCCAGCATGTCCTTCATCAAAGGAAGGGGATAGAGGTGCTCCACGCACACCGCATTAACCCCCCGGTAGTCCACACACAAGCGCAAGCCCCCATCCTTCTTTTCACGAAAAAGAACTGGCGCCGCCACCCGGGATCGTGCTGGTTGAATAAATCCTCTTTCCAAGTTCTTATCTATGTACCGCCGTAACTCCTGCATCTCTTTTGGAGACATGGCGTACATACGGGGCTTAGGTAGTCTGGCCCCAGGTTCGAACTCAATAGCACAATCCGTCGGCCGATGGGGTGGTAACGAATCGCACTCCCGCTCATCGAAGACGTCCATTAAATCCGAGTAGACCCGGGGTACATGCACCTTCGAGTCATCCGTGACCCCGCAAACCTTCTCCCGCGTCCCCGTGTCCTCCGGCCCCAGGAAGGAATGGTGGAGAGGGGGCTCGGGGCCCAGACCCACCCAAAGATGACGACTACCCCCCTCCCACCAAATCGTGGGGCCCCATTTATCAAGCCATGTAAGGCCCAGAACAAGAGCTTCAGTCATAGAGGGCACCACAACAAAACGCAAAATTTCCCAGTGGGCCCCCAATTCCAGCCGGACAGGCTCGGTGACGTGGGTGATAGGAGCCCCCCCAAGGAGCGACCCATCCACTTGTTGGAAACGAAGAGGGGTTACCAGTCGTTGCAACCGGATACCCACTGCAGCCACTGTTTTCTGGTTGATTAGACACCGGGTGCTCCCCGAATCGACCAAAGCCCTAACCGCCCGCCTTTGCCCAGACATGGGGCTCACCAACACCACGGGGAACACAAAAGGACACACCGGAGCGCTTACCATCGGATCATCCTCCAACTCCAGATCCTCAAGGTCTTCCGTCGGCACGGTCTGGGTAGTTACGGGCCCGGTTGCCAAAGGAGGTGTCGTCACCCGACGGCTGTCGTCAGCTGCTTGATAAGCAGTTCGGGACCGCTCCGAGGTAAAGTCAACGCTGACTTACTTTCAGACCCCGTCCGACGAGTCACCCAAAGATTGAAACCGGAACGGGAGCTGGTTCTTCTAAGCCGTGTTTATTGTCCGCATAACCAGTCGCTCGAAGACAAATGAAGTCAGCGTTGACTTTACAGCACAGTCAACGCTGTTAAATAACCGGCGAGGCCGACTCCCACCACCACACCCTTAATTACACCACCACGCCCCCACCCTACTTAAACCCCGCCTCCCAAGGCTCCCTCCTTTTGGCTCCCGTCCCACCACCAATGCAGCCGGTAAGTTACCCCCCAGCCTAAACCTCCCCCTTTTTCCCCAGAGCTCTGCCTAGACTCTTCTTTCCCCTCACCACCCCAGACCACCGCAAGCTGCTCGCCAAACCCCTTCCCGGCCCACCGGTCGTCTCCGTCACCCCCTGGCCCACCCAGGCACCCATTCTTGCCCTGCAGCTCGGGCGCTGGGCAGCCACCGGCTAGTTCATCGTACGGCCCCTTCCCGGCCTGTAAGCAGCCTCCGGGGCCCGGCTGGCTGGTCCGCGGCCTCCCCAGCTGGCAGGCGGCCCGCCGCTGTGCCGTTCTTCTTGCTGGCCCATTCCCCGACCCGTTGGAGTAGCGTGGGCGTGGCCAGCCGTTTCCGGAACCCGGCAGCATGGCGAGGAGGCGAGGATGCCGGCGAACGACCCTGCGGCCTGGTAAGTTGCTCCGGGTGGCTACCGGGACGCTGGGGAGGGCCGTGTGCTGACCCGGCCCTCCAGGAGATGACGGGCGCCGGCGGGAGGCTTTGGGGCCTGGTGGGTTCCTCCGGTCACCGGAATGCTGGGGAGGGCCGAATGCCGTCCTGGCCCTCCGGGAGACGACGGGCGCCGGCGGGAGGCTTCGGGGCCTGACGGGGTGCTCTGCGGGAGCCCGGCAGTCTGGTGAGTCACCCCGTGGCCCGTTCGAATGTCGGCCGTGCTCGGCCCGACAGAGTATTCCCAATTCTTTTCAGATGATTTTGGATCGTTCTTTGGGGAAGGGGAGGAGGAATTCCACTTCCAGTTTTCCTCCTGAACATTTTGCATCTGCTAACTTGGAGGTTGCTGACCCAGCTGATTCCCTATTCCCCATGGTTAGTAATGGGCTCTGCAAAGAAGGGGCATGAAGTACAGCATATGCTAATGTAACCCTGCAGTCCTATATCCTCTTGCTCAGTATTCCCCAAACATTGGGAAACTGAAGTTCTCTTCTGCTTCAATTAAAAGTGAAGACACAATGTATTCTTATCTCAAAGCACTCTACTTTTACAGTGTGCTATGAGTCACAATGATCAGTTCTTAGTGAAGTCCTCCCACACGGTGCCTCTTTTGCGTGAGTCACCAAGCAGGGCAAGTCTTTCACTTAGAAATTGGCAAGAACAAAGAACAATTCATGCTCTGAAATGGGACAGTGCCTCCTCTGGGAATGGATAATTCTGCTACATCTTTACTTTGGGAACAAATGAATTTTCCAGACATGTAGACACATGGCAGTATTACCCTTGGTGGATATTAGCTTGAATGAGTCAATTGAGCAGTGCATGCTGCAGAAATTCAATGTGCAGCCACCTTCATGTTAGGGACGCGTAATCCTTGCATGATTTATTTTTTATGCTTTCCTAGGAGTTCTCTCAGGAGATACTATGTGGAAAACACTATTTCCAGTGCTGCCAGTGTTTATTCAGGTCACTGATGGAGTTTCTAGTGTTCAGATGCCTTGGATAACCCCAGAAATGAATCTATGAATCACTTTTTGTAACACTGTTTTGCAGAGAGACTAGGGTGGTATCAGCTATACCCTAAGCATAAGTAAACAAAGGGGTGCTACATCTGAGCTGCCAAAATGGGGTGACCGTGCATAGCAGCAAAAAGAGAGCAGCAGGCCTGAAAGTTTAAATAATATTTATTAAATTGTGAAAGTATGTGTTTAAAAGTTAGATTGAGATACATTTTATGTATTAACAGTAAGAAAAATCACAACTTACTTACTTTGATGCTAATAAATATGAATTTCACCAAAAGTGGTTCAAAGTAGTGTTGGTTATTCTTAGCCAGTATTTGGCATAATAAAAATTAGCTTTAAAATTGTATGTATTTAAGTGAAAATATTTTATGCTGTGAATTATATGTTATAAATTATAGAGAATATTCTATGTATTTTCCCCAAATAATATTAAAATCTACCCACATGGATGATAAAACATGAAGAACAGCTCAATTTTTTTTCTTTCATGGTCATTATTTAGAAAAGGCTTTATTGAAAACATGTGACATTCAGCAGTTTTTGTGACTATTTCTATGCATGGGTGTCAAACTTGCCGCATCACGTGACATGTTGTGATGTATCGTGACTTTTTTCACATTGCTGGAGCTCGGTGGGCACGGCCTCGACATGATACAACCGGTCCGCAGGTCGGCAGTTTGACACCCCTGTTCTACTGGGTGCCTCTGTGGAGATCACTGAAAGACCTATTAAGCTGGATACAGGCAAACATTAAGAGTCCTATAAGTGCTTATAAACTGATACATTTGCTCATATCATCCTGTATGGATCAGAATTCATCAATACTTTTTCTTCTCTGGGATCATGTCTTCTGAGTGGACAGTTGTATCAACCTGTCAATAGTCAAACACAGATGCAGGAAAGCTTTGATTTGTTCCTCCCAAAACACCAATCATCAAATGCTTCACCATTTCAGCCTTCGTTCAGCCTGCAACGTGCTGCTTGCTAAGCAGAGCACAGGTAAAACCAGGGAGGCAAATGAAGAGTTGCTGTGAGTCAGGAGTGCTCCTTAGTGTATTTTAATACTTGTATTTGAAAAGCAACCCCTTAACTTATAATTTAAGAGAGTGGGCCAAATGCCTAGCTTGCTTATTTACTATTGGCATGAGACCCTGCGTGTAACTTGGTTACAGTTGCTATGGAAGAAAGGCTTCTAACTATTCTTTTGAAATGATGAAGAGACGGTAAGTTTGAATTGTCAATGGGTCAACAAATTTGAATTGATGGCTAATAGCTCCATAGGAAATAGGATTAATCAGAAGGTATGATCAGGATTTTAAAACAAGGAGTTTGAAAAGTTAACCTGCCAATATAGAAACAATTAAAAAGGGAGTATGGTCACATGACCTATGCTCGCTCAATATATAAAATAGCTTACCTTCAAATATCTGACCACTTCCTCCCTATGATCTTTGGGAGACAAGAGTAGCAGTTTCGGTCTGAGTATAATCATACTGCCTCCAAATGGTTATCATTATTAATTTTAGTCCTGTTTGTCAGTGTGCTGTAAGCTGTTTGGTCTCTTCAAAACTGGAGTGGCATATAGGCTGAATAAAATTGTTACCTGAAATTTTAGGCTCAATTATTACTTAATAAAGGTGATATTAACATTTTAGCATGGCATCCATGCCTCCTTTGAAGTTCAGGAAACTGTGTTTTCCTTTTTAACCATTTTTTACAAACAGAAATTATCCTAGTCATAAACTAAACAACAGGTCCATATTCTGGAATCTTTGAATGTAGCAAGTGTTAAAGAAGCCTCAGTGGGAAAGGAAAAGATGCAACACATTTTAAGAAAGTATCTTTTCTTATTTCAGTCTTTTATTGTTACTTACTAATGTAGCATGTATATCAAATAAAGGCAACAAAATGAAATATATAAACAAGGCATTAAATACTTCATGTGAAAATTAAAATAGGAGAACAGCAACTGGACTGAGGAATCAGATTACTGAGAAGAACTAACGCATCAGAAGATTTAGAAGAACAAGCAAGAACACTACAAAAAGGCTTGAAATCATTTATTTATTACCAGTTAGAAACAGCATGCTTTGAATGCAGGTATGGTTCCACAAGTTAAAACTGTCCTGAGGTGAGCTTCTAGTGTGTCCCAGTGACAAGCAACCCATTTTTTGCATTTCTGTGAATAAATTAATCTACTTTATTAGGATACAGCTTGGGGAGAAGACTTCAATGGAAACCATTTAGAGGATTTTGATAAAAATGCCATATAGAACAAGGAGAAAAATGGAACCTTTAAGCAATTTTTCTGCCTTGTTTACATAATATAATAATCCATAATTGCATGTTTGACTTGGGCTTAATGTGCTGCATGAACTGAGTTAATTGTAATTTATTAAATAAGTCATGGTAAAACTATCTATGGCTTGGCTTAATTTGTGACACAGGTCTTTTTCAGTTGTGCACTTGTGCTGTTCAGGCAAACTAAGTTATGGTTTCTTTTAATTATAATTCGAACAAACCATGGTAGCCTTGTTCACACTTTACATCAGATGGTTTATCATTATGGAATAAAAAAAAAATAAAAAATAATTTTAAAAAATTATAAAATATAATTTTCTTTTCCCACTGAGGTAAGAAAGAATTCTGGGGAATACATGCTTCCACTTATACCCAAAATAGCATTTTCAATTGCTTTAATCACTTCATTTGTTTTTGCCCACTTCACAAATGTGTGTAACAGTACAGCCACACCGTGTCAACTTTTATGCCAAAAAGCAATGAGCCATTTGCACTTCTTTGTATAAACCTACTTTGTACTCTGTATTTCATGGAATATTTTTTCCCAGTGCCTCACCTGTAACATCACTTCAGTATCAGGATATGAATAGAACAGGAAACACAGTTTGCCCACCTTGGATCCTCCTTCTAATTTTAGTTCTGGGTCCTGCACTTTTAAAAAAGGAATATGGAGAAGCTGGATCAAATTCAGTGGACAGGCATTAGGAGGACTGGAAGCCTGGAACCAGCACTTGGAAAAGAGAAAACTAAGGTAAAATAGAATGGTGGTCTACACCTAAACGGCTGCTAGATACAGAAAGAAACAGACCCATTCTTTTTTATTACCGTATTTTTCGGACCATAAGACGCACCTGACCATAAGACGCACCCAGTTTTTAGAGCAGGAAAACAAGAAAAAAAATATTCTGAACCAAATAGTACTGGTATACTAGGAAGGAAGGAGGGGAGAGAGAGAGGGAAGGAAGGAAGGAGGGAGGGAGGGAGGAAGGAAGAAAGAAAGAGAGAGAGAGAAAGAGAAATAAAGAAAGGAAGGAAGGAAGGAAGGAAGGAAGGAAGGAAGGAAGAAAGAAAGGAGAAAGAAGGAAGGAAGGAAGGAAGAAAGAAGGAAGAAAGAAAGGAGGATGGAGGGAGCAAGGGAGAGAGAGAGAGAGAGAGAAAGAAGGAAGGAAGGGAGAAGGAAGGAAGGAAGAAAGGAGGGAGGGAGGGAGGGAGGAAGAAAAAGAAAGAAAGAAAGAAAGGTACCGGTAGTTTCTTTTCCCTGAATAGGTTTTCTAAGATGCCGAAGCAATTTCAAACAATTAGCAGTATTATCTTGCAAATGGGAAATCACTTCCAATAAACTTCGCAGAAACCTGCAGGGACAACTCCGCACGGCTTTGCTGGGGCAAGTCGCCTATGAGGTTTAGTTTAGCAAAAACTATTTCTTTAGCAGCGAGGTAAAAGAAAGAAAATGTGCGCGCGCAGGGAGGGGGAGGCAGTCAGAAGGCATGGCAGGCACGTCCGTATTTCCTCCCCTGCCGACCAATTACAGGGGCGGGGCAGAGAATTCCATGTCTTCATTCAATCACGTCTCTCCAATGGAGCTGATGGACTGCGTTGACTGAACGGGAGACAAGTGTTTTCGCTTACCTTCGGACCATAAGACGCACCTCATTTTTCCACCCACTTTTGGGAGGGGAAAAGTGCGTCTTATGGTCCGAAAAATACGGTAGATAGTAGAACAGCCTGGCAGGAACAGCGAAAGGTCTTTGCCTCACACCTTAAGGTTTTCAAGGATGGCCACTCAGTGGGGATGATTTAGTGACTTCCTATGTTGAACATAGCCTTGAACTAGGTAACCAATAAAGTCCCTTCTCTCATTTTATCAGTCTACATTGATAAGAGTATTCCATTAGAACAGTTTTCTAGCTACATGCATTTGAATATTAATATTTTCCTCCATGTATCTAATATGTGTGAGAGAAACCTTCCTCGGTCTAGCTGCTTCATTTAAAGCAGTCCACCATAAGTGAAATGATTCATTACTGAAAACAGAAAAAAGCTAAATATTTTGAGGAGAGTAAATAAATTTAAGGGACGCGGTGGCTCAGTGGGTTAGGATGCTGAGCTTGTCGATCAGAAGGTCGGCAGTTTGGCGGGTCGAATCCCGAGTGCCGCGTAGCAGAGTGAGCGCCTGTTACTCGTCGCAGCTTCTGCCAACCTAGCATTTCGAAAGCACGTAAAAATGCAAGTAGAAAAATAGGGACCACTACGGTGGGAAGGTAACAACATTCCGTGCGCCTTTGGCGTCTAGTCATGCCGGCCACATGACCACGGAGACGTTCTCGGACAAGCGCTGGCTCTTCGGCTTTGAAACGGAGATGAGCACTGGCCCCTAGAGTCGGAAACGACTAGCATGCGTGTGCAGGGGAACCTTTACCTTAACCTTTTAAAATAAATTTAAACCATGATGATTAACAAATTAATTTCCCTTCATCCTATTTTGTTAAGTTGCTTGTTTAATGTGAATTATTGCAACCACAAAATGGGAGATTGAGTTTTAGTTCCACTCCAGGAACAAAGGCCAGCTGGGTGATTGTGGGACAGTCACATTTTCTCAACCCTAGGAGGAGGCAATGGCAATACCAAGAAAACTGCAGGGACATGTTCAGGCAATTTCTGAGAATTTGACACAACTGGATGAAAAAACAACAACCCACAATTGTATTTAACTCTGTCAAAAAATTCGTACTTGACTGTCAAAAAATTCAGAATGAATGGCTCCTCTGACTTTAACCCTTCAATCTATAATCATGGGTAGCAAAATCAAATCTGACATTTCACAATATTTTTGTTGTCATATAACTGTTCGGACAAGTTTTCAGTGCTGAGAGAAATACAAGTGTTTGGTTATGTGAAATCTCAGTTTAACAAACTACAAACTTTGCATGCAAAAGACGAAATCTCCATCTAGTCATTCCCCCATGAAATTACGAACAAGCCTGCCATATATATAATATTTTGGAAGAGGCAGTTATATATTAATTTTACAATACTATGACCAAATTATGTAAGTTGCCATGATGTACTTTTGCATTTAACACATTTGGAATATGACTTTCCCCTGTCCTGACCACTTTCTACAGGGGAACGATTGAGAGCATCCTGTCATACAGCATCACAGTCTGGTTTGGAAGCATCACTGCTTCAGACAGAAAGGCGGTGCAGAGAGTGGTGAGGATGGCCAAAAAGATCATTGGCAGTTCCCTCCCCTCCATCCAGGACATAGCACAGAAGCATTGCTTGAGCAGGGTCCGTAAGATTATCTGGGACACTACTCATCCTCTTCACAACCTGTTTTCCGTGTTACCTTCTGGGAGGAGGCTTCGTGGTATCCGTAGCAGAACATCAAGATTCAACTGTATTTTCATTCCATACAGCATTAACCTTGTGAACTCTCAGGCTTCCTCCTTCCATTATATATTCAAGATGGACAGTATTTAATATTTATTTTTCTATATGTAGGGGTGTGGGTCTATGCATATGTTGTATATAGTATGTTTTAGGTGTGTGTCACGCATTTTCACTTTGAGAGCGGGCAACTAAATTTCATTTTTGATGTGTGCCGTTGTGCCCACAGTAAAAAAAATGACAATAAAGGTTATCTATCTTATCTTTCTGTGAAATGAGGAAATTGGATTCAAGACTAAGCTGGGTTCCCATCCGTCTGTTTCTGCACTGTCCCCTTGACATACATTCATTAATTTCTATTCTTAGCAAAATAATACCTCCCAATTTTTCCCCCTGTGGCTATAAAACACTTAGAGAGATTGGAACTGAAACTGAGATAAAAGGACTATGACTATTATTTTGCTGGTGTCTACTTAGCTCTATGAGCAAAGGTATTTCTGTGGCAAACTAGTGGCTTTTGACTTTGAATAAATATGTCTAATTATCATGCATTAAATATTAGATAATTAGACATAAATATGTCTAATTATCATGCATTACACATTACATTAAACAAAAAAGCAGAATAAATTATTTCTCTCAGATACAAAGTAGGGGTTACTGTTATTCCTGAAACAATCAACCCCTAACTGCTATTCAAATATCTCCGTTCTTCAGATGTTAGTTTCATGAAAACCTATTCCATTAGCCTTGTAGTGACAAACTATGTCAAATAATTGGCTCCCTTTAGTTATACCAGCGCAAAACTGTATTACCTTTTATAATCTTGCAATATAAGATACTCAGGGAATCCTTTTCAAAAGTAAGATTAATAGAGGAGCATGTGTTTAGCACTGGGGCTTTTCCTAAACAAGGCTTAAATAATGAGAAATGTCAAAAGCATTCCATAGAAAAAAATATCAAAGAAATTTGGAAATGAATCAAATAGGAAGTTAAACTAAGATTCTGGAAGAAAACATCTGCAACTGATGGAAAAAAAAAACTTTTTTCCAGGAAAAAATTAGCAATTGTGTTGAATATTAAGAAATGCACAATTATACCATTGCCATTATTAAAGAATGTTTTCTATTTCTTAAAATCAAATTATTTACAGTGATGTATTAAGAATCATTAATATATTGCACATAATTTAAATTCTTTAATGTCATTCTCTACAAAGGAGTTAAATTATCATCAGTACTGACCTTACATATTTTAGACAGAAGTGATGCTCCCGGGTATTTCAAGAACAAGATACTTAAATAGATTAAAAAGCTACAGTTGTATCCTCTCCAAATTCAAACTGAATTAAGGTTACAGTAGTGGCTTTCTGTTCTTTCACAGAACATCCAGATGATAACACATCACAGAGCTGTGCAAATTGTGGTACCAGGAAAAGAAACAACTACCTCCTTTTTCCTGCACCACTTTTTCCTATTTTACTGCTACTGCCAGTAGACTTGCTGGAAGATTTTGAAGAGAAAAGTCTTGTCATAAACTCTGACACATCAGGCAGCTCATGGTTAGAATTCAACATATTCATGGATTGCTCCATTTCCTAAATACATACAAAACAGAGGAAAATATAAGAGAAAACCATTTCTAAATTATATATTAAAGAATATATAGTGAATTTTTACAGTTTGCACTTGCTCTCTATCACACAACCCCACTACAGACTCCTCTATACAGCCAGTGTGAAGAACTTAGAAAGAAAATTGTTACATATATAGGAAAGAAACTACTAAAAGCAAAAAAAAAAGCTTAAAAATGTGTCTAAAGTAGTCTTACAGGACAATATTGATTCTTCCACGTTTTGAAAAACTGAAAAATCTCAGTTCTAAGCGTTATTTTTTCTTATAGCTTTTCTTCAAACAAATGAGCAGAGATATCACCCAAGCATAATAATTGACTGTTATGACATTTCAGGATCTAGACTAGAGTGAAATGGGAATAACCTGAAAAGAACTTGATACCTGTAAAGAACTACTGAAGACAAAGATAATTCAGAGGAAATAAAAATTAATACCAACTGCACCCCAGAAGCAGCAGCCAAAGGCACACAGTAAGCACCACTAAATATAGAAGATTTAGTAAACACCTTGAGTCTCCATTTTGCTCTAGCCCTCCGCTATTCGGCATAATGCATGGTGAAAGGACAATGAATTAAAATAATGTAAGAAATATTATACTACAACTTCCTATTATTGTGAATTTATCAAGTGTGGAAATTCTTGCTGAAATCATAATGACAAAGAGAAGGAGAGGACAGCATAAGGTGACAGAAAGTTTTAGAGACTTATACTCAGCACATAAATTGAATTCCTTTTAACCAAGGTTAGTTAAAACATTTTTATTAGAAATCAGTACTAAACAATTTGCTACAGTGAATGCAAAAGGGCTCTTCATCTAATATCAGAGCAGTTAAAAAAATCAAGTCATAGTAGAACACACATGTTCAGGTAGCCTTAGAAGTTCTGTCAAGGACTTTGCTTTAATTAACAAAGTTTACTAGAGCTCCCATATCCAAAAAAAGAGTATGCTAATTCCTAATAGGGGAAAAAGAAAGTTTAGGCAGCAAGTTCCTTTACTGGTTACAAAGGAGTAAAAGCTAATATCCTCTCATTTGTGGAGTTCCTCAGGGGTCGGTTCTCTCGCCCCTCCTGTTCAACATCTATATGAAGCCGCTGGGTGAGATCATTCGTGGTTTCGGGGTGGGGTATCATCAGTACGCTGATGATACCCAAGTTTTTCTTTCCACCCCGAACCAACCCAGCGATGCCCTCGCCGTGATGTCCCGTTGCCTGGAGGCGGTCCAGGTCTGGATGGGGAGAAACAGGCTTCGTCTCAATCCCGCCAAGACTGAGTGGCTGTGCATATCGGCATCTCGGGTCAACCAGACTATTCCATCTCTAACGATGGGGGGGTGAGGTGTTACCCCCCGTTGATAGGGCTCGCAACTTGGGCGTCCTCCTGGATTCACGACTCAATTTTGAAGACCATATAGGAGCCGTGACCAGGGGGGCTTTTGCCCAGGTTTGCCTGGTGCGCCAGTTGCGACCCTATCTGGACCGAGATGCCCTACGCACAGTCACTCATGAGTTTAGACTACTGCAACGCTCTCTACATGGGGCTGCCCTTGAGGACCACTCGGAGGCTTCAGCTGGTGCAGAATACGGCCGTGCGAGTTGTGATGGGGGTTTCCCGATACTCCCATGTAACACCTCTACTCCGCGAGCTGCATTGGCTCCCGGTTGCCTTCCGGGTGAGATTCAAGGTGCTGGTGATGACCTATAAAGCCCTAAATGGCTTGGGTCTAGGATATCTGAGGGAACACCTGCTGCCGGCATCAAGTTCCCTTCGTCCAGTGCGCTCCCACAGGGAGGGTCTTCTCAGGGTGCCACCGGTAAGAGATTGCCGGAGGACGACACCCAGGGATAGGGCCTTCTCAGTGGGTGTACCTGTCCTTTGGAACCAGCTGCCAGTGGAGCTGAGGACTGCCCCCGACCTCCGTTCATTCCGCCGGGACCTGAAGACCTGGCTCTTCGAGCTCTCTGGCCCAGGCTGAGAATTCTAATTTTAGCTTTAATCTTAATTTTAACTGGGGTTTTATTTATGCAGGGACGAATATAATTTTTTTAAATCTGTTTTTAACTTTTGTATCTTTGTTTTTTAATCACCCTGTAAACCGCCCTGAGTCCTTCGGGAAAGGGCGGTATATAAATGTAATAAAATAAATAAATAAAAATAAATAAGCTTTGATGAAATATGGGATAAACCCACATGGAAAATAAATCTGCTCTTCAAGATTTCCCATTCAATCATCAAAGGAGAGGACATTAATTCTCTCATGGGAATGCTTTCTTCATTTGACTTTGAGATTCAGAGCACACCACAGTATTTTGTGTAGGTGGGGAGCACAAAACTGCTGAAATTAAGATTATCCAGCATATGTTTATCACATTTGGTTTTCCATGTGGGGGTTGTTGTTGTTGTTAGCCGCCCTGAGTCCTTCGGGAGATAGGGCGGGATATAAGTCAAATAAATAAATAAATAAATAAATAAATAAATAAATAAATAAATAAATATAAATAAATAAAAAAGGACAGGTTAGGCTGGTGCCCGGGAGAAGGGTATTTTTGTTTCAGGTAAGCTTCATAGGATGTGGTGAGCAGGCTACAATCATTTTATGAGAGAGGCAGCCATAGGGGTCCTATAAATGAATGTCATTTCACCACGAGACTGTCTCCATTCTGTTTAAGCTCATCCTATATTTCATAAGCTTTTTGGGGAATGCAAATAAAACATGGAAAAAACTAAACTCCTTTTATGTCATAAACCCGACTTTCCAGTAATAATTTCCATATTTTTTTTGCATTGTTGAAGTTGTTAGCTCAGAACTATATTTTAATTAGGGACGCAGTGGCTCAGTGGGTTAGGACACTGAGCTTTTGTCGATCAAAAGGTCGGCAGTTTGGCGGGTCGAATCCCGAGTGCCGCGTAACAGAGTGAGTGCCTGTTACTCGTCCCAGCTTCTGCCAACCTAGCAGTTCGAAAGCACGTAAAAATGCAAGTAGAAAAATAGGGACCACTACGGTGGAACAGTGGGCTAATGCCTCCTTAAGTAACACCAGCTGCCTGCAATTAGTGCAGGTTCAAGTCCCACCAGGCTCAAGGTTCACTCAGCCTTCTATCCTTGTTGGGAGCAATAAGCTGACTTTGTAAAAATGCCGCTTGGGAGGCCCCCGAAAGCGCTAATAAGCAGGCATATACATAGAATGAAGGCTATTGCTAAGCACATTGATTTGTGCTTCTTAGATTGCAAGCCGCCCTGAGTCATCTTACAATCTAAGGGATGGGATTAAAAAAAAAAAGGTAACAGCGTTCTGTGCACCTTTGGTGTCTAGTCATGCCGGCCACATGACCACGGAGATGTCCTCAGACAAGCGCTGGCTCTTCGGCTTTGAAACGGAGATGAGCACCGGCCCCTAGAGTCGGAAACGACTAGCACGCATGTGCGGGGGAACCTTTACCTTTACTTTTATATTTTAATTATAGAAATAAACAAAAATCTCACTATTGTATCTGATACTTTCCTGATTTTGTATCTTATATATCTATACTTATGCTTATATTTAGATTCAATATTTGCAGTTTTCACTTTTGCAAAGGTTACTCACCCGCCTCATGTCAGGATCACTTGTATTGACAACTTTAGGTAATAACACAAAGATTAGCAATGGAAGGATCATCATCATAACCTTAAACAGAAAAAATTCAAAAGCTATTATTAATCCATTAACCATTTGATGCTACTGTTAACCATTTGATGCTTCAAATAAATGACTCCTCTTTCAGAATATTTATGTAACTTCAAAACTACCATAGTTTTGTGAACAATCAAAAAGAAAGTCATGAAAATAAATTGAATGTATTATGACTAATCTGAATTCACCTGATACTTGACCAGGATCACTATTGGTTTGATGTTAGCAAAAACTATTGAATCTTTCATAACAAATTATGGTGATCAGAAATATTCAAGACATAGCTTCATAAAATTCCTTAAGGCTGAGAAAAGGAAACTACCAACTTAAGTTACATTTATCAAATGTGTTCTAAGTAGCCAAAGATTACAAATCTCTTGGGATTATAAAGCACATTTGTTCGTTAGTGTATTGAAAGATCAATACCAAATAGCAGATACTATAACAGATTTTTTTCTAAAAAAAATTAAAATGAATTTGAATGTAGCAGCAGTATAAAATATTAAAAGTTGTTTGATAGTAAAATTGTATTTTTCAGAACTCTGTGGGTACTAACTGAAGGAATTTAAGAAGAATTTGGATGCCCATTATCAAAAAACCTGTAATTGAATTTTGCACAGGTGTTGTCTTAGTAATAGCACCGGATTATACAACTTTCAAGATTCTTTCAAATCTATGATTAACAGATTGATTTCATTATGAGCTCATTATCTGCAATCATTTTCCCTATAATTCTGTAGTCACTTTTAATAAGTAAAAAACAAGTAGAGACACTCATCCAAAAAGTTATTCAGATGCTAAGATTTTATACCTACAAAAATCAAAATAGTGCAAGCAATGGTATTCCCTGTGATACTCTATGGGAACAAAATTTGGACTCTGAAGTAGTAGGATGTTAAGAGTATTGATACTTTTGAACTTTAGTGCTGGAGAAGACTCCTCAGAATACTGTGGACAGCCAGGAAACAAATGGAACAAATCAACCTGCTCAAGGCATAAAAGGAGCCTTGGTGGAGCAGTGGGCTAATGCCTCCTTAAGTAACACCAGCTGCCTGAAATTAGTGCAGGTTCAAGTCCCACCAGGCTCAAGGTTGACTCAGCCTTCCATCCTTCCGAGGTAGGTAAAATGAGGACCCAGATTGTTGGGGGCAATTAAGCTGACTTTGTAATAATGCCGCTTGGGGGGGGGGGCCTAATAAGCAGGCATATACATAGAATGAAGGCTATTGCTAAGCACATTGATTTGTGCTTTAGATTGTAAGCCGCCCTGAGTCTTCGGAGAAGGGCGGGATATAAAATGGGATTTTTTAAAAAATGACAATATTCTACTTTGGACATATTATGTGAAGACCTAGCATTCTGGAGAAGGCTCTATTGCTGAGAAAAGTGCAAGGAAAGAGCAGCAACATGAATGGCCTCAGTTACTAAAATGACATGTGCAACACTGAAAGGTCAATTTAGGAACATATCATGAAGAAAACATTTATGTGGTCACCAAGGGTTGACATCCAATTGATAGCACACAATCAACGAAACAGGAACTACTCAGATTATCTTGTGGAAGCCAACCTTGTCCAAATGCCTAATTTTAATCAGTATTCCAGGTTTCTAAGACATGATTAAATCTATACAGTGTAAAGTTTTGTTTTTTGTATTTCACAATTGAATTCAATATTAAATAAAATGCCAAGTTAAACATATTGTACACATATAAGTTACTATATCCAATTTTTATGCTTTGGCAGCTTTATTCAACTTTTATTTATATACCATATAGTGTTAGGATACATTATTTTTTGCAAAAAGAACCTATTTGAGAGACAGAAATAACAGAACTGCAATCTTAAACATAGGAAAGAGTTAGGAAATGAAATTCCTGTTTAATTCCTCTCAATATATATATTGTGTCAGTCTCCAACACACTCATCTACTCCATGCATTTCCTTACAGAAAATATATAATTTTGATTATGTCAGACATAGCACCCTTGACATTTCTTAGAACTTACAACGTACTAAAATCACCAAATAAAATTCTGAATAATTAAAATGCACAATTAAAGCACACAATAAAATAAAAAAGTTAAAACTTGTTTAATATGTAATTTCTACAAATGGAATAATCTGATAAACCTGTTTTTGTTTACACAATTCCATACATACCATGGGGTTCATTAAAAAGTCTGTCCAGCCCCAAGACTCTCTCTTTATAAAATATGAAGGTGGCCCAGAAGATTTCATTTGAAGTGGATATGGCAATCGAACAACTTCTGATGTTTTGATATAATTCACATATCTTGCTCTGAATTTTAAAAAATAGATTTTTAAATTAAATGAAACACATTTTCTCTATCAATATCTCTACACTGTATCTGGTGACATCAATGCATTTCCACGGAAGAGCCAACAATTAGATTAAATGCTGCTTATTTGCAGATACATGTTTTTATGACAGCAGTCTAAATTATTATTTTTTATTTCACTAGGAGTCTGCACTGTATGTAGAGTTGCTACCAGATTGCTATACAGATAATCTTTGAATTATGATGGCAATTGGGACTAGAATTTCTATCACTAGATTGATAGTCATAAAGTACGTTGTTACACCACTGCTTTGCTTAGTGACAGCAGTCCCAGTATTATTTGCTGTTGTTTACCAATTCTTATCAGTTTACCAATTCTTACCCAAAAACCCACCCTGATCCCACTCTCAGCTTGGTCCCTACCAGCCCTGAGATTTGGTAAAATATGGGACTTTCTCCTCTTCCTCCTTTTAGCCATCTTGTATTCTGCCACCACACTTGTGAAAAATCGAGGCTGCTAGCTGTAGTAGGTAGGTGGCCATCCCAAGGCAGTCATAAATGCAGCTGGGGCCCAAATTATGTTTGTGTAACCATGGGTAGGTACATTGCAACAGCTGAAATCCCCATGTTCAGCTTATTGTAATTTTGAATTGTTGCTGAATCTTAAAAAAAGACTACCCTACCTGAATGGATTTATATTTTCAAAAAAACTGGGGCTTTTCCTACAATTTATTAATGCAACAGAAGCTTGAGAATGATTTAACTAACAATCCATTTCATCTATGGAGATATTGTACCAGGTACCACAACAAGTCAACTACAAGTAAACTACTTCATACAAAAAAATATTACTGTAATTTTAAGAAATTCATGTATTAAAGCTAGGTTTTATTTCTTTTTAAATATTTAACAATCATATATGCAAGATAAGTTCAAATTGTTTAGGTAATACAAAATGAATATCAACATAAGTCTTAGCAATAAAATTAGGGCTGCATTAACATACAGCAGTAAATCACCATTTGTTTTAATCATTATTTATTAAATAAGTCAATGACCTGGTTTACACAATATTCAATCACGTTCAATCAAACCAAGTTTCATAAGCCAAATGATTTGATTTATAAATTGTGATAAGCCAAAGAAACAAGCCTATATATTACATATTACAATATTCATTAACAAATGTTTTATCCCAATAAAAATGAACACGGAATGGCCATTTGGATTTTTGTCTCACTAGATCTTACTTCTCAAAAGCTTTTCCAAATGTAGTATGTTGTATGTAGATATTAAAATTAAGCTTTTCATCTCAAAACTTACAAAATATATTGACTTATTGCAATATGAAATTTTAAACAGTTCACCTCATTTTTCCTCTTGAAGTAATATCTACTCGTACTGGTTCAAATTTGTAAGCTGGAGATATAACTTCAACAACGTATGATCCAGAAGGAATATCATGAACTACAAAGCTTCCATCTGTCCTGGTAAAATAGAAAAGAGCCAAACATATAACTCTATCACAGAATGTTTTCAGAGATAACACAATAATTTTAGGTTACATACCACAAAAAAAGTTTTGCTTGATCAGTTTTGAGCTATATTTCAGACTATTAGACTCTCTGTGTTAAGAAAATAAGATTATAATTCCTGCCAACATATATGTAGTACAATGTTCTTCATTAGTAACAAGTGACAGTGAACTGGTATAGCACGGCAGTTATGAATACAAGATAAAACGTTCTAGTTTCCTTCCCATTAGCTTGATTGGATGACTATTGGTCCCACTGTTTTAAGAGAGAAAAAATATTAATATTTAAGAAATAAAATAGCAGAATTCTCTGGGAAGTTTACAATAAATCTGTCCATTTTCTTTTTCTAAGCTAAAATTCCAAATGTACTATCCTTTTCTTGTATGGAACATATTTGAGTCCTCAAATCATATTAATTGGCATCTTCTACATTTTTCCTGCTCTATTATTTTTCCAATATGATGACCAGAACAGTACATAGTTTTGTAGATGTAGAAGCATTAGACTTGTAGAAGAACATTGCAATGTTGACAGATATTGTACATTTAAGCCAACATCTCCACTGAACTAACCACTGGGATTCTAACCACTTTTTCCTGGATAGACATGAGGCTTTACCAGAACTCATGTAAAGTTAGGTTTTGCTCTGATGTACATCACTTTACACTTAATGAAATCTTAATCAACCATACAGTGGAATATATTCATTTCTCAATATCAGAGGCAACCTGATTCTGTGTGCATGTACTTCTACTCTGCAGGAATTCATTATGTAATATGAAAAGATGTGTTAGCATTTCAACACAGAATATAAAAAAGAGGTTAATGCACCCCTTAAAAGCAACTGCCCTTCTGGGAGGGGCACAGGGAGAAAGCTTCCCCATCAATATAGTGTTTAAGGATACCACAATAATATAACTAATTCAATTTTTGACACTTATAGTTCTAGGTCCAATTCTGATTTACCATTAAGAACAAAAACACAATTAATGGTTGGATGCATGACATTGTATGTCCAAGTTTTAATAAAGACGTACATGTTGGTATTAATATTTTCAAATAGCCGAGTATGTGTGTGGAAACTTATCTGCAGATCAGAAATATAAGGATATCTGAAATTGAGCAGTTTATTCTGCCTCAGAGCAGAAAACCAACTGTAAAGATTGAGAGGTATGCTTTGTGAGGCCAAATACACTTAGAAAAAGCTGCTTGTGATCTTCCCAATGAACAACACACTGTGACACAATAAATATGCTATAAAATTTGTCTTGGCCAGTCTGCCTTGACCTAATCCAGACCAGCTTTCCCTCAGCCTGCTCTCTGGTGTAAGATTTTAAGACAGAAAAAATAGTAATAATGGGTAGTATTGTTGTCTTTGTCTAAAGAGACAGGAAGCTTTAAATGTTGATATAATTTATATCACGCCTTCCCTTTAGAAACTCCCTATTCCAACTTTTGTCCATATCAATGCTGTCAATTAGGATCAGCTAGGAGAGTGACTGAACTTCCTGTTGCCCTCTGGGTGTGATTCAAGGTGCTGGTAATTACCTTTAAAGCCTTACATGGCTTAGGCCCATGGTACTTGCGAGACCACCTGCTGCCATTGTCAACCTCCCATCGCCCGGTTCGCTCCCACAGAGTCGGCCTCCTCAGGGTTCCATCGGCTAAGCAATGCCGGCTGGCAACCCCCAGGGGGAGAGCCTTCTCTGTGGGCGCGCCGACCCTCTGGAATGAGTTGCCTCCGGAGCTGCGGATGGCCCCTGACCTTCTGTCCTTCCGCCGTGACCTGAAGACATGGATGTTCCAACAATCGGGCCTGGACTGTCTATAGTTTTAAATTTGGTTTTATTGGGTTAATTGTTATGTATTTATTACATTTATGGTTAAATTCTTTTTTAAATTTTGTATTTTATGTTTTTTAACTTTCTATTGTTGTGAGCCGCCCTGAGTCCTTAGGGAGAAGGGCGGCATATAAATTTAATAAATTCAATTCAATTCAATTCAGCTTCCAAGGCTAAGGATCAATTTGAAGCAGTCTCTCCCCAGGGGCAGATCAGAATCCAAACTCTCATCTACAATCTGCTGGCTCTCCAGGCAAAACCTCCCTCGACACAAGCTTGACTCCAGGGACACAACTATATTGTTTACTTGACAACACCAGAGAAGTATCTTGCCAGCGTCTCCAATCCGGTCCTTTCGCCGCGGCCTCAAAACACACCTTTTCCATCAGGCTGATCTAGACTGATAGGGATTTTAATAATGTCTTAATTTTTAACTTAATTTTAATTTTTACTGGGGCTATTAATTTAATTCGTTCTTAACTTTTGTACTATTGTATCTTATTGTTGTTAGCCACCCTGAGTCCTTCGGGAGATAGGGCGGCATCTAAGTCCCAGTAATAAATAAATAAATAAATAAATTCCTCTTTTTAGATTTAGATTTAGATTTTATTAGATTTATATACCGTCCTTTTCCCCCGTAGGACTCCGGGCGGTTTACAAGGTGTTTAAAACCTCAATACAATTTTTTTTTTTTAAAAAAAACCAATTAAAAACGATTAAATTCAGTCCCTGAAGTCGAAATACAAAAAAACCCCAATTTGTATTTTAAACATTGGTGGGGGTTTCCTGGTAGTCTTTTACTCGGGTACTTATCTATTCGAACAAGCCGGCCTGGCCTGATGGGTTTGGGTTTTAACATTATTTTAACTAACCTACTACATTGGGCACAATCATTTAACTTTAAATCTTGTATCCTGTATTCTTATTTTTGTTGCCCTGTACACCGCCCTGAGTCCTTCGGGAGATAGGGCGGCATATAAGTCCCATTAATTAATTAATTAATTAATTAATTAATTCCTCTTTTTAGATTTAGATTTTATTAGATTTATATACCGTCCTTTTCCCCCGTAGGACTCAGGGCGGTTTACAAGATGTTTAAAACCTCAATACAATTTTTTTTTTTAAAAAAATTAAAAACGATTAAATCCAGTCCCTGAAGTCGAAATACAAAAAAAACCCCCCCCAATTTGTATTTTAAACATTGGTGGGGGTTTCCTGGTAGTCTTTTACTCGGGTACTTATCTATTCGAACAAGCCGGCCTGGCCTGATGGGTTTGGGTTTTAACATTATTTTAACTAACCTACTACATTGGGCACAATCATTTAACTTTAAATCTTGTATCCTGTATTCTTATTTTTGTTAGGACGCTGAGCTTGTTGATCAGAAGGTCGGCAGTTTGGCGGGTCGAATCCCGAGTGTCGCGTAACAGAGTGAGTGCTTGTTACTCGTCCCAGCTTCTGCCAACCTAGCAGTTCGAAAGCAGGTCAAAATGCAAGTAGAAAAATTGGGACCACTACGGTGGGAAGGTAACAGCGTTCCGTGCACCTTTGGCGTCTAGTCATGCCGGCCACATGACCACGGAGACGTCCTCGGACAAGCGCTGGCTCTTCAGCTTTGAAATGGAGATGAGCACCGGCCCCTAGAGTCGGAAACGACTAGCACACACGTGCGGGGGAACCTTTACCTTTACACCGCCCTGAGTCCTTCGGGAAAAGGGCGGTATATCAATCAATCAATCAATCAATCAATCAAATAAATAAATAAGTGCAAAACTTGCTTAGTATCTTATGTTATGTTTTGCCCCGGGGTTAGATAGATAGATAGATAGATAGATAGATAGATAGATAGATAGATAGATAGATAAATAAGTGAGTGCAAAACTTGCTTAGTATCTTATGTTATGTTTTGCCCCGGGGTTAAACATCGTTGAAAAATTCCGCTTCTGACATTACTTTGCCCCTTCCCGGTTGCCCTCATTTAGCCCTGCGGAAGGTTTAAATTACAAAGCGCGGCCAGCCTCCCGAGGGGGGGGGGAGGCTCCCCGAAGAGACGCGAGGATCCCGAGCAAACCAGAAACCGGCTCTCGACGTGCTCCGGAAGGCTGCGGGATCCCCCCCTCGCCTCCAGCCAAGAAGGACTTCCAGACCGGCTCCGCACGGCCAGACCGGGGCTGGGAGAGAGACGACGGTTGACCGCCACCGCGGGGCTGCTACTCACTTGAGGAAGCCGACGTGCTCCTCCCCGTCCACCAGCACTCGGGCCCCCGCAATCCAGTCTTGGGGCTTCACTCCCGGCACCACCGCGCGGCCCTCAATCTTAAACCTCTCCCCGGCGCCGAGAGCATCCCCGCCAGCACCGCTACCGCCGCCGGGCGTTTCCGAAGCCCACGAACGTGAGGGGAACTGAAACGTAGCCGCCAGCACTAAAACCGTCCCGAGAAGACCGAAGGGCTTGGCCGCCATGACAGCTCTTGCGCCAGATACCGGGATAACGAACAAGCGGAAGGAGGCTTTTTTTTTTTCTTCCTTTCCCTTCTTCTCCCGGCGCATGCGCCAAGCGACCGGAATGAGCCTTTCGACGTGCCCGGCGCAGCGTGTGTTCACGTGACAAAGAAGGGACGCGCCCGATGCTGGTCCTCGACTCTCAAAACTCTGCATTTCCGGTTCCTTCTCTAGCAGGGGTCTTCAAACTTGGCCCTTTTATGACTTGTGGACTTCAACTCCCAGAATTCCTCAGCCAGCATGGCTGGCTGAGGAATTCTGGGAGTTGAAGTCCACAAGTCATAAAAGGGCCAAGTTTGAAGACCCCTGTTCTATAGAGTTCTTCTCGAGGCGGGCGAGGAAAGGAACCTTGGCTCGCTGGTGAATTGTTGCCAGACGGGGCTATAATATTATTGTCATTCGACAAAAAGTATACCCTACCCTACTCGAAGAATCAGGATAAAAATCTTCGTGACCTAACCGAGTGGAAACGCTTAATTAGATTAATTTCTGCAGCGATTTAATTTTGCAGACGCATGGGATTTTATTTTTTTAAAGTTTGAAACACCCCCAGTCCCGTCTTACAATATCACTACTGGATTGCGGCAAATGTAATATATTTGTACTTGTGAAGGGTTGCAGACTATCAAAAGTTTTTCACGGGAAATTAAATTTTCAAAATTACGTGAACTTTCCTGTTGGAGAAGCAACTGTGCTTCCTCTATATATTAACTATATTGTATGGAATACAGATAGATCGGCCATTGCAGAGGTGATATTTAACAGTTTCATTTGTAGATTCATATTTTTAGATTATTAACCAGGTACTGCATTTTATTGAATGTTGCTCTGATTCACTATCTGATAAATATGTAAAAATGTTGCACTATAAAGTTTTATTTCATTTCACCAACAGAGGGACTAGGATGCAGAAGCTTGACTAGTGATGACTAGTTTGGCCATGGCTAAGCCATGTTTCTCATCTCAACCATTGCTAAAAGAATCTGAAATGGGTCCAAAAGTTAATTTTAGGTGTGTCTGCCTTTCTATATAGTCTGTTTAAAAGATGCTATGGAAGAAAAACAAGTTTTACTGGACATTTTTAAATTGCAATTTCTAATAAAATTAGTATAAAAAACCAGCAGCATGCCATTGTGCAAGCTCTTGCCCTTTTGAATATGCACACATCATAATGTATGAAAGCACCAGAGCATACATTGTGATGGCATCATGCTGCTTTTGTTATTTGAATCCTGTTTTGAATATATCTTTATTGCAGTTGTGAAAATCAGCCTTAACAGTTAAATAGATGGTTAGGTTGCCCTATCTGTGCCAAAACTTACTGAGGGAAACAAAAACCTCAACCCGGAAATTATGCAGTTGCATACAGAATAACTAAGGGCAAAAAGCTCTATACAGTCTATTTCTAGCTGATGTGGTTAAAATTAATAGGGCAGGCTTATAAGTAAAAGAAATAGGTACATTAAATGGTGGGAGAATTTTCATGTAAACTTGTCTAATGATATTTCCATCATATGGCAGATGTATAGGATGTTGACTATCCTGGCATCATGTATTATATATTTATACTTATAGAAACTTTGCCATTGCTGGACCCAAACATTTCAAAGCAAAAACCTAGGTGTGTATCACAAAGTGTTACCAATCAGCACAAGAACTTTCAGCATATTGAACAGTACTCTGTGATACATAGCATGCTTCATCTATGTTTCCTCACATAATTTGACTGTATGCAGGTCTTCATCCAACAGTTCATTTCTTGACTTTTTTAAAGCCATCCTTTAAGCAAGGATGAGTTTTGAAGAGATTGGTGCTGAATATATTTCTTTACTGCTTACCATGAATCAAGATAGTTCAGAGAAAAAAATTGACACAGGTTTTCTGATGGAGAAATTAAACTTTAGAATTTAATTAAGAAAAAGACCAGTAATGTATTTTATTGATTACAACATGTAATTATAGTAGTATATTTAAATGACATTTGGGGTGCGCGTGCACCTTTCCGAAGGGCGGAGGTGCGCGCGCACCTCTCCAAGCTGCCGCCGTCCCGTCCGGAGACCTGCCACGTTCGTCAAACATTGACGAACACGGCAGCTGTGCAAACGGGATGGCGGAGGTTTGTAGAGTGTGCGCACCTCTCCCAAGCCGCCGCCGTCCGGAGACCTGCCAAAGTTTGGGGAGGTTTGGGGAGGTGCGGTCTCCGTACCTCCGTACCTTTCCCCCCCCCAACCCCACTCCCTCCACCTCTCCCCGCTGTCTCCAGGCCCGGTTGATTCGCTTGCCCGTGGTGGTAAAGGAGAGAATCAAGCGAGCTCCCCAACAGCGAGGAAGCCGCAGCAAAATGCCCTGCCTGCCTGCTTCTTTCCGCTGCCTGGCTGGGCTGGCTGACTCTCCCGCATGGCTCGCTTGCCTTGGGATCCAGTGTTGTTTTGAAGGGAGCTAACATGGCGACAGTGTCCGGCTATTGCATCTGTAGGCTGCCCTACGGCAGGTAACACAAAGCGATCGGGCCTTTCCTCCCCCCTTTCCCTCCCCCCCGCTCTAGGGCAGAGATTCCCTTCCTATCGCTCGGGGCCTTTCGTCTCTTTGGCTCGCCAGGGCTGGAGCGGCGAGAGCGAGCGGCAGAGGAGAGATGGTGGACTCCTGGCTGCCGCTTCTGCTCTGTGCAGTTTTCCAACAGGCCTTTTTGGAGAAGAGGAGGAGGAGCCACTCGTTTCCCTCTCTTGTATTATTTTTTTTTGTGTGTGTGTGTGTGGTTTTGTTTTTGTTTCGTAAATTGTCGAGCCCGGGCATACACAATGGACTCCTCCCCTCCTTCCCAGGGCTCTGGTGTCAAGGGGCTGCGGGTAGTGGTGGTGGTGAAGGAGAGAGCTATTGTCCTTCACTTGGGGAGGGATGGCGGGAGGACTGGCTGACTGACTCGCTTGTGCTATAAAGGGTGTTTCTCCCCCTTTCTAAAAAAAATTTTTTGGAAATTATTTTATGAGCTTCTGGTTTCTGGCCGGCTGCCTCCCTCCCCCGATCGGGGGTCTTATTGGGTGGATTCAATGGGGAGGGTTAAGGATTTAAGGTTAGATGCTCCCCTCCCCTCACTTTCTTCAGAGAAGGCATGGAGAGAGCAGAACCGAGGGGGGGGGAGGTTGAGGAAAGCGGTTCCACAATGTCTGGCTAAGAGGGAAAAGCCAGCGAGCCAGTCCCGGGAAAGATCCCTACCGAGCAAGCGGGAACCGCAAGGACTGGGGCAGCGGAGGCGGCTCCCGGAGAGCCCACGCTCCTGGCGGTCACTTGCTTC
This sequence comes from Vipera ursinii, assembly GCF_947247035.1. Taxonomy (NCBI): domain Eukaryota; kingdom Metazoa; phylum Chordata; class Lepidosauria; order Squamata; family Viperidae; genus Vipera; species Vipera ursinii. The sequence goes on from NC_139512.1 coordinate 63,998,189, forward strand.
GCGTCTCCTGAGGGAAGGGGGGGCGACTGGAGCGGGCGTGTTTCCTCGCCTGCTGGGCGCCGCAATTTGCCTGGGGAATGCGCGGGCCCCGAATGGCAGCGTGGAGCGAGGAAGCGGACAGCCAGGGCTTCCTCGAGAGCCGCGGCCACACAGGGTATTCCTTGCCGCACAGGCTGCTGAAGCCTGGCTCTGACGCCACTTCGCCTCGGCTAAGCGAGCGAGCGAGTCCGCTCCACCAAACAGGGGAAGCAGAGTCCCCGGCCGCCAGACTCAGCCCGAAAGGTGGGCGGAGGAGAGCACAGAAGAACAGGCGAGACCCCTTTCTGGTCTTCCTGAGGTAGTGCTTCTTGCGAAAGCTGCCGCGGCACGTTTGCAGGCTGCCGAAAGCGGCAGCTTTGCAGACGGGCCGTCGCGCAACCGGGAACCGGTTCCATCACACATAAAAAAAAGGCGTCCGCGCATGCGCAAGAAACGGTTTTTGCGCATGCGCGTGCATGGACGCATGCACGCGGCTCCCACTTTTTTTTATGTGTGATGGAACCAGTTCCCAGTGGCTCTTTTCCTTTTTTGGGTTGCCGACCCCTGCACTACTATATTAGTAATTGCAGCAACAGGGCTGTGCAAAATGAAAAGTAAAAACTGCATGCATTTTTATTCAGACACCATTGAAGCTAAATTATTGCAGACTTATTTATACTGTCTGCAAGATAGTTTTTGAAGCAGCTTGCAAATTCTCCAAAGGACATGGCTTTTTTTATGCTTCAGTTGCAGCAGAATGTTTCGTGCAGTTGTAAATCGCTTTGCAATTGATCTCCAAAGTGTTTTAGAGTTGCTTTTCCCCAGGACCAATCTTTTTGATGACTGAATATGTACAAGCAACCCTTGCTTACCAATTGCATTGTGCAGCAATCATTTGAAATTTTGAGAGCTGAAAAGATAACTGCGACCAAGCTGAGCTTTTACAATCTTTGCAGCATTCCTCAGTCAGGTGTCACCATTACAGTTCTATATTGTCCTTCACATGATCCATTTCTTTTTTTTTTCTCCCCCACAGAGCAGAGAGAATGGAGAAATAAGAGATTACAAGAGAGTAAGCAGGCACACAATGAGGAATATACATTGAAAGGAATGTACTAGGGTTGTCTATTGTTGTATTCTTTTCAATGTGTATTCCCCATTGTGTGCCTGCTTAGCTTCTTGTAGCCCCTTTCTCTTCAATGAATGTGAGTAGAAACATTAAATCCCTACTTAGTATTTTCCTAGTTCTGAGAGTGAGCATTTCAAAAGGCAGGGGAGTGGGGGGGGGAAGGAAAGCTTAACTAAAATCATAAAGCAGTCATAGCCATGTGATTTTCCACTTAGCAACTGCATCACTTAGTGACTTGAGTTTCCAGTCCCAATTCTGGTCACTAAATGAGGACTGCGAGGACTGCTGTACAGTCCTATGGCTTTGTAAAACACATCCTTCAGATGCTTCACCTTGTCCATCCTTTGTTCAGTACACACTGGTGCAGCACATACTGAAGCTAGGTACGTGTAATGTGTGAATTATTATAACTGATTGGTAGCCCATTCCCTGTTGCATTTTCTAGGGACTGAAGTTGCAACAAGTATGGATGTATGATTTAATACCAGTTTTAATGGAAAACAAAAAAACCTCCTAAACTACACCTGTCTTAACATTTTTTAAAAATATTCAACTCTCCATACACAAAATATCCCCAAATCTCCATCTAATTCATTCATAATCATTTTAAGCCTTTATTTTATAAAATGCCACTTCATATTACCTATCATTCTGTAGAATGGAATAAAAGAAAAAGCAATTACCAAAGCAAAATAGCCTATGAAATAGGTCAATGTGAAAGAGCATAAAATTACTACTTGGCTTAAGTTAGTTGATCAGATGAATAGTAGTGTTATAGAATTATACAGCCTGTTATTGATGCTACTGATTTCATATAGTAAGCCCTTAAAACATTATGGAAATAATTACTGATTTTACATATTTAGTCCTTAAATTATTGTTAGCTCTGTTGGCTCAAGAGCAAGACAGCTCTTCTCTTATGTAAAGACATAAAACCCAGGGAAAATTTGCATGACTCTCTACAGCTGGAAGAGTCTGTAAACTTAAGTCGACAAAACTAGACTTAATTTTAACAATTCAGAATTGTTTTCATAAGAAAATGTACATAAGGCTTCTTTCTTACAGCCTGCAGTGCAGCTGATTATATACATAAAGCTAATATTTAAATTTAGTTTGGGATTAGCATTAAATAAAATGAGTAACTTTGCTAGCATGCTACAAATATTTCTGTTTGTTTTGGTGCACTGCTTGCACAAAACACAAGGTGCCATCTTAAAAATACATTGTTTTTCAGTTCAAATGATCAAGTATGGCATAGCAGATTGTCCTAAAATGTCACAAATAACCAAAACAAAATACAGCTGTAAAACTTGTACATGAGATGTACTGCATTTATTGTTTTTTTTAAAAAATCAGTGTTAAGTTAGGAATTTGACCATGTGGCATCTACGTCTGAAAGCTTTGCAGCAATATTTGCTAGAAGAGGTAGCAGCTGTGCTGTTAAATCTGAAACGCACAAGTCTAGTCAGGCTGTAAACATTTCTAGGAGTTTTAAATATTTGAAGAACAGCAAAAAAGGTTCTGAAGTGGGAAAATCTGAACTTAAAACAGTAACAGTACATTTATTAAGCTGCATGTAGTTTGAACTATAAAGAGTAGAATATATTAGAAAACGTATTAAAATGCAAGGTATACAGAATCACTATTCTGTTCACATCTACAGTTAGCTTTCTCAATGTTCTATATTTTAATACTCTTACAATTAAGTCATACAGGTATTTAAGTAGTCAATTTAGTGGAAAACCCCACTTCAATTTATTTCAGTGTGCAAAATGTTTCAAAATGATTTGTACACAATTTGTGTAAACACTTTGATTTTTTTCAAAGGAATTTCCATCCCTCTATACAGTTATTTAATATATTGGCTATATGATATCCTAATATATTGGCTACTTGCAATTCTAGTAGTTAAGGCCTCTTTGCTAGATGCAGTTTTTCAGTAGTGCAACAAAAATAGTCTTTAATATTTTGATTAATATAGCAGACACATTTCAGAAATTCAGTACATCAAAACTCAAAATTTGTAACATATCTGAAAATACATTTTTACAGTTCATAAGAAAAACATGATTTAAAAAAACTTTATGGCGAATGGTCTTTTGTGGTTCCTAGTAATGGTTTTCAATTCTGTCTTCACAATCAGGTTTTGTTGTATTAAACAGTTATGTAGAAGAAATACTTTCATGATTTCACCAGGTAACTGAAAATATCCCCCAAGTGCGGCAAAGGCATACATACAGTTTTCATAGTGCACTTTCACCTCACTGAAGTAAAAGTTGCTCCTGTTAGAATTTTTTCCACTTCAATGTGAAGCAGATGACATTTACTGTTTGCGTTAAATAGTCCAATGGTCTAGCCTTCTTCTGTCAAAGACAGTCCTCAGAAGAGGAATTATTTGGAAAGAGTATCTTGCTTAGGGTTACTGTTGACTGTTTGTGTGTAGGCACATTAGTGCGCACACAGCTTTGTCCTCCAGGTATATCAGTGCAACTGTAACAAATAAAATTCCACATCCTAAAAAAAAAAAAAAGAAACAGTAAAACACATTAATTCCAAAAGTAATTCATAACACCAAGCCTCTCTGAATGCCAGCCATAATATTTCAACTCCCAGAATGCTGGCTGAGGAATTCTGGGAGTTGAAGTCCACACATCTTCAAGCTGCCAAAGTTGAGAAACACTGCTTTAGTTCAAACGCGTGCATATTTACCTTTACTCTTATTCAGAAATTTCCTTGTAGAAATATAATAAAAACACCCACGCTTGAGTACAGGATTTGAAAAAAAATTATCAGAGCATTTGAAGTGTTACATAGGAACTGTAGTACATCATGGCTTGGTTTACTTGTGACGGCCAATCAGTATATTTCATTAATAAATTATAGTTAAACAAACTTGTAGCTTTGCATAATGTATTAACATTAGTAAAATATTTTGGTAACTCACATATCCTTTAGTTCCTGTTCAGGTTTTAATTAACACCTATACAACAGCATGTAAACTGATCTAGAAACCTAACCTTTGACATACAAAAAATATTATCCTGTATCTCCCATTTGATGCATTACACAACAAAGTATAAACTGGAGTTCTTTTCTTTAATTTGCTCAGATAATTGTTTCCCCAATTATATTGAAAGTTCTATTTTTGTATTTATGTGAATGCAAATAGATCCTCATTCCTAACATCTATTTCCATTAAGAAGGTCAGAGTGAGGGATAACTAATGCAGAGGTATTAGGACACACACACACACACACACACACACACACACACACACACATATACACACACACATACATACATACATACATACATACACATACATACATACATACATACATATATATATGTAGTATTATCTATTATCTGAAAGATAACATGAAAAGCAAAGATTGAGATAATAACCAGATAAAATAACCAAAGGATAAGAGAGAGTGAGGAGCAGACATATAACCAGATTCAATTTCTATCTCAGTAATGACAAGAGGGGAGGTGTAAGAGGTTTGCTCAGCTAACCCAGTATCTGCCTTAACATGAGTGCATTGATACTGTGTATACAAAAAAAATTACTATTAATTCCAAATAATTAACCTCAAACTGAGAAATAAAGTAACTCAATATACTGTCTTCAAAGTTACATGACGGGGCTTTGGCTCATCTCCAATATAGCTCTAGAGCAGGGGTAGGCAACCTTGGCTCTTTCATGACTCGTGGATTTCAACTCCCAGAATTCAGGAATTCTGGGAGTTGAAGTCCACGAGTCATAAAAGAGCCAAGGTTGCCTACCCCTGCTCTAGAGAATCTAACTCTTTAAATTAGAGACTGAGTATGACAGCAAGGGAACGGCGGAAGAATATAATTTGGTATGTTCAGTATAAATTAAATTATATAAAATTAACATAAATTAATTTCAAAAATATATTATCTTCAAATAGATATGTTACCTTTGCTATATTACCCGTATATCCTGGAACCAAAGTAAGATGGTTTGCTTGTTTCCACAATATACTTAATTGTTCTTTTAAAATCTGAATATTTCTGAAAAAGAAAGCCAAAAGTATAGAATATCTGCAATAAATAAAGAGCAATCAGTGTCTCATAACTATTTTACCTAGATTTCAAATACTGTATATGACCAGTTGTATCTTTAGTAAGCTATTGGCTAATGCAGAAAAAATGTTTTAAAATAATTTTAATTGAAATTTGAGATGGCCATTACACACATTTTATCAACCTTAGAGCGCCTGTTACTCGTCCCAGCTTCTGCCAACCTAGCAGTTCGAAAGCATGTAAAAATGCAAGTAGAAAAATAGGGACCACTAAGGTGGGAAGGTAACAGTGTTCCATGCGCCTTTGGCGTCTAGTCGTGCCGGCCACATGACCACGGAGACGTCCTCGGACAAGCGCTGGCTCTTCGGCTTTGAAATGGAGATGAGCGCCGGTGCTCATAAATAAATAATGTGTGTGTGTGTGTGTGTGTGTGTGTGTGTGTGTGTGTGTGTGTGTGTACCATGCTGGAGACCTCAATAGATGCCATACTTTCAAGATCAGAAATATATTATTTCTGTAGGAACAAAAGGACTGGGTGTTGTCAGCTAAGAAATCCTAAGAATATACTACTTGGAAGTGAGATGGAGCTCATCTCTTGGCTTTGTTAATGGTTATTTTATTTGCTTGACTGCTATATTTTTTATTTTAATCTAATGTATTTGTTTTTATCTATTTTATTGTAAGCCCCCCAAACTTACATATATGAGATGGGTAGCTATATAAATCAAATAAACAATGTGCATCTTACATTGACAAAATTACTTTGCAATTTTTATTCAAATTAATTATTTTTTCTACCTTGTTTCACATGTCAAAAAGCATAGAAAACAGTTATTGACAATTAGGGAAGAATATCTACCACGAGTCATATTTTCTAGTTCTAACAGATAAAAATGGTTTCTCTATTTTTATAGCAGAGTTTTCAATATTAAGCAAAAGGTTCTGTACAATCAAACTTAATACTGTTTAATCTGATCATTTTTAGAATTGCTCCCAACACTATGCTCACAAAATATAGATTTTTTTTAATCAGGAAAGTTTTTAGTTATTAAAAAATATCCAGTGTGTTTTAGGAACTATCTAAAAGTTTAGCAGTCATACTAAAAGTCACGTTTAAAAAGCTGCAATGTTTAAAAAGGGTTACTTACCCATCTTCTATCTTATCCGTATGGACAGAAAGTTGTGACCACCATCTCTTAATCACAGCCTGAAGCCAGTTTAAACCAACAATTACATATCTAGGGGGAAAAAGAAATCACTATGAAAAGCTTCATTCTGAAAACAGCTTAAACATTGGCAAAATATTCCTTAAAACAGTTGCAAACTATGAAGAAATCTTTCAAATCAGGTTTTTTTTAATGAATGGAAAAAACAAGCAGAATAAATCTTCCTAATAAAGTATTAAGTTTTTTTTCTTAGAAGGCAAAAGTCTGAGTTATATGGGTATAACTCAACCAACTTATAACTGGGAAACATTTTTTCCAACTCATTCTGCTCACAACACTGCTTTTGATTTCCCCAAAATCTTTTTTATCGGAACAGACTTAAACAACTGAACTAACAAAAATTGCTTGATTTTAAATATACAAATAGTAGGAGTCACATCTTTAGCATCAGTAAATCAGATTGAGGAAGACTAAGTGCAAATATAAAATCGTTGTAGAACTGATGGCTTTCTAGCATCCCTTACTTTAACCCATCCTGCCTGGGATTTTGGAATTTATAGCTCCGCAACGTTGGAAAGGCCACATGTTTGCCCTCCATGTTAGGACAATGAGACCAATAAAATCATTGTTGATCCTACCCTTGAAATGCAATTCGGTATGTTTATCAGGAATAGTAAACTACAAAAGGTAAAGATTAATTTTATTTTTATTCTCTAAATAATTATATAAGAAATATTTTTTTTAAAAAACTTACTCTTCAAATTTGCTTTTAAGCATTAATTTTACTAATGGTAGAAGGTCTACACAGCAACCAACAGAAATATAAGGTTTTTCTTCCTGCAAACTGAAATAAGGCATTATTAGTATACCTAAATATACATACATACATACATTCTATCAACCCCTTCCTCTAGATTTTTCTTTTACCTGCTGGTAAGGACAGGGAGACAATCTACAACTACTCCTAGATCTTGTATCCTAGAAACATCATAAAAATACACCATTAGTCACTGCTTTGTGTAATTCTTACATAAATTTCATAAGACAGTATCAATACTTTAAGGGCAGTATATTAGAAATGGCTGAATATTATTACATTAACTTACATAGATAAAATCTGTGCATAGTTTAGACTGGACTTGATATTTTTATTCTTCTGGGATATGTAGATGTTCTTGTTTGATGGTGTTAAAGGTATCATTGCAGTATATAAGCTGTTCCAAGTAAAACTGTTTTGCAATTGACTGTTTTGCCAATGCTAGTGGTGTTCAAATGATGACCAGTTTATTATTATTGTTTTTGTTGTCATCATCATCATCATTATTATTATTATTATATCATCGCAGTCAGCCAGATGTTTAGACTGGATTTGGCATTTAAGTCCACTGTTATTGTTATATAAAATACAAATAAGTGTGTAGTTGTGGACACTTCCTGAAGGGAACACCCAATCACCAAGATTAATACATAGTTTCCATTCAGGCTCTTCTTTGTAAAAAGAATCCTACATATAACCTCCTCCCACCCACACACAATGTGACTTCAGTTCAGCTAGCAGCAGTCTTCTTAAAACTTTACCTCACTAAATAGGCTACAAGTTCACTTATACTTCTCCTCTTCCAAAAGGTTAAAGCTACGTTCAGACGGAGATTTCTACTGAAGAGAACTTGGGCCATTGTATCATGATCTTCAGAAACCTAGAATCACAAGAATAAGTGTTATGAGCCAAGTCCTATGATTCTATGAATTTTCTATCAGCTGTGTCTATTAAAGCTATCTATGCAGCTCTGCACAAGTTGTTTAATGTTAAATAAATATTCTCCCAGAACAATATTTCCGTGAATGGAGGCAACTGTTACTCATGGAACAGGAGGGATGCCTGACAGAATGCTCATGAATGGATTTTTTTATTTTATGTATTTAAATAAATAAAATATTTAAATATTTAAAAATGCATGATTCCAGACAACTCAGTATTCTGAGGTCAGCTTGTTGTTGAACTTTACCTACAGAAGCTTGACTTTATACAACAATTGTTTTTTATACATATAGTATTTTGTGAAATCTATTTTAAGTCCATGTTTGATGCATTACTCTACAAATAATACAAGGAGTTGTTGCCAGACATTGCTCTAATTTGCATGTTACTCTATAGTATGAAGGAACCAAAAAGGTTGTTGCATTAGCCTACTAGAAGAATAGTAATTTATGTAGCCAGCATGTTCTGCCCGTCTTCTGAGAGAAAGACAGAATGTAGTCACAGCATGACGGCCTTCTTTCCAGCAGTGATTATTACAGAAAAGGATTGAAATGGAAAAAGCATTTACATTAGATTTTCAATTACATATTCATTCTATTCACACTGAACTATTTTCTGCATGTTTATTGTATTGCCCTGTACACCGCCCTGAGTCCTTCGGGAGAAGGGCGGTATAAAAATTAAATATTATTACTATTACTATTATTACTACTATTATTATTATTATTATTATTATTATTATTATTATTATTATTATTATTATTATTATTGTTATTTCCCAGTAGTTATATAGTTATAATTTTTATATAGTGGTCTGATCTTGGTGTATTCTGAATAGTAAAACAGAAGAAATCAAGCATAATAAATATATCAATAGTTTACCACAATCCTATTAAAGACCAAAAGATAGTTGAAATATATTTTTCAATGACAGCAATATCTGAGCCATAAGTGCTTCTGGGGAAGATGGTTCTGAACCTGGAGGTTATCACTGAGACATCTTCATGCCTAGCCCAACTTTTGTACTTTGGAGGACTTGGATTTTCAAAGGTCCCATTCTAGATGTCCAGACTGGATAGACAGAATCCTATTTGATAGTTAATCTTGATATATCCCATTGCACACTATATAGGGCTTCATAGCTAATGAACAACATGCTGAATTGGGCCAGAAAACATACTGTCCTGACAACCAGTGTGGCCAAGGCAGGAATAATTCTGCTGTGGAGAGTTCTCAAGAGTTGCTATATTTTGCACCAGCTGTAGCTTTTAAGTTGACTTCAAAGGCATCTCCACATAATGCACATTGAAGAAATCTGTTTATGCAGTGATAAGGGCCTATGTTACTATCATAAGGGCTTATAGGTCAATTTAGAGTGCACCAGGCAACACAGCCTTCAGTAGCACCTGCTACTGCAGCAAAAGCTGGGGGTTCAAGAGAAGTTCCAAGATACAGATCATCTCCCTTAGGAAAACATGATTCTGGCTAGAACAACTATCGGGGTTAATGTTCCCAGATACTGTAACTTAGATGTTAATGTACAAACAGCAACACAGTCTCAGTAGGATTTAGTATGAGCTTGCTTTTCCCCATCTGTTCCCAGACAGCCTCTGGATCTTGCAATGTTGAGTTACTACATTAAATAATTTTGATATTAATAAAATGGATTATATTCAGTTCTATAATTATGCTGATGGATTTTATTTACTCACTGGTACATCTTCCCCCTACAGTTGTCATAATCCCTAAACCGAAGCAAATTTGGGTGATAAGTGGTCTATAGCAAAGAGTAATCAAATCCCAACATAGACAGTAAAACAGAGGAAGGTAAACAGAATTCCAATGGCTTATATTCTGATTCATAAATTTTTAAAAATATAAAATGTTTAATTTACCTCTGAAAAAAATCCACTGTATTTTGATGAAGGACTCTCTGTTTGAGATTGGCCAGCATCACTGGAGTTCAGTAAGAAAGTACGACCATCAGGAGGCAATTTGGCTGGCAGGTTACCTGCACAGGCTAGTTCATTTTCCTTATTTGCCATGTCACGGCCTCTAAGTTTAGGGAGCTGTTTCTTCTTGAAACAAGGCTTTGGAGAATAGTAATGAGCCTTTCTTCTACAATATACTACTTTGAACAGAGAATGGGGGCTGGTTACAGTTTGTCCAACTGTTGTTCTGCAAGAACAAGAAAGTTTATTTAACATCTGAATATAAAACATCCAAGCAACGTATAAAGTCACATGCAACCTTAGAATCTTTTGTGCCAGAATATCATCTTGCATTTACTAGGAGAATGCTATTAGATATGAAAGACAAGCTTCAAATCTGGCATGGGAAAGACTATTTGAAGCATTACTCCTTAAAAATGTCTATGCTTATCTTTCTCTCCCAGGACATAAAAAGTTGAGGAAAAATGAGAATAGATAAAAGTTATCATATTGCACCATTACCTCCCTGTAAACATTTGCGCAATATACTGGTTCAAAAAAGATTGGCATTATTTCTGACCAATTGCTGTATATAGCTCAGCAGCCGCAAACAGAGACCCCTGGAATTGGAACTGTATAAGCAGTTTCGGACAGTTAATTATTTTTCCTTCTAGTCAACCACCAAACAGGTATAGGTGTGGAAATTAAATTCCTTATAGACAAATTTACATGACCAGGAGACTTCCTACAGTGTGACAAATCAGTTTTATCAGATGCCTCTTGACATTAGGACAATGCTATTTTTAGCCCAATTAGAGATGAGCACCAAGAGATGGAATGGGACCCAAAAAACGGCATGCCAAAGATGCTAACAGCATTTAGTTCTAAGTGACCTGGACAAAAGATGCCCTCTTTAAATAGCTTCAACTGATTACTTAAATCAGAAAGATTTCTGTTTCCAGACACGCCACAATCAGCCAAGGTAGCTCTTACCTGCTTGTGCAAGAAGCCAAATGTTTTGCAGATTTCTTATCCTAGAAATAAACATTAAAAGTGTTATACTAATAGCAATGCCTTGTTTCACCCATATTTTTAAATGCATGTTCACTTAGTTTTGATTGTATTTGGAGAAAATCACGTTAGTTTTGGCTTCAGAAAAGTAAAATTACCAATGGCAACTCTTGACTATTTAACTGAAATACAAGATATTATGACATCCATGAGGACAGAAGAGATTTATGACATCAGAAGTATGAAAAAACTTTGTATTACAATCAGAAGTACAATGTCATTTTTGCCATTAGGAAAAAAGTCTCACTAAAATCATTACATAACAATTAATAATTTATTGCATTCTATACCAATGGTTTAAAATATAGCAAGTGGCTTACTTCAGAATATCAATTTAGCTAGTATTTATTGTGTTAACTAGATGACTGAATAAATAGATGCTTTAATATTTAATATTTTGATCTGTAATACAGTGTTTTTATAAAATAGCTTAGGACACAAGTGACATTCTTAGCTCAAAAGGGCTTTTATCATTATAAGCAACATTTTGTACGCCACCTTTATATTCACAACTTAATTTACAATCTGTGTAGTAAGGACACTTTGAGATTAGCAAAATTGCATTTTAACTTCTACAACAGCACTACTGTTGAACATTCAGAATCTATAATATGAACTATAATATGGGTTGCAGTAGTATAAACTCTTTCCATTTCTGGACTTTGGGGTTCTATTACTTCACATATTTGGATTCATTAACCTTTCAGGATATTAACCATGAATTGAAGAAATATGTAGCATTGTTATATAGTACAATAAATTATTGGGGGAGGGGAAATGGAATGCACAAAGGAAGCATTTTAGAAACTTAAAGATAAGCGTTGATATATTAATGATTAATATTTGTAGTTTGGGAGAATTAAGAACCTCAAATAATCTTTAACAGGAAGTGCCAGCATCCAAGCCTATTTGTTCCCAAAGTATTTCCAAATTTTACTACCATTTTGTTTCTTTTTTCTATATTTCCATTTTTCCCTAGCATACTTTATAGTTCTGTAATTCAGAAACTTCCATTGTAGAATAGCAGTCATCTTATCACTTTTTATAATCTATAATTGCTAGTGAACATGACTCTGAGGTCTATTCTCAGTGGGGGCGCCTGCCCTCTGGAACCAGCTGCCAGTGGAGCTGAGGACTGCCCCCGACCTCAGGGCATTCCGCCGGGGCCTGAAGACCTGGCTCTTCGAGCTCTCGGGCCCAGGCTGAGGAGTAATTTATTTTAATCGGGGTTTTTAATTGCACAGGGTTAGTTTAATCTTTTTTAAATTGGTTTTTAACTTTTGTATTGCTGGTTTTTTAACTCCCTGTAAACCGCCCTGAGTCCTCAGGGAAAGGGCGGTATATAAATGTAATAAAATAAATAAATAAATAAATATTGCTACTGACAGAAAGCAATTCTTTTTCAATGTATATATTCCTACTCTTCTATATATTCTATATCCTCTCTCTCTCTCTCTCTCTCTCTCCCCCCCTCCCTCACTCATGGGTAAGCCAATTATAAAAATTAAACATGATAAAATTTCAAGGGTCAGCTTATTCATGGGAGGCACATTTTTCATGGTATTTTGGTTAACAATTTGAGGGTCATATTATCTGTTAATGGGCTGTTCCACAAGAATATATTAGTTTCATCCACAGAAAATGTCAAATGATAAGTGAGTTTATGTATAATTCTAAGGCAAAAGACTTTACTACAGTTTAATGTACAGGTAAATCTGTTTTACCCGGTAAGGCTACATCTCAAATTTCCACTAATCCCAAGATAAACTGTCTTCCAAGTCTCAAAGGGAAAATTAAAATTAAAATTAAGCTGTGATGATGCCTTTTAGAGAAGACTCAGAGATAATAAATATTTCACAAAGCATTTGCAATATAGATATATCAAAAAAATTTCTTTAATGCTGAGTTCTCATGGTTTAATGCACACAATAATGATTCTACTCTTCTTGATGTGGTTTATCCATGTTTTCTTTCAGGATAATTTTCTTCCCTGATCTAAATCCCTGGATTTTTCCACAGATCTCCCACTCAAGTAACCAACCAGCACCAGCTATTCACTCCTATATCCAAGTCAAATCAATTCACCTGCTGCTACCTAATAAGAAGATTAATGGCCCTTAATAAACAGCAGCCCTCTCACAATATACCTTTAAAGGTAAAGGTTCCCCCGCACATGCGTGCTTGTCGTTTCCGACTCTAGGGGCCAGTGCTCATCTCCGTTTCAAAGCCGAAGAGCCAGCGCTTGTCCGAGGACATCTCCGTGGTCATGTGGCCGGCATGACTAGACGCCCAAGGCGCACGGAACGCTGTTACCTTCCCACCGTAGTGGTCCCTATTTTTCTACTTGCATTTTTACATGCTTTCGAACTGCTAGGTTGGCAGAAGCTGGGATGAGTAACAGGTGCTCACTCTGTTACGCGGCACTCGGGATTCGACCCGCCAAACTGCCGACCTTCTGATCGACAAGCTCAGCATCCTAACCCACTGAGCCACCCTTTTAATACACCTTTACTGAACAGTAAAATGACATGCATTAGTTTTTAAAACTAGTATTCAAATACAAAAGGTAAGGTTTAGACCAATAATATACGAAAAGCTTACCTCCTTCATATTCTCACTAAGGGAATGAGAGCTCCTTTTCTTAGGGAGATCAATAGGACGACCCTCAATATATAACAGGTTCCGTTTTCTAACATTTTGAGCTTCAGATGCCATAATCTCCACAATTCCTAATTTTGGAGACAAAATTCATTTACAATCTTAGTATTAATTATCATGTCTAGATCAAGATGCTACACCCAATTTGGCAGAATGCGCATACATGCCAAAGTCTATAAAACTGCACAATGAAAGCAGACGACAAGCTTATCACTTCTAATGTGCCCACATTTAAAAAAAATAAAAAATCTTCCCATCAGTTATTACATCTAGTAAATTTATCTGGAAGAATACTAATTAATTATGCAACAGCAATAATTTAATTTGAAAATATCTACCATGGTTTAAAAAAAACCAACTCACTGCACTTAAAAAAAATACTGATTTGGGACCTTAATTATAGAATAACCTATAGGAAAAAAATAAGAATATCCCAGCTTGCCTGAGACATATAATCCACCATTAGCTGGCAGAAATAAAACAGGTGCTCTGCAGCTGAATCAGTACAAGTAGTCCTCAACTTACAATAGTCCATTTAGTGACTGTTCAAAGTTATAACAGCACTGGAAAAAAAAAGTCTTATGACTGTTTTTCACAACTACAACTGTTGTGATCAAAATTTAGATGCTTTGCAACTGACTCATATTTATAATGGTCGCAGTCTCCTAGGGCAGGGCTTTTCAACCTTTTCACCCATTGTACCACTTTTAGGATATGGCAATATCCAAGTACCACCAGTCACCTAGCAAGGTGTCAAAAACTTGATGACCAAAAAAAAAAAAAAAAGGAAAAAAGTGATGAAGTACAGGTAGTCCTCAACTTACAACAGTTCGCTTAGTGACTGTTCGAAGTTACAACGGCACTGAAAAAGTGCCCCCACCAAGCCACAGCCGAGCAAGACACCTGCCTGCCCGCCTGGCGGCGCTCTTCCTCCTGTCCGGGGTTTTCATTGTTGTGAGCATTTCTGTTGAGGATTGGCAGCGGGGGTGGGGTGGGAAGGTGTTTGGTGGGTGGTTGCAGCAGGTTTTGGTCACTTCACATGGCCCTGGGACACTGTGACCATCATAAATATGAATCAGTTGCCAAGCATCTGAATGTAAATCGCAAGACCCTGGAGATGCTGCAACATTCCAGCTGATCGGCGCTTCTTCTGGGCTCAGCAGAAGTGTCAGGATCAGTGCTGCTTTCCAGCTGATTGGTGCTTCTTCAGGGCTCAGCAGAAACACTAGGATCAGTGCCGAACTCCAGATGGAGCCTGGCGCTGATCCTGGCACTTCCACTGAGCCCCGACAGCCCTGCAGCTCCAGCCGTCTCTTGCTCAGGCTTGTGCAGTGCTGCCACCAGTTCAGCTCATTCCCCTCCCCCGCTGCCACTTTTCTAGGATGGTCGCATACCAACTGCCAGGTGCCAATGTACCACAGGTGGTACCCGTACCACTGGTTGAAAAGCCCTGTCCTAGGGTCACGTGATCACCTTTTGTGACCTTCTGGCAAGCAAAGTCAATGGGGAAGAGCCAGATTCACTTAACAACCGTGTTACTAATTTAACTGTAATGATTCACTTAACTGTGGCAAGAAAGGTAAAACTCTCTTAACAAATGTCTTGTCTAGTAACAGAAATTTTGGGCTCAATTGTGGTTGTAAGTCAAGGATTACCTATACCACATACTCAATTATCCTTCCCCAAAAGAGAAAGCTGGAACCTGGGAGTCTGACAAGTGCTGATGCAGAAAAGTTACTTTTAAGTACCATTCATTAGTACAATCTTGAGAATACGATTAAATTTGGATTCAGCACACGTCTAAACTTTCTTAACAATATTTCACATGTTCCTGTAATATTGCTTATAATGCTGAACAGATCTGTCTAAAAAGCAGTAAATTTATGGTGAAACTTCTGTAAATGTTGGATTATAAAAACAATTTTGTTCTCAGATAGCTGCAATATTGTAAAAATATTCCCAGGGTACTTAGCAGCTTTAAATTCAAGTCTATCAGATTTTATCTCAAAGGAAAAATATACTACTTTAATTTCACATTTTGGGTAATACAGAGAAAGGATATGGTAGAATCTATATTACAGTACGGTCTAAACCTGAATGTTAAAATAGAACTGAATAACCTGTGTAATATTAAAATTATGGTTAACTATGTATTTTTTACTAATTATGCATAATATTGTAACCAGATCACACTGTAGACCAAACATGTCAAACACAAGGCCCGGGAGCCGGAGCCGCCCCGCGAAGTGGTTTCATGCGGCCCGCGGAGCCATCCTGGATACAGTGAGGGAACGGCCCCCACTGCCTTGGCCCTGGCCCAGAGACCCTCCTTCTGCCAGAGACCCTCAGATCTGTCCCACTCCTGACCAGGCCCCATAGGCACCCTTGATGCGAACGATGTACAGCTGGCCACGCCCACCCAGTAGGCCATATGGACTCTAGCCACGCCCACCCAGTAGGCCACGGCCACCCTGGCCATACCCACCGGGCCCCCTGAGGGAAACCGCAATGCTGATGTGGCCCTCAATGAAATTGAGTTTGACACCCCTGCTGTAGACTGTACTGTGCACTGTAATTATTCTTTAGATATTTTTAAGATATAAAATTTAAAACCCTAAAAGCTATTTCTTAGATTTTATTGTAAACTCTAGCCCTGTTTACCTAATGTTATAATAGGTAAGGGCCACTTACAGACAAGGTAGAAGCTTCTGAATATTGAACATCAGTAAGGAATTAGGTCAGTAATGATGAACCTTTTTCTCACTGTGGCAAAAATTCAGAAAATGCCTAATTTGACTCTGCTGGCTTGTCACCTCTCCGCAGAACAAAAATTATTGCATATTTATTTTTTACAGTCCCATCATGAGGTGCTATGCATTATATGAAGAAACATTAAATGGTTACAAACATGAAATATAAGTAAAACAACTAATTTTCAGAGTTGTGCTTTTGAGAAAGTTGTTGTCAAGTGTTGGTGGTGACATGCCAACTTTGACACACATCATAGGTTTGAAATCAATGAGCTAGACCAGCGGTTCCCAACCTTTTCTATACCCCACACCCCTAGAACGCTTCTGAGATATTCTCTCACCCCTTACAAAAGTTCAAAATAATGGCAGCGAATTATGCATATACACTATAATTTTGAAAACCCAAGTTTTCGCACCCCCAGGCATTGCGAGCACCCCCGGTTGGGATCCCCTGAGCTAGACAAACTGTAGTACATAACATTGTTAGGAACATTTCTGGTGATGAAACAATAGTGAAATAAAGCTGCAAACATTCCCCCCTACCACTTCCTCTACCTCTCCTGTTGTAAACTTCCTCTTCCCCTCTGCTGATCGCTGCTTTCCTATTTCCATATATAAAATTAAACCACCCCCAGGCTGTGGCACATCATGTTTCCACTGCAGCAATAGCCCTTTTGATCCCATCTCAGACAAAACAACGAGAAAGCCCTCACCTGTCTTTGTAAAGGTTCATCTAGGGCAGGGGTGTCAAGCTGCCGGCCCACGGGCCGGATGTGTCATGCTGAAACTGCACCCACCCATTGCTGGCAATGGAAAAAAAGTCATGACACATCACATGACATTGCGAGTTTGACACCTCGATCTAGGGGGCAGCCTTGATGAGGAAATGTTTTAGAAGAAGAGAAACTGCAGGAATTCCATTCTAATCAAGAGTGAGCCCTGCTTATCTCCTCCATAGCATTCTCAATTCAATTGTCTTACTACAAAAACACAATTTTTGCTCTACAACAGAAAACCGTTATCTCACTTCCCCAACACCTGTACATGAATCAGATCCCTAGTTGTTCTGCCTCTCAATCCCAACATATGTAAGAATCTCTATTTTTCTGTTGTTTGAGGTTCCCTCTTTCTTGGAAAGCAAGTATCTACTGATCATTGCAATAAACATGGTTCTTCTCCTCAGCATTGTATTCCTTTCTTCAGCTCCACAACCTTTCACTGAATATATTTCAGGCAGGAGGCAAATATGTATTGTGAATCCTGCACATAGCAAAGGATAGACCAAGATGCCTTTTCATTGTTGCGAGCATTTCTGTTGAGGATTGGCAGCAGGGGTGGTGTGTGTGTGTGTGTGTGTGGCGGGTCTTTGGTTTTTATTCCCCCCCCCCCGTCTGCTGGGTGGTTGCAGCAGGTTTTGGTCACTTCACATGACCCTGGGACACTGTGACCGTCATCAATATGAATCAGTTGCCAAGCATCTGAATGTAAATCACAAGACCCTGGAGATGCTGCAACATTCCAGCTGATCGGTGCTTCTCCTGGGCTCAGCAGATGTGCCGGGATGAGCGCCGAGCTCCAGCTGGAGCCTGGCATTGATCCTGGCATTTCCACTGAGCCCTGACAGCCCCGAAGAAGCACCAATCAGCTGGAAAGCCATGCTGATCCTGGCGCTTCCAGTGAGCCCTGACAACCTTGCAGCTCTAGCCGTCTCTTGCTCAGGCTTGCGCAGTGCTGCCACCGGTTCAGCTCATTCCCCCTCCCCGCGCTACCACTTTTCTAGGATGGTTGCGTGCCACCTGCCAGGTGCCAATGTACCACTGGTTGAAAAGCCCTGCCTTAAAAGAATCCTTTCTAGCTCTGAAGGTGAGCAACACAAATAGCTTGGTGAACTCTGACCCTGAAACCCCTATATGTCCTACAGCATCCTACAGGTCCTATAGCATCCTACAGGTCCTCAACCTTGGCAAATTTAAGACTTGTGGACTTCAACTCCCAGAATTCCTCAGCCAGCTTTTTTTAAGATTTGTGGAATTCTGGGAGTTGAAGTCCACAAGTCTTAAAGTTGGGACTGAAAGCATACCTAGCTGCATAATACAGGCCCAGATTTTCCCCTCGCTCTGTCTCTCTGAATTGTACTAATTATTATTCATTGTGGGAGGTTAGTAGTGACTCTTGAAATATTTTTCCCTTTACAGTTGAGGTCTGAAACTTCTGGCATTCTGCACTATTTAGATTGCAGTCCACTCTTTATCTGTGTTAGAAAAATAGTCACCAACTGTGCTCCAGATACGGGTTATCAGCCAGCAAACATCCCACCAGAAAGCAGTGGGAGAGAGAGGTAAGTCTACTCCAGTGGGTAGCTGCGAGACCAACATCTCCATGACTAAAAGATATTAGACCAACAATCTAGGGTGTATTTGAGCATTACACTATCATTATGGTTAGAATGAAAGCCAAAAAGTTAAAAACAGGTTTCCAAATAGTCTTGTGTTCCTTTTCTCATCCCCTATTTTTTGCAAGGCAATTTTTAAACTACAAGTCTGAAAAACAGGATAGACATGTTTTACATAGAAATCAAACATGTTATAAATACTGGAGGCCATCTGCTTTATTTAAGCTAAGGAGATCAAGTAATCAACTCAGCAGTTAAATCCACGATTTAGCTTTCATAACACTATAGTATTTGAAATACTTGAAGTGGTTTGATTTTTTTACCCTATTATTTTTACATTTTCAAATCTTGCTTAAGTACCATAATTAAAGGACAAATGATAAAAAAATGTATCCTAGGATTTCATCAATAAAGAACTGAGCCATCTATGGACTGTTCCTCAATGCGGGACACTCTAGTTGTATTAGGCTTCAATTTCAATAATCTCCCAGAGAAGATAATGAAACGATACCAGGTAAGGGAAGACTGGCTTACATGTAGCAGCTGGAATGGCTGATCTTGCCATATCCTAAAAGTGGTACAATGAGTGAAAAGGCTGAAAAGCCCTGCTTTAAGGACAGAATAGCCTATATACCAATAATTGCTTTAAACCTATATTACCAAGCAATAATATGTACATTCCCCTCCCCCATGATTATCACTGAAGCCTTATTCTCTCCAAATCACAAACAGGCAGGTAGCTTGTTCTGCCACACATGACTCATTTGTTGCATATGGTCTCTTCCACAGTACATACAGCTATTCCTAGTCATTAACTAAGACTTGTCTAGTCAATCTACTTAAGTGCGTTAAAACTATCAGTTATTACATGAGTAATCTACCAGATTTAGGCCCTATGTTCACATTTGAACATAGGAACACATTTGCAGCCAATGTTCACATTAAATTACTTATCTGAAATGGATTTTTGAAACCACTTATTTCTGTAATTGGTTTTGCAAGCTACTAAGTTGTTTCAGGATGGCACTTTAGCAACCTCACTTTCTCATGCAACAGAATAACTACCAGAATAGCTAGGTAAAGTCATTATTTTATAATTACTTAACAGTCATTAAATAGTTGAAATTATCTGCCAATTCATAAGCTTGTCTTTTGTTATGTAGCTATGCCCCATTTTCAGAGTCAACATGATTAGCATTTTATGTATAGTCATCAATACCATGTTGAAGATCTTTTTTCAACTATGATTTTGATAATTGTGGTTTAATATGATTTATGAATTTAAAGCAATAAGGAAAGCAATAAGGAAGGAAAATCTCACACAGATCTTTTTCTCCCAGGCCAAAGATATATAAAGTAACTATTATTTGATCAGAACAATTTAACACAATACTGCCAAAATATTATTAAATATTATTTAATAGCCTTATAGCAGGGGTGTCAAACTCAATTTCATTGAGGGCCGCATCAGCATTGCGGTTGCCCTCAGGGGGCCGGGTGGGTGTGGCCAGGGTGGGCATGGCCTACTGGGTAGGCATGGCTAGAGTGCGTATGGCCTACTGGGTGGGCGTGGCCAGCTCTACATCGTTCGCATCAAGGGTGCCTATGGGGGCCTGGGCAGGAGTGGGACAGATCTGAGGGTCTCTGGCAGGAGGAGGGTCTCTGGGCCAGGGCCAAGGCAGTGGGGGCCGTTCCCTCACTGTTTCCAGGATGGCTTCGCGGGCCACATGAAACCACTTTGCAGGCCGGATCCGGCCCCTGGGCCTTGTGTTTGACATATCTGACTTATAGGCTTTTTCCAGGCTTGATATAGACTGTAGAATTATAAGAAACAAAAATATTTGCCTCTATTTGACAATGTTTACTTGAAACACATTAGAACGTAACAAAAAAATAACTTTTATCTCTTCAATTCAGGATTTTCTTTGCTTTATTACTTTACTTCAGTAAGTTCTTTTGGCTTGCCATAAAGCAAGCAAAGTGCAGTCTTTGGTGCTTTCTGAGCATGATTGTTTGCTTGCAGACATTTCATTATCCAACTAGGTAACATTACTAGTTCAAGTGAGTGTCAAGTTTGCTCCCTATTTATAAAGACTAGCTTGCCTTATAGCAGTGATGGTGAACCTTTTAGAGACTGAGTGCCCAAACTGCAACCCAAAACCCACTTATTTATTGCTGGGTGCCAGGTGGGCGTGGCCTACTCGGTGGGTGTGGCTGTGGTGGTCATGGAAGATTGGGTGGGTGTGGCCAAGCTGGGTGTGGTCACCTCAATGTCGCTTGTGGGGAGGGACACCTGTGGGGGGTGGCTGGTTGAAGAAGGACAGTTGCCACCTCCAAGCCATGGCACAGGTGCCCACAGGGAGGGCTCTGAGAGCCGCCTCTGGCACCCGTGCCATAGTTTCACCACCACTGCCTTATAGTGTTGATGGGTATGTGGTTTTCTCCTTGGGCATTCCTTAATTGGGGTATTTTCTGCTAGATTGTTTGCCTGATATTAATCTCTGCTTATCTGGGTGCTGGCTACTAGAGAGAATATGTACTGATTGTTTCATTTCCTTCTTAGCTTTGTATTGGAGCCACGGTGGCACAGTGGTTAGAATGCAGTATTGCAGACCAACTCTGCCCACAGCAGGAGTTCAATCCTGACTGTTTCAAGGTTGACTCAGCCTTCCATCCTTCTGAGCTAAAATGAGGACCCAGTTGGGGCAACATGCTGACATTTGTAAATCGCTCAGAGTGTGCTGTAAAGAACTATGGAGTGGTATCTATGTCTAAGTGCTATTGCTGTTGCTAAGTGCTATACTGACTTTCTTGAATGGTATCTAAATAATGGTTTATTTCTGTGCCTATTGATGGCTGGTTGGTCTGAATGCTAAGTTTCAGAAATTCCCTAGTGTTTTGGGATTTAGCTTGGTGTACAAGGGGAAAAGTAGCATTTTCCTCTTTAAAATTACACTACAGAGAGTCCTCAACATCACCATTCATTTAACAGTGGTCTGGAATTATGATAGACTGGAATTATGACATACTCTGAAAGGGTGCTTTTCAGCCTGTAAAGCACTTCCAGACGTCACAAAATGATGCACCACCATCCCCTTGGTCACGTGATCGCAATCTGGGTACTTGGCAACCTCCTCACACTTACAACCAATTGCCAAGTGCCCTGTGATCATGCGATGGCCGTTTCCAATCTTCTCTGCCAGCTTCGTCAAAGTCAATGCAGAAGCTGGCAGGGAAAATTGCAAGCTGCTACTGCCTGGATTCCCTCTCTTCTCTGAGGGCTGGCTGAAAGAGTTGCCTCCTAAGGGAAACTAATCTCCCTTTGATGGGGTGGAAAAACAGAGCTCTAATCCTGATGATTTGAGCTCTGTTCTTGTACCCCGCCAAAGGAATTCTCTTCTGGCATGGACGGGAGCTGAATTCCTTCAGTGGGGTGCAGGAAGCTCAAATCCAGAGGCAAGAGAGACCAAACAGAGAGCGGAGAGGCAGTCCAGTAAGGTAAGAAGCGCAGGGTGTCTCAGGCGGGTGGGGAGGCCTGGAAGAGGCCATCCATGAGGATCTCTTTACTCAGGGGCTGAAAATCCTCCATAGATTTTGACAAGGAAGATTTTCAGCTCCCGAGCTTAGAGGCAGCATGGTAAGGAACGATTCATGGGATGCCTCAGGTTGGGCAAGGCCCTGGGAGGTCCAGTGCAAGTCACACACACATATCTCTCCACTCAGCACGGACTGAAAATCCTGCTTAATGACCACAACCAGGAGTTCCGTCATATGGGAAGTAACGTGGCATTTTGCTTAACAACCACTTCACTCAATAACCTACATTCCGGTCCCAGCTCTGGCTGTACACTGACGACTACCTGTGTCTCACCACTAAGGTATATAAAATCTGTCAACTTTGTAAGGTTTCTTCCACTCCCTCACCTATTTTTAAGTCAGGTGACCTCTTCAGTACACAAAGTGTTTTGGTTTGGGTTTTTTTTTGGGGGGGAAATTCTAGGAGGTTAGAGACATGCACTCCCTTCTAGCTACTAGCCAGTCTTTGCCAATTCCTCTTCCACTGTTTGATGCTCCTGAGATCCTTTCATAATTGCATTCTTTCCCCTTCATCCTCCCATCAATTCTCTAACCAATTTCTCTCTAGGTTTTTAATGAGGTAGAAGAAAGCAAAGCAGAAGTTAATTTGGAAAAACAGAGATATATTTCTGTTATGCCACAAAAATTAGTTACTTGCAATTTGGTATAGTGGTTAGACATCAGGCTAGAATTCAGGAGACCATGAGTTCTAATCTTGCCTTACATACTCTGGATTAGTCACTCTTTGTCAGCACTAGAAAGAAGGCAATGGCAAAACACCCCCAAAAATCTTATCAAGAAAATTGCAGGGAATAGTCTCTGGGCAGTCATCAGGAGTAATACATTTATTACATATTCACACAGTAATTTATTAAATTTATATCACCCAACTTCCAGCAGATAATTCATAGCTATGTCTGCCTCCCTCCCCTCTAGGGTTATTTCCGCTTTGTTGTCTTTCCATGGATTTATTTTATTTCACATATTTTTAACTTGGGAGTTAGAATGACTCAGCCAATTCATGAGGCAGGCCCCTTTGGCAAGAGACATGCTGGAGGAAAGGAGCCAAGATGGGGCAGGGGGTAGGGAAATCAATCCCCTTCCCATTAACAAGTAGTGCGCTCACACTCTGAGTGAAATCAATCAGCAATAATTCATATCAAATGCAATAGTGGGATAGGGATTGGCAATAGGGACAGCACATTTTATGCCAACATTGTTGTGTGTCAACTCAAGGATGTGTACAGAGTGCTTTAATCGTGGGGAAAAAACCAGATATTTTACGAGAACCACTTGCACATTACCATTAGTTGTGATAGTTACAATAAGGTATGAAATATTAATATTTCTTCACAAACTATATAAATCTAAAATATATCATTAGATTAAAATTTTCTTTAAAAATGTCAAAAGTAATTCAACAAACTCCTGAAAGAGAGCAAGAAAAAAATGGCATCAAACCTAAATTATGTTTCTACAGAAATGAGAAAAAAACTTAATCTGTTAAACCATAAGGAGAAAAGAGGATTTAACATCCTCAAATTCCCTCCCAATACTAGCTAATCCTACCCAATTTATCTTTTTTTCTAATGCAGCAAGTTTAATTATCACTAACTTCATTAACATTAAAATAATTGATTTCTACTCTGCATTCCAGAAGCCAAGTGACTTGTGCATGTTGTATAGGATGCAAACAGTTTTGATTTTTGAATCTGGAATTTGTTTGTTCCTTCTTCCCATCAAGCTTGGGACAGCTCCTAGTACAACTATTCCTTGTACTCCATAATGCCCAATTTGCATGTCTGGAGACTCTCATCATCTAGGACTTTGCTCAAAGATAAAACAACTCTATTTTTCCTAGTTTTAATCATTTGGATTGCAAAGGAGTTCAAATGATAGCTATTATCAAACTTTAGTTCAATGAAATTTGGATTATTTGCTCATGGCCTACAGTTTTTTTTAAATGTTAGCTATTAGAATGCAAACCCTCAACAGTGCACCAAAAGAACTATCATTTACACATTGCAGTATGCTATAATAGTGAAGATACTTACCAGCAACTTTTATCAGTATTACACAAACCTTCGTTTACGCCATTTTTACTTATTAGGGTATGTTTCAGACTCAGTAAAAATGGAGCATATCTATTCATCTCTTATAATGAAACAGAAAGTTCAGTTAGCAGAATATGCTATCCAGGTTTTTCCAGAAATCCACTGTGTTCAGTGTAACTTATTTTTAGGTAAGAGTGACAGGACTGCATAGATGATCAAAAGTCCCATTGGAGTCATTGTCAGATAAGTACAAACAGGACTGCAACACCAATTTTCTTACTAATCTGAATATCTAAGGAGTGTTACTATTTTCAATTCCAGCATAATACTTCACTTTTCAAAGCAAAATCCTGTTTTGATTGGCAGCACTTGGGCTGATCTCAAAAATCAAAGCAGGATCTGAATTGGTTAGTACTAAAATGGGATACCACCAGAACACCAGGGCTACACCTGCAAGAATGTATCAGGAATACTATATGGACATATCAATGAAGTCACCAGTAATTGAGCATTACTTTGTAACTGAACAAGTCACAACAGTCTGATTCACACAAAATGGTAAGCTACAATGGCTCAAATCTTTGGGATGACAGAAAGCAAACTAAAAATTATATAAATGAAATAATCAGATAAAAAAGAGAAGTCCACATTGTATGAATCAGTCAATATCTCTGTATATACAAAATGTTGCATGCGGAGAGGAGAAACACTGCTAAGAAAAAAAATGATATACAGGGTATGGGCTTCTGAAGTGAAGGAAAAATTATAACATGGCAAATACCCTGGGATATAGGCAAGAGGTATCTATATGATACACACACGTATTAAATCATACTCTGGACCTACATGTAGAATTAGCTAATACCCAAACACTATGTTCTAAAGAGTCAGTGAGGTCCAGTCAACATAATTAAAATGATGCATGTGGTATAAGTTCAAGCCTTGCTGTAAAGTGGCTTAAAAGATTACATTCTATATATCTATTGCTGGTCTCTAAGATGTGAAGCAGAATAGTTAAGGGAAAATATTTTATTGGTAGAAAACCTATGCATCACCATTTGGCCCTTAAGACCATTCACAATAAGCAATCTTGCTTTTAAAAAAAGCAATTAGCAGCCCAGCTGAAAACAAGAATTTTCCTAAAAGCCAACTAAATAATCAGCTGAGCCTCTATTACAGGGGTGTCAAACTGCCGGCCCATGGGCCGGAGCGTCACGGAGAAACCGTGCCCATCCCATTTTCGGCAATGGGAAAAAGTTCCGTGACATCACGAGTTTGACATGCCTGCTCTATTATGAGAAAACTCCTCTTATGGAGCCTTTGAGGGAGGTGGTCTTATTTTATGGTACTTCAGTAACAGCTCCAATTGATCTATAGGTTCAGATGCCAGGAGGTAGTATTTAAATATTCTGGTTCCTGAAATGTACCTAATTACTATTTTCCAAAAAAAGGATATCATCTTGCATTTCTGTCTGTTATTTCAACCTCTTGGTTGTTTTTCTCTTAATGATGCATGGTCTCTCTTTTAGAGACCAAGAGGGAATTCTGGAGACAGACATAATTCATATTCTACACTGTCATCACTATTGTAGGTATGGTTATTTTATTTTTTATTTGTATCTCACCTTTATTATTTTTACATATAACCCAAGGAAGCAAACATATCCAACACATTATTCTCCTATTTCCCCCACAATTATTTTGTGTGTGGGTTGGGTTTAGAGAGGTTATTGGCCCAAAATCACCCAGCTGATTTATATGGCTAAGGCCAGACTTGAACTCCAGTTTTCTAGGATGATGCCTTAACCGCTAGACCAAACTGGCTCTTTTTATGACTTATCCCAGCATCTTTACTGGCAATGCTGATTGGGCTTGACCTACTGGGATTAGTAATTTAAAAACATTTAAGATTTATTTTATTTATTTATTTTATTTTAATCCCATTTATATCCTGCCCTTCTCCGAAGACTCAGGGCGGCTTACAATCTAAGCACAAATCAATGTGCTTAGCAATAGCCTTCATTCTATGTATATGCCTGCTTATTAGGGCTTTCTCCCCCCCAGTGGCATTATTACAAAGTCAGCTTATTGCCCCCAACAATCTGGGTCCTCATTTTACCTACCTCGGAAGGATGGAAGGCTGAGTCAACCTTGAGCCTGGTGGGACTCGAACCTGCACTAATTGCAGGCAGCTGGTGTTACTTAAGGAGGCATTAGCCCACTGCTCCACCAAGGCTCAATATAACTTATCTTCAGCAGCATTTCCACTTTGATCTCTCACTATTAAGCAGACAAATTCCATGTGCAGACACATCTCCAAATAACCTTAAGTTAGCTATTTCCTTATTTAAATTCTCAACATCAAGGATCCACACGTGCATTTTTTGCTTTGGGAAAAAACAACTGTGGACAGAGTGGAATTTTGCAATACAGAGAGGTAGCAAAACCTCATAAACGATCATGGGATGTGAAAAGTCACACCAATGCAATCCTAAACACGCTTACTCATAAGCTAATTCCATTCCATTCAAACAAATAGGACTTCACACTCTGGTTAAGTGGCAGAAATTCAGCATTAAGAGACTCTGGGCATCCAAAGTCCAGATGCTTTTCTTGAAAACAAAGCCAAGTAGTCTGAAAGAAAACTAGAATAATTAGAACCATTTTTTTTTCATTCTTCAGACTCTTCAGCACGAGAATGACTGAACACTGATGGTATTAAGACGTTGCTCTATTTCAGGGGTCTTCAAACTTGGCCCTTTTATGACTTGTGGACTTCAACTCCCAGAATTCCTCAGCCAGCAAAGCTGGCTGAGGAATTCTGGGAGTTGAAGTCCACAAGTCATAAAAGGGCCAAGTTTGAAGACCCCTGCTCTATTTCAAAGCCCCCTGCTCTATTTCAAAGTCCAGCTTTGCTGGCTGAGGAATTCTGGGAGTTGAAGTCCACAAGTCATAAAAGGGCCAAGTTTGAAGACCCCTGCGTCTATTTCAAAGCCAAACCTGAGAAGAGAATTCCTACCGGGGGAATCTTTCCTCCAGCAACCCGGGGCAGGTGCAGCCTTCCCAACAAGCAGCACTCGAGGGGGTGGTTCAGAGGCAGGTAGAGACTAGCCAGCTTCATATCCCCGCCCAGGAACACTCCTGCCAATGGAGTCAGCAAAAGACGGGCCTCCTTGCTTTGAGGCGCCCAGAGGAAAAAAAAATCACCCCACCCCTGGAAGAGCAAAGAACGGCGAGCGCAGACAAAAAAAAAAAGGGGGCGCCACCGCCACATTCCCAAACGGCAACCCCGCTTTCCAACCTCGAGCCCGGCCTGCGCGGTCAGAGCGCGGGATGATGCAGCAGCGTGGCCGCCACCCCTTCGAGAACCGCCCGGCCACGGCGTTGGGCTCACCTGCTGCCGCTCATGGTCCAGCGCGCCAGGGGTTCCCGCCGCGGCCCGGGCCTCCAATGCCAGCCGTGGAATTGGCAGCGGCGGCGGCGGCGGCGTCCTAACACCGAGGCCCACTCGCCGTAGCCAGCAGCGCCATTCAAACTGCGGCGCGTTGCATGCTGGGACTGGGGAGTCCGGACAGGCGGGACTGTCAACGAGACACGGCCGTTTCTCTCCCCACCTCTTTCTCCGACGCGCTCTGGCACCGCAGCCAGGTCTCGGGGCTGTTTCTGGCTTCTCTGGCTTTCGGCTTGCTTGGCAGGAATGCGTAGCGGAGCCTACACACACCCCTCCCTCCCTCCCCCTCCTTTACTCTGCGTCTGGTCTCCTCCTTCCAGGGGCTTAGAAAGCCATAGAGAAAGGCGCTTGCCTCTTGATTTTCCGGCTCTAGCTCTCAAGTCCACAGGTATATATATATATATATATATCGCTCTATCTGATTGCCCGAACTGGAAGCGAATGGCTCGGCTGGCGAAAGGAGGCTCCTCGGCTACTTTGGTAATCCTGCGGTCAGACTGGTTGGAAAGCCTCTGTAGGTCGCTGCCAAATACGCGTTGCTTCTCTTCACCGTTCCCTTCCGACCTTGCCGGTTCCCAGTGTTTTCACTGGGCTAAGTTTGCTTTTTTTTTTTTCCTTAATAGTATCACGTTGCAGTACTTGCTCAGCGTAGTGGATGAGTAATCCCCATACACTGAGGCCAAGCCTGGCAAATTCTTCCCTTCCCCCCACATTCGTCCAGACAGTCAATGCAGAATCCTAAATTTAGGGTGGCAGGAGAGCTCATACTGATCCAAAATCCAATGGGGTGAGGGTGGAGAGAGAGAGAGAGAGAAGACACCTGGTGAGACTTGCCTAACAGGTTCTCCTAAGTACCTCCCTTTGTCCTGACAAACGGGGGGGGGGGGAGAGCTGGGAGATGTGAGAGGAAGCACCTGGGAAAGGAAAAGAGGAACAACACCTGGAGCAAAGGGAAAGAGGTACCTGAAAGACGTGAGCAAGATGGTGACTGGAAACTGCCATTTAGTTTTGGTTTCCAAGAAGAGAAGTGAGCTGAGGAAACCCAAGAGAAAGGAACTGATAGCAACCATGCTGAACTTGGAAGGGAAGAGAGAAATTACAACTCAGAACCAAGAAAATCTCCAGGGATTGGAGAATAAGAGATGGAGAGAGTCAATTGCTTGAGGCTAGTGGTAAGAACTGGGGTTTCTGGCTGAAGGTGAGAGAAAGCATCAAACTATGAGCCAGTAACTTCTAGGAAGTCAGTGGAGCTAAGAGGAAATGTTCCTAAGACTTTGACCGAAGGTTTTTATTTTTTATTTTTTATTTTAATTCCATTTATATCCCGCCCTTCTCCGAAGACTCAGGGCGGCTTACAAGCTTAGCAGTAGCCTTCATTCTATGTATATGCCTGCTTATTAGGGCTTTCACACACACCCCAAGCGGCATTATTACAAAGTCAGCTTAATTGCCCCCAACAATCTGGGTCCTCATTTTACCTACCTCGGAAGGATGGAAGGCTGAGTCAACCTTGCAATCTATGGGAATCAGGAATTAGGGTTTCCGGGCAGAACTCTCTTCTTCCGAAGGTATGTAAAAATTTCCACCAAGATCTTAACTGAGAACGCATTATTATGCTACAGAGTGCTATTTCTTTCATCCTTTCAAGAATTGATATAACAGAGCAACTGTCCCTCTCCCAGTGGATTTGAATGACAAAGGATATACAGACTACAATACTGTAGGTTGAATGTAACAAAGTGGCTGAAAGGCCTTCATTGATGTAGAACTGGTGAAACAGTGGGAAAAAAAGCAAAGAGCAAGGCAGAAGCCATGTTGTGAAGAATAAGCACTCTGCCTGGGATATGGCCAGAACAATATTCTGAGCTTTATGGTACATTGCAACCTGTTTCTTTTTAGCATCTCAATGGAGAACAGTCAGTTTACACCAGGAATATTCAAAAGCTGGAGCAAACTTGGCTTTCCAAACTTTTTTTTAAATCCCATTTATATCCCCCGCCCTTCTCCGAAGACTCAGGGCGGCTTACAATCTAAGAAGCACAAATCAATGTGCTTAGCAATAGCCTTCATTCTATGTATATGCCTGCTTATTAGTTTTGTTAACAGAGCCTTCAGCCTTTGCATTTTAAGCTGTTGGAATAATGTTAGCATAGGGCTGGTTATTGATGTTTCCTCCTCCAGTTTTAAAACCATACTTACCTCATTCTAATCCAGCTACCTTCAAGATATGTTCTGTATATAGTTTAAATAAGTAAAGGGAGAGCATGCAATCTTCCCATTCCTTTGCCAAACTGGAGCCAGTCTGTTTCTCCATGTTATATTTGTATTGTGACTTCCTGATCTGTATTGGTTTTGCATAAAGATAATAAACTATTTTGGTATTCCCATTTTTAAGGACATTCCACATCTTGACTGATACAATTGGAGGCCTTTCTGTGAAGCAAACATTGACTTTTTCTGTAGACTTCGGCTTTCTCAATTATCTGGTATACATCAAACAAAAATTTTTGTTCACCAGCCGCGGGCCCAGGGCAGGGGCGGGGTGGTGGTAGTGGTTATTATTAGGGAGAGTCTTTGTCCACGAGTGGCCACTGTCCCTCAGATAGGCGGGTGTGAGTCTCTCCTTTTGAAGTGGGGTCCTGGAGTTCAGTTGGGCCTATTGATTACGTACCTGTCTCCCAGCTGCGTGTCATCGGTCCTGCCCAAGCTCGACGTCTTGTCCGGGTTGGCGATTGAGTTCTCCAGGCATATAGTTCTGGGGGATTTCGATCTGCCTTCTGTGGGTGAGGCATCTGAGTTGGCCCGGGAGTTCATGGCTTCCATGACGGCCATGGACCTGACTCAAATAATTCAGGACCCGACCCATAATGGAGGGCATACACTCGACCTGGTTTTTATCTCTGGGCAGTGGATTAATGATCTGGGTAGGGGGGATTTAATTATCCAACCCCTGTCATGGTCCGATCATTTTCTTCTCTGGCTAGACTTTCAGTACACCACCCCCCACCGCTGGGAGGCAGAACCGACCAGGTGGTTCCACCCTAGGCGCCTGATGGACCCTGAGGTTCCAGACAGACCTTGGGACATTTCCTGCTTCCCTTGCCCATGACTCTGCTGAGGCCCTAGTAGAAGCCTGGGAGAGGGCGGCTGCTGGGGCCTTGGATCGAGTTGTGCCTTTGCGACCTCTGACCCAGCGCAGACCCCAGGTGGCCCCCTGGTTTACCAAGGAGCTCCGGGAGATGAAGCACCGGAAAAGACGCCTAGAGAGCTGTTGGAGGTCCAGTGGATCTGAATTTGATCGAACACAGCTAAGAACTTAAGTCTTACCTAGTGGCGATGGAAGTGGCCAAGCATGTCTACTTTTCTGCTCTCATTGCATCCGCAGATAACCGCCCAGCCGCCCTGTTTAGAGTGACCCACTCCCTGTTTAATCAGGGACCAAGGGATGACCCCTTGCAGGGTAGGGCTGAGGAATTTGTACAGTATCTGCAGGACAAAATCGCTCAGATCTGGACTGGCTTGGACTCCGACTGGGCGGAATCCGGCAGAGTGGAGAGGGCAGGTCTTGATCATGCCATTTGGGGTGAGTTTGAGCCTGTGGCTCTGGATGATGTGGACAGGATCATGTGTAGACTGAGCACTACAACTTGTTTACTGGACCCATGTCCCTCCTGGCTGGTTTCGACCGCCTGGGAGGTGACAGGGGGCTGGCTCCAGGCAGTTGGCAATGCTTCTTTGATGGAGGGTGTCTTCCCCTCCGCCTTAAAAGAGGCAGTGGTGAGGCCCCTCCTCAAGAAGCCTGCTCTGGACCCGGCCTCGTTGAATAACTACCGTCCTGTCTCCAACCTTTGCTTTGTAGCGAAGGTTGTTGAGAGTGTTGTGGTGCGTCAGCTCCCGCAATTCCTGGATGAAGCGGACTATCTGGACCTGTACCAGTCCGGTTTCAGACCCGGCTACAGCATGGAAACGGCATTGGTCGCACTGGTGGATGATCTCTGGTGGGCCTGGGACGGGCTGTTCCTCTGTCCTGGTCCTACTTGACCTCTCAGCGGCTTTTGATACCATCAACCATGGTATCCTGCTACGACGGCTCGAGGGGTTGGGAGTGCGAGGCACTGTTTTACGGTGGTTCTCCTCCTACCTCTCGGGCCGCTCACAGTTTGTATTGGCAGGGGGACAGAGATCTACCCCAAGGCCTGTCACGTGGGGTGCCTCGGGTCGGTTCTCTCCCCCATCCTGTTTAACATCTATATGAAGCCACTGGGTGAGATCATCGGTGGCTTTGGGGTGAAGTATCACCAATATGCGGATGATACCCAGTTGTTCATCTCCATCCCGAGCCAACCCAGTGATGCCCTTGACGTGATGTCCTGGTGCCTGGAGGCGGTGCGGGTCTGAATGGGAAGGAACAGGCTCAGGCTTAACCCCTCCAAGACCGAGCAGCTGTGGATATCGGCATCTTGTACTGTCCAACAGGTTCCATCTCTTCTTATGGGGGGGGGAGCTATTGCCCCCCTCAGAAAGGGTTCGCAACTTGGGTGTCCTAGATTCATGGCTTAATTTAGAAGATCATCTAACGGCCATGACCAGGGGGGCCTTCGCACAGGTTCGCCTAGTGCACCAGTTGCGCCCCTTTTTGGACCAAGATGCCCTATACACAGTTACCCACGCCCTCGTCACTTCTCACCTGGATTACTGCAATGCTCTTTACATGGGGCTGCCCTTGAAGAGCACCCGGAGGCTTCAAATGGTGCAAAATGCGGCCGCGCGGGTGCTTATGGGAGTATCTCGGTACTCCCATGTTACACCACTCCTGCGTGAGCTGCATTGGCTTCCGGTTACCCTCCGAGTGCGATTCAAAGTGCTGGTAATAACCTTTAAAGCCCTACATGGCTTAGGCCCGGGGTACTTGCGAGACCACCTGCTGCCATTGTCAACCTCCCATCGCCCGGTTCGCTCCCACAGAGTCAGCCTCTTCAGGGTGCCGTCGGCCAGGCAATGCCGGCTGGCGATCCCCAGGGGGAGAGCCTTCTCTGTGGGCACGCCGACCCTCTGGAATGAGTTGCCTCCGGAGCTGCGGATGGCCCCTGACCTTCGGTCCTTCCGCCATGACCTGAAGACCTGGTTGTTCCAACAAGCAGGCCTGGACTGACTACGTTTTTTAATTAGGCTTTTTACTGGGTTAAATTGTCTCATAATTTTGCATTTATTGTTTAATTCTCTTTTAAATTTTTTACTCTATGTTTTTTTTCATTTTTATTGTTGTGAGCCGCCCTGAGTCCTCAGGGAGAAGGGCGGCATATAAATTTAATAAAATCAAAATCAAATCAAATCAGATGATTGAACTGATTTTATGACCATTTTTATTGTGGTTGTTAAACAAATCCAGCTTTCCCAAATGATGTTTTCTGTCAAAACTGAAAAGGTCTTGAATTGTGATCATATGATTGTAGGACACTGCGGTTGGTCATAAAAACGAGATGGTTGCCAGTTGTAATCATGTGACCATGGGATGGTGTGATGGATGTACGTGCAAGTTGTAAACAACTTTTCCCAGGGCTATTTTACTTTGAATTATTGTTAAATGAATGGTTGTCAGTCAAGGACTAGCTGTAATTGCTCTAAAGAATTGAAAAAAATTGAAAATTTATTTATTTATTTAGTTTTCTATACCACCCTATTCCCGAAGGACTCAGGGCGGTTTACAGGGTAGCATATAAAAGACAATATAAAAAGATAATATAAAATTAAAATGAATTAAATTAATTAAAGCCCAACAATTAAAACAATATTAAAAAGCTAAAACCCCTTCAGTCCAGGCCTGATAGATCGAAAAGCCAGGTTTTCAGGTCCCGGCGAAATGAACGCAGATTGGGGGTAGTCCGGAGTTCAGCTTAGTAACAGCTTAGTGGATTTTTTTGTGACCATAATTCAAAATTTGATCATAAAATTAAAAATTACATTGAAAGTGTGCATGCTTTTATTTAGCAAACAAATCTATATGACCTCACATTTTGTTTTCAAAGTAGCAAAGTAGAACTGGTCTGTTTAGTCAGATGTTTGTGTAATAAAACTTTTTTCCCCCAACAGTCTGTGATAATAGACTTGTTAAAAGTGTTGTAAAAATTGAATGATGCTTTGCTTCACAAATACTTCCCTAAAATTATCCAATTACCGGTAATCCTCAACTTATGACTGCAATTGACCCCAAAATTTCTGTTGCTAAGTGAGACATTTAAGTGAATTTGCCACATTTTGCAACCTTTCTTGCCAGAGTTGTTAAGTTAATCAATGCAGTTGTTAAGTTACTAACGTGGTTGATAAGATGCATCTGTTCTCCCCATTGACTTTGCTTGTCAGAAGGTTGGAAAAGGTGATCACATGACCCCGGGGCACAGCAACCACGACTCAATTGCCAAGTGTCCAAATTTTGATCACGTGACCATGGGGATGCTGTAAGGGTTGTAAGTGTGAAAAATGGTCATAAGTCACTTTTTTCCAGTGCCTTTGTAACTTGGAACAGTCCCTAAATGAACTGTTGTAACTTGAGGACTACCTGTATTTAATTTGTTGTCTCTGATATATTACATTTTTGTCCCTGACAGATTCTACCTGTTTTGCTACAGGTTGATTTCTGCATCTGTTTTAATAATAAGTTCTGATGAATTCCCATTTATTTTCTAATTTTGTTTGCTTCTGTTTCATTCTGGACAAGTCCATTGATTGCAAACAGCAATTTGAAAATTGTTTTCAGGTGTTGCATTTTATGTACCACGTCCAGTCATTTGGTTGGTTTGTTAATCGCTTTACTGGTTACTCATCACATTTCCTCAAATTGATTTGGATTTTTTTCTAACAGTGGTTTATAATATGGATGTTAACACTGCTATAGAAATAGTTCCGTGTTATGACTTAGCTGTGGTGAGTTTTTGCATATCCATGTAATGAGTATCCCTCATTAGAGAGGGATCTCATAAAAGGGGAACCGAAACACTTACCAAAAACATATTTTTTATAATAACATGAAACAGTAATACTGTTGTGATCTCCCCTTTTGGAATAAGATACTAAATGTAAGATTACATTATTGTGTCAATTTCTTTCAATTTGAACTTTCAAAATAAGTTATATTTTCATCATTTCTCAGATTTCACTTGCTTTACCTTTTCTCACAAAAAGCAAGCCTATTTGCATTTTCCACTTCCACTTTGTTTTCCCTTTGCTAATTTCCTTCCA
The DNA here is from genome assembly GCF_947247035.1 of Vipera ursinii. Classification (NCBI taxonomy): domain Eukaryota; kingdom Metazoa; phylum Chordata; class Lepidosauria; order Squamata; family Viperidae; genus Vipera; species Vipera ursinii. The sequence goes on from NC_139512.1 coordinate 64,033,430, forward strand.
TTAATTATTAGTCCACAGTACTGCTGGACCAACTGGTTTTCCTAGTTTTCCAGCATGACTTCTTCCTTGCTTACTGCTTTGGAGATAAAGATCCAGAAAATGAAATGTCATGGCTGTTATACAACTGAGCTTCTACTGAGATCAGGCTGTATTCTGAAATCTAACATAAATTAATTATCTAAGGAGATATCAACAGCCACGCTTATCTGATAATCTGTAGTTTGCCAATAGGAGACAAAGAAGCTCTGGAGACTATAATAGGATTGAATCATTCAACTTTAAATTGCTAACTGAATTTGAGCCAAGTCTGAGACAGAATGTGAACCATCTGTTTTGTATATCTTCATGAAACAAATCATAGTCTTGCTCCATTTTCATATAGACAAGTGTTCTGCTAAAAATTGAACAATCCCAGAGTATTAATGGTTTTTACTTATGGATATTATTCCTTATAATAGCTGATTACATGTTCTTCACATTAGAACATTTTGCTAACATTCAAAATGCTTCAGAGTGTCTGTTGTTATCAAAAGCCTATTGCTTGTATAAAGGAACTTCATATCTGGATAAAGGAAAAACTTTTTGAGAAGCAATTATGTGCTCCAGAGGTTGAAGCAAGTGTGAAAATAAAACTCCAAATAACCCTTTTTGTTAGTGAGAGGCGATCTAGATAGGATTTCAAGATACTATTATTATAATAGTAATTATAGTAGTAAAGAGGGACGCGGTGGCTCAGTGGGTTAAGACGCTGAGCTTGTCGATCAGAAGGTCGGCAGTTTGGCGGGTCGAATCCCGAGTGCCGCGTAACAGAGTGAGCGCCTGTTACTCGTCCCAGCTTCTGCCCACATAGCAGTTCGAAAGCACGTAAAAATGCAAGTAGAAAAATAGGGACCACTCCGGTGGGAAGGTAACAGCGTTCCGTGCGCCTTTGGCGTCTAGTCATGCCGGCCACATGACCACGGAGACGTCCTCGGACAAACGCTGGCTCTTCGGCTATGAAACGGAGATGAGCACCGGCCCCTAGAGTCGGAAACGACTAGCACGCATGTGCGGGGGAACCTTTACCTTTACCTTATAGTAGTAAAGATGGAAAAAGTGGAAGAAAAGAGAAGAGGACAATCAGCAGTCAGGTAGACGGACTCAGTTAAAGTGATGGGTGAACCTTGGAAAATATGAAGGGCCAGGATGGGGGAAGATCATTCTGGAGAAAATGTGTGATTGCCAAGAGTCAACAGTGAGTTGATAGCACATAATTAATTGGTAGTAAAGGAGTGTTCCTGGAATCTCTGTGGTGTTGATCTTTTGTTCTGGCCTACCTTGAAGGGTTGACAACATGTAAAAATAGTTCTATCTCTAAACACTGGCCATAGGGAATATCTGACGGCAGGGACAGAAAGATATGGCATTCAGGAAAATTTGCACACATACAATAAAACAAAAATAGCTTTCCAACTGATTCCTCTTATTTTTGAAGTATCGGTACTTTTCTGTGTGGCATATGAGAAAATAATCACTTCTTACTGCCATCAAGAAATAAGTATTATTATTAGATATTATTTGTTTTATCCAGGATATTAGCTCTTCAACATGACTGTGAAGATTCTCAGTCATCCAGGTTATGGTTATCCCAAAGATGCTTTTTCAAGAGGCAACTGGATATTTCACTTCTCATCCAAGAAGCTTCTTCAGTTCTTCAAGGAAAAACAAAATCCAGTTGCCTCTTGGAAAAGCACTTTTGGGACTAGCTCTGCAACAGGTAATTTAATTTCCATCCTATAGGGAAATTTTCAATTTCAAAGTGTTAAAACCCCTTTTAAACCCCTTTTTTCCCTTAGTTACATACTCATTTTTTCACACTTTTTATAGCAAGAAAAATATTTAAGGATATGGCAGCAAAAGAGAGTCATAAACCAGACAAGAAGTAAAAATTTCATCTGGAAGTCTCTCCTTTATGAAACATTATCTTGGGTTCTCCCAACTCCTCCTTGCAGCTGTTTGTTGAGCTCACACTACTAATGAATGGAACAACTTTAATTTTGCTAGGTGTGGCTTGGATAATATTTCCGCATTTTCATTCACCCGGACTTGTAGTTAAGAAATGTATCATAGACATAATAGGAACAAAGTGATTTGAAGATGCAAGGAAGAGGAGTAAATAGAAGATGCAAGGAAATAGAATCAAATAATTAGCTAGTGATTTGCTTACTTAAATAAGTAAGAAACAACAAAATAAAAGGATTTGATTTTTATGTTCAGAAATGCAAACAATTTTTTGTAAAAGAAAATTCCATTCCTTCCTGATAGATTATAGTTAAGAAAAACCCTGATAGGATCATGTTGTCATTTTTCATTTTACTGTATGTTTGCCTACTAATGGCAGATTGATACAAGAAGCATTTGATCGATTTATAAGCTATATTTCCTTGAGGAGCTCAAAGTGGCATAGCCTCCTTTAGTTCCGAACAACACCACTGTGAAATTGATTGAGCTGAGTGACAGTCCCCCAGTAAATTTCTATGAGTGAAGGTAGACTTTTTAAAAGATATTTTATTAGAATAATGAAACACAAGGGGAAAGAAGTCTATGTTAGATAGTGACAATAGAATGTAATAAAGGGAAAACATAAAACGTTATGAGGAAACTATTCTTTCTTTCTGTTTGTTTCCTAGATATCTATTTCTATATATTCATAATATACTTTGTTGAATATTGAAGGTTATTGGTAATATCTATGTAGGGACTTTTTATCTATGATTTTTATATTATTCTGTTAACTTTTTTCTAGCAACCATGTTCCAAATTTGTTCAATAGTAGTAATATACACTGGATATATACTGTCAATTATAACATTGCATATTTTTCAATTTTGGTCTCCCAGTCTGGTATCATCAGTAAGGACCATTTTTCCAATGTTGTATCAAATATGTTCTTGCAGCTGTCAACATCACAGGGCATATATTTATATATGCCCTGTGAACCGCCCTGAGTCCCTTAGGGAGAAGGGCGGTATAGAAATCTCAATAAATTAAATTAAATTAATTAAATCTGTCTTGGTAAATTGTGATGTTTCTCATTTACGTTTTCTAGGATTATACCTAATAAAAATATTTATGTTCAGATTTTATTTTCAAAGTTTTCTGAATATTTTTATATATCTCTTTCAAGTATTTGGGATGTTATTTTTATATAACCACCACCTATGATAAAATTTTCTTTTTTAGCATTTGTTATTCTATTATTTGTCTATCTTGGTATATTGGAGATAGATTTGAACTTTGGTTTCTCCTGTCCTACACCTTTATCCAGTGCTTTTTTTGTAAAAGAAAAAGGTGCCGGAACTCACACATGTCATACAACCCACCTTGCCTACCCTACAAGGTTCCATCCAAAAAAAGGTGCCGGAACTCCGTTCTGAGCGTTCTATGAGAAAAAAAGCCCTGCCTTTATCATTACACAAGCATATATACATTACAGAAGAAAACCCAGAATGGCTCATTGACTGTTATTCTTAAGCCACCAGTACTGTTAAAAACAGCTAGATCTTCACTAATTTATTGCAAAATTAGTTTGCTACATTTACTTAATCACTAAAGCTTAATTTTCTGTTTATAATCACATTTAACTGGGTCCCCACAACATGACAAAAGTATTTTGCACGAACAAATGTAACATGGCTTAGTGCACACAGAGGAATAGAGTCTATACCACCAGAGTATTATTCCCCCCCCCCAACCTTCTGTAATTAAAACAAATCTCCCCTACTCCCTGCAAACACCCTGTATAAGAGTTACTTTTGATCACAGAAGCCCAACAACAAAAACCTGGTTTAAAAGTGTTTTGGGGCAAAAGTGCATCCAGCCCTTCAAAGCTAATCTTCTCAAGAATCTGATAGCCAGCTGATTCAATCCAATTTGTCTTTGAACTGTGAAGTCTTTAGAAGTATCATTACTGGCTATAGAATGAATACTCTGTGCAGATGCCAGCAATATAATTGGCTGAGTAACAGAGCTTTTTGGCAGGATTAAGTCTTAAGTCAGGCTTCCAGCAGGATTTCTCTCTCCTGAGCTGAAAGACTGGATGCCTGATACCTGGCTGTGTGTATTTTGGAGCTTATAAAAATGAAACAGGATAAATTGGAAGGTGCTGGTTTGAATTTAAACCAGAATTTCCATTCAACCCATTTTCTTCTGTCATGTTAAGCAGATGTCACCTCTATAGAAGATCTATTGCTGTGACATAGAAACAGCTGAATGTCTGAAATCATTTTGTAGATGAACTTCAATTGCAAAATTCAGTCCATAGATATATAAATATCTGTTCATCCTGTTGAGATTTACAGCTGTATTTTTAGCCTATATATTCCAAAGTCTTCATAGCATTTTCACTACATTTTACCAGAAGAAAAGGGACCTGTATTTCTTTACAATACTCCACTGTTCAAATATTCTTGATAGAAACAAGTACAGTAAAGCTAGTCTTTCAAGTGATATGGTCACATGATGTTGTATAGCCAGAACATGCAAAATTTTATGCTTGTTTTCAAATATGCAGTGATGATACGCCACACATCTAAGAGATACATTATTTAGATTTGCTCAGCTTAAATAGTATTTCTAACAGGGCAAACATCTCTTTAGTCTATGCTCTGTTACAAGTGTGGGTTTGAAATGTTTTTCTAAGGCTCTTGAGAAATTGTGAACATGCATTCATTTTCACTAGTATTCATGAAGTACTAAAAAAAACAACAATTGACTCTATCACTCCCCCTCTGAAGGAGGCAGTAACTCTCCCAGCCATTCTCAATTGAATCCCCCAACAATTCCCACCTTCACAAGTTGATATCCTGTTTACATCTGTGCTTCTTGGGTTGAGCTGTCTGTGCTATGAATATTCTCCCAATTCATCACAGGTGACACCATAATAAGAAGCTCCTGATCTTGCAATCAGGAGAAGAGGCATATGCCCAGATCATGTGTTCCAAGAGGCAATGCACATATACATGTCTTGATTTGTTCCTGTGGCACATTTCTGGTGACTATGTTGCATTTTTTTTAAAGTGAAGTGACAGTGAACTGCTCCCATGGCAGGATGGTGAGCAAGTAGCAATAGGATGTCAGAGAAGAGAGCTCTCCATTTCTACAGGCTGCTCTGTGTGCTGAGAAAGATTGTCGATGTGGTATTGTAGAGGAATTTAGTTGTGACCTTGAGAAGAGGGTTTTATAATCAATTACTCAGCGTGTGGGAAAGTAAAAATTGTCAGAAAAAGATTCAGCCCCACCTGTATCTTGTGGCCTTTAAAAAGCAGCAGTGAGCTTCGGAATTCTGTTAATAAACCCTAAGCAGTAGTTTTCAAACTTGGCAACTTTAAGATGCACAGGCTTCAACTCCCAGAATTCCTCAGCTAGCATGCCAAGTTTAAAGAACACTACCCTACAGCAATATAGCAGTACAGGTAGTCCTCGACATACAGCAGTTCATTTCGTGACCGTTCAAAGTTACATTGACACTGAAAAAAGTGACTTATGACCATTTTTCACATTTAAGGCCATTTCAGCAACCCTGTGGTCACATCATCAAAATCCAGGGGCTTGGCAACTGATTCATATTTCATACTCATTTTTATGATGATTGCAGTGTCCTGGGGTCATGTGATCACCTTTTATGACCTTCAGACAAGCAAAGTCAATGGGGAAGCCAGCTTCACTTAACAGATGCAGCAAGAAAGGTCATAAAATGAGGCAAAACTCACTTAACAAATGTCTCACTTAGCAACAAAAAAATGTGGCTTCAGTTGTACGTTGAGGACTACCTGTATACCTGAAGTTCTGTTGTGCTTGCTTCTTGACCTGGCCTTCTTGACTGGCAGACGTTAAGATTCAAATGCTAAAATAGATGGCTATTTTACAATGGCATGAAGCCACATGATCTCTCATTCACCTCAAGTAGCAAAATGTCTTGTGACAATTATACTTTGCCAATTATCGTGTGAGAATCATATTCCCTCAGGCTTTGTTTTGAAAGTCGAGTTAGGATGAATGGTTCCTATTTTGACTGGACACCTTCAGGGAATACCAAGGTTGTAAAGCTAGACTGCAAAACCCCTTAAAATCCCGCAAGAAGAGCAATGACAAACCATACTATTACAGTGTACTGCTATAGTTTGGATTAGTATTTTGGTAGCACTGAGAAGATAATTCTTTCATTAAAACAAACCTGTTTATATTTCTATTAATGGTGACCCTTGATTGCTGTGCATTATTAATATAGGGGCAACTTTATAATTAACTATGGTTAAGGAAAGGAGGACTGGGAGCAATTCCAACCACCGAGGGAAATCTGGAAAACATGTCTATGTACATGTGATGCAAAAAAAAATCCAGACACAGAATTTAGGTGGGTTTTGTTCTTTTAACCTACGTATTTTCTGGCTTTCCATTAAAAACTATTCTATAGATGCCACCACCTGCCACCATCATATCTCCTTTGAAATGGGGTGGGGTGGGGTTTCTGGATTTAAGGTTAATGCACAAAAAACTAAAATGTTGTCTTAAGAATATGACAGTATCACAAAAGGCTGTCTTAGAAGAGCTAACGGGATTTGAAATAGTTAAAAGGGTTAAATATTTGGGGATATATTTGTCACCCTCAAATGTAAAGTTATATAAAAATAATTATGAAAAGTTATGGGGAAAAGTTCAAAAAGAATTAGATAGTTGGAAAAAATTACAATTATCTTTATTGGGAAGAATTGCAGCTGTGAAAATGAATGTCTTGCCAAAATTTTTATTTTTATTTCAAATGATACCTATACTTAAAAAGGATTCAAACTTGGAGGAATTGCAAAAAGGTATTAATAAATTTGTTTGGGCAGGGAAAAGGCCACGAGTTAAATTTAAGATTATGCAGGATACGCGTGAGAGAGGTGGTCTTAAAATGCCTAATTTTAAATTATATTATGAAGCTGCTGCTTTGTCAGCGATAAGTGATTGGTTTAATTTAACACAAGCAAGATTACTAAATCTTGAAGGCCATGATTTGTTATTTGGATGGCATACATACTTATTGTATGATAAGAAGGTGGATAATGTGTTCAAGGTACATATTTTAAGGTATGCTCTGTTGCGAGTTTGGAAAAAGTATAGACACAAGTTAAATTATAAGATACCTATATGGGCAATACCGAAACATGCAATAGAAAATATAAATGTTGGGTTTAAACATGATGTGACTACATATAAGGAAATTTTAAGTTTGGAAAGGAATGTATGGCAATTAAAGCCATATGATATTTTAAGAGAAGAAAAGATTGTACAAACTTGGTTTCAGTATGGGCAATTACAGGCCAGGTGGAAGGAAGACCAGAAAATTGGTTTTTCAATGATTGATGAAAATCTGGTAAAGCAAATTAGAGATCAAGGTCAAGCACATATTAAAAGGATATATCTTGCATTGATAGAAATTGATTCAGAGACAGAACTTGTTAAAGACTGTATGATAAAGTGGGCTCAGAATTTTCAAGAAGTCATTACAATGGATGCTTGGGTGAGAAATGTAAAATTTGGGTGAGAAATGTAAAATTTACATTTGGGTGAGAAATGTAAAATTTACGCAGGCTCAAAACTTAAGAGAGAACTTTTATAAAATGTTTTATAGATGGCACTTAGATCCTAAAAAATTAGCAAGTATGTATCCGAACTGCCAGCCCAAATGTTGGAGGTGTGGCGGTGAAGATGCAACGTATTTTCATATATGGTGGACCTGTAAAAAGGTTAAAGCTTTTTGGATTAAAATTTGGTGGAACATGCAAAAGATATTCAAGAAAAGGATAAAGTTTTGTCAGCAACTGTTTTTACTGGGCATTATTACTGATACTACTGTTGTGGACACTAAGCTGATGTTGAACTTAATTACGGCAGCGAGACTTTTAGTAGCGCAATATTGGAAGAAGGAAGAACTGCCGACTATAGAAGAATGGACTTTAAAAGTTTCCAATCTGGCGGAAATGGCAAAGATCTCAGCGTACTTGAAAGACCAGTCGCAACAGAGATATATTGTGGAGTGGAGAAGATGGATTGATTATATCCAGAATAAATATGGGACTAAAAGTTTCATCTAGCATTTGAATAAGTATTGATGTGATATTTAAATTGCTTGTAGTTATTTTATAAGAGTTAAAGTGCGATAGATTTAATATTTTATTGTTGTTTGCATAAGGTAGACTATGATTGTTTGTATATTTATACCCTGTATTGAGCTCTGGGAAGTCAGGGAGGGGGGAGGGGGAGGGGAGGGAGGTGTTGGGGAGGGTTGGGGAGAGGGGAGGGGTTGGGTGGGGTTTTGTCTTTTTAAAAAATGTATTGTAAAACTTTTCAATAAAAAAATATTCTATAGATGCCACCACCTGCCACCATCATATCTCCTTTGAAATGGGGTGGGGTGGGGTGACCCAGATCTGGATAACAGTTACTACTAGAGAAGCCAGTAAGAAGATGGAGTCATGTCTCATTTTGTATAGGGGGGGAAGATACTTTGGGCAGCTTTTGCAGGAGAAAAAAAAGATACTTGGGATTAAAGAGAGGTTCAGATCTCACCCAGTCTCATCCACACTGCTTTAGAGTGCCTGGTGGTTTGACTTTGGCTGTCTGCAGCCTAGTTATGAGCCATATTTCTATGGCCGGTCTTTCATCCACTGGTTTGGAGGTCTGCTCCTGATCGAGCGGAAGGGCTACTGCCCTCCCGCGATTAAGCGGGGATCCCCTCCTTGCTGGTCGCCCCTAGGGGGTGACTTTCAAGACATTCCGGGGCCCCCTAGTGGTGCAAAATCAAATGCGGAAGATGGAGGTCGCCTTCCAGCGGCCGCAGTGGCCACGATGGCAAACTGGAAGTCCTGGAGTATTGGCTACTTCTGCGAGCTTGGTGTCATCTGCAAATTTGATGAGTTCCCCTTGTATTCCCTCATCCAAATTATTGATGAAGATGTTGAAGAGCACTGGGCTGGGAACAGAACCATGGGGCACCCCACTACACACTTCCCTTCAGGTAGATGCAGTTTCATTGAGGATCACATGCTGAGGATGGCCAGTCAGCCAGCTATGAATCCATTTGGTGGTGATGGTGTCTAACCCACATTTTTCTATCTTATCAAGTAGTAGGTTGTGGTCTACTTTATCAAATGCTTTACTGAAGTCCAAGTAAATTATATCCACAGCATTCCTCTGGTCCACTAATTTTATCACTTGGTCAAAGAATGCAATAAGATTTGTCTGGCATGATCTGTTTTGATAAACCCATGTTGGCTTTTGGTAATGACTTTGTTTGCCTCTAGGTGTTCACTGATTTGTTGCTTGATTATCTTTGCCAAGATCTTCCCAGGTATTAAGGTCAGGTTGATAGGCCTGTAGTTCCCTAGATCCATTTTTTTCTCCTTTTTTGAAGATGGGAACTTCATCAGTTCTTTTCCAGTCCTCTGGTAGTTCCCCAGTGCTCCAGGATCTTTGAAAGATATAGTTCAGTGGTTCTGAGATCACTTGCGGCCCCTGACCCGGTGCAGATCCCAGCGAGCTCCATGGTTCTCCGCGGAGCTCCGGGAGATGAAGCGTCGGAAACGGGGCCTAGAGAGCTGCTGGAGGTCTAGCCGTTCTGAATCCGACCGGTTGCGGTTAAGAACCCATATTAGGTCTTATCTCGCAGCGATGAGGGTGGCGAGGTGTAATTACTTCTCCACCCTCATCGCGTCCGCAGATAATCGCCCGGCCGCCCTGTTTAGGGTGACTTGCTCCCTTCTTAATCAGGAGGTGAGGGAGGATCCCTTGCAGGGTCGTGCCGAGGAATTTAGTCAACATCTGTCGGATAAAATCGCTCGGATTCGGACCGGTTTGGACTCCAGCTGGGCAGAGTCAGGCGATCAGGACACGGGCGGTCTTGTCAATGTTATCTGGGAAGAGTTTGATTCTGTGACCCCTGATGAAGTGGACAGGATTATGGGGAGGCTGAGCTCCTCCACATGTTTGTTGGACCCGTGCCCTTCCTGGCTGGTTTATGCAGCTAGGGAGAGGACACGAGGCTGGCTCCAGGCGGTTATATCTGCTTCTTTGAGTGAGGGTTATTTCCCCACCGTCTTGAAGGAGGCGGTGGTGAGACCTCTCCTCAAGAAGCCTGCCTTGGACCCAGCTGTATTGAACAACTTTCGTCCAGTCTCCAACCTTCGCTTTCTTGCGAAGGTTGTTGAGAGTGTGGTGGCGCATCAGCTCCCTCTGGTCCTGGAGGAAGCGGATTATCTGGACCCTTACCAATCGGGTTTCAGGCCCGGGTACAGCACGGAGACGGCATTGGTTGCTCTGGTGAATGATCTCTGGAGGGCTCGGGATAGGGGATATTCCTCTGTCCTAGTCCTGTTAGACCTCTCGGCGGCTTTCGATACCATCGACCATGGTATCTTGCTGCGGCGTCTCAGGGGATTGGGAGTGGGAGGCACGGTTCTTCAGTGGTTCTCCTCCTATCTCCTGGGACGCTCGCAGTCGGTGTTGGCAGGGGGGCAGAGATCGGCCCCTAGGTCTCTCGTTTGTGGAGTTCCTCAGGGGTCGGTTCTCTCGCCTCTCCTGTTCAACATCTACATGAAACCGCTGGGTGAGATCATTCGTGGTTTTGGAGTTGGGTATCAATATGCTGATGATACCCAACTTTTCATTTCGACCCCAAACCACCCCAGTGATGCCCTCGCTGTGATGTCCCGTTGCCTGGAGGCGGTTCGGGTCTGGATGGGGAGGAACAGACTTCAACTCAACCCTGACAAGACTGAGTGGCTGTACATTCCGGCATCCCGGGACATTCAAAATGTTCCATCCCTTTCTATAGGGGGTGAGCTTTTACCCCCCGTGGACAGGGCTCGCAACTTGGGAGTCCTCCTAGATTCATGACTTACCCTAGAAGACCATATAGTAGCCGTGACTAGGGGGGCTTTCACCCAGGTTCGCCTGGTGCGCCAGTTGCGGCCCTATTTGGACCGGAATGCCTTATGTACGGTCACTCATGCGCTCATGACCTCTCGCCTAGACTATTGTAATGCTCTCTACATGGGTCTTCCCTTGAAGACCACTCGGAGGCTCCAACTGGTACAGAATGCGGCCGCGAGAGTTGTCCTGGGAGTTTCCCGGTACTCCCATGTTACACCTTTGCTCCGCGAGCTGCATTGGTTACCAGTTGTCTTCCGGGTGAGGTTCAAGGTTTTGGTTATGATCTTTAAGTCCTTACATGGCATGGGTCCGGGATACCTCGAGGACCACATGCTGCCGGCATCAACTCCCCTCCGCCCTGTGCGTGCCCACAGAGAGGGCCTCCTCAGGGTGCCTCCGGTCAGGGAATGTCGACTGGTGGCCCCCAGGGGGAGGGCCTTCTCTGTGGGTGCTCTGGCACTTTGGAACCAACTGCCGGTTGAGCTCCGGATGGCATCGGACCTCCGATCCTTCCGTCGCAGGTTGAAGACCCACTTGTTTGAGTTAGCTGGTCTGGCCTGAAGGGGAATTTGGGTTTTTAATTGGTTTTATTATTTCATTATTGTTATATTTTAATTGGGCATGGTTTAATTTTCTTTTAATTTTTGTATACCTATTTATATATGCCCTGTGAACCGCCCTGAGTCCCTAGGGAGAAGGGCGGTATAGAAATTCAATAAAACTAAACTAAACTAAACTAAACATCTGCTGTTAAAGTCAAAGTAACATGCAATCCTGATGATACTAATCAGCACAATATTGATTCTAAACTAACAAATTATTAATTAAAAAATCTGTTCTTCTTTAACAAGTCATCCAAAGTTAAATGTTTAAAACATGTTTAAAAAACAAATTTGGGTTGCGATACAACCCCTGAATAAAATGTCTTCAGTGGGTGTTGATTTGGGGGCCTGTGCATGAAAAGGCATTTGGGCATGAAATGTTTTTTAGGAGAACAGGAGGCAAGTTAGCAACAGCTGAGTAAGAGGGTTAAAAAAAACCTTGTAAATGTTATCTGCTCAATCAGTAATTTTATATCTGCTCCAATCTCCTGACTCTCTGTCTCAATGTTTCTCAATCTTAGCAATTTTAAGATGTCGGGATTTCAACTCCCAGAATTCAACGTGTGGCCTGGGAATTCTGGGAACTGAAATCCACATCTAAAATTGGCTGAGATTGAGAAGCTGATCTCTTTCGTTGCTTAAACTGTTAAAAATGACTGAGTATAGATCTCAGCCTTATCCAATTTGTTGCAGCTAAATTAGTCTCTGAAAACTCTACTCTGTTACTTTCCTTGACATAAAAATCCTTCAATTGTTGATTACTCCCATGCTGGGTTGATGATCTAGAACAGGGGTGTCAAACTTCTGGCCTGCGGGCTGGATGGGTCATCAGCAAACCGCGCCCACGCCATTGCCAGCAATAGAGAAAAAGCTACTATACATCACACAACATCACATGACATCATTGGTTTGACATGTCTGATCTAGAACCATGCACTCCCAAAATGCTTAAATCTTCCTTGGGCAAGGAAGATTTTCTCTTCTGTTCCATCCAGAATCTAAGGAAGATAAGCATTTCTCCCTTCAAGAACAGGTGATGGCAGTATAATTACCTACCTGTACTCTTTTTCCTGAAAAATAGTCACACCTAATGAGCTCAGAACTCAGGTAAAGGGAATATGAGACAATCCAGGGGTGTCTGTCAGATGTGTAGGTTCTTCTTCCTTCTGTTGCTATAACCTAATTTTGATTTATTTGCTTCATAGTGCTGCAATTAGTTCAAGGTCCAAAGTCTTTAGCTCATAAGCCTACCTGTGGTTAGCATTGTTAATGTGTTAGAATTCCAACAGTTTTGATTCAGATTTGTAAGTATGGGGTGGCCATTTCCCCCCCTTCTCTTGCACATGGAGACTAAGGCAGTTTGATTCTTGCTTGTACTTAAAACTGCTATGTTTAAAATACATATGCAATCTAATGCATTTGCTTAGTTTGTTATTCTGCTGTCTTCCACAAGATGGCTTCATTTGCTATGAAATCCTTACACATAGCAGCCATCTGTTGTTGATTTCTCTTTTCCCCTCTTCACTTACCTTTACTCCACTCTTGTATTTATATATTGCCTGTTCAAAAAAAGAAACTCAGCTTCTCAGGGATTAAAGCTGAATGCTAAAAACACTAACAGAATGGCATTGAATTAACATTTCTTTAAAATGCTTATTAGAAGTCATCAAGCTTGTATTTTATTACTAAGTATATTTACTTTCAAAACATATGTTTATATTTCTTAGAAATGACATTTGGTGATAGTATATAAATACATTATCTTTGTGCAAGCAAATGAAGACATATCAGAGGTATTTCTATATCACAAATAAAATGAATGGTTTTAATCGTTCAGTGGTTCACTAAACAGAACATTGTTTGTTTTATTTATAAATAAAAAAAATTTGAACAGCCATAGAAGAAAACTGAAGTAAAAAACAGAGGCCAACTTTTTCTTAGGCAATTTAACATAATTGATTGGCTTCAAAAACAACAATGGATATAAAAACACTCAGAAAAATCAACTTTTCAGAACAGATGGCTTTGTTTAGATAAGTTGGTGAGTGCAAGCCAAAATTTCAAATCAAATTTGTTTTCATGTAAAAGATTAAAAAAAACCAATTACCCAATTTTTCACATGAGAAAAATCTGTGGTTAGTTTAAAAGAGAAAGCAAAGTAAAGCAAATCCAATTGTTATTCCAGTTATAGACCATCATAGAGAAAAGTATGTCTGTTTCTTATCTGATCTATGACATAATTAAGATAGGTCATTATATATAATGCCATATAATGCTAAAATATGGTATTTTCTAATTGTGATTTGTAAAGTGATTCTGTAATAGATGGATTTTTGTTTTTCAAAAGACCAACATCAAACAAACTACAGTGTGAAAGTACACATACGGACCTAGAATGAATACAGCTTCCTTTAACATTCAGGCATCATGATCAAGTTTGACTCAGTTAGTTGGAATCCAAATAATAGTTTCACATCATACAAAGTATTTCATTACTAGGGTTGATTCCTACTAAGTTATCAACTGAAATTTACAGTCTTCAGAATCCAGGATGGAATCTTCTCTGAACTTTATAAGTTTTCTTTCCTTCAAATAAAAGCATCTCCTAAAAGCATTTGAGCACAAAATAATATTTGTCTTATTTACATGACAAAGTTCGGTATAGAAAGGAATGGTGAGAATGGAACATTGATGCCATGTTAAAACCAAAGGCTTCCTTTGACTTTATTTCAGTAACCATGCATTAAGTTGCAATATATGCACTCTATGGGCAGGCATGTCAATCTGCCGGCCTGCGGGCCGGATGCATCATACTGAAACTGCGCCTACCCCATCACCAACAATGGGGAAAAAGTCTCGATATGTCGTGCGATGTCATGTGTGAGTTTGACATGCCTGGGTACAGATTTCTACAAAGACATTTGCAAGAACTTAAATTGTCTTTAGATTCCAGGATCCAAGAAGCAAAGAGGTATCTGTGTATTTCGGACAGCCATACAACATACAGTGATTAATAATTAAAGCTATTGAGGCTGAGAAGTTGAGAATGAAATCAGGTTTTTGGTCTCCCTGGATCTCTCTCTTCATGAATAACATTTGAAGAAAGCTTTGGCAACACAATCACGCGGCCTTTAACGTAGTTATTGTTCCTATTTTTAAAAGAAAAGCTGCTTGCAATGCTGTCTAAAACAATTTTTTAGGCAGTCTGGTAACCCCATTTTTTGAGTATAAGGTAACAGTAAATGTACTATATTTCTAATACACTTCAATATAAGCCTTAATATAGCATCCAGCTGGTTGCTATACAGTAGGGAACTAAATAAATCTGGGGGCAAGCTGGCAAGAAAAATAAGGGAGATAACTTGGTGCTGGGATTTGATGCATATTTATTTATTTTATTTTTATTTTTAATTCCATTTATATCCCGCCCTTCTCCGAAGACTCAGGGCGGCTTACAAGCTTAGCAGTAGCCTTCATTCTATGTATATGCCTGCTTATTAGGGCTTTCACACACATCCCCAAGCGGCATTATTACAAAGTCAGCTTAATTGCCCCCAACAATCTGGGTCCTCATTTTACCTACCTCGGAAGGATGGAAGGCTGAGTCTTAACCTTAACTGAAAGAAGTCAGAAGACAGGAAAGGGGATCAATCCTCAGAGGTAGTAAGCTTAATAGATGTAGACATTAAAGGGGACAATAAGAAACTTACTGTATCGTTAGACAGCTTGCAGTTAGTACTGAAGACCTCTAGAACAGAGGAAAATTGTTTACTCTGAGAGGGGAAAAAATCTCGAAAGTTATGAACAGCTATGGAGCAAGACACATGCATGCCCAGTGAAGAAAGAAGTGCACCAGAAGTTTAGCTTAGAAATCAAGGGCTAAGAAAAAACAGGAAGAAAAGAAAAAAAAAGAGGAAGGACTTGGAAAAGACAGCCTAAGAAAATAAAGGGAACAAGAAACAAAGTTTTCATTTAAATGAGTAAAACTACTTATGAATAAAAAGAAGAAAAAAAGAAAGTATTAAGCGTTCCATCCTGCACCACTTCACCCAGTTGGAAATCCACTAATGAAGAGGAAGTTGCTTGGGAAATAACAAAGAATTCAGAATTATTGGGTTAGCAGATTGGCCAATAAAGAGCAGGAGGAAGGCTGAATGTCTTGTTGGCGTGGAATTCAATCTCTGGTTCTGGTGAGAGAAGATAGGGGCTTGAGGGGACAAGACAAGGAGAAGTGAATCTAGTTTACAAAGAGGAACCTGACAGGAGGAATCCAGAATTCAACCCAGAAGGAGGAATTATGCAGTTGTGAAAAAGATCCCTGTATGAAGAAACCTCACTGAAGCAGTAGGCGTGAGCTTAAATGGACTCCATAAGATGGTAGAGGACAGGAAGGCCTGGAGGAACATTGTCCATGGGGTCGTGATGGGTCGGACACGACTTCGCAGCTAACAACAACAACATGAAGAAACCTGCTGCATGAGGTTTTTGGAGAGACAGCTATTGAACTGCATATTTTGCCAAAAATGGTGGGAAAAGTTGGTTTGTTTCAATATGGATGTGCTTTTTAAATGCTCAGTACCTTTAAGGAAACTGCTCAATCTGTTCTGAATCAACTGCTTGTTCTGAGCAAACCTCCCTTGAGGATACAACAAGATGCACCCCATTTTGTTCAGGAAATTACTATTGTTTATACTTGTATGATACTATTTATATATTTGAGTGGTTGTTAGTGTATTATCCCTAGCATAACAATAACAATATATTTTTCTTGTTGATTGACTCAAGAAGGAGAATCAAATTCCTTTAATTTCTCCGATGGCTGGAGAGTTGGCAGCAGAACCTTATTTGCAACATTCTGAAACAGCTCTGATGTTAAAGCAAGCTCTACAGATATGTAATGAAATATGAACAGTGTCATGGAAGTACCTATTAAGGTGAAGTCATCAAGACTTTTGTTTGTTTTGTTTCTGTCTTATGTTCTCTTGATGCAAATGGCACACCATAAAAAATGACACTCAGCAAAACGGAGTTCTGGTTTCCAGTTTATCCTCTGCCTACAAGTTGAAATGTCATATGCATGCTAATTAAAAATATTTATGTTGAATATCCTTTTCTCATTCTCTTGAGGAGACTTCTGAAGCTTCAAAAGTCCCGTATGCAGGTCATCCTCAAGTTACAACTGTAATAGAGCCTGCCCGTTACCATCGTTAATTGTGACAGTTGTTAAGTGACGTGCTCATGTGATCATCTTAACAACCCCCATCCCTGTTCTTCCCAATGTGGTGATTAAGTGACTGCACTGTTCCTTTTGTGTTTCCCCTGAGGCACCCTTTGCTCTCCTTCCAGTCCCTGGAAGAACCTCAGGGCTAGTTCCCTACCCTGTTAGGTCCCAAACCCTCTTCCCAACCCCTGTCACGATCGATCATTTACCTTTTTGGTATTCTAGGGTTCTTTTTAAACCTAGAACGAACTGTAGAGCTTAAACAATGGTTTATTTTGATAAGCTTAACCTCAGTTTATGAAGTACTTACTTCAAACACCATTCCCATCACTAAGGAGATGGTTGGTATATTATATTTAGACAATTAATCTGATTAATCTCAGATGAAAGCCACCATTATGTTGTGACTGGCAGACTATGTGGCACCCATGGAATAAAGTGAATTATTTATCTGCTTTTCTCCCCTAATGTTAAACATGTGTTTTTCTCTGATGTTAAACATCTCTGCCTGCCCAGAGTAATGAATTTAAGATGGATAACCATATATATTGAAATAAAAAAAATAAAATCCCATAAGCCTATATTTCTGATCACAGCTGTGTGATGCTGCTGTTTCTTCTAAATAATGGTTTGCGTGTGGTTGTTTCAAATGTTGTTTGCCACATTTTTTTCACTGAGTTCTCCATGTACAACATGCTGTTCTGCATTTTTTATTTCATTCTCTATAGTATACTGTATATTGCTGTTTCTTAAGCCAAGAAAAATATATAATGAGTCTGAAAAATATTGGCTGATTTCTTCTAATTCTTGAATAAATCTGTGATTAGGAGAAACTGGAATTTCTGGTGATCAGTAGCAAGCCAAGCAAAGAAAAAAATGTGATATTTATCACTAGGTGCACATTGGAATTAAAGCTTTATAAGATACATTTTATATTTTTCTCTACATTTTACTGAATTTTTGGGGAGGGGGAGGAATATTGCTGTTTTTTACATATAAAAGAAATGCCAGTGTAAATAAAATAATGGAATATTTTATGAAATTCAATATGAAGCCATTATGAAGTAGCAGCTTTTAACATGAACCTCCCCCACCACCTGCAAATTCTTGTTTAAAATGCAGGACAATTGTTCCTTTGAATTAAAATGAATGAATTCTATCTACGATCAGAAGAGAGACTGATTGTCATTTTGAACTTCAGTTTTTACTTGGTCCAAATAGGAAATTTTCCTGACTTGTTTTGGGGGCTGCTTAATCTAATGCAGGGGGAGAGGGAATAGATGGGAAGCATTGGTTCACCTACAGTAGATATAATTTGCATATCAACCACTTTTTTTAATCATAGTGTATTTCAACGAAGTTTTGTATAAACTATAGCAGCCAGATGGCAATATGAACATGACCTTGACTGATCCAAAAAGCTAAGCAAAAGTGGCCCTTATTAGTACTTTAAATAGCATTTATTTATTTAGTGCTTTAAATAAATAAATCTATCTGGGAAGTATAGAACTGCAGGCTAGACTAGCAATTGAAGAAATAATCTGAAAGAAGACACTATCAAGTCATCATCAAGCTCAATTGAAGGAAATTTTATTTTATTTTTATTCCTAGATAACTGTTGAAATATTTTTAATCATACTGTTAAACAAAACAGTCCCAATGAAGGCTAGTTTATATAATTGAAAAAACATTAATGCAAACTGGCCTTGTAATTTACATTCTTAATCTGTGTTTTATTTTTAGCTGGTGTAGATATATCAGTTTAAACTTCCACCCAGAAACTAGCTTACTTGTATTGCAGGCTAGGAATCAAGCCCTTCATAGACTAACTTTGCTGTATGCCACCCAGAGTTGTTTTCCGTGAGATAAATTTGATTAATAAATATTTTATTACAACTGCTTTAGATGTTTTTGCTGTGTTCCAAAAAATAACATTTCTGCTAACCACTGCAATCATAGAATTCTTTAGCATATGTTTAATAAGCCAAATAAGGGATGCGGTGGCTCAGTGGGTTAGGACGCTGAGCTTGTCGATCAGATGGTCGGCAGTTTGGCGGGTCGAATCCCGAGTGCCGTGTAACAGAGTGAGCGCCTGTTACTCGTCCCAGCTTCTGCCAACCTAGCAGTTCAAAAGCATGTAAAAATGCAAGTAGAAAAATAGGGACCATTACGGTGGGAAGGTAACAGCGTTCCGTGTGCCTTTGGCGTCTAGTCATGCTGGCCACATGACCACGGAGATGTCCTCAGACAAGCGCTGGCTCTTTGGCTTTGAAACGGAGATGAGCACCGGCCCCTAGAGTTGGAAACGACTAGCACGCATGTGCGGGGGAACCTTTACCTTAATAAGCCAAATAGAATATTATGACATACTTATTTTGGTTTAAGGCTGAAAAATGAATGCGGGATTGAGACACAAAGAATGTATCACTTGTATTTAGATAGCAATATGTAGTATAAAAATCCCCCCAAAATTATTTAAAGTACACATAAATACAAGCAGATGATGAGTAAAGTTACACTGAGCCTTTTAGAGGAGATGGTGCCTTGAGGCTTAGAGCAGGGGGTTTGGAAGAGTGGTTTAGTGATTTTGCAAAACACCCATCCAAATTGTTTTCACAATCATACTACCATATTAAAACATAATAAAACATATAAGGAATGGTTGCTGGAATTGGGTATGTCTAGTTTATTGAAGAGAAGGACTAGGGGTGACATGATTCCAGTGTTCCAATATCTCAGGGGTTGCCACAAAGAAGAGGGAGTCAAGCTATTCTCCAAAGCGCCCAAAGGCAGGACAAGAAGCAACGGATGGAAACTAACCAAAGAGAGAAGCAACCTAGAACTAAGGAGAAACTTCCTGACAGAACAATTAACCAGTGGAACAACTTGCCTCCAGAAGTTGTGAATGCTCCAACACTGGAAGTTTTTAAGAAGAGACTGGACAGCCATTTGTCTGAAGTGGTATAGGGTTTCCTTCCTGAGCAGGGGGATAGACTAGAAGACATCATCATCATCATCATCATCATCATCATCATTAACCTTTATTATTGACCTAAAAACTTACTTATTTGAACAAGCCAGCCTGGTCTGATGGGTTTGGGGTATTTTAATATTAATTTTATTATTTTTACTGTAATTGGGCTACAATGTTTAATTCTTTTTTAACTTTTGTACATTGTATTTTTATTGTATTTATTGCCCTGTACACCGCCCTGAGTCCTTTGGGAGAAGGGCGGTATAGAAATTAAATAATAATAATAATAATAATAATTAATAATAATAATAATAATAATAATAATAATAATAATAATAATAATAATAATAATAATAATAATAATAGTTGTTGTTTTGTTGTTGTTGTTGTCAATAGATATTCTAGAGAGCATTTGCAATAGAAAAGACTCTGGGGTTTGAGTGCTAGTGAGAGAGAATACATCGTGAATGCTTCTTTTTGAAAAAATTCTCCTTGAATTATGGAATTACAAACATCTTGACAGTGACATTTAACAAGAACTAAGTGAGCAGAGGTCCTGGAATAACAATCTTATAAAGGAGAGAAGATAGTACTGAATGCTACTAATAGTAGGGGGAAAAGGTGGCACCAAGTCCAGAACACTCTACAGTGTTTAGGAGGCAGGAATGCTTAAGAAGTTATACCAAGTTTTCAAGGGCTCCTTAGCTGAGATTTACAAACATGGGATATTCTGTAAGCTACAGATTGTCCTGATTTACTGACTGCCTCATTTAATGATCATTCACAGTTATAATGGTGATGGAAAAAGAACTTTGTGACCAACTCTTGCATTTATGATCTTTCAGGGCTTGCTTTTTCAGCAAAGCTAAGCTGAAATAACACCATAAACACAGTAGCAGTTTCACTCGGAGACTGCTTTGCTCAATAGCAATAGCACGTGGACTTATGTACCACCTTACAGCCCTTTCTCAGCGGTTTACAGAGTCAGCATATCACCCCCAACAATCTGGGTTTTCATTTTACCAACCTTGGAAGGATGGAAGGCTGAGTCAACGATGACCCGGTCAGGATCAAACTGCTTACAGTCGGCAGAATTAGCCTGCAATACTGCATTCTAACCACTGTGCCACCATGGCTCTAATTGTAATAAGTCAGTCATTTAATCAGTTTTATTCAGTGAGCTTTAAATTTGTTTCCAGTCCCAATTCAGCTTGCTAACCAGGACTACCTGTATTCCTTTTTCCATATCAACATACCAACTTGGCAAACCTAAGGAGTTAGTAGATCTCTGTAAATAATTTGAGCCATGAGTCTGCTACAGCCACTTGAAGGCTCCCTGTAGCTCTTTGAGGCTTTCTTGAGATCTTGTCGATAGGTGGATAAGTGCTTAAAAAGTCTTCCACTAGGATAAGTGTAGAAAGGAATGATTTGCATAGAGGTCCAGCTGTAATTTCATAAATAAAGATTCTAGAGATGACTGTTCTGCTTTGCAGCATATTGGCTTCCTATTAATTAGTATTTTTAATTCTACTTCATTTCAAAAGCAGTAAGGCAGATTAGGCATCATGGTAGTTATATATATGTTCAAAGGCTTCCGGCTGCAGACCCCTGACAATTAAGTAGAGAATTAGAAACTGGTGAGATGACAAAGAAAGTAGCATAATGTAATATATAATTCAGTGATGTAATATGAACAACTACCTTCTATTTTTTTAAAAAGAAGCATACACTTTCTGACCCTGCTTTCCACAGACATTTCTCTTTGAACACTAAAACCAAACTATTAACTTTTTCAGACAAGCAATTCTGTCTTGGCAAAAAATTCTGGACAATCTCCATCATAGCATATTTTTGCTTATTGTGGACAGGACATTCAGAATAGGATCAAACCATTAAAAATGATGAACGAAGGTAGCGTTGTACTTAATCCATCCTTATTTTTGCTTAGGATTAGGCTGTGGTTGACGGGAAGTGGTTTTTTCCAGGATCTAATTGAAGCAGAAGGCTTGGCCGAACCAGGCTGAAATGTTTGTCTTAAAAATAAGAAAGGGGAGAAAATTTGAAGTCCAGATTTCACTAGAAAGGAATGCACATAGCAAACTGCAGATCATCGGTGAAAAAAGAGACAAAGGACTCAATTTATTTGCAGAGTTCTAGCTTTCCAGGGTTCAGAATCCACAAATCCCTCAAAGTATAATGAAACATACACATGGCCTTTTTTGCTGGTTGATTCTTTAGTTATTTGTTCAAAGATACTGCATGTGTTTGGCTGAGATATCTTAAACAGTGAGGCCTGAGCAGGTAGAATTAATTGATGCACTGAGGATATTTTGATATTTATTTGAGCAAGCCTTTAAAATAGTTTTTTTAAGACCAAGAAAAAGTAGGTAAGTTAAAAGGAAATATAATTTTGATTAGCACTTCCATGCTTTTGGTATGGGAACTGCCTAATTTTTACTGGCTGCAATTAACACTATATTTTTGCTTTATTTAAAAGTATTGTTCATAATATTTTCATTAAACCAAACTATAATGAGGTCATAGTTTTAGGAGACTTAGATTTTTTTGGTTGTGGTTTGGTTCAAATATACGGTAATTGGGGAGATTCAGGTTGTTGCTTTGAGAACAAAAGTAAAGAGAAATCCCAAAGTAAGACATCTTACAGACAACAATAAAGCAAACAAATTATAATTAATTTAATATTAAACTGTTCTGCCATTCTATTTCTCCTGGTAGTACCAGAATTTTATTTTCCAGATTAACATCTGTCTGTAATTCTGTGGAATCAAACTTTAATCACAGTTGATAACTTGGTAAATTGAAAAACAACCTAGTTGGATATTTTCTCTCTCCATATTTTATGAAGCAATTTGTGCCACATTTTACTTGCAAAATTACAAGAAACTAAAAAAATAAAAAACATTTTTGATATGCACAATACCTTAATATGAACAATACATGTCATGTGTAGAACATCAACATGTTCTACACATGACATGTTTAGTGCATGTTAAGAAGGCTCTATTAAGAGAAATATCTTTGGGTAATTTTATGAAGGTAGTATTTTATGTGAGAACTTATCATTGATATACATTCCTAGGTTCAGGATCATTTTCAGGTGAAAGGCACAAAAATAGATTCATCATTCAAATTCTCCTAATTTTATCCACCACTATTTTACAGTCAAATCTTCTGTATCTAGGATAGGCAGCTCGATATCTTCCAGATATTTTGGATATCACCTTTACAGTAGATAGTTTGTGTTGCAAGGCAACAGTTGATGCAAATCTGAATACTATTGTTTTTCCCTTTAATTTTTTAAAATGACTTTATTGTTTAAAATAAAGTTGGCATTTTGAAACACCTCCCATTAACTTTAGTAGTCATGGCTAAATCCAAAATGCAGACAGACATCTGATTGCCTGACCCTGCTCCAAATTTCTCCTCAAACCTTTGACAACATATCACATAACCTAATTCAATTCACTGATTTGAAAATTAGAAATGTTAGATTTATACCTAGTCACAGAACATATACTGGACGATTTGCTTGATGATTTTATTCTACAGGTAGTCCTCAGGCTCTGACCACAACTGAGCCCCAAATTTATGTTGCCAAGTGAGAAATTTGTTAAGTGAGTTTTGCCCCATTTTATGAGTTTTCTTGCCGTTTGTTAAGTGAATCACTGCGGTAGTTAAATTAGTCACACCCTTATTAAATGAATCTGCCTTCCCCATTGACTTTGCTTGCCAGAAGGTCACAAAATGTGATCACATGACCCAGGGACACTGCAACCATCATAGATATGAACCAGTTGTCAAGCATTTGAATGTAAATCACATGACTACAAGGATGCTGCAATGGTCGTAAGTGTGAAAAATGGTTATAAGTTACTTCTTTCACTGCTGTTGTAACTTTGAACAGTCACTAAGTGAACTGTTGTAAGCCAAGGACTACAGTACCTGTATTGAATCAGACAATTGTATGAATGAAAAACGTATCCTGTGAATGGAGCTTAAGGCCAACCTTTGAAAGGTCCCTTTTTGAAAATAACTTCTTATCCTTAATACTCACAGGATGAAAAATAAATGCTGTTTTAAGACTTTTTAAATTTCCTTTTATCTACAGAGAGTGGAACCTGACAGGTTTTAATGTGATATTCAAGTTATCTTGGCACATGCTTTTATTACTCAAGGACTCAGTATTCCTAGCTAGCAGAGAATAAAGTTTCTCCCAGATGATTTCTGCTGGCCAACATAGATGGAGGTCTAACTTCAGTTGGTTGCTTGAATACCTTCAAGGAGCCCATTCATAATATAAATGACAGGAATTGAATTTGATCCAAATACAGAGCGTGAACAAGATTCTTATATGTCAAACTTTGACCACCCCAGTAGAGCCAAATAAAAGCTCTTTCTTTCTACAAAATAGCAAACTTACCATAGTAAGCAGAAAATGATTCAGGTTTTTCGCTTGCAAAATCTTGGGTTTACTAACTCATTTTCCCCCCACCGGCGTAGTTCCATGGAACAGAATTTAATAGACATATATTACCTCATTTTGTATTAGTAAATATTGACCTAATATGGGTTAGAACTATTCAGTTTAGCAATTAAGTTAGGTTTTGAATTTATATCTAGGTTGTCTGATAGGTCAGTGAATCAATATGGAGATTAAGCTTGCCATAAGAGTTGAGGTTATAGTCCAGATTTGAAAAGTAAAATATGAAACTGGATCAAGCAGAAGAAGGACTAACTCATCCAAATGACTTGGTAGTGGTTGCTTAAAAGTCTTGGAGCTAACCATAATTAAATAGAGGGGAAAAAATCCTCAACCAGGATACTCAATTACCACAGACCAATCCTTGTGACCCAAGACTTCAAGAAGGACCTGCAAGAGATATTAGCTAATAGGAAGGTAAAATGGCAGAAGGTCTTAGATTCTAGAAGGTTTTTTATTTATATTTGTATGTTTATGTATATTTGCATTCTAAATGCATTTGTTAAATGCAGTGCAGTGATGAGAAAAAGAGGTTTTTACACTTAGGCAAGAGAAATAAAATGAACAGGTATAGAATATGTTGTGTAGCGCGTTCTTTGGTGCAGGAATGAAGATGAGGCAAATGAGTACAGGAAAACTCATGGTTTATTGCTTGCAGAATCTGAACAGGAGAAATGGCTGCAACTAGCCGCAATATATAGTCTAGCCCCTAGGCAGCAGCCAATAGGTTTGAAGCAACCATTGCTGCTTAGGGATAGCCAATAGTAGCACTGGAGACTTGTAGTCTGGGTTGCTGGAGAGCCGTTAGCTGCTCATCAACCTACGTCGTATTACTAATGAGCCCAGTATATAACACCCTTCCCCTCTTAGATCAGACAATATTAACACAAGTTAGTCTTAATGCAATTATCAAGACTCATTATCAAAACAAACTTAAATAATAGTAATAGGAAAAAAATCCCATATAGGTTACAATGTTATTAAACAACATCTGAATGAATAGGCTTCATTGACAGCACACTAGGCAGTTAGTGATCAATGTGGCATCTGACAACTCGCCTTCCCTCCAACCTCACTTCATAAGACAGGGGTCCGGATGCCTTGGTAATTTAACCAGGAACCCACAGATTCCCATGACTATAATTCCTGGCCCAAACCCAATCGCCCATTTGCAGCCCCCTAGAGGGTTTTGGTTGAGAGGCTTCTGCTGCCACTCTATTTGGATGCAACCTGTCCAGTTTAGTGATCAATCGCCTCCCCCAACGTAGTTCTGCAGGACTTTTGCCTGTAGCAGTGCAGGGTGTAGAATGTTGGCAGAGTAGAAAATCTGCCAATCTGTGATGCCAGTCACCTGTTACAATGCGCTTGAGTGATTCCTTCGTTGTCCTCACCATGTGTTCAGCTTGACCATTAGAAGACGGATGAAAAGGTGCAGACGTTGCATATCTGATGAGATTAGCTCTAAGGAAGGCCTGAAATTCAGAAGCAGTGAATTGGGCCCCATTGCCTGAAACTAAGGCATCTGGCAGCCCATGTGTGGCAAAGAGTTTTCTCAGCACCTGGATGGTCCTAGCAGTAGTCATGTTAGGAACTGGAATTACTTCCAGCCATTTGGAGTGGCTATCCACTGCTATAAGGAAGAGCTGTCCCTGAAAGGGCCCAGCGTAGTCTATGTGAATCCTAAACCAGGGAGTGTGCATTTCCTCCCACCTGTGAACTGGAGCCTGTGGCATTTCAGGCCTCGATTGCTGGCATGTATAACAACCATGGACTTGTGCCTCAATGTCCTTATCAAGGCCAGGCCACCAAAGGTAGCTTCTAGCTAAAGCTTTCATTCTGACAATGCCTGGATGGCCTTCATGTAATGACTGTAAAACCCTGCCTCTTAGGGAAGTGGGAATTATGACTCTTTTTCCCCATAAAATGTACCCCTTGTGGGCAGATAACTCATGCCTTCTGACAAAATAGTTCTGAAATTCAGAACCTGAGCTTTTATCCAACCAGCCCGTGTATACCCATGACAATACTCTACTAAGTGTTCTATCTGTGGCAGTTTCAGCAGCAATGTCCCCCGCATGGAGGGGGAATTCAGATAGGTCCTGTATGGACAGAATTCTAACAGCTGGAGCTGGATCTGGTTCCATTAGTGGCAGTGGTAGTCTGCTGAGGCCATCAGCATGGTCCATTTCTTTACCCGGTTTGTGAATCAATTTAAAAATGTATGCAGATAGAAAAATAGACCATCTCAGCATTCTTGGCGAAAGTATGTGGGGGGTTTGTTTGTCTGTTGTGAAAAGTCCCAACAGAGGTTTGTGGTTTGTAAAGACCGTGAAGTCCCTGCCATATAAATAGTCATGGAATTTTTTTATTCCAGCAACAATGGCTAGGGCCTCTTTGTCAATCTGAGCATAGTTGCGCTCGGCAGAGGACAATGTCCTTGAGTAAAATGCTATAGGAACCTGTGTTCAATTCCTTTCTATGTGACTTTAAACTGCCCCCACCCCACAGGGAGATGCATCTCATGCAAGACATACTGGTTTAGACTCTTTGTAGTGAGTTACAGTGGACTTTTCTGACAAAAGTGCTTTTAAGTCCTGCGAACTTTTTTCATGTTAATTAGTCCATTTCCATGGAGCTTTCTTATCTAGAAGCCTGTGGAGGGGCTCTGCTAGTGCGGCCTTATGAGGTAGAAATGTGTGATAGAAGTTTAGGAGGTCCAAGAATGCTTGTAGCTCTCCTTTGGATCTGGGACTAGGAGCCATTTTAATAGCCTTCACTTTAGAATCAGCGGGGTGAATGCCATTAGCATCAATTCGGAAACCCAGGAATTCTGTTGAAGGAACCCCAATACTACACTTGCTGTTTTTTAATTTGAGGCCTGCTTCGCGAAGCCTCTGCAAAACAGCTCTGAGCCTACTGGCTAGCACCTCTGGGGATTCCCTGGCAATAAGAACATCATCAAAATAAGGGCAGATGCCCTGAATACCCTTAAGTGTACACTCCATGATCCCCTGGAAAATGCCAGGTGCAACACTGACTCCAAACTGTAAGCATTTAACTTTGAAAGCCCCCCGTGAGTCACGATTGTCTGAGCTGCAGCTGTGGCCTCATCAACCAGCAATTGCTGATAAGCCTGTGCTAAATCAAGTTTAGCAAAGATAGTACCCCCTTGCAAGGAGGCTAAAATATGGTTGACCACAGGTACTGGGTAAGCGTGTTGCTTGAGGGCTTTATTTAGAGTGCATTTATAGTCAGCACAAATGCGAATTTCCCCATTGGCTTTAAGTGGAGTGACTATAAGAGTTTCCCACTCCCCACCATCAACAGGCGGTAAAATGCCCTGTTCTACAAGTGTATCAATTTCTGAATCAATTTTATGTTTTAAGGCAAAGGGGACCCTACAAGGCTTAACCCTGATTGGAACTATGTTGGGATCTATCTTAAATGAGATAGGCGGGGCTGTGTATATTCCTAGGGCTGAATCAAAAACATCTGCATAGACCTCGCATACTGACGCGAGGTCTGCAGTTTGTGTCCGGTTGATACCAGTAATCTGAATACCTAAGGCATTAAACCAATCGAGTCCAATGAGACTCGTTCTCTGGCCCCATACTACTATGACATCCAGGTGCCCATAAAACCCCTTAAATTTTACTGTCAAAGTGGCTTCTCCCTTAACTTTAACTTGAGCATTTTGAAAATCAGTTAGGATTATGTCTGAGGGCCTTAGTTTGGCCCAATTTTTACTGTGCCTACACACAAAGTTAAAAGTGTCTTGAGAAATAATTGAGACTGCAGAGCCAGAGTCTTACATGGAACTCCTTGTAGCTCTACCAAGAGTCTGAGTTTAGGTTTGAGGGGGCGTCATGCCCCGGTGCGGCACACGCTTCTACAGCTTCTGAAAAACCCCACACTAACCAGACCCTGGGCTCCAGTACCTCTCCTAGTTCAGTTCTTCCGACTGGTGTTTGGGTGGCTGGTCTCTCTGGTGGGCTTTGCAAACTGTTGCGATATGGCCTGCCCTTCCTCAAGCTCTGCACGTGGCTGATTGGAATCTGCAATCAGTGCGAAAATGGTTGCCGCCGCACCCTTTACATCTAGATAAGAGAACTGCCTTGTAAGTGTTCTCTTGCTGCTGGCTGTTGCAGTGTTGCACATTGGGTTGCTTTTGGAGTCTGTTGATTTCAGGCTCTTCTTCCTCAGAAGATTCTTCGGTGCATTTGGCGTCCTCGTGGTGGACCATTTCTTCATGCTTTGTCGTTTTGGTGGGCTGTACTGTTTGAACTGCACTCTCGGTGGCTTCGTTGGCCATTACTTCGTCTTGTGCTTCTGTAAATGCTAAGTTCGGTCTGGCAAAGGGTATCTGTTGAAGCATTTGGTTCCGCAGATGAACCAGTTTCATAGTCTCTCTTCTAAATTTGAGAATTTGCATAGGTGAGCAGCCTGCCTCAAGCCCACAATGAATTCTGAAGCTGATTCACCGGGTTGCTGCACTCTCTGGTCAGACTTGAACCTCCAAGCCATTTCAGACATCTTGGGCTGGAAATGTTCGGTTAGCTTCTTTCTGAGGTCTGCGTAGGAGACTGATTCTATCGGCATCGGAGCAAAGAGGTTCTCGGCCAAATGAAAGGTTGCTGGGCCTCACAGGCAGAATAGCATTGTGGCCTTCAGTCCTTCTTCTGCGATCTGATTTGCCCAGAGGTAGTTTTATACCTGGGACAAATAGGATGGCCATTCCTCTGGGTGCTTCACGTTGAATTCTCGAAGTCTCCCGACCTTCGGCATTCTGTCTTTACTGGTTCCTGCGGTTTCTTCTGAATCCTGCTTCCCAGGCTCAGGGAATGAGTCCACTGAGCACAAGGTCGCTAGCGTAGCCTGCTAGCCCACCTTGAGGGGGGGGGAAATGCCTTTTCCCTCCGGCGTGCGCTGCCTTCCCCTTGTAGACTTCAGCTCTTTTTCCAGGGAAACAGGATCCTACCTTCATCACCAGTGTTGTGTAGCGGGTTCTTTGGCACAGGAATGAAGACGAGGCAAATGAGTACAGAAAAACTCATGGTTTATTGCTTGCAGAATCTGAACAGGAGAAATGGCTGCAACTAGCTGCAATATATAGTCTAGCCCCTAGGTGGCAGCCAATAGGTTTGAAGCAACCATTGCCACCTAGAGATAGCCAATAGTAGCACTGGAGACTTGTAGTCTGGGTTGCTGGAGAGCCGTTAGCTGCTCCAGCAACCTATGTGGTATTACTAATGAGCCCAGTACATAACAGAATAAGTAGTACTTGGCTTGACAACAGTAACTCATAGAGGGATCTAGCAGTCCTAGTGGACAACCACTTAAATATATGCCAGCAGTGTGTTGTAGCTGCCAAAAATGCCAATGCAGTTCTAGGCTGCATCAACAAAGGGACAGTATCAAGGTCACATGAAGTGTTAGTACCACTTTTTATTGCACTGGTAAGACCACACTTGATGTACTGCATTCAGTTTTGGTAACCAAGATACAAAAAAGGTGTTAAGACTTTAAAAAGAGTGCAGAGATCATTAGGGGTCCTGAGGCTAAAACACATAAAGAACAATTGTGGGAATTGGGTATAACTAACAAAAAGAAGGACTAGGGTTGACATGATAGCAGTCTTCCAATATTTGAAGCTGTCACAGAGAAGGGGTGTGTGTCAACCTATTCTCCAAAGCACCTTTGGAGGGCAAGACAAAAGTAATGGATGGAAACTTATCAAGGAGAGATTCAACCAAGAATTAAGGAAAAATTTCCCATCAATGAGAATATTGTGGATGCTTCATAACTGGACATTTTAAAGAAGAGATTGGACTACCACTTGTCCTGAATGAGTATAGGTTCCCCTGCCTGAGCCGGGTGTGGTGGGTGTGGGGCCATTGCTCTAGTATTCAGTTGTTCTTATTTGTTGTTTTCAATTTTGGGGGGGGGGGGTGAAAACTACTAGAAGGAATTGTACTACAAGTTTAAATAATAATAAATAGTGATGATGGGAATTGCTACAACTAGGATATTCCAGGAACAGCTGTAGCTGGAAGACCAGCTGGAATGGATAAAAGGCAGTCTTTCTCATAGAAGCAATTTATTTTTCTAAATTTAATATCTGATTAAAGCCACACTCCTTAAGTCTTGTATATTTGCTGCTATTGCCTTTGTTTTTCTCTTTCTAAAAAGCTGTTGCTTAAGAATTCTAATAAATAACACAGGACATTGATTTATTCTTATTAAATCATTTTTTTAACAAAATAAAAATTCTAAGCATTTAACTACCACATACACATGGTTAACCATGCAATATAAATAAATCTGCCAAAAGAATGAATAGCATGGCCTTATTATGGAAGTAACTGTCAGGGCCAGGCTCAGAGACGACACAACAAAATCCAATCAATTCAGTCCTTTATTTACACCTAATGGACAGAATCTTGTCAAACTAAAGGTATACCCTTCTAACAGATATATCCTTTGGCTACTCTGAACTGCCTCCCCTCCCATTCAGCTCTGGGCTGCACAATCCCTTAATCCAGGGGTGTCAAACTGTCGGCCCATGGGCCGGACGCGTCACGACAAAACCGCACCCACCCCATTGCCGGCAATGGGAAAAAAGCTCTGATACGTTGCGAGTTTGACACCCCTGCCTTAATCTGAGCCTCTCTCCTGGAAAGCTCTGTGTTGCAAACACTTTCTCCCACTGCTCCTCCAGGTGCACATTCCATTACAGCAACAGACTATTCAAAGATATTTTAAGTAAACACACCAAGTATAACTTGGTGTAATATTAATTCTTAATCAATATTAATGTGAATTATCATTCACATTAATATTAAATAAAATATTAATATTAAATTAAAACCAATACTAATTAATAATTGAGATGCTCACCACCATTATCTTAAATTAAATACATATTAAATACAATTTGTTTACTGTATTCATTCTTTTAAGGCTTGACTGGAACTTATCTAACTCTTGTCTAATAAAAGAGTGACTAGATAATAATTGTTCTCTGCAAACTCACCTCTAGTTGTCAGTTCTGTACCAGAGCAGAATATCTTCATGAATTCGTTAATAAAAATTGAAATTTATACAAAGAGGTGTACAGCTTCTGAGAAATATTAGTCCAGAAGCTACTGTTCAAATATTAACAGCAAGGAAGATCTCTACAAATTGCACTTTCTCTTGTAATTAGGCCAGGAATTTTGTTATGCAAAACCTGTTCTTTTGGAACCAATGATTTCAAAGGTTTTAACCTACAAAAAAAAAATACTGATTAGAATGGACAAGGAACAGTTCTGTATGAGCAAACCAAAACTATACAGGTTATTCAAACTGGTGACAGAAATTTAATTTTTCTTTCTTTCTTTCCAAATCATTTTACAGAAACTGTTACAGCAGAAATAGCACAAGAGATTGGCACTAAATTCAGAAGAAAACAACTCCCCTAACTCCCACCCCCAGCATTTTGGAAATAAGAAATATTTATTAGTATTGAATTAAGAAATATTCTGAATGTTAACACACCTTTTGAGCATTCTGGTTTCAATGAAGTAGAACTTCAAGAACATCTATTGCCTTTAGAAGGTAATAGAAATATTGGCATTTAGAACAGTCTATACCAGGAAAGATGAAGGACTGCCAGTTATATTTCAAATTTGACAAATAGCTTCCTATAGGAAATAGGTTGCATTTGGCACATAAATATATTCTGGAATGTAGAATTTACAAATGTCTACAGTCAGTGCTTTTTTTCTAAAAAAAAAAAAAAGGTGCCGGATCTCTCATCTTGGCAGGCGCAGTTGGCGGGGGGTGGGGGGGCAGTGCTGCTGCAGTCGCAGGTGCGAAGGGTTTGGCGGTGGGCTCCCCTCCCAGGGGCCGGAGCCAGCATGGCTGGTGCTGTGGGAGCAGCAGAGCCCACTCTATATGGCGGGGCTGCGCAATGCGGGCAGCGGAGGCGGTGCAGGCCAGGCGATGTTTTAATCTTATGATTTGAAAAATATATTTTTTCTAGTGTAAGTTTCCCCAAACCTCACCATGTGGATTGCATACAAATATTATATAATTAGTAAATAAAGGTAGAACATATGTTAAATATACATCAAATGATAATATGCTTCCCTACAAAGTCAATTCTTGCTCAATGACAGACCAAGGAGTTAACTCGGAAAGGCAAGAGGAAAATCTAGAAGAGGTCTGTGCAGCTCTTCAACATCTTCATCAACGATTTGGATGAGGGGATAGATGGGAAACTCATCAAATTTGCAGACAACACCAAGCTGGCAGGAATAGCCAATACTCCAGAAGATAGGCTTAAGATATAGGAGGATCTGGACAGACTCGAACACTGGGCACTATCTAACAAAATGAAATTCAATTGTGAAAAAAGTAAGGTTCTACATTTAGGCAGGAAAAATCAAATGCACAGGTATAGTATAGGTGGTACCTTGCTCAATAGTAGCAACTATGAGAGATCTCGGAGTCCTAGTGGACAATCACTTAAATATGAGCCAACAGTGTGCTGCAGCTGCCAAAAAAGCCAACACAGTGCTAGGCTGCATTAACAGAGGAATAGAATCAAGATCACGTGAAGTACTAATACCACTTTACAATGCCTTGGTAAGGCCACACCTGGAATATTGTATCCAGTTTTGGTCACCACGATGTAAAAAGGATGTCAAGACTCTAGAAATGGTACAGAGAAGAGCAACAAAGATGATTGGGGGACTGGAGGCTAAAACATATAGGGAACGGTTGCTGGAATTGGGTATGTGTAGTTTAACGAAGAGAAGGGTGAGGGGTGACATGATAGCAGTGTTCCAATATCTCAGGGGCTGCCACAAAGAAGAGGGAGTTAAGCTATTCCCCAAAGCACCTGAAAGCAGGATAAGAAGCAACGGATGGAAACTAGTCAAGGAGAGAAGCAACCTAGAACTAAGGAGAAATTTCCTGACAGTTAGAACAACTAACCAGTGGAACAACCTGCCTCCAGAGGTGGTGAATGCTCCAACACTGGAAGTTTTTAAGAAGAGACTGGCCAGCCATTTGTCTGAAATGGTATAGGGTTTCCTGCCTGAGCAGAGGGTTGGACTAGATGACCTCCAAGGTCCCTTCCAACTACTTCTACTTCTTCTTCTTCTTCTTCTTCTTCTTCTTCTTCTTCTTCTTCTTCTTCTTCTTCTTCTTCTTCTTCTTCTTCTTCTTCTTCTTCTGGTATATCTCTCAGCTTGATTAATTTGTTGCTACAAGTACTAATACAGTTATTGCTTGACTAATTATTATTTAATCTTCAGCATGTCCATATATTCATTCATTCATTTATTCATTCATTCATTCAATTTGTATGGGAAAATGTACACCAAAATAATAGAAATGAGATTAAGAACAGTTATAGAACCACAACTAGCAGAAGAACAGATGGGTTTTAGAAGAAATGGAGAAGCAACACTGATGCAATATTTATGCTTAAACAACTAATGGAAAAAATATGGAATGTAATAATAATCTCTTTGTCACATTTATAGACCAAGAGAAAGCATTTGACAGAGCTGAAAGGAAATTGTTCTGTCAAACATTGACTCAATATGGAGCAAGTGAACATCTTATTAGAGTATGCAAGAGCTTATATAATGATTTCAGAAGTGTAGTCAGAACAAACAAAAGAACATTGGAGTAAGATCTGGAGTAAAACAGGAATGTGTACTATTACCATTATTGTTTATCACCTACATTGACAACATAAGCAAATAAGCCAAATCCAAGAATGGAAATAATATCAACAAACTATTCTTTGAAGACAACCAGGCATTGATAGAAACTGCAAGAACATCTTATGGTGATGAACCAAGAATGCCAAATAAATAATATGAGAATCAGCAAAGAGAAAACAGAAATAATGGCAATTGGAAGAAAAAAAGCATAACCTAAACATAGTAATAGAAGGAACAAGCATAAAACAAGTATCAAAGTTCAAATATCTAGAAACAACATTCAGCAAAGATGGTAAAATGGAGGAAGAGATTAACATACCATGCAGTAAGGCAAGCCAAGTATTAGGACAGTTTGTTCCACTCCTACAACATAAGGCAGTACCAATCAGCACAAAGAAGAATTCATACAAAGCATATTCATCCCCACCCTATGTTACCCATGCCAAACATGGACGCAACCAAACATAAACAAAACACCATGGAAATGAGAAATTTGAGGAAAGCTGCTGAAGAGACCAGAAGGGATAAAATCAGAAATGAGACCATAAGAAAAAGAATTGGCAGAGAACCAATCTTATATTACATACAAAACAACAAATAGAGTGGTTTGCTCACCTGGAGAGGATGTTGTGGGATTCCATACTGTACAAGGCATACAGTAGTGGCCAAAATTGTGGAAACCTTTTGGGAAAAGTGTATTTTTGAGGTTTGATGGCTAATAACACCACTTTTTTGGGAGTAGTACCACAAAATTAAC
Organism: Vipera ursinii; assembly: GCF_947247035.1. Lineage (NCBI taxonomy): Eukaryota > Metazoa > Chordata > Lepidosauria > Squamata > Viperidae > Vipera > Vipera ursinii. Next base: position 64,068,157 of record NC_139512.1, read on the forward strand.
AATGGAAAGATAATTTAATCAAGAATGTAATGCAACTAAGTTTGTTTTATTATCTGTACTATATTCTCTGAAACATTATAGCCAAATAACCACAAAAAGGAAGCACAACTTGCTTAGGTAGATATCAGGTAGCTTTCCTTCATCTGATTGTAGCCAGTGAGCATGAGTGTTTAGAGAGCCAATCAGGTGTCATCTTGTTTTGGCAATGAGCCAATCAGATCACAGTAGGATTCAGTTATTGATGTCATGTATTGAAGCTGAGAGGACATTTGTCAGTGCATTATGTGATCGCTATCAAGTTGGTTTGTTTGTTTTCTCTTTCATTTAGTGAGCTTGTAAAATGTAATAAAATTAAAGTAATGCTGCAAAGAGTTGACTGGTCACCCAGAAAGCGATGTAAAATAGTATTATTAAATGAACAAGATTCACTACAGTTATAAAGAAATTAGAAGAAAAATTGGTGGAAACTTAACCAAAGGTGGCATTTCTACTGTACACTTTTCCCAAAAGGTTTCCACAATTTTGGCCATTACTGTATATAAAAAGAGGAGGAGGTCAAAGAACATGAGGCAGACCCATAAGAAGATGGAGAGACAACATAAAAGACATATTACAACAACATCAATTAACAATGATTGAGGCTACCAGAAGAGTAAGAGCCAGAACTTTGAATCTCTCTCAACCCCAGAAGTGGAAGTGGAATGGAAGTGGAGGAAGAGAAAGAGAAAGAAGAAGAGGAAGAGGAGGAGGAGGAAGAAGAAGAGGAAGAGTCTTAGCAAGTGACTCTAGATCAGACATGTCAAACTCGCGACGTCACGTGACGTCTCGCGACGTATCGGAACTTTTTCCCTTTGCTGGCAATGGGATGGGCACGGTGTCTTCATGACGCTCCGGCCCGCGGGCCGGCAGTTTGACACCCCTGCTCTAGATGGTGAATAATCTTAAAATAAATTAAAAGCAATTCCCATCACAAATATCAGCATTTAAATTTACATCAGCTGAGGAAAGTAACACAACCTTGCATCTTTCTTGCATCTATCCCCCAGCCTATTCATAGCCAAATTTTCTCTTTTTGACCTATCATTGATATCCTGTGCAACAGTCCTGATGTTACAATAGTGGTATATTTTAGATGAGTATAGTGATATAAACAAAGTGCAAGAAGGCATTGTTTTGCTCCATAGGATTTATTCTTTTTTCTCCACTCTGATGCAGCTTGCTGTTTCCCTTAATCTCCTCTTGAGGTTTCCAGCAATCCAGCAAAGATTTTAAAGCGGCGAGAGGAGTAAAGTGGGATGAAGTATTGAGAAGGTACTTAATATGCCCTCCCAAAAAAGAAAGAAAAGAAAAGAAAAGAAGGCACATGTTTTCACTTTTTGAATCAGCAGGGTGAACATTTCAAAGTCTATGTGAACTTCCATTAAGCATCTGACATAACTTCTACCAGTTTCTTTCTGTGTATGAAAAAAGTTGAATTACAATTCAGGAACTAAAATGGAATCTTGCTGAGTATGGCACCACGAAGTCTTACAGCATTGAAAAGGCATTAAGAAAAGAAATCAGAAATGTATCCAATACAGATGTATTCTATCAGTAACTATTTTATTTAAAATACCATTTTCAAATAACTATATTCATTGTTTGCCCAATGTGAGGCAAAGTTTCTAGTTTACCCTCAGTGGTTTGTGTGGTTTCTCCTTGGCCTTACTGCTGGAACATGCCGCTATTCATTAACAAAACACAGTATACAAAGTTCTGATTTCTATGGGTGCTAGAACCCCTCCCCCCAAATATTTGGAAAATCAGCTTATAAAAGGAAATCAACAATAACATGACTGTACTTAATGCAATGAAGTTGTTTATGAATGTTCTTAATAGATAAACATAATCTGGATTGTTCCAACTTTCCATTTTGTGAACCTTGCCTAAGGTCCAAACCTGATGTGAAGTGGATTGAGCGTGAAGTCACTTGAGGTGAGATGGAGATATTCAATTATAGAAGTAGTTTTAAGCAGCAGTAGATGCTTACAGAGAAAAGGTCAGGCAATGCACAAAAGGGTTTCTGAAGACCTCTATTTATCTTTAAAGCAGAAAGAAATACGTACTGGGGAATTATGCTTAAATAGAAATGTGCAAAACACCTCTTCACAGCAATCAACACCCAGATGAGCAGAGATTAACACCAACAATAAGACCAACAATCAAGAAGCAATCAATCAAGGAACTACCAGTTCAGAAAAACAAGCTAACAGTAAACTACAGCCCAACCAAGAAACCATGAAGACCACTCCCACAAACACTGACAGGGCAAGCCAGTAGTGTATAACATGATTCCACTCTCTACTAGCACTGATGACGTTACCTAGTTTGGTAATGAAAAGTTTGCAAGAAGACAACCAGGCTCAGACAGCATCAAGGACCCCACAGAAAAAGAACAATTTTAGGAAAAGGTCTGGCATGAAAAATGGAATGAAGGATGGATAAAGGGTAAGAAATCAGGAAGATAGAATATGTGGATGGCCTTGGGAATGAGAGGGAAAGATGCTGCCTCGGAAACCGACAAGAGAGGAAGGAGCTCCCAGTGGCTTAACAGTCAGAGACACAAACTTAGGAAGGACCCATCCTAATGAACCAAGCAGTTAAAAGGTGGGAAGTCTTTCAAACTTGCAAGATTCTGTTAATGTAGCTTTCCGAAAAAAGGTAGATTTAGTTCATCTACTCACGTTTTTTGTCTGGCTTACCTTAGAAGGCTAACATCATACAAACCACAGACTGGTAGTTTCTTGCTCATGTTGTCTGAGATCTGAGTTAACAAAAAGCATGAAAAGCAAATTTACCAAAAATTTAAGCCTTGAAAAATACTGAGACCTTTTTAAAAAAATTATTTTGTTCAAATTTGAATTTCTAGCATTTTGATATAGATAACTTTATATATGAAATTTATAAGTTTAGGGTGTGTTCATTCTCCTTTTCATTTGGAAATTATGCAAAGCTGTTAGGTGTACAGTATAAGTGCATACTTATTTCTGTCAATAAGTAAAACTTTTCATTGGCAATATTTTAAAATTTGTACTAGTGATAAAGTGTTCCCTTATAAGTTTCCTTAATCTATGGTTAATAAAACACATGACAAATTACCCCAACAAACTATACTCTTTATCTGATTTAATTAGTAATTAAAATATATTAAAAATTAAAGTATGAATTGCACTAGAATTTGTCCTCAAAGGAAATTTGAATAAGCTGATGATTCTAGTATCTAATTTGCTCTGGGTGGTCTGAAAGAAAAAGTTTAATTCAGAAGAGCTGACAAGGAAGCTAGAATTACAGCCTTAACTCCCTTGTTTCCATAAATCAATTTTAATATTGTGTTACTAACTTTCCAAAATTAACCCTTTTCTATTGAAGTTGAGGAGGACCCTTTGTTAATTGCTCAGAGTAATTGTTTGGGACATGCTTGTGAGTGTTCATTTCTTATGTAATGCACTTTGAAACAAGAAACTTCAGTCCAAAAGAAATAGCGTAGAGTAAAATGGTTAGCCACCTTAGGAAGAAAACTCACTGAATTCAGTGAAATTTATGTTTGTATAGAGACACATGTGACTCACTTGTTAGATTAATTCCTTTTTGTGTGTGTGTTTGAAAGTCAGTGTTGACTCCCAGCGACTGCCAGGACAAGTCCCTTCTGTTTATCTTGGCAAGATTTTGGAAGTTGGTTTCCCATTGCCTATTTCTTAAGGCTGGGAGAGAGTGACTGACCTAAATCAACCTCCTCCTCCTCCTCCTCCTCCTCCTCCTCCTCCTCCTCCTCCTCCTCCTCCTCCTCCTCCTCCTCCTCCTCCTCCTCCTCCTCCTCCTTATTTATGAGGCAAGAGAAGGCAGGAAAAGATGCAAACAACTCAATAGGCATGCAATTTTAATGCCATCTCTAAGCAGCACCATGAAAAGGGATTTGACATAATAGGTGACTGGGCAATGATTTATATCTGCCAAATAGTCTTAAGATATAGATGTGGGCTCCATTACATTTTAAACCCCACCCTTGGCAGGACGGGGTTTGGGGGCAGGTAGGATAAAGTTTCCAAGGAAATGCCATTGGGTCAGTTGGTGGAAAGCGAGCGTGTTAATTTTCTGGTCTATAGGGAGAGATTTAACTATAAGCTCTCAGCAAGTATAATGAAATCAGAAGTATTTACTCAGCACAGTGAGTCTATCTTTAGGCAAACACATAAGTTTTGTTAAGTATGACAGGTTTGTACTCTAGTAGTTCATATTTTCCTGCAAAAAACAAAAACAAAACCTAAACCCACTAGCTACTTGTGGGTAAAATTGAAATGGTATTTCCATTTGCTGACCAGTCTGCTCATTGAGAGCTATATTTCCTAAAGGATCATGTCACCAGCCAGAACTGGATATAATCTCCTACTAGAAGAACAAAAGGTGGGATGGAATCTCTCTTCTGTCAAATCCAGGAAAAACAACTAAAGAGGTAATTATAATCAACTTGTGGAGAAAGAAAATGTAATATTATTTCATCATTTCTGCGTACTTTTGGTTGATTGTCCCTTTGGTTTACCAGCAAACCTAATATTTTCCCTGCGTCTCTACCAAGAGTCTTTTTTATTAATGTCTGTTTCATACTAAAATAAATTTGTATTTTCATACTTATTTGTGGACCTCCACTTACATTCTAGTTATGTTCTAATCTGTGTCATCATTCCCACTTTTCTGGTAAATCAGGAAACCTCTTAGGTTTTGCAACATGGCCGAAGACTCGGAGATCATTTGCATCAACCATCTCTTTTCCTAATTTCAGATACTCAAAAATAGTTTTACAGGTCCCAGAAGCATAAGTGATGGCATTTTTAAAACCAGAAATTCAGGTTCAGATACACCGTGGCAGTACAAGATAATCTTTCTAAGGAAAAGAGTAAGGTATTATATCCACAGCTTGTAGAGAGTTACACTATCCTTTCAGGCTATGCAGTGTTTATGATGGAAGATTTTAGCCACTTGGACATTTGTCTGGAAAACAAGAAAGGAAAATAAAAAAGATTCCCAACAATTATTACAACCCTAACATCAATACTTGGAAAGATGTTATAGCAGCTAATAAAGTAGGACTACTTGTAAACATCTTGAAGACAATGTTGTGATTGCTAAAAATCAGAAAGGCTTTGTTCAAAAACAGGGCCATGTGAGACAAATCTCATATTTTTTGATAAGGTAACTATTTAGTGACAAGGGTAATTTATTTGTTTATTTAAAAAAAAACCCTACTGAAATCAGATGATTCTAAGTGGTGTTTAAAGGAAAAAACTCATAATCCAGTTAGAAAATAATAGCAAAACAATATTATATTATCTTAAACCAGAATCATGAAAAGAATTACGGTATATGGCTCTATCATCTTTAATTTAAAAGTGCTACAGAAGAGCTCCATTTTAATTTATTTTGGTTATAATCTACTTAGATTTTAGCAAAGTTCATGGCAAGGTTTTACCTGACTTTCTTACTGACAAGCTGTAGAATGTGATTTGGATGGCACTACATTAAGGTGGATCCACAACAAGCTGGTAAACGGCACTTAGAGAATCAGCATTAGCAAAAGTGTGGAAACAATCTCAAGTGAAGTTCCAGAAGGTTATGGCTTTTATTTTATTCAACATTAATTGAATATTAATAAATATTAATTTTGAAACATTACATAAGTAATGTATTAATTACCTGGATAGGAGGATTGATGGAAACCTATTATGAAGAGAACTGGAAAAATGAAAAAGACAGACATTGAAAAGGCTGGCTAAAAAAGTGAAGACAATAGGAAGAGTATTTAAGATCTCCTCCTGTAGATCTTCCATTGATTTCCTGTCTCTTTACTCATCTTTACTGTATGGCTGTTGCCTGTCAGAACAGATGAATGAAAAGTAATGTCTAGTAACAGCTAGCTATTGCCCTAGAGCAGGGGTAGGCAATGCTGACTCAGGAATTCTGGGAGTTGAAGTCCATGAGTCATAAAAGAGCCGAGGTTGCCTACCCCTGCCCTAGAGTGAAGACCCCATAATCTTTCCCCCCTTATCCTTTGAAGGACAAAGCGATGGCAGTAGAGGAATATCTATACTAAAGTTGCCTCTCAGCAACTTGTATTGATGCTGAGTCACAATAAATAAACTTATATGGATGTACAACTAATCATCTGGGTCTTCATGTTCTAAGATGCAAGTAATATAAATAAAATGTATATTAAGCCTCTTGTCCACAAATATTCAGGATCAAATAGTAAAATTTTACAATTAAAAGAGGATGAAAAAGCATTTAGCCTACCAACCCAATGGTCCATCTTGGAATCCAAACGAAAACATTCAGCCTCTATTTACCCATCCTTTAAAAGGGAACTATGGGTAGTCCTCAACCTACACCAATTCATTTAGTGACAGTTCAAAGTTACAAAGGCACTGACTTATGACCATTTTTCACCATTACGATCTTTGGGGTTCAATTGTGATCGTAAGTTGAGGACTACCTATAATTTAGTTTCAGTTGGTTTCACTGTTCAGCTGCTCTTATTGTTAGGATCTTTATCCCTTAACATTTAACTGAAACATTTAACTGCTTTGCTATAATTTAAATTCCATATACTATGTCCTATCCCCAGAATAATGCAAAATAGGTGTTGTCTTTATTTTATATAGGATGTCCTTCAGTGTTTGAAAAGTGCTACTGTACCCTATTTTTTCTCTTCAAAGCTAAATATGCTCAGATCCTTCCACTCTACTCATAGGATTATAAGATGCCTTTCTCCAAATCTGTTCCAGTTACTCTGAATGCTGCTTTAAGTTGGTGCCCAGAATTTAACACAAACCATCAAGGGGATCTGACTAACACAGAATGAAATTGAATAATTATTTTCCAATAGAAGTATGCATCCTTAAAATTGCATTTGCCATTTTTTCCCCAACAATATCATACTTGCTGTCTCATATTCAGTTTGTAATAAATTCAGTTGCTAAAATTAATTTCACAAGTATATTTTTAAGCTAAGTATTGCATAATCTACTGTATACCTATGCATTTGATTACAAGCCATCCTGAAAGATTTATGTGTCCACTTAATTGCCATGCTATCCAGTCTGTAAATAAGTATTTGTAAGTCCAGGATATGAGATATAAAACCTTTTCAGAGTAGTTGTTGGGAGATGCAAGAAGTAAAAGTCTGTTTGTAAGTACGTGCCCTTTTACTTAAAGAAAGTTCAAAGTAATGAAAATGTTTCTTTAAAATATTTACAAGCCAATTTGCCATCTCTCCTCTGATGCAATGCTCATTTTTAAAAACTTGTCTTGCCCTTATTTGGGATTCCATTTTTAAACTTGAAAACAACCTCTTTAAAAGCATGTCTGCAGTCTGATTATTCTAGCAGAAGTTGTCTTGTGAAGCTGGCAACATCTGCTGCCTTCTTCGGGTTTTTGGTCAGTAGCAATTTAACAGCTTGCAAAAACCATGAAGTAGCCTTTTATGGAGTATATTCAGTTGCCTCATGTCTCAGGTGGTTAAGGCATGCTCAGTTAATCTTGCTGTCTGTCTGCCATTAAAGATTTAAGTGTATGGCCTCATGTTAGGCCGCCATTTCTTCTTTTTGCACCCATATAATACAAAGAATAACCTCACTTGTCTGAAACATCTATTGGCCAGCCCTGTTGGGAATGGCTTTCTTGTTAGCTCTTTTCTCTGTAGAATCATTGGGTTACAAACAATAAGAGGGAAAATAGGGAGGTGAGAATGCAAAATTCCTTCCATTGGTGGAGGCCATTCTGTCAATAACAGACAGAGCTGATTTTGATCCATTCCCCATTTCTTTAGACTTTTTAAAATTGACTTTACTCAACTGTTTTCAATCCTCCCTCTTTTGAATTTAGGTTTTTATCATGGATTCCAGCTAAGTTTATCTATGCAGCAAACTAAATTTGTTAAAAATAGTAGATAAATGAATTATTACTACTGTACAGTTACTGTACAACCCACCTGAAAACCATCACAGATTTGCTGTTAGACCCCTTGCAATTTGCCTATTGAGCAAATAGATCAGCAAATGATGCTGTTAATATGGCTCTCCACTACGTCCTACAACTTCTTGAATCTCCAAGGACCAAAGCAAGGGTCCTTTTTGTAGATTTCAGTTTGGCATTCAATACCATCATTCCAGATATTCTTCTCACTAAACTAAATCAGCTGGCCATGCCTGACCACACCTGTACGTAGATCATAAGCTTTCTTTCTTCTTCTTTTTTATACAAGTTTTATTGATTTTTAATATTTACATAAACATATATTTGTGAAACAATATGGTGGTTGGGTAATTGAAATAAGAAAAAACCATTTGTAAATAGTTCAGGTTACATCAAGAGAGATGCCCTGTCTAATTCCCTTAGTGATTACCTAGTCAAAATAAGTAATTTAGTATATTTCTAGTTTTAACCAAGTCAATCAACAAAATTCAAAATATATTTTCACTAATACATATCATTATCCTGTTTTTAAGTTTTATCTAATTACAATAGAATATTCTTGCATAGCCTATAGTATATATAAAAAAGCTTAATTTTGGTTGACCCACAATTCCCTATTTCAATAAAGAATAATTCTTTTGTCTACAAAACTTATATTGTTCATAACAAAACATTCATATGTTTTACAATTAAAGTCTAATTTTCATCTTAGCAAATCACCAGTTATTAGAAATATATTTTTCCCTTAACCATTCAACAATTATTAAAATGCTATCTTTTATGTATAAAATTCTAGATTCTACTGTATACTATAGTTCAAAAATAGGCATTGAATATTCTATAAGGCATCTTAACCATACATCAATTATTAAAATATTACCTTTTGATATGTCATTCTAAATTCTATAATATAGTTCAGAGTTATATTTCCTTTACAAATCTAAAAACTAAAAGTAAAACCAGTGATATTTCTTTAGGGATTTCCCTTAATCCACAGAGAGGTATTTTAATTTAATTTAATTTAATTTAATAATATTTGTATACCGCCCTTCTCCCTGAGGACTCAGGGCGGTTCACAGGGCAGAATAAAATACTAAATACAAACGTTAAAACAAGATTAAATAATTGCCCATATTAAAACAATTGGAATAAAATTCTAAAACACCAAGTTAAAATTAAAGCACGAAATTAAAAAACCCCACCAATCCCCATCAGGCTAGGCCGGCTTGTACAAACAGAAACGTCTTGAGGTCGCGGCGAAAGGAGCGAAGGTCGGGCGCCATCCGGAGCTCTACCGGTAGCTGGTTCCACAGCTCCGGAGCGCCCACAGAGAAGGATCTCCCCCTGGGGGCCACCAATCGACATTCTCTGATTGGTGGCACCCTGAGGAGGCCCTCTCTGTGGGAACGCACAGGGCGCAGGGAGCTTGATGCCGGCAGCAGATGTTCCCTAAGGTACTCCGGCCCCATGCCATGAAGGGCTTTGAACACTGTTACCAGTACCTTGAATCTCACCCGGAAGACAACTGGCAACCAATGCAGCTCACGGAGCAGCGGTGTAACGTGGGAGTATCGGGAGACTCCCAACACAACTCTCGCGGCTGCATTCTGTACCAGTTGGAGCCTCCGGGTGGTCCTCAAGGGCAGCCCCATGTAGAGAGCGTTGCAGTAGTCCAGACGAGAGGACACGAGCGCATGAGTGACCGTGCACAAATCATCCCGGCTAAGATAGGGCCACAACTGGCGCACCAGGCGAACCTGGGCGAAGGTCCCCCTAGTCACAGCTCCTATATGGTCTTCCAAGGTGAGCCGTGAATCTAGGAGGACTCCCAAGTTGCGAGCCCTATCTACGGGGGGTAATAGTTCACCCCCCATAGCCAGAGGTGGAACATCTGAATAAACCCGGGATGAAGGTATGCAAAGCCACTCAGTCTTGTCGGGGTTGAGTTGGAGTCTGTTCCTCCCCATCCAGACCCGAACCGCCTCCAGGCACCGGGACATCACGTTGAGGGCATCACTGGGGTGGTTTGGGGTCGAAAGGAAAAGTTGGGTATCATCAGCGTACTGATGATACCCAACTCCAAAGCCACGAATGATCTCACCCAGCGGTTTCATGTAGATGTTGAACAGGAGAGGCGAGAGGACCGACCCCTGAGGAACTCCACAAATGAGAGACCTCGCGGTCGACCTCTGTCCTCCTGCCAACACCGACTGCGAACGTCCCCGGAGATAGGAGGAGAACCACTGTAAAACTGTGCCTCCCACTCCCAATCCCCTGAGACGCCGCAGCAAGATACCATGGTCGATGGTATCGAAAGCCGCCGAGAGGTCTAATAGGACTAGAACAGAGGAATATCCCCTGTCCCGAGCCCTCCAGAGATCATTCACCAGCGCGACCAATGCCGTCTCCGTGCTGTGCCCGGGCCTGAAACCCGATTGGTACGGGTCTAGATAATCCGCTTCATCCAGGACCAGAGGGAGCTGATGCGCCACCACACTCTCAACAACCTTCGCAAGAAAGCGAAGGTTGGAGACAGGACGAAAGTTGTTTAATACAGCTGGGTCCAAGGCAGGCTTCTTGAGGAGAGGCCTCACCACCGCCTCTTTCAAGACGGCGGGGAAGCTACCCTCACTCAGAGAAGCCGATATAACTGCCTGGAACCAGCTGCGTGTCCTCTCCCGGGCTGCATAAACCAGCCAGGAAGGGCACGGGTCCAATAAACACGTGGTGGTGCTCAGCCTCCCCATGATCCTGTCCACTTCCTCCGGAGTCACAGAATCAAACTCCTCCCAGGTGATATCGACAAGACCGCCAGTGTCCTGATCGTCAGACTCTGCCCAGTCAGAGTCCAGACCGGTCCGAATCCGAGCGATTTTGTCCAACAGATGTTGGTTAAACTCCTCGGCACGACCCTGCAAGGGATCCTCTCTCACCTCCTGATTTAGGAGGGAGCGAGTCACCCTAAACAGGGCGGCCGGGCGATTATCTGCGGACGCGATAAGGGTGGCGAAGTGGTTAGACCTCGCCTCCCTTATCGCAGCGAGATAAGACCTAATGTAGGCTCTTAGTCGCAATCGGTCGGATTCGGATCGGCTGGACCTCCAACCGCTCTCTAGGCCCCGTCTCCGACGCTTCATCTCCCGAAGCTCCGCAGAGAACCATGGAGCTCGACGGGATCTGCACCGGGTCAGGGGCCGCAGGGGTACAACTCGGTCAAGAGCCTCAGTGGCCGTCCTTTCCCAGGCTTCCACTAAGGTATCTGCCGAGCTGTGAGCAAGGGAGGCAGGTGGGGACCCCAGCGCTGCCTGGAACCTCTGGGGATCCATTAAGCGTCTGGGGCGGTACCATTTAATTGGTTCCAAACACCCATGGCGGGGGGTGGCAAAACGGAAGACCAGCCGCAGGAGATGATGATCGGTCCATGACAGGGGCATAATAATTGGAGAGCCCCCACCAAGATCATCTAACCACCGTCCAGATAAGAAAACTAGGTCAAGGGTGTGGCCTCCCTCATGAGTCGGTCCCGAAATTACTTGCATCAGGTCCATGGCCGTCATGGAAGCCATGAACTCCCGAGCCAACTCAGATGAACCTCCCAGCGATGGTAGATTGAAGTCCCCCAAAACTATAAGTTTCGGGAACTCAACCACCAGCCCAGAGAGGACATCGAGCAGCTCAGGCAGGGCTGCTGCTGCGTGACTAGGTGAAAGGTACACCAGCAGCAAGCCCAACTGCGCACCAGGGCCGCATCTCAGAAAGAGAGACTCACACCCGACTATTTTTCTAGTCTATCTTTAGGGATCTCAAAAGACAATCAAGTTCAGTCTTTTAAATCCAACTCTTGCCTTCCTTTTGTGCCAATCATACTTTGGTATCTTTAAATTCTCAAATGTATCTTCCTTTCTTCCTGTACCTCTTATTTGAGTCCAGGGAGTGTATCCAAATGTCAGTTTTGCAAGAAACATGTCCCCTTTGTAACCATTGTATTTTTGCTTTAGTATTTCAGTTTTTGGTGGTTGATATAATATAATTGTCATTAAATCAGTCAAATCTTTTTGTTATTCCAGTTCTATCTGGGTTAGGTAGAAAGTAGTAGCTGACATTGTATTTGACATTTGATTAATTTAATTCTTAGTATAGTGTATTTGAAGGCCTTTAGTGTATTCACTCTTGGTATTGCTTTCTTCAGATGCTGTTGCCTTTTGGCTTGTAAGTTTTGTAGTTACTATTAAAGTTTGGACTTTAAGGTTTTCTGTAGGTTGCTCTTGTTGTTCTTTGAAATCTCCTGTTTTAGTGTTAGTTTCCACTTCTTCTATTTGGTTTTGGGTTATCCTTTCCTCATTTAAGGTTAGAGTTTGATTTGGTGGCTTTAAATTGTCAGATTTTTCATGCAGCTTGGCTTTAATTTGCTCTGTCATTGCTAAGATCATGTCCAATATCAGTTTATAATCAAGTGGCAGGATGTAATCATCCATTTCATTGTTATTTGCAGTTAAATCTTCCATGGAGGCTGTTTTAATAATAGTCAAAGATTTTCCACCTCCTGAAGAGTTGTATTCAGTGCCAGGTGTTCCCATACTTATCTTCAATGACAGCTCTGTTATTCAGACAGCTTTCACAACACAGGAAGGAAATTTACGTGCTGTACCAGGTTTCGCCACAAGATGTCATCAATAACATTTAACATGCAATGTAAGAGATTTTGTTTTCTTTTTCTTTTTCCAAATTATTATAGAACTTTTGTAGAATTAGTCCAATTTTTTTCTTTAATTCACAGTTTAAAGAGAGAATAGGATAGTGAGTCCCCAGCAACAAATAGAAGTTTTTTAGTAAAAACAGCTGAAATTGTTTAGATTCTTTGCTGCATTAATTGAATTTCTTTAGTGACTTTGAGGCTTTAAGCTTTGTTCCCAAAGTAGATATTCACCATTTTCTCAAAAAATGGGGAAGGAGATTTTCAGGAAAGACCCACAGGAAGATGTTTAAGGGAACAGGAAAGGTAAAAGCTCACCCAGGTCCTTCAGATTGCTTCATAGTGCTAGGTAGTATTTTTGCCTTTCGGTAGGGAGCGGCTTAGTGGTTGGCCATCTTTATGGACGGTCTCTTCTTCTTCAGGCCAAAAGAGATGATCCTGGATTCCAGTGGAGGGCTGCCACCCTTCCGCGATTGCAGGGAACTCCTCCTCTCAGTAGTTGCCCCTCCAGGGCGATTTTGACCCTTTTCAGGGTCTTCTGAACAAGAAAGAAACAGATGGCAGGAGACAGACTGTCCCTGAACGTCCGGAAGTGCCATGCATGAGAACCGGAAGCCAGATCATAAGCTTTCTAACAGACAGGAAGCAGCAAGTGAAGCTAGGCAAAATCACATCAGATACCTGTACAATTAGCACAGCCCCCCCCCAGGGCTGTGTGCTCTCTCTCCACTTCTCTTCTCTCTATATACCATTGGTTGCCTCTCAAAAGATCCCTCTGATAAAGTACTGAAGTTTGCAGATAATACAACAGTGATTGGCCTTATTTGAGACAACAACGAATTGGCATACAGATGGGAGGTTGAACAACTAGCCTTGTCGTGCAGCCGGAACAATCTTGAACTGAACACACTCAAAACTGTAGAAATGACAGTAGACTTTAGTAGAAACCCTACTATTCTACAATCTCTTACAATATTAGACAAAAAGTATGAACAATAGAGACCTTCAAGTTTCTAGGTTCTATAATATCTCAAGATTTAAAATGGACAAAAATGTAATAAAAAAGCACAACAAAGAATGTTCTTCCTGCGCCACTCAGAAAATTCAAACTGCCCAAGGAGTTGCTGATACAGTTCTACAAAGGAGTTAATGAGTCTGTCATTTGCACCTCTATAACTGTCTGGTTTGGCACTGCAACCAAACAAGACAGACACAGACTTCAATAAATAGTTAGAACTGCAGAAACAAACATTGCTACCAGCCTGCCTTTCACTGAGGACCTGTACACTGCATGAGCAAGAAAGAGGGCTGTGAAAATATCTACAGACCCCTCACAACCTGGACATAAACTATTGAAACTTCTTCCCTCAAGGTGACTCTATAGGGCATTGCACAACAGAACAACTAGACATAAGGAGTTTTTCCCCCCATGCCATCACTCTGCTTAACAGCTAATTCCTGCAACATTGTCAAACTACTTAGTAAAGCTGTATTAGTATGCTACTCCTCATCTTTCCTATTACCTATCCTTACCTTTTTATGACTATAACTTTGCTGCTTGTATCTTAACAATTTATATTGGAGTTTTTTGTTTGCTTAGCTCATATCCTATGATACGATACCTAAGTGTTGCATCTTATTATTTATGATGAAGTGTTGTATTTCACGATTTATGATGAATGTATTTTCATGTTGTGTATGATCCTAATTAATCCTATTATTTGTATGTACACTGAGAGCTCATGGACCGGAAAAAAATTCCTTGTGTGTCCAACCACACTTGGCCAATAAAGAATTCTATTATATAAAGAGAGGGTTGAAAAGGCAGCTATACTCTAGATTACTTCACAATATGCTTCTCTGTCTCCATGATACTGCTGATCTTGGATTGACTTGGATTGACAGGTGATGCTAGAAGTTTCTAATGAATCTTGTTCATTAGGAAAGACAACAAGGGAAACACAACAAAGATACAACTTAAGTATTTCCTTTGAAGCAGTTTTCCATTTGTGGAAATCTAAGCTCATCTTGACTTCTCTGATCTTCTCATTTCTCTCTCTCTTCTGAAAGCATCACATGAATTTTGCTACCATTCCTACTTGAGGAACAGAGTTTTTCTACCTTGGCAATTTGAACATGAATTTCATAACCAGCATGCTGATGTCTATACATCTTCAAGTTGCAGGACTGAGAAACACTGGATTAAAAAGATGTATAATGCCTTACTCTCAGAAACAGGAAGAAATTAATTGCAGTATTCAATGTTCAGGCAGAAGGTCATTGTCTTTCTGCTTTGTTATCTGTGGGATAATTCAGCTGCTTAATTTCTTCAATATTCTTTGCCTCTGATAAAGAATATAGTACAGACAACATTATTATGGGAAGTATTGAAAAGAACTAGGTCAAGGGAGGATTTGCACAACAGAAAATAAAATGAAACGTTGCTTCTGTTCATTCAGTTTTTAGGAAAAGAAATCTTCAGTACTAACAGTGCATTTTGGAAAGAAGCCATGTTTAATACAAACTCACTGTACTGAAGTCTTTTTTAGATAGCCCATGAGTTCAATTGCTCTCTCTCCCCAAAATGAAGGGACCAAGTGACAATTTGGGAGGCATCTCTTCTGATCCTCTTGCCTTCCCACTATCTAGCTGCAGACTATGCTGTTTCTTATCTGATCATTCCCTTCACAGCATCTCTTTGCCCAGTTTCCAAGATCTTTCCCACATACCAGTTCAAAATTAATTACAGTAGTGGCCAAAATTGTGGAAACCTTTTGGGAAAAGTGTATTTTTGAGGTTTGATGGCTAATACACCACTTTTTTTTCGGAGTAGTACCATAAAATTATATATCAATGGAAAGATAATTTAATCAAGAATGTAATGCAACAAAGTTTTTTCAATTATCTGTACTGTATTCTATGAAATGTTATAGCCAAATAACCAGAAAAAGGAAGCACAACTTGCTTAGGTTGATATCACGTAGCTTTCCTTCATCTGATTGTAGCCAATGAGCATGAGTGTTTAGAGAGCCAATCAGGTATCTTGTTTTTGTCAATGAGCCAATCAGGTCACAGTAGGATTCAGTTATTGATGTCATGTATTTAAGCTGAGAGGAGGACATTTGTCAGTGTGTTATATCAGACATGTCAAACTTGCGACATCATGTGACATCGCACAACGTGTCAGGATAGTTTTGCCATTGCCAGCAATAAGGTGGGCGCAGCTTCCAGATGACACGTCCGGCCCGTGGGCCGGTAGTTTGACACCCCTGTGTTATATGATCGCTCTCAAGTTGGCTGGGTTTTTTTTGTTTTCTTTCATTTAGTGAGCTTGTAAAACAGAATAAAATTAAAGTAATGGTGTAAAGAGTTGACTGGTTGCCCAGAAAGCAATGTAAAATAGTATTATTAAGTGAACAAGGCTACAGTTATAAAGAAATTAGAAGAAAAGTTGGTGGAAACTTAACCAAAGGTGGCATTTCTACTGTACACTTTTCCCAAAAGGTTTCCACATTTTTGACCACTACTGTATGTCTCTGCCAACTGAGAGATACCAAGTCTGTCACTAATGTTCTGTTTGTTTGTCACTTTTATATGAATTGTAGCTCAAATTTAATAACTCACTTCTTGTTAAATCGTTCTGACATATTAGATGAGGACAAAATGTTATTCCATTTAGTGAATGTTCATGCAGAGTAAGAAAATAGCTGAGTCATATGTTCTCATTGTCAAAGGATGAATGGTCCAGATATTGTAACTCTCCCAATGACACATTTAGTCCTCCTACATTTTTGAAGAGACAAATTGGCTAATGCAACCTTATGCATTTTATTCCATTATTGTTTAAAATCCTTTCTACATTTGATGCATGCATGTATATTTCTGAATAGGTTTTCACGATACTGTAATTATGCTTATTTTAAAAAGTCATCATGTTACATCTAACATTCTTATTTCCTCTCCCACTTTGGGAGTTTTCCTTATATAGAGAGCTTGAAAAGAAATATAGCAGAATTTACAAGCATGCTGTTTCTCTATATGGTTTATATGACCAGCTTGCCACACGAAAGTTTGCTTTTCTAGCACCTTCCATAATATTCTCTTTCTATGTAAAACATGTCTCAAATTTTGTGAAGAAAGCTACAAAGAAGAACTTTCAACCGTTCTACCTTCACATGTGATAAGCACAAAGTGGAAAACTTTCATTAGTAGGTCCTGCATTAAGATCATAGAACAAACGTGATTTTGGTGTCAATATTTCAAAAAATGTTTGGAAAAATTGTAAGGAAAGGCATTACAAAGATCTTGTGTGAAGGAAACATCAGTCAAACTTGATCTTGTTTCTTTTATCAAGTTTATCAAATTTAAAGCATTTGGCTTAAAGCACATCATTTCACTGTCTAGGGATGTTAATCTAAACTAGACAACACTTTGAAAGACTTATTGAAAAAAAGGAATAAATTTATGTGATCATGACAATCAGATCTTCTCTTTACTAGTTTGTTTTAAAAATAATCCTTGAAGTTATAAAGTGAAGAAATCCAGCCTTGATGCACAGATGGAATGGAGTAAAAGAATGGGAGAGAAAATCAATTTTGAATTCACAGGAATACCAGAACAATGAAATAAAAGCTTTCATGAAATTTCAAATTTATGATCTGAAAGAAACGCTTTGGTAATGAAAATATTTCATGGCATTGCATCCAAGAATATATTGTAATTCATTTGTTACATAAGTCTTACTCAGTTACTAAATTATTTTTAAACATACATTCTGACCAATTTTTCTGGTGTGCATTTTTTTATCAATAATAATTGAACATTGCCTTCTAGGACATATAATGGGAACACCACCTATAAATATATCCTCACCTGAACATTTATCCTCACTCAATGTTTCCCAACTCTTCCGCCAGAGCTTCTGAGTTTTTAATTCCCCCACCTTGCTCACTGCTGAATGATAATTTCCCAGACTACATTATTTCATAATGTATGGAATGATGACATGTTAAGTTTTCCCACATGTAGAATAATCAAAAAATTATTTATTGTGGATATACTACCTGTCCCACATAAATAACATTCAAGCTGAAAGGAATGAGAGAATTAATGCAATGAAATTTAACTAGTCTACCAAATATTGGCAATGCCAGCTGCTCTTCGTATTCTAGAGTAGGAAAATTCACAGAGGGATAAATTGCAAGTTTAGTCATCTGCAGGAGCTTCCACAATCTCCAGGAATAATGATTGCTTGTAATTTTGCAATATTCTATATGTGTGGCTGCTCTATTGGCACAATCTCTGTTCACACTTCCCTTCATGCATTCCTTTTCAGAGAAAAAATTAAAAAATGGTTTGAATTAATTGCAGTCCAGTTCTTGATTAGTTTACTTGGAAAAAGCCTCACTGAGTTTAGTTGAGATTTTTCACAGGCAACGAAGAGGAAGTTGACTTGCTTCTTCTTGGTTATCAAAATGTTAGTATATTATTATTAGGACTTTGCAAAGAATTATTTTTATTGGTAAAAAAACTATTTATAAATTCTAATTCCTGCATGTGAGGATTTATTTATTGATTTGATTTGATCTGACAATTTCTAGAGCACCATTAGGATAGGAGTTACACAAATTTCTGAGAGGCTGCTATTCCAGAGGCAGGTACTAGAATAGTCTAAAAATTAGACTGAACTGAGAATTAAACTGAATCTTGAATGTTAAATGCACGCTGTTCTTTTTATAGGACTATAAGCAACAATTAAAATCTGTTAGATCCCTGTGATCCATGAAAAGTTATTGATATAATAAACAAAGCTCAATGCTTTAGACCAGGGGTGTCAAACTCAATTTCATTGAGGGCCGCATCAGCACTGCGGTTGCCCTCAAGGGGCCGGGTGGGTGTGGCCTACTGGGTGGGCGTGGCTAGAGTGCGTATGGCCTACTGGGTGGGCATGGCCAGCTCTACATCATTCACATCAAGGGTGCCTATGGGGGCCTGGGCAGGAGTGGGACAGATCTGAGGGTCTCTGGCAGAAGGAGGGTCTCTGGGCCAGGGCCAAGGCAGTGGGGGCCGTTCCCACACTGTTTCCAGGATGGCTTCAGGGGCCACATGAAACCACTTCGTGGGCCGGATCTGGCCCCCGGGCCTTGTGTTTGACATGTCTGCTTTAGACACTTACTAGGTTTCTCCTAAAGTCACACCCAGTATAAAGTTATTTTGTGCATGCATAGGAAATGTTTTATGTGGTCAAATCCAGATTATTCTGTTTGTATTATCAAGATAGTATGTTTTGCGGATATATGTGTGTATGCATGTATGCAAGGAAAATACAAAAGAAGGCCTGAACTTCTTTGAAGCTAATCTGCACACTGACATGAAAGTAGTTAATAACTGAACCATGCTTGGAATTTTTTTTAAATATAACCAATTGGCTACTATTTGAAGCAATGGTTTCCTGGCTATAATTTGTGGCATATTTGAAACAGATGGAGGCATCATCAAGTCTAGTTTATCCAAAGCCAAGAACATTTTTTTTCATCCAGAGTTATAAATTTATTGCTATATAAACAAAATGAATGATTTAAGCTTAGCATCTGCATATTCTGCACAGATTAAAAGTACCCAAATTTAAAGAGAAGGGAACCAAAGACCAGAGGGGAAAAAAAAGAATGAAAGAAAAAAAGAAAAGAAAAAAACCCAGATTGTTGTTGGAAGCAGTCCACTGCAAGTGCTTGTTTTGTAGAATTATGAGCAAACATTCGTATATATCTGGGGAAAAAAAGATTTTCTACTGAACTTGTTCTATAAGCACCAGGGCTTTTTTTCTCACAGAATGCTCAGAACGGAGTTCCGGCACCTTTTTTGGATGGAACCTTGTAGGGTAGACAAGGCAGGTTGTATGACGTGTGAGTTCCGGCACCTTTTTCTTTTACAAAAAAAGCACTGATAAGCACAAAGATAAATTTATATATACCAGATAAAATGTTGGATTATTTCAATAGTTTCTTTAAGAAACTACTAAGATATTATGTCGCTTTTACAAAAATGCATTGTTAATAGTGATATGCCTCCTGAATCATTAAAGCTGTTATTAAGATCCTCTCTATGAAATCATTGCTGTCCCCAGTAGATAAGTAACCTTCATTCCAGGTTACACAAGTACTGGAATATATGCTATTGGTTTTAGGTTTATATCTTAGCTCAACCAGGTGTACATGGTCTGTTTCCCCCCCCTCTTGTGAGACAAGTTGGACTGAAAGAGAGCAGGTGGCCCAAAACCACATAGCCACATGTCAGGTTGGACTTACACCTAATTGTAGGTCAACACTTTACTAGCCATAGCCCAACAGCTCTCAGTTTTAATCACTGGAGGTTTCCAGTTTTCCAGACCTTCAGTTTTATGAGTTCTAAGATGCTTCCTTTGTGTTCATTTATTTATGGATATTTCAAGGATTTTTTTTACACCACTATTTTATCTTTTATTCCCACTTTTCTTTTAATATAATATCTGAAGCACTCTGAGTATTGGTAAATAAATTCGTACAATATTAGTATTGTAAATAAATTAATTCAGAATTGTTTTTCAAAGGACAGTTGAGCAGGGTGAAATATTTTGGACACATCATGTGAGGACCCAGTTCCCTGGAGGTCTATAATTCTTGGAAAAGTGGAAGAAAAGAGAAAAAGAGTTAATGGATAAAAATGTTCTGAATAGATCTAAAAGATTAGATAATTGGATTTGTTAAATGGAATGTTTAAAGATTAAACATATGTTTGAATATGGTTAAAAAGAAGAGAAAAATTCTGGATATAAATGTACATTAGCCTAAGAGAGACATGTACTTTAAGTAGTATACTATCTTTTTATTTCTTTTTCTTCTTTCTCTCTCTCTCTCTTTGGAAGACATGAGAAGTGTAAAAGTGTTTGGATGGCCTGTATGAGGAAGAAGACTTAAATACTTAATGTAATCAACTCTGAAAAAATTTTAACTGGTAAGAATGTTTTGAACACTGTGGGGAAAACAAATTTAAATAAGAATTTGGTAAACAGGATCTATGATGAGGCAATCAAGATGAACAGTTAGAAACACTGGAAGTTTTTAAGAAGAGACTGGCCAGCCATTTGTCTGAAATGGTATAGGGTTTCCTGCCTTAGCAGGGGGTTGGACTAGATGACCTCCAAGGTCCCTTCCAACTTATTATTATTATAAAAGAAGCTTTATATTGGTTATGTGGTTATTATTTGCAGAAATATTAGAAAAATGTATATATTTAATTGTTATTTATCAAAATAATAAGAATTGCATTAATTCAAGGTTGGCAAAAGAGAATATTATTGAAAGAAGAAAAAATCAAGCGAAGCTACTATGTGGACTACAAAATTATAGAAACTAATTGTTATTGACAATTAAATATAAACCCAGACAGCATGCTGTTTACAAAATATTAAGGTGATTATGTTAAAAAAAATCAATAAAATATATTTTTTAAAAAAAAGAAAAGAGGAAAAGAGGATGATCAGCTGTCAGTCTTGTAAGACAGTCCAGACAAGAAGCACATTCAGAAGTAGTAGCTCTATTTCATTACATTAATGTGAATGCAAATGTGAAAGTACATTTCTTCCCTGTCACTTTTATAGCTCAATAAACTAGGGAGGGTCCCTTCTGAGACCTATGCCATGCCCACATTCCTTCTGTGGACTAAGATGCTGCTTTTTGGAAAGTTGCACAGGCTGCAGCACTTGCTTCTGTATCCCAAGGTCATTTTCACATACCATTACACCAGCAGCAGCACATCCCAGCAGTGAATGTACTACATTAGAGCTACAATGGGTACAGCATTGAGGGTATTGAAAGACCTTATTGGAGATAGGTAATTTGAAGAATATGCCTTCATGTGGTCACTACAAGTTGACACTTACTTGATGGCACATAATCAATCGATCATTAATTGATTAATAGAGATACAATAATTTAAGATTAGTCTATTTTCTTTATCATTATTGGGTTTTCTGGCAGATTTTTAAAAAAATCATTTGATATCTGAAAAGAAACAGAAGATGAAAATGAAATTGCTATTAATAACCTCAGATATGAGGATATCACTGGAAGTAACACAGCTAAAATGAGATAGATTTATGAAATTTCTTTCTGAAGGTTAAAAAAAATCAGGTTGTCAAGGCTAGCTTGTTGTTCAATAATTTTTTAAAAAAATGATTATCTCAATTCAGAACAAATAGGCAAGGAAATAGTGAAAAGAATATCCGATGTTATCATCCTAGGCACCATAGGAATGGTGACTGAGGTCATGAAATAAAGAGATGTTTCATTCATGAGCAAAAGAATACAAAATCTAAAGAAAATACTAAAATACAAAGGCAATAAAGATACGAATTGTCAGGACCATAGTTTCCCAATATATGGCTATGTAAGTTGGGCCAGCTGAAGGAAAATGAATGCTTTCCAACTGTAAGAAACTGTTGACGATACCTTAGGTCTTAAAAGGAACAAACCATTCAATAATAGGTGAAATAAAACCAGAGAGCTCACTGGAAACATTAAAAATGAAGGTGAAGTTTAAATATTTTAAGCTTGTAAGAAGAAAATCCCTGAAGATTAGAAAAAAGCGAAGACATTTGAAAAAGAGGCTGGCAGGAGATCAGGTGGCTAAGTACAGGTCCAAATATCACAATTGAAAAAAAGAGGCTGGCAGAGGATGGCCAGATACTCTCACAAATATCACAAACATGAATTTACATAAACTCAGAGAAACAGCTACTGGCAGACTGTTGTCCATTGGGTCATCAAGAGTTGGAAGCAACTGAATGACTGAATAATAACATCCAAAGTGCCTGCACTTAGGAGACAAAACTGTCCTTCAACAAGGAATGTCCTTTTTACTGAAAACCAAAGGATAAGACATAAATGGATAAGAGTACAGTAAATGAAAAAAGACGGTCAATTTTATAGAAGAGATTGTGTAAAACAAAAACAAAACCCAGAACCCAAAGTCTAGCTTTTTACTCTCAGAAAACGGAACTGCTGGTTTCTAACAAGTACCAGGCTCAATTTGGTTGTACAGTGTGGTTTTGAATTCTTTTATACATGATGTATTTGTCTATTCCTTTTGCTCCATAACCTCGCTTGTTGATGTACTTTGGCAGGTAAATATTTCCATACATATTTTATGGTTTTAGCAGAAGTTGTTAGCAGAAATGCAGAAGCTGTAAGATTCTGCAATAGGAAATATAAAATTTCACACCTGCCATTACGTACATTTTACGCCCATGGAAATAATGTAATTCATTACTGTTTCAGTTGTGAACAAACTGTATTGAATTCCCAACAGCAAAACACTGATCTTCTTGGGGAACTACCTGTATATATAACTAATAAAGTATTACAAAATAGCTGACTTACGATATTGGTCAAAGTAAAACATGAGACAATGTTTAGGGCAAACATATCCTTGCCTAAGGAACCAAAGATTGAATTCATTGTGAGTATTCTTTACTATACACTTCACATGAATGTAATTCTGTGAGGAGAATTGCAGATGGCCAGCTCTTGACAAGACTTTTGTATTAAAAATTGACATAATTAATTAAATTAATTACTGTGTGTTACCTTTGAAAATTCCACTAGTGTTTTTATATCTTCATCTTTACAAGTAATATTCATTTACTTGTACATAATAAATGCATTAAAAATTGCCAAGTTGAACCTGGATTCTGTGTTTGATCATGCAAGATGGCATGCATCAATCTGAAAAGTGGACCCTGCACCCTGCAGGAAAATTATGATGACCATTACAAGTAATATTTCACAATAGTAGAGATCTTCCACAAATAACTCTCTGTACTTAAATGTCTAGAGAATTTTGCTGGTATATAACTCGTATAGATCTAAGGAACCTAATTCCAAACAAATCCCTCCAAATCTCATAAAAAACTCCTTTTCCTACTGGCTTTTGGCTCAGATGGTGGATCATCCTTTTCCAGTAGATTTTTGGTATGGAAAATGGATTGCTTGCTTGGATGATTTTTAGTTATCTTGCAATTTAGTTTTTATAAACCTGTGGTGGCGAACCTGTGGCACTCGTGCCACAGGTGGCATGCAGAGCTCTCTCTGTTGGTACGCACGTCGTCGCCCCAATCCTAGGTCTTCAGCTGGGTTTTATAAAACCTTTTCGCTTTAGGCCTCTGCCACTATGTGCAAAAATAAAAAATAAAAAATGGCGATGTCCATTTTCCTGTATGAGTTCATGCTGACCTAACCCTAACTCTAAGTGGAATTTTCCTCCAAGGGGATTTTCCCATGTATTTTACCAGGAAACATTGATAGGGCAGCCTAGAAAACTAAGTGCCCTCCTAACCGTACCCAAGCACTCCGACTTTGTTGGCGATATCCATTTTCCTGTATGAGTTCATGGTGACCTAACCCTAACCCTAAGTGGAATTTTCCTCCAAAGGGATTTTCCCATGTATTTTACCAGGAAACATAGTTAGGGCAGTCTAGAAATGTAACTGCGCTCCTAACTATATCCAAGCACTCCAACTTTGTTGGCGGTGTCCATTTTCCTGTATGAGTTCATGGTGACCTAACCCTAAGTGGAATTTTCCTCCAATGGGATTTTCCCATGTATTTTACCAGGAAACATAGATAGGGCAGCCTAGAAAGGTAACTGTGCTCTCCTAACCATACCCAAGCACTCCGAGTTTGGTGGTGATGTCCATTTTCCTGTATGAGTTCATGGTGACCTAACCCTAACGCTAAGTGGAATGTTCCTCCAGTGGGCCACACCCAGTTGGCATAAGTGGGTTTTAGGTCGCAGTTTGGGCACTCGGTCTCTGAAAAGTTTGCTATGATTGTTCTAAACCAACCCAAGTTGTATGAGGAGCTAGACTCGTACAGAAATAATGCAAGATAACTAACTATATAAGTAGCCAACTAATAATTAAATCTTAGCTAGCCTGGAAAGCATCAGTCTGGGTAGTCTAATATGAAATATTAAAGTATTTCATTTAGAGTTCTCTAACAGTACATTCCTCTTAGAGAGCAAATCCATATAAAATTGAAACTATGGAGAATGAAATTTTCAATTCTAATAATTACTAAATAGTATCTTTGGAAGAAAGGGACGCGGTGGCTCAGTGGGTTAGGACGCTGAGCTTGTCGATCGGAAGGTCGGCAGTTTGGCGGGTCGAATCCCGAGTGCCGTGTAGCAGAGTGAGCGCCTGTTACTCGTCCCAGCTTCTGCCAACCTAGCAGTTCGAAAGCACGTAAAAATGCAAGTAGAAAAATAGGGACCACTGCGGTGGGAAGGTAACAGCGTTCCGTGCGCCTTTGGCGTCTAGTCATGCTGGCCACATGACCATGGAGACGTCCTTGGACAAGCGCTGGCTCTTCGGCTTTGAAACGGAGATGAGCACCGGCCCCTAGAGTCGGAAACGACTAGCATGTATGTGCGGGGGAACCTTTACCTTTTTATCTTTGGAAGATGAACTTTTCAGTTCTGATTGTTAGTAAGATGAATGCATTTTACAATATAAAGAGATTTGTACAATTTATCTTGTAAAATAACTTTTTTTAAAAAAAATACTGTTTTCAAACGTTTCCATGTTTTGAATGATTGATTATGTGCCATCATGTTATTGTCTACTGTTAGGAAGCATATAGATCAGGGGTGGGCAACTAAGCATGGCTAGCTCAGGAATTCTGGGAGTTGAAATCCACAGGTCCTAAAGGGTCCACAGTTGCCCACTCCTGATATAGACTTATTTTCTCCATGATGTCCCTTATCTCATCCTTTAGGTCTCCCAATGGTGCACCCATAACCTTTGTAAATGATCCCATCCACCTTGCTGCTGATTGTCCTCCTCTTTCCTTTCACCTTTCTTGGCATTAGAGTCCTCTCCAGAGAACTAAGTGTTCGCATATTGTGTTTCCATGAATCTAATTTTATTTTGGCTGTACATTTTTTTTTCTAAAAAAAAACCCCAACAACCACAAAAACCTTATTTTAAGTGACTTTTACTTTGTGAGCTATTTTCTCTCTTAAATTAAAACATGTTTTTTTTTCAAGGGAACACATGTGGTTCCTTGTTTCTGGTATGTGAACCAGAGCATGTATTATGTAATCTATAAATTTCTGGATCTAAATACGATTCAATTCCTCATGCTATTAAGACTGTCAAAGAAAAGATGTTGAATATTCCCAGGAACTGACATTGTATGTAAAAAACAAAACAAAACAAAACCCTCTGTCACTACATGTTCCCGATTTCTACATATTAGTCTCAATACAGAACATACCGTTATTCGATTCATAATGACTCTCTTAAAGGAGATGATATTAAATCTTCTTTTATAGTATTTGATCTGTAAAATTGATTTATTCATGGAAAATGCTCAATATTACAATCAGAAAAAATAAAACCTTTTTAGAAATATATACATAGGTCAAGGAGAACCAGAAAAAAAAGAAGTCTCAAATTCAACATATAATCACTATATAATCAGGATTATATTAGATATTCAATGATGTTTTAATATGATAGTTTTTAAAAAAACCAATATGATCATATAGGCCAATCATGGCAAACCTTTCAGAGAGTGCCCAAACTGTGACCTAAAACCCACTTATGTATCGCCGGGTGCCAACTGGCTGTGGCCCACTGGAGGAAAATTCCACTTAGGGTTATTGACTTCACCAAGAAACTTGGAGTGCTTGGGTATGGTTAGGAGGGCACTTACCTTTCTAGGCTGCCCTATCTATGTTTCCTGGTAAAATACATGGGAAAATCCCATTGGAGGAAAATTCCACTTAGCATTAGGGTTAGGTCACCTTGAACTCATACAGGAAAATGGACATCACCACCAAACTCGGAGTGCTTGGGTATGGTTAGGAGAGCACTTATCTTTCTAGGCTGCCCTATCTATGTTTCCTGGTAAAATACATGGGAAAATCCCATTGGAGGAAAATTCCACTTAGCATTAGGGTTAGGTCACCTTGAACTCATACAGGAAAATGGACATCACCACCAAACTCGGAGTGCTTGGGTATGGTTAGGAGAGCACTTATCTTTCTAGGCTGCCCTATCTATGTTTCCTGGTAAAATACATGAGAAAATCCCCTTGGAGGAAAATTCTATTTAGAGTTAGGGTTAGGTCACCATGAACTCATACAGGAAAATGGACATCACCAACAAATTCGGAGTGCTTGGGTATGGTTAGGAGCACAGTTACCTTTCTAGGCTGCTCTATCTATGTTTCCTGGTAAAATACATGGGAAAATCCCCTTGGAGGAAAATTCCATTTAGAGTTAGGGTTAGGTCACCATGAACTCATACAGGAAAATGGACATCACCACCAAACTCGGAGTGCTTGGGTATGGTTAGGAGCACAGTTATCTTTCTAGGCAGCCCTATCTATGTTTCCTGGTAAAATACATGAGAAAATCCCCTTGGAGGAAAATTCTATTTAGAGTTAGGGTTAGGTCACCATGAACTCATACAGGAAAATGGACACCGCCAACAAAGTTGGAGTGCTTGGATATAGTTAGGAGCGCAGTTACATTTCTAGACTGCCCTAACTATGTTTCCTGGTAAAATACATGGGAAAATCCCATTGGAAGAAATTTCAACTTAGGGTTAGGCAGTGCTTTTTTTTGTAAAAGAAAAAGGTGCTGGAACTCACACATGTCATACAACCTGCCTTGCCTACCCTACAAGGTTCCATCCAAAAAAGGTGCCGGAACTCCGTTCTGAGCGTTCTATGACAAAAAAAGCCCTGGGGTTAGGTCACCATGACCTCATACAGGAAAATGAACATCACCAACAAACTTGGAGTGCTTGGGTATGGTTAGGAGGGCACTTACCTTTCTAGGCTGCCCTATCAATTCTACTTAGGGTTAGGGTTAGGTCACCTATGAACTCATAGAGCAAAATGGGCATCGCCATTGGTTGTTTTTTTGCACACAGTGGTGGAGGCCTAAAGCGAAAAGGTTTTATGAAACCCAGCTGAAGGCCTAGGGTTGGGGCGACGACGTGCGTGCCGACAGAGATGGTTCTGAATGCCACCTGTGACACGCGTGCCATAGGTTCACCACCACGAATATAGGCATATTGTTAGGGTCTGACAAGAATAGCAACATAATAGGTTAACTTTTAACTGATGTTAAAATCGCTTTTTAATCTACTATAAATCCATTCTGCATGTCAATAAAAAGAAAGAGGAAAGTGGGTTTTTAAAATAAATAAATATGCATTACAGTTAATTTAGATATTGTTTTTACATTCCATACTTGAAAACTTGCTTTTGCCAGGCTTTGAATGTTCCAATTTTTGGAATAATCACATATTTAAACATCTTCCTGACTATTCTATCTGCAGCTGTACTTATATGATACAGTCTTTGCAGATTGCTTATGGACTTGTAAAGAGTAACTGTGTCATAGGACAGGCGTCCCCAACCTCCAGTCTGTGAACCAGTACAGGGCCGCCGGCAACTGGTCCACACAAACAAGCAAAGCCCCATCTGCAGGATGCAGTCAGTACACAAAACCACACCCCCTCCGGTCCGTGGAAAAACCTCTCTTCACCTAACCAGTCCCTGGTGCCCAAAAGGTTGGAGACCTGTCATAGCGTCATGAGCTAATTATCTCCATAAGCCAATTATATGAGGATGAGTAATTTCAATTTTAGTTATTTCTTGTAACAACTTACCTTGCAACAATTGGATAGGCATTATACTTCCTAACAATACAATTGGAAGTGAGGAAGAAAAGATTCACTGTGGAGAAAAAAAACCCTGTATGTACCCTGGCTCAGTCTCATTTTCCTAAACCCCCACTGGCTTCTGGTGGAAGCCAAGAGTTACTGAAAAGGATATCATATCTCTCATGTGACAAAACAACAGAGGTGAAAGCATTCTTCAAGAATTGCCAATAGACTAATTCCATTCATTTTATCTAAAGCCATTGGCCTCCACTTCTGCCTTCCAAAGCAATGCAAATTTAATATTCTGGGTATCTGAACTTTTCTTTTGCAGTTCCAGAAGCCTCATTTTCCCCCCACTAAATATCCAGAAGCCACTAAAAGTTACATGTCATCCGTCATCTGGTTTTGACACGTGTCCCAGCCAGTAATGTTTTCCTTATTGTCACAGGCACATGTCTCTGTGGTGACTTAGCGAGGAGGCCAACCGAGTAAATACTTTTTGTAAACTTATAACATGTTATTTGAGGTATGAACTACATTTGCTATGTAATCTTTATGTAATAATATTTTTTCTTCCTTCCTCAAATTTATTCTAAACTATTTTTACTCGCCAGTCTAAGAAGAGAAAAATAAAACAAGAAATTTAGAGAAAAGTATAAATCTCTTTAGTTCAGGTTTTGCTTATTGTGGAAGGATGTGACTTACATCAGTGGATATTTTCTTCTGAATCCATCTCAGTTGTGTTCCCCTTAGCTATAAGTTCTTCTAATTAGCATTTTAAACTTCATTCAATATTTGTATAAGAAATTCAACACAAGTAAAAATGCAGATCTCTGGTTTTGGTGGATTCTGACATTTTGTCTTTCAAAAATTATTTTTTTTATTTAAAAAGTTTTACAATACATTTTGACTTTAATCCCCCCCTCCCCCACCCCTATCCCTCTCCCCCACTCCCTCCTCCCCCCCCCCGACTTCCCAGAGCTAAATACAGGGCATAAAATCAAAAAACAAACATAAACACCCCTATATTATCAACAATAAAGTATAAATTCTATCTCTCTCTAGCTCATATAAAATGAATACAAACAATATTAATATTACAAATAAAGTAGAGAAGAAAAAGAGGAAAACAAAAAAAGATCTTTACTCAAAATAAATTTTCTTAATCCCAGTCCTTATTCATATTAATTTCAAAAAAAAAAAGGGAAAAGAAAAAAAAACTTTCACCTGCTATTTGCATTCTCCCACCTTTCTCTAATTTCCAAACAAATTCTCAGTTACGCACCAAAAGCGCTTATCTCTGTTAATCTTAATAATCTCCAACCAAACTAAACTATAATCTAAAATAGTTCTTGCGTGTATCACGCCAAATGTCTCACAGTTCCAAATCATCCTTAAGTTCAAATAAAAGTTCAAATAAAAAGAGTATATATAAAAAAAAAAATTTAAGCAATCTCTAAGACAACTTGTTATTAATTAGGTGCTTACATACCCACTCTTAGTTCAACACATACTTTAAGTCTGTAACCCTAATATACTTTTCTAGCAAGCAAATAACATCAATCTTAAATTATATAAAATATTAAAAAAAAAGAAAAAAAACCTTTCTTTCTCCTCTATAATAATTTTACTCCATTGACATTCTAATCTAAAAATTTAATCAACAATCTTAACGCCCCAAAACTTTTGGAGCACCTCTGTCATGACCCCCAAAACTTCTTTAGACCGCTCTCCTCCTACATCTTCATTGTAAGCACACTTTAAAGATTCCATAACTTTCCGCTGGTCTTGCTCTTGCTCTCGTCTCGCTCTTCTTAGGGCGGCACGCGTCATCTTCTGGCCTCCTGCAGCAACCGATGAGACTGTAGCTTGATCCCCTCCACCACCATTGTCCTCTGTCTGTCTGTCTGCAACATCTTGAAACTTTCCCACACCGTGTCCTTTTGCAGCTTCCAAAAATGATAGGGGGGTTGCTTTTAACACATTACTATAAAAATCACGTGCCTGAGCCACAGTAACCAAACGATGTCTTTTACCTTCGTGCGTTGTCACCAACCCAACTGGGATCTCCCATCTGAACTTAATATCACGTTTCTTAAGTTCCTGTACTAGAAATGCGAAATCTTTCCTTCTCCTTAGGATCTTCGGAGGAATCTCTTTTAAAACCAAAACTTCTTGCTCCGCCACTACCAAATTAGTATCATAAGCAGCTTGAATGACTTCATCTCTAATTACTCTCTTTGTAAAATAGACCACCACATCTCTGGGTAACTTCCTCTGTCTTGCAATCCATGAATTTACACGAAAAACTTTGTCCATATTTCCCTCAATTTCAGATGCTGACTGGCCCAGTACCCCTTCCAGAGCCTCAGAAATCAGCTGCTTTAAATCTTCTTTACCATTCTCCTTTAAACCCCTAATTCTAATAGCATTCTGCATCTGATTATACTGAGCACGGCTCAATTCTTCATCCATTTTATCCCTTATATTTTCATTTTCTAATACCTTTGCTTCTAATATAGAGTTCTTTTGACTGAGATCCTCCACTTTTACATCCAGCTGTTGCACACATTCAGCTACGGATACAACCTTAGACAAGATGTCCACCCTCATTGCTCTCAGCTTCTCTTCCATCTTCTTCTCCAATTTCTCCATTTTCTCCTCCATTTTCTCCTCCAATTTCTCCTCCAGCTTTTTCAACTTTTCATCCATCATATCAGACATCAGTTGTGCGTGCTTTCCAAGAGCGTCTTGTAAATCCTTAAGCGTCAATACCGGAGGAGATGCAGGAGGAAGCAAAGCTTGCAGTGAGGTCTCTTGCACCAGGGTAGACCCCGCATTCCGAAGAGCTTTAGAAGTTTTAGCCGCCATCTTCCCCCACTTTCACTTATTACGCACTTTCACTTTAAAGCTATAAAATCCATTGAGCTAGAGAGTAAAAATAAAGAGTCCACTTCACCTTGACCTCCTGTACTGCTCTGCCTGCATCTTGATAATCAAAAGTATTTCCTTTTGGCAGGGGTGGTTGCTAACGCCTGGCTCTGCTCCAAGAATCCCAGAGCAGAGGCGCTGTGCAGCTCGGAGCAACCCAGGCTTCAGGGGGGCTCATCCTTCAGCCACCCAAGCTCTCAGCTCAGGCGGCCCCAGAGAGCTCAACCCCTACCTGGGGCCTCACCCCCTCCTCTTCTCCCGAGGAGGGGGCTTCAAATCCATCTAAACAGCTGATAGACGCTGTTTACGATGGAAAAACACAGCTGCGGAGCGGGCAGCCCGAAAACGGCTGTCTTTCGACGTCGCGTCGCCACCGGAAGTCCCTTTCAAAAATTATTTAGCGTTACAGTGAATAAATATAATAATCACAGTAGAGCTTATGGAAATAGGCTGAAAGAGTCACAGCTAAAGACTATTGCCACTGCACTCACATTTTCTTTGAAATAACTCTTAAATCTAATCTAATCTAATACTGAAAATGGACATAAATGCCTAAGTAGAAATTTTAAACATAGTGACAGAGTTCAGTTGGCTTGTAAGAAACTATAACAGTATGGTAAATCAACATTCTTAGCAATCATAATATGCTGCTTCTTAGTCAATAGTGTATACTTGGCTAACTCGAGAGCTGACAAATACAAAAAAATCAAATCCTTTCTAGTGATAATGCCTTAAGAAAAGTAGATACATTCATATTGATCTGTACTCATAACCTGCAATGATTGTGGCATGCTTTTTTCTTGTCTGAATAAAGGGTCTAGCACATGTTTATAGCACATACAGGCTTGCAACAATGCTTGTGGAAAAATTATGAATATTAGAGTAGCTAATGAATGAAAGGATGAATATTTATCAGAGGAAATAAAGGAGGAACTGCAGTAGGACTTGATAGGGACTGCAACTTTCCATAAAGAAGGAAACCAAATGGTGACTTAGTATTGCAAGGTACTGAAACAAAGGTTTGTCAGATGGATCCATTCTCACATTAAAGGTGCAGCTTGCCACCTACACAGCTCAAAGGAAAACTTGCAAGACTTATCAAATTTATTGGAAGTTTCCCTATTCTGTTAAATGTGTAAGGGCAAATTATACTTCAAAGAGTAGCCACTACTATATAATAATTGTGGAATTTGAAGATCTAAGAAGGAAGCTCAAACATCTGGATTTCAGATGACATTCACATTCACACTTCCAGCTGATAGAAGAGGACTGGACAAAGAAAGAAGGAATGGCCAAGTATGTGTATTTCTGCAATACTGTTCTCAACGCCACAACTGGAAACAGATGTAAGAGAACTAGAAAAAGAAATCAGAGAATGGCAATGTCTATGGAAATTCTCAGTCATCTGGGTCATAATTGACCCAAAGTTGTCCCAAAAGGCAACTGAACTGTTTTTTTTTTCCCTTGAGGAAGAAAAATAAGACGTTTTGCTTCTCATCCAAGAAGCTTCACCAGTTCTGGGAGGATTTGGGGGGCAATGGAAGGATTAGTTCTGATAGGATGGGAGGAGTCATATTTCTTTGCAGTCATCTGGTTGTTAGCATTCTCCTTGAGAACTCTTGAGGCCACTTGAGGGTTTATCTGTGCCCTCAGGGTCATCTGTATCAGAGTGCAAATGGGGGTGGAATCTTCTTGCTGAAAGGACTGCATTGCAGACAAGAGATAGGTAGTGAAGTGCAATCAAAATTATCAGGAAGTTCAAATAGGTTAGAAAGTGTGGAACGTTTTTTGCTAGAAAAATGGTAACTGGGGAGAAAGCACAACTGAACTGTATAAAATCATGCATGACTTGGAATAGGAGATACACAGGGAAATGTTTTTCTCTTTCTCTTAAAATAGCAGGACCATGAGTCAACCAATGAATCTGATGGGAAATTCAGACAAAAGAAAGCACCTTTTCCCCCACAATATATGGATTTCAAAAAAAAAGAAAAGAAAGAAGAGGGTACAGCACCTTCCTTACATTTGCTTCAGCATGTCTGTGAGAATTTGTTTTTGTCTTTCCCCTTTATTGTTACACTTTTCCCACAGAAAAAAGTTACTTAAAAAATACAATAGGAATAGACAAAAATATGTATACCAGTATAATCCAGGAGATGGCATCAGCACACAGTCTAAATAAAAGGTAATTAAAATTATCTGCATATACTATATAAGGCTGCATGCTTTTAACTCATGTTTTCTGCACAGAATTGTTTAGTAATTTGGTAAGAACCAGATAACTTGTACACAGTAAAAAACAGTGTTTAGCTACTGCAGCAGACATTAAGTAAAAGAATAGAGGATGTTATTGATCTCCTGGAGAAAGTTAAGGCAGGAATGGGTTGCGTAGTATTATGTTGATGAATAGATAGTTGTGTTCTACATTGTCATGGAAGTAGTTGTTATTGAACATCAGTTATGGGGAAATGTATATACATATATTATCAAAAATATATGTATACTACATCAGGGCTTTTCAACCAGTGGTACGGGTACTACCTGTGGTACACTGGCACCTGGAAGGTGGTATGCGACCATCCTAGAAAAGTGATAATGGGGGAGGGGAATGAGCTGATCTGGTGGCAGCACCGCACAAGCTTGAGCGAGAGACAGATGGAGCTGAAGGGCTATCAGGGCTCAGCGGAAGTGCCAGGATCAGTGCCAGGCTCCAACTGGAGCTCGCCACTGATCCTGGCACTTCTGCTGAGCCCAGAAGAAGCACCGATTAGCTGGAATGTTGCAGCATCTCCAGGGTCTTGTGATTTACATTCAGATGCTTGGCAACTGATTCATATTTATGATGGTCACAGTGTCCCAGGGTCATGTGAAGTGACCAAAACCTGCTGCAACCACCCAGAAGACGGGTGGGGGGAATAAAAACCAATCACTCCCCACCACACCTCCTCTGCCAATCCTCAACAGGAATCCTCACAACAATGAAAACCTCGGACAGGAGGAAGAGCGTCGCTGGGCAGGCAAGCAGGTGTCTTGCTCGGCTTTGGCTTGTGGGGCACTTTTTTCAGTGCCATTGTAACTTCGAACAGTCATTAAGCAAACTATTGTAAGTCAAGAACTACCTGTACTTCATCACTTTTTTCCTTTTTTTTTGGCCATCAAGTTTTTAACACCTTGCTTGGCAACTGGTCGTACTCAGATGTTGCCATATCCTAAAAGTGGTACAATGGGTGAAAAGCTTGAAAAGTCCTGTCCTAGATAACCTGTGCCCCTTTGGGTCATCATTTCAGTTGCCTAAACATTTTTGTACAGAGAAACAGAATAACTATGGGCAGGCAACAAAGCAGTGGGATTGGCAGCAGCTTTCCTTTTATCAACTTCCCCATTAAATTGTAGGAAGCTGGTAGGGAGCTTCCTTTCCTTTCCTTTCCTTCCCTGTAGGCAGACATTACCTAATTAGTACATCACCATAGTTTTAAAAAGATTCAGAGAAATGAACAAGAGCAGTGGTGGGATTCAAATATGCGAACAACCGGTTCTCTGTGTGGATGCCGCTTCCGGAAGTCCATTCTGGGCCTGGGCAACAAAAAATTAGCTACTGATTTGCCGAACTGGTACAAATTGGCTGAATCCCACCCCTGAACAAGAGTCCCCGGTGCTTTCTGAGTTTGGCTGCTTGCTTGCAGATGTCCACCTGACTGACTGACAATATTTCCTAGTTGTATAATGTAATGTCTGCAAGCAAACAACCAAGCTCAGAGAGCACTGAAGACTCCACAGTTGAACCCTGAGCTACATATATAGGTAGTCCTCGACTTACAACAGTTTGTTTAGTGACTGTTCGAAGTTACAATGGCACTTCAAAAAGTGACTTATGACTGTTTTTCACGCTTATGACCCTAGCAGCATCCATATGGTCAGATGATCAAAGTGCTTGGCCACTGACTCATATTTATGACAGTTGCAGTGTCCCGGGGTCATTTTATTTCCTTTTGTGACCTTCCGACAAGTGAAGTCAATGGAGAAGCCAGATTCACTAACAGCCATGTTGCTAACTTATCAATGGCAGTGATTCGCTTAACAGCTGTGTCAAGAAAGGTCATAAATTGAGGCAAAATTCACTTAACAACTGTCTTGCTTAGCAACAGAAATTTTGGGCTCACTTGTGGTTGTAAGTTGAGGACTACCTGTATTATCCTCTATTGAAACTGGAACAGGAAGAGAAAAAACAAGAAAGATTATTTTAGGCCTGGAAACCTATATTATCAAGGAGAGGCTGAGAGAACTGGATATGTTTAGTCTGAGAAGACGTTACTAAGGATGACATACTTTCCAATGCACAAAAGAACATCAGAGAAAAGAAAGTTTGCTATTATTGCAGAGTTAATCACAGAATAATAGCTTTACTCATACTTTTCCTTTTAATTAATTAAATACAACAAGCAAAGAAATATAATGTAAACATCATAAAATAAGTAACAGAAGGTTAAAAAAACATAAAAATACAGAATATATATTTATAGAGATACGTACATTGGTAAAGGGAAACCAGGATTCATTACAATCAGCCATAGCTAATCTATACTAATCGTTTCTGCAGAGAGTTGAATCGTTGGAGCCCAATGTTTGTCTTTCCAATGCTGAACAGAAAGTCTTTTGGCTATAAGAAAGGTACAGAAAATCCATCTTCAGTGACTAGATGCCAACTTCCATGCAATAAATTTCAAAAGAACATAAATATCTGAAAATATTAAATCGCTAAATTGAATTAATGCACGAAACAACTTCCTTCACAAATGGAACGATATAGCTTGGAAGACTAAAACTCTGGTCCCAGTGACCGACTCAGATTGGATTGTGCAACATTATGCTGGGACACATACATTTGTCTTCATTCAGGTCCTAGTGCTCAATAGTTTGCAGAAGAAGATCTATACAGGTAGTCCTCAACTTGTGACCACAATTCAGCCCAAAATTTATGTTGTTAAGTGAGGAATTTGTTAAGTGAGTTTTGTCCCATTTTACAACTTTTCTTGCCACATTTATTATGTGAATCACTGAAGCTGTTAAATTGTAACTCGGCTGTTAAGTGAATCTGGTTTCCCCATTGACTTTGCTTGTCAAAAGGTCACAAAACAGGATTACATGACCCCGGGACAGTGAAACCTTCATAAATATGAACCAGTTGTCAACTATCCAAATGTGAATCACAATTACCTTAGGGATGCTGCAATGGTCATAAGTGTGAAAAATAGTTGTAAGTCACTTTTTTCAGTACCATTGTAACTTTGAATGGTCATTAAATGAATTGTAAGTCGAGGACTACGTGTAGAGACTATTAGAATGGTATACATGGTCCAGTTTCCCTTAAGTTATCAAAGCAGAAGGATATGTATATTTCAATATATTATGCCCCAATGTACAGGATTTGGGGGAATCATTAGCTCCTAAAGATAATGCACCGTATATATAGTCATTTAAGTATGAAAGTCTATCAATTCTTGATAGATGAAGCCTATAGAATAACATCTGGTTACCCATATCTTAGAGGTCCTAATAAGGATAAAGTATGAAGGTAATGTGATATCTCCTTGTGATGAACATTCTATAATTTCCAGTAAGAATTGAACTACCGTAGTTTTTCCAAATCACACTGAAACTGGGAATAAGTTAGAATGGTATGCACCAGAGCTGATCAATCTGATTTTATTCTTTGAAACAGGCTGTCTAATTTTTATATAGTTCTTGTACCTCTTAAGATTCATTTTGGTTATTCTATAAAAGCTTTAGTGCAAAGAACTAGGTAATTATCTAGGTAAGCATTTTGATACTCCAGAAGGGTGTTGATCAAAGAAATTGAATGCCTTAAGGGAAGTTATTAAAACTGTAGTAAATATTTCTATGATGGAAAGTGGATGTGGTTTCAACAATGGAAGAAGATTGTAATAACCATAGCATCATAGTAAGTTTAGTAAAATGGTGGTAGTGATAGGGTTTGTTCAGATAAAATATATTGTTTCGGTCAGCACTGATTTAAAGCTTCTTTAAGTGAGCTCTTCAAATGATATGCTCCCAAAAGGATTTCTTTTGGTATACAATTTTTTCCCTTAAATTAAATACAGAGAAGATTACCAGTATCAGCTGCCTTAAATGCCACAATAGAAGCTATGATATTATACTATTGCCTGGTTATACTTTGTACGTGCCTGATTTTTTTTTAAATGTCAGATTACAAAATAAATAATAGATCTCAAATTACAGGATAAAGATAGTTTGCAGATAAGGATATTTCATACCCACTCTATGCACATGTGAGCACAAATACACATGCAACACATTCAAAGTTTCTAATGATATCATCGGAAGCCACAAGAGCAAAAAAGTAAGATATTTCTATGTTCATAAGACCGTCATGTAATTATAGCCTTTCACAAGTTTTCCTGCCCTAGCCTTATAATTCAGGGATATAGTTAGTAATTTTAGTGAGGAAATGTTTTTAGACAACCAATGCCTATGGGAACTTTATCAATTATTATTCCCCTTGTGGGGCACATTCTCTGACTGAACCAAAGCTACTAACTTCATTCATTTCTTGTGACAGTTGAAAAGTGTCTCCCAGTGTTGGTACCCACCACCAAAAAAAATTGCATTATTGTGTTGCTGTCATCAAAGCAGCAAGCAGCGTATCTTCTATGTAGTTTATTGTACTGTAATACAACAATTTTGAGGCATAGGAGGAAGACCATCTGTCAGAATCCATTTATATCACATTCATAAATGTATGTTTAAAACATTATTTCCCCCCCCCCCCAGATTCTGCCATCTTCCGAGGAAGGAGGAGCGGATGTGGATTCAGCCTGCCTTAGGTTATTTCAAAGACCAAGGGAAATCTTTTGAACTGGGGGAACAAAAGGGAGGATTAGGGAAGAAGGCATCTGGCCTGTGTCTCCATTTGAATCTGTAAAGGAAGAAGGCAATAACCGTAAAGATCCGAAGTTCCCTTTTTCCCACGAAAGGGATGACATGAAGTAAATGATGGGGGGCTGACCAAATGGGGTTGAGGGAAGAGGGGTTGAACCAGGAACTCTTTATAAAGTTTCAATCTGTAAAACAATACCAGGTCCTGTCTTGTATTTCCACAACCAAACATGTCCTAGTAAAAATTCCTTTTGGACTAGAACTGACTCCAAGAGTTTTTGTTTTCCTAAGACGTGGATTGGGGTGGGTCCTGACACCATCAACCAAGGCAATGGCCAGATAAAAGAAATTTGAGTCCAAGTCAGAAATGTAATTTGAGAAATTACATTTTACCCTCCCTAGTTTGCAAGATTCTGTTACTGTATCCTTATATTGTAATCTTACATTAAAATGTGTATTAACATTAATAATGTGAAGGATTAATCGTGGAACAACCTGCCTCCTGAAGCTATGGGTGATCCATCACTGGCAAAGAGATTGGACAATCATTTGTCTGGAATGGCATCAGGCTCCTGCTTGAGAAGGGGTTGGAATAGAAGACCTCCAAAGTCCCTTGTTATTCTATGTTCTAAAGGGTTTTTGGCTGGTCTCTGCAATCACAACCTGTAATGCAACACCGCCTAGCTAGTTGGTCTTTTCAGAAGAATCTTGGATCTTTTTGGCTTAAGTTGTACCCAATCTTGGCAAAGTGCTAAAGAATTTTAAATTTAAGTTGCTGTGAAATGGATGGCTAGACTTTAACCTGAATAAATGGGATTAGAGTGATATGTAAAACAAAAGACCATAACAAGGGAAAAGGGAATAGCAATGATGAAGAACTAGACCAAACACAGCCTGAACACCATATGGTGCCTACTGGTGTTTTTGCTTTCATAGAAGGCTGAATAAACCTTCTGTACTTACTTTTCTTTATGCACAAATTTCAGTTGGTCACTCTAATCCTGGAAGGCACAACATAATCCCCAAAGATTCAGGATTCTTCTGAAAAGACCAACCAGATGGGCAGCATTGCATTAGAAGTTGTGATCACCAAGCACCAGTCAATAATCCCTTTGTATGCCTTTGTAAAGAAGACATCTTTTCTTTGTAAAATGCACATCTATTTCACATTTCACAGATTTAGTCCTATATTCAATCACTGAGACTAATTTATGGTTAGTTGGTTAACCAACCCTCAAATCTAAGTTCCAAGATTTTGTCAGTTCAATGTAATTATTGTTTCCATTTTTCATTCTTGACTGTGGTAATCTTAAAACACTGTTTAACGTACTTGGCTTGTTGGACCATTGGAAAAATCACTTTTAGGAGTATGAATAGTTAAAAAGTTTTTTTTTTAAAAAATATATTTTATTGATTTTTTTGCAAGAACAGTCTTTAGTGTTTAGTGAACAGCATGTTGTCTGGGTTCATATATTTGAAAAAAAAAATCAATAATAATTATATAATTCCATGATCAATATATTAATTAATAGTATGTTTCCTTGATCTTCCCTTCTTCCAACGTTATTTTCCTTTGTCAACATTACATAAATACAATAATATTTTCAATATATACAAGGTTGGATATAAACATTTTTTGTTTATAACAATAGCATCCATATCATCATGTGAATTATATACTTGTCTGTGATACTATGTACAAATATGTATGAAGTGGAACTTGCACTATGACATTACAATGCATATTTTGCCACTTCAGCACTATTGTGATTAGGAACGGATGCTTTATATGCTAATAGATACTTTAGACATAGACACTGCCCTATAATAAAACAGCCTTTAATTTGTTAGAACAAATAATGTGTAACGCCTAGCATAGCCTAGAAACTTTATGCAGGGATTGGGCATTTCAAATTTTTAAAAAATATATTGTCTATAAACACATAGCAACTTATTTGTCAAGTACACTCCATAAGTAGACAAGGCAACAAGCAAACCAATAATTAGGACATGGAGGTAGCTGAGGCATAAACATTGTTGAAGTCAAGCAGATATCCTTCTTCTCTGTAACTGAATAAGGCAGAAAGTTTTAGAACCCTAAGTATACTTCTATGAATGAAGAAAGGCAGAAGCAGATATTATGCATTATGCATTAGTCAACCACATTATAGAATGGCTCTGAGCATATTCAAAGAATCAACATTATTCCTTTGAAGACTCACCATTGTGCTTGTATGTGTTTTTTTGTGACCATGAATATAGTTTTGAGCCATCTTTAAATGTTACTTGTTCTCTGGAAGTCTACCTAAAGTGCTTCATACTTTATTATGTTGTCTGAATTTGAAACTGGGTGTCTTGAAAAACCCGAAAAGATTAATAATAATAATAATAATAATAATAATAATAATAATAATAATAATAATAATAATAAGTTGGAAGGGACCTTGGAGGTCATCTAGTCCAACCCCCTGCTCAGGCAGGAAACCCTATACCATTTCAGGCAAATGGCTGTCCAGTCTCTTCATAAAAACTTCCAGTGTTGGAGCATTCACCACTTCTGGAGGCAGGTTGTTCCACTGGTTAATTGTTCTAACTGTCAGGAAGTTTCTCCTTAGTTCTAGGTTGCTTCTCTCCTTGACTAGTTTCCATCCATTTATGACAAAGAATACTAGGATATCTGATTCCCTGGCTGCTTAGAATAAAAAAAAATACCATAACAGCACTCTGAATGATGCCTGGAAACAGTCTGGCACTTTTATGGTTGTGATGCTCCCTTCTGTTTAAAGCTAACCTGAAGTGTTCTATATTAGCTGCAGTTTGTAAGCTCATCATGATCATTGCTTCTTAAGATTCTCAAGATATGAATGAGATTTGTCACGTGCTCGTCTTTGAGAAAAGGCTAAAATGGATGTGTTCAGAAAAACACAAAGAAAGCTCTGTAGGCTTTAGCTGCAGTTGAGCAGATGGGTACTAGATCACACTGAAGATACAGATTCTTCATCCAACTCACTATATAACATAAAATACTATCAAAGCTGTCACATCCTGGAAGATCAAGTGCTATGCTGTATCCTAGGAGTGAGTCATTTTTCTCTAAAAGGAAGATTGGATTATGGTCTACAGTTAAATAAGGTTGTTCTGGTATCTAAGGGCTCATTCAAAATAAACTTGACATCAGTTTTCTTGGGACAGACAGACTCAATTGGTAATACATGGAGAGCTAAAGCAGATGATATAAGAAGTATACAACCTAATAATGGCTAATAAAAGGTAAAGGTAAAAGTTCCCCTGCACATGCGTGCTAGTGTTTCTGACTCTAGGGGTCGGTGCTCATCTCCGTTTCAAAGCCGAAGAGCCAGCGCTTGTCCGAGGACGTCTCCGTGGTCATGTGGCCGGCATGACTGGACACCAAAGGCGCACAGAATGCTGTTACCTTCCCACTGTAGTGGTCCCTATTTTTCTACTTGCATTTTTACGTGCTTTCAAACTGCTAGATTGGCAGAAGCTGGGACAAGTAACAGGCGTTCACTCTGTTACGCGGCACTCGGGATTCGACCCGCCAAACTGCCGACCTTCTGATCGACAGGCTCAGCGTCCTAACCCACTGAGCCACCGCGTCCCATAATAATGGCTAATACTAATAGCCTAATACTAATTGCTAATACTAATAGCCTCATTGTCCATGAAGTTACCTTACATATTTGAAATGGAAAAAAAAAGGATTTCTAAATAAATATGTCTTGGTATTTAGAAATGAAGTTCACATTATTATGTGTCCTAGTATACTTAATTCAGGAATAGCTATTCTGAATTTTTCTTCTTAGTTACATGCAACATACAGTACTCCACTAATCTCACAACTGTAAGTTGCAGGCTTTTAAATTGTATTTTAATTTATATTATTTTAGATTTTGAATGACTGCTTGCATGGTGCTTTCACCATGTTTTATTCTTTTTTATATGTTTTTATTCAACTGGTTTCTTTTAATGTATTTTATAGTAAACTGCTCAGAGAACATCTGCTATTGGGTGGTTTAAAATTAATAAATAAAATAAAAAATAAAATAGGTAACAGTTACTCAGGATATTTTTGATATCAACAACAAAAAGTTCATACAGAAGAGAGAGCAGGTACATGTTAGGCTTCACTGTTCTGAAAGTTCAAATTCTTTAAAACTGCTACTCAAAATCAGGTATTCATTACAAATGGCTACTTCATAATATGTTTAGGAACCCATCCAGAGGGTAGACATCATGACTAGGGAAGAATAATTTATTTTTCAGCATCAAAGATTTCTATTGCAATAAAATGACAATATAACAAATATCTATTTTCTGTACTTGCAGATTATTTAAATTATTTAAAAGAAACAGACTAAACAAAAGAGGAGGTGGAGTTGCTCTCTATATAAGAAATAACTTTATCTCTACAGAAATACTGTAGAGCACAACAATGATGAAAACTGTAAACTTGAAAGCATTTGGGTCAATATAAAAGGGGGGGGAAATGACATTGCCATAGGTGTATACTATAGGCCGCCCAACCAAGCAGAGGAAATAGGTGAACTTTTTGCTAGTCAGTTAACTAAGGTATGTAGGAAGCACATCACAATAGTAATGGGGGACTTTAATTACCCTGATATCAACTGGGAGACAAATTCTGCAGCAAGTGGAAGATCTAACAGATTCCTGACAAACCTAGCAGACAACTTTGTCTCCCAAAAAGTAGAGAAGGAAACTAGGGGATTAGCCATATTGGATTTAATTCTCAGTAACAGAGATGAAATGATAGAAAGTGTCGAAGCCACAGAAACCTTGGGGGGAAGTGATCATGCAATATTGGAATTCAACATTCTGGAGGCACAAGCCAAACTAGAGTCTTGGACTTTAAAAGAGCTAATTTCAATAAACTTAGAGAGACCTTGGGAAGAATTCCATGGATGAGAATCCTAAAGGGGAAAACAACTCAAGAAACTTGGGAAATTTTGAAAAGTGAGATAATAAAGGCCCAGTCCAGCACAATACCAACAAAGAAGAAAAATAACAGCTTTCAAAAGAAACCAGCATGGCTGCATAAAGAACTCTCTGATAAACTGAAAGATAAAAAGGACAAGTATAAGAAGTGGAAAGAGGGGCACATAACTAAGGCAGAATATCAGCAAATAGCTTGTGCCTGCAAAGATGAAGTGAGAGAAGCTAAGGCTCAAAATGAACTAAGGCTTGCGACCAAAGTCAAAAATAACAAAAAAAGCTTCTTTCAACATATAAGAAACAAGAAAAAAGTTAAGGAAATGATTGGTCCATTAGTGGGGGAAAGTGGCAAGAAGGTGACAAGCAACAGGGAGAAAGCAGAACTATTTAACTCGTTTTTTGCATCTGTGTTTACACAAAGGGAAAAAACAGTCCAACCTACCAAAAACAGTGCCATAAAAAACAGAATAGAAATGCAAGTTAAGATAGGCAAGAAAATGGTAAGTGAGCACCTTTCCAGCCTAGACGAGTTCAAATCAGCAGGACCAGACGGATTACACCCCAAGGTTCTGAAGGAACTGGCAGACGTGATCTCAGAACCACTGAACTATATTTTTCAAAGATCCTGGAGCACTGGGGAACTACCAGAGGACTGGAAGAGAGCTGATGTAGTTCCCATCTTCAAAAAAGGGAAAAAAATAGATCCAGGAAACTACAGACCTATCAGCCTGACCTCAATACCTGGGAAGATTCTGGAAAAGATAATCAAGCAACAAATCAGCGAACAAAGTTATCACTAAAAGCCAACATGGGTTTGT
This sequence comes from Vipera ursinii, assembly GCF_947247035.1. Lineage (NCBI taxonomy): Eukaryota > Metazoa > Chordata > Lepidosauria > Squamata > Viperidae > Vipera > Vipera ursinii. The sequence continues at coordinate 64,112,204 of NC_139512.1, forward strand.
CAAAAACAGATCATGTCAGACAAAACTTATTGCATTCTTTGACCAAGTGACAAAACTAGTGGACCAGAGGAATGCTGTAGATATAATTTACTTGGACTTCAGTAAAGCATTTGATAAAGTAGATCACAACCTACTACTTGATAAGATAGAAAAATGTGGGTTAGATAGCATCACCACCAGATGCATTCGTAGCTGGCTGACAGGCCGTACTCAGCATGTGGTCCTCAATGGAACTGCATCTACATGGAAGGAAGTGTGTAGTGGGGTGCCCCAGGGCTCTGTTCTGGGCCCAGTGTTCTTCAACATCTTCATCAACGATTTGGACGAGGGGATAGATGGGGAACTCATCAAATTTGCAGACAACACCAAGCTGGCAGGAATAGCTAATACTCCAGAAGATAGGCTTAAGATATAGGAGGATCTGGACAGACTCGAACACTGGGCACTATCTAACAAAATGAAATTCAATTGTGAAAAAAGTAAGGTTCTACATTTAGGCAGGAAAAATCAAATGCACAGGTATAGTATAGGTGGTACCTTGCTCAATAGTAGTAACTGTGAGAGAGATCTTGGAGTCCTAGTGGACAATCACTTAAATATGAGCCAGCAGTGTGCTGCAGCTGCCAAAAAAGCCAACACAGTGCTAGGCTGCATTAACAGAGGGATAGAATCAAGATCGCATGAAGTACTAATACCACTTTACAATGCCTTGGTAAGGCCACACCTGGAATACTGCATCCAGTTTTGGTCACCACGATGTAAAAAAGATGTTGAGATTCTAGAAAGAGTACAGAGAAGAGCAACAAAGATGATTGGGGGACTGGAGGCTAAAACATATAGGGAACGGTTGCTGGAATTGGGTATGTGTAGTTCGTTAAAGAGAAGGGTGAGGGGTGACATGATAGCAGTGTTCCAATATCTCAGGGGCTGCCACAAAGAAGAGGGAGTCAAGCTACAAGGAGAAAAGCAACCTAGAACTAAGGAGAAACTTCCTGACAGTTAGAACAATTAACCAGTGGAACAACCTGCCTCCAGAAGTGGTAAATGCTCCAACACTGGAAGTTTTTAAGAAGAGATTGGCCAGGCACTTGTCTGAAATGGTATAGGGTTTCCTGCCTGAGCAGGGGGTTGAACTAGATGACCTCCAAGGTCCCTTACAACTTATTATTATTATTAAGAGATGCTGTACTCTATATTTTTACATCTTCAGATGTTTTCAGCAGTTTCCCTGTTGTTGAAGTCCATATGATACTAGGCTTTTAAAAGCAAACATGCTAACTAAACAAAGCAATGGATCGATTAACAATGATTGGGTCAATCTGTATTTTCTGCAAATGACCTATAAAAATGAGATGTGTGTAAACAGAACTCTAGTATGAAAATTTATTTTTCAATAAAATATTATTTTCACCAACTGCTTTCTAAATAATGTGAAATAACCTATTTTCGTTGTGGCTGACTATCTATTCTATCTTCTTTACACATACAGTACTTATAGTTACTGCACTTTCTGCAATTATTATGTTCGTTCAAATCTGTGTAAATTTTTCTAACCCTGTATGTTTCTTCCTCATGTTTACTTAAGATATACATCATATCTTCCAAAATATGATAACCTGTCTATGCCATAACTGTAGAAATATGCAATTAGGAAAAGCCAATGGCTAGAAATCTTTCTGTATTCATTGAGAATCACATAATTTGTAAAAACAGTGTCAACTAAGACAGTGATAAATGCAAATTACAAAATCTTACAGTTTCTCTTTATTATGCAATTATATTGTTGCTAAACTGTGTAATTTCAGAATTCAGAAAGGTAAATTATAAACTTAAGCAGTTTCCAATAATGAAAATTAAAATGGCTGTATTAAAAAAAACTGCAAAGGAAAAAAAAACCCTAATAAATAGCTGTTCTGTCAGTAAGAGAGCACATTTCAGATATCTATTATCTTCAGAAACAGTTTTACCATATGATGTAACTATTTATCTAGACAGTCTATTATAAACAAACAGAAATAAACTTGTATCCAGCAAAATTTCAGCTTTGTGAATTGGCTACTTAGAATGAACGTATTGTGAAAGATTTAACAGTATGACATAATGACCTTAGTGACCAATAAACAGAGAAGGAATTTGGCAGCATCTAAATGCCACTTGACATACATTTACACAGCGGAAAACAACAGATTTGATTGATTACTGGGCAGTTCTCATTTGACAGTCATCCTTAATGAGCCAGTTTTGCAGAGAAATGCATAAAGGGTTCCTGTATAATCTCTCCACCTTTATAGTCTTCAAGGGTATTAATCAAAAAGCTTTTCTCACTATGTTTCATTATTGTGAGATTAGTTTCAAGCTGATAAAAATGCTGATATACTACATTCACTGTGGTTACCTACCCCAAACATTTTGATTGCAAACACAGGAAGAGAAAAAAACAACAACAGAGGGGACAAACAATCCTTTGAGGCATTACATTTATTAAATTCTCCAGGTTTGTTTGCATGGCTGCCTTCTTGAATTAGTTTTTCTGTTTTAAATTAACTAAGTGTCGACATACTAGAAACTGTTTAATTTACCCAATGGTAGCTTTGTCCATTGCTAAGTATGCTAGTGAACATTCATAGTTCTAGGGACAGGGTGAAGATGGAAGGTGATGTCAGAGAAATATGTTCAGTTGGGCAATTCTCTCTTCCCAAAATAGTGACATTATTCATAGCTGCCCTTTGGGAAGGTTCTCAGAAGAGAGAGGAGGCAGATAAATGAGAAACCTAGTTCCGGTGTGTCCTTTCTTCTTAAAGGGAATGCAAACAATCCTAGAAATATTTTCTTTATATATTTTGATATAACGGTTACACTATACTTACTTACAATTATTTGCATTCTTATAAAATAACAGAATAATAGAATAATAGAGTTGGAAGGGACCTTGGAGGCCTTCTAGTCTAACCTCCTGCTCAGGCAGGAAACCCTATACCAGGGGTAGGCAACCTTGGCTCTTTTATGACTGGTGATATCCACGAGTCATAAAACAGCCAAGGTTGCCTACCTCTGCCCTATACCATTTCAGACAAATGGTTTTCCAATCTCTTCTTATAAACCTCCAATATTGCAGCAACCACAACTTCTGGGGGCAACTGATTAATGCTCTAAGACACAGATGTCAAACTCGCGACGTCATGTGACGTAGCGCAATGTATCGGGATGGTTTTGCCATTGCCGGCAATGGGGTGGGTGTGGCTTTTGGATGACGTGTCTGGCCCGCGGGCCGGCAGTTTGACACCCCTGCTGTAAGAGAATTTTTATCTAAAAAACTGAAAAATACAGGTAGTCCTCACTTAAACAACTGCCCTGTTTAGTGACCACTCAAAGTAATGATGGCGCTGACAAAAATACATTCTGATGGATCATCACACGATTACTGCAGCATCCCTATGGTCATGTGATCAAGGTTTGGATGCTTTGCAACTGGCGGGTGCCTATGACTATCACAGCATCCCATGGTCACGTTACCATTATTTGCACTCTTCACAGCTTCTGGTAAGCAGAATCAATGGAGTATCCAGTAGTAAAATCGCAAATTATGGCCATATGATGTCTTGCTTAATAACCCCATCACTTAGCTACAAAATTGCCGATCCCTATCTGGTCATTAAGTGAGGACTACCCGTAAAGAATTGTAGTAAAGAATAAGTCAATCAAAACTTACTGGGACCAACAAAAAGGGCCATAATAATAATAAAGGACACTGAGTGGTTTGAAAGAGTCTTCTGTGCCATTTCCAACTGTGCAATTTCCATCCTTGGTTTCTTTATTTGGTCCCCAGACTGTTGGCTTTTAAGAAAGGCCAATATTCTAAGCAGCTTTTAAACTACTTGGCCACAGCAAACTTACTTTTAAAACAGAGCACTCAGCCTAGCAACTCAACAACATTTATGCCATTGTTTACCATGGTGATAATGTGAAAGGTCCCTTTCAGTGCATTCAGTGGAAGAAATATATTGAGATGTTCTAAATACTACTTCAAGATGAGAGTATGGAAGATATCTAATATATAGATGAAAACTTCTTCACTCTTTGTTTAGCCATCCCATTTTTTTTTGGGGGGGAAGGGAATATTTCATTTTTTTTTAATCACAGGGAGGCCCAGTTGCAAATGCTGGTGGAGAGATGAGTATGTGGATGTTGGATATCTCCATGGATGCTAAGTAACCGGTTTCCAAAGTCAGAGAAGACCCGTCTTATTTTTTTTATGGGTGGAATGGAATGTGTGAATGATCTTGGGGAATGAGGGAAAGAAAAACTGCCTAGGAAGCAATCAGACAAGAGAGGCAGGAACCCACAGTGGCTTACTGGTCAGAGAAAGAAATTCAGGAAAGGCCTGCCCTAATTGATCAGGTAAGGTGGCACCTTCCGACTTGCAAGATTCCATTAATGTAGCCTTTCAGTAAAGAAGAATTGGCTCACCTTGTCATGTTTCCTAATAGTTTTACCTGGGAGGGCTGACAGTGAGGTAGCACTTAGTTCTCAATGTCACCATAATCTTCTGGGTCCTCATTTAACACTCTAAGGGGTACAGAGCATGCTCCTATGCTTTTTGAGGAAGAATCCGTACAGAGATAGACAGACATACACATGCCTGCCCCAGTAATTGATGGGGATCTATACTTTTTTTTAAAATTACAAAAGCATCCTGGCATTTCAAATGCATTAGTATTTTGGATGCTTAACAAAATTTGGCTCTTTACTGTAATTCCATTAAAAGATGGGGAACGTTATTGTATATCAAGAAGCAAGATCATCACCGGTGTGATAATAGAGCCAATCATAGAATTCTCCAGATTTTCAAACTGCAGATAATGGCAAATCTTGGGGGTGAATTTGGAGGTTGTACTCTATCCCTGGAAGTCAGAGAAACTACTCAGTTGATTATTTCTGGATTCTGCCAGTACTGCTAAAAATTAGCCTGGTAACTTGAAGTAACCTGGTGACAGTTTCTTTTTCTAAAGCTTTTCTTAAACAAGGAAGATAAACCACGCAGATTATAATATCTGGAATTCTTTTCAGCCCTTTAACTACTGGTGGCCATAGGAACCGTCTATATTTTCCCTCGAGTAATGAAGAAATGGGCATCTGCTTTTGTCTGCAAGTTCTCTTTTCCCTTTAACATATATGTGCATCCTTGGATTGTATATCTGTACTGGAAAGCACAGGAAAGGTTGGGTATATTTTTCTCACCTTGAGGTGACTGTTCCAGATTTCACCTTCACATGTACAAATTAAGAAATTAAAGACAGAATTGCAATCCACACAATTAATAAGCGAATTTCTAGAACTTGAGAAATAGCTAGTAAATTTTGCAGAGGGCAGTTTTACACTAACCAGCCAGCAAGGCACAGGGCTACAATGTCAGGTACCTCAGTGCCAATTACATTATTACCATATTTTCCCCAAAATAAGACCCAGTCTTATAATTTTTTTTGCTTCCAAAAGAGGCACCAGGTCTTACTTTAGGACTGCCCCGACACCTGTTGCACTGATGCCTGAGTTCTGCTGCAGCTGCTTGCGGCCGCACACCACATGACGCATCCCACTACTTCAGCTGATCACAACAGCAGGCCACATGGCTCATCATGCTGATTACGCTGCAGCCGCAGCTTATGGGCGCGACCAATGTGATGAGCCTTATGGTTTCCTGTGATGAACGGTGGCACCAGCATGATCAGTGTGATGCTCCATGCAGCCTCCTGCCACGAGCGGCGGTATCGGCGTGATCGGGGTGATGTGCCGCATGGCCTCCTGCTGTGAGTGTCAGCACTGGCATGATCGGCACCACAAGCCATGCGGCATCTTGCTGCGAGCAGTGGCCTCCTGCCACAACTGGTGGCAGTGACGCGATGCACCATGTGGCATGCAGCTGCAAGCAGCTGCAGAAATACTCAGGCAGCAGCAAGACAAATGTTGGAGGATGGGAAGCTTGGCTGCAGTGTTCCTAAAGTGGGTAAGGGGCGTGTGGGCAGCTCCATCCCCACACCCCCACCCTAGCTTGATTTTTACACATGAGCCTCGCCCCCAAAGTAGGGCTTATTTTTGAGGTAGGGCTTATATTGGGCGCACGTGTAAAAATCAAGCTATGGCTTATTTTCAGGATAGGCCTTATATTTTGGGAAACACGGTAGCTAAGAAATTCCAGGCATGTGTTTGGATTAACCCACAATTTCGCTCCTTTTCCTGTTGCTGCTTTTTTCAAGCAAAAGCAATTTTTTTCAATTACAGGAATCCCAGGGCCATGTCTGCGGACACCAAGTCTTTGGTTCAGGTAGGAAAATGTCTTTAAGATCATTTTTCTTGCCATATCCTCCAAGTGAACCTGCAACATATTATATTAGTAATTTTCAAATACTTGGCTAATTTAAGCATGCTGGCTGGGGAATTCTGGGACTTGACATCCACACATCTTAAAGTTGCCAACTTTGAAAAAGATTGGAGTAGCAAAACCTGTACCACAGTTATAGGCTATAATGCATCTAAGAGGACTCTTTTGTGGTTTAATTCACAAAATATTGGTAGTTTTTGCCTAATGACTAATTGCTTAGCGACTGTTCCAGAGTTCTGATAGTGGCATTTCCCCATGGTGACATGACCTCATTTCAGACACTTGATAACTTTTATTTTATTTTATTATCATTTTATTATTTATTTTATTACTTTATTTTTTATTATTTTATTTTATTTTATTTTATTATTTTATTTTATATTATTTTATATTATATTATTTTATTTTATTATTTTATTTTATTTTTTATTTTATTTTATTTTATTTTATTTTATTTTATTTTTTTATTTTATTTTATTTTATTTTATTTTATTTTATTTTATTTTATTTTATTTTATTTTATTTTATTTTATTATTTTATTTTATTTTATTTTATTATTTTATTTTATTTTATTTTATTTTATTTTATTTTATTATTTTATTTTATTTTATTTTATTTTATTATTTTATTATTTTATTTTATTTTATTTTATTTTATTATTTTATTTTATTTTAGTTTATTTTAGTTTATTTTAGTTTATTTTATTTTATTTTATTTTATTTTATTTTATTTTATTTTATTATTTTATTTTATTTTATTTTATTTTATTTTACGGCTGATTGCAGCATTCCACAATCATGCAACCATTAGTTATGACATGTTTTGCCAGTTTCATAAACACAAAAAAATGCCCATAGGAGTGAATGGACTCACTTTACATCCCCATGTCTGCTTTACCACAGCAACTTCAAAGACAGCAAAGTCCACATTCTGGACAGAGAGGACCACTGGTTTGAAAGAGGGGTCAAAGAGGCCGTCTACATTAAAATTGAACATCCCTCTATCAACATAGGGGGAGGGATACAACATTACTTATCTCCTGTTTACAACACAGTCCTTTCAGGTTCCACATCTATTTGCTCTATTCAGGTGACCTTGAGGGCACAGATAAACCTCCAAGTGGCCTCAATGACTCTCAGAGAGACTGATAACAACCAGATGATAGCAAGGAATATAAACCCTTCCATTCTCCACATTCAGTCAGAACTGAGGAAGTTTCTTGGATGAGAAGCAAAATATCTTGAAGGAAAAACAGAAAGTCCAAATGCCTTTTGAAAAAGTACCTTTGGGACACCTAAGTAATTCTGCCTGCTAACTGCAGCTCTGGTCATGCAAAGGGTATAACCATAAAAAAAAAGATTCAGAATCTGGCCAAGGGTCAAATATGAGTTTTTTGTTTATTCTTTCAATTAAAATACAGTTAGTACATAGAAAAAAAAAGAATCCTGATGAAAGTTGCCTTCCTATATTAAGAATTCCCTTGAGGAAAATATTCAGAAGGAATTGCAGAAACAAAAAGGGCAGAAGCATTCACTGAATCCTGGGAATGGAGGCAAGGTGGAGTCTTTGGCGCTCTCAGTGTTCACTGATGATGTTACCTGGTTGGGTAATGAAACACCTGCAAGCAAAAAGCAAATTCCGAGAGCACCAAAGACTCCAAAGTTCAGCCCTGAGCTACATATATTCTCTTCTTTTGAAAGGAAATAGTATTATGCTTGCTCTTCCCTGACTCACAAGAGTATGAGGGGAAGGGAGAAAGAACACAACCAGACTTACAAGATTCTGTTAATATAGCCTTTCTCAATAAAGTATAGTGTTAGTTTACTCAGCTCAGCAAAGCTTTGTTGAGTCTTCTTTGTGTGTTAAAAATGCCTTGTTATTCTAAAGTTCTTGGGTCACCCTTCTGCACTTGCTTATTTAGCAATACCACACCCAGACAGTGGACCTTCCTGGCTACTGTAGTTTGTTTGCCACAGACAGCCGGCTGCTTAGAGCTTGGTCTCCCTGCCCATTATGAACACTTTCTGTATTTAGTCGTCAGCTGGAAATACAGTAACCATGCCAGCTATTTCAAAAGAATAACATGGCACAACTGCCTTCTTTCAGATTTTTGTAAGGAAGCTCAGACTGCGGTTTCCATAAAAGGCACTGTTTAAGAGGCGATAATTAGAAACCGTTTGCCAGCATTTTCTTGAAAATATTAATGTATTTTGTTATATAATATTTTATAATCTGAAGTTGGCAACCTTGACTCAGAAAACAAAATATATCACTGTTACTACAAAAATGAAATATTGCCCAAATGCAGTATCAGATTATTTCTTGACAGAAAAATTTCTAGCCATTGGCCTTTCCTAATTGTATATTTCTACAGTTATGGCATAGACAGGCTATCATATTTTGGAAGATATGATGTATATGTTAAGTAAACATGAGGGAGAAACATACAGGGTTAGAAAAATTTACACAAATTACTTGGTGTTTCTTTAACATTTGAATGACAAAAAATTATTCATTTCGTTATTTGATTAATCTTGGCACCTTTTCCCAAAGGCTTCAGGCACACATTACAGTGAGACCTGATCACAGATAATGACTTTACCTCATGGAAGCAGAAAGTATTGCAGAATCTCACTGAAGAAACATAGCTTCACCTCCCTTCCTTTTTCCCTTCTTTATTAAGATTAATGACTAGGATGTATATCAATCTGTAACTTGGATTGAACATTTTAAGCCTCCCATAGATGCATGATTAAAAACAGATGTCTTAGGACCAAGTCATAAATGCATAAATAGCTACATCATAAAGAACTTCACTCAAAATATAAAACAGAACAAATCTCCAGATAACAGGATAATATACACCACCCAAAAGAAAAGAAAATCAGTAGACATGGCATGAGGTTCCCATGCCCAAGTTAAATTGCATCATAACAATTATTTGGTAACTGATTGGAATAAAGTCTCTCTCTCTCTCTTATCTCACAATTTAAAATGAGAGATTTATAACAACAAAGAGAAGACAGAAATATAAAAGAACAATGTAGTTAAGGATTCAACACCACATCAAGTCAGTATTAATTTCTTAAAATTCTGCTTAAAACAAAGCTTGGGGTGTATTTAAAGTCTGTATGTGTCGTGATATGCCTTCTCCATATCCAAAAGAATGGGAAATTTTCTTTTCTGGTTGCTTCACTTTTATGCCACATACATCCAAAACCTGGCCACTAATGACTGAAATCATTAATTTTTTTCAAGTTAAAAGTTCCACCCAACTCAATTGTTATCTACTTTAACATTTCTACAGTGACACCATCTACATCTGCAGTTTTCTTACTTTTCAAACCTTTGCAGTATTTATGGCTTCTCTTTTATCATTTTTTCTTGGTCATTAACATTTACAGTATTTCTTTAAACTCTAGTCTTCAATATATTGTATCGGTATCATATAATACAATTCTCTATCTCTGTCTCTGTCTCTGTCTCTATCTCTATCTCAATCTCTATCTCTATCTCTATCTCTATCATCTCTATCTCTATCTATCTCTACCTCTATGTCTAATATTTCTTCCAGCTTTCTGTTACTTCATTTTCATCCCAAACCATTTAATCACTCTTAGTTTTACTTATAATTTTTAATTTTATTAACACTGGTGGAAAACCCTTGTTTTGGACCTTCACTATTTCTAAAACAATCAAATATTTTTTTAACTTTTAAAAATCTGATCTTATCTTGTTTTCTTTGATTACATTATTGACAAATGATACATTATCTTGCTTTCATTTGTTCTCAGGGATTGTGCCCTTATGTGTATGCAGTTTTACTCTCCCACAGCCTCTTCTTTCATGTTTTTCATTGTGCAGCTTTTTTCATATTACCTGTTAGAGAAACTCTCCAAACCTCTGTGGCATTTTTGTCACTGAGTTCCAAACAGCTTCCATATCCTTCTTCCTTATGTCTACTTTCCATAATTCTGTTGAAAGACTAATCTATTTTGTCTTCTTTCAGTCATTCTTTCAATCTAATTTATTTCTCTTCTTTGCTTTTTCTCTTAGTCCATATTTTTTCATAATATCCATTCTACATAATAACAAATAATAGTCTGTCCCATGTTCACATGTACACCCAAATCCCATTTTTACCCAAAGGCCAGCTTTTCTCAAAGCATGCTCATGATATTTTCTGCAGAGTAGGATTTCTGGTCTAGAGAGTAGCCTATTGTTGGCTATCATGAGCCATGGTGGCACAGTGATTAGAATGTAGTACTGCAGGCAGTTCGATCCTTAGCGGCTCAAGATTGACTCAGCCTTCCATCCTTCTGAGGTCGCTAAAATGAGGACCCAGATTGTTGGGGGCAATATGCTGACTCTGTAAACCACTTAGAGAGGGTTGTAAAGCACTATGAAGCGGTGTGTGTGTGTGTGTGTGTGTAATTTGTGGGTGTGTGTAAGTGCTATTGCTATCATTCTATCAACATGGATGTACACGCAGTATACTGACACATACATTCAATATTATGTGCTTTATTTCTTTTAATGTTGACTTCAAATAGGCTATTATGTAGTACTGAAAATACAAAGAGGGGTCAGACAGGGATGTATTCTGTCTCCATTGTTGTTCAATATCTACACTGAGTCAATCTTCAATGAGGCACTGGAGAACATTGATGCTGACATCAAAGTAAATGGTGTTTGGATCAACAACTTAAGATATGCTGACAATACAGTTCTGCTTGCCAGTAATCATGAAGACCTTCAGCTCCTCATCAACAGAGTCACAGAAATATCTGGAAAATACGGCTTGAAGCTTAACACTTGAAAAACCAAGATCGTGGTTGTCAGCAAACAACCCGTTAATTTACCACCAATAAATTCAGAAGGAATACCATTAGAAAAAGTTGAAAGGATCATGCACCTCGGTTCTAATGTACATGAAAGATGGGACATTACCACTGAAGTAAAGACAAGGATAGAGAAAGTTCAAACAGCATTCTTCAAAATGAAAAAGGTCTGCAGTCATGACATAAGCCTAAGGTTGAAAATCAGGCTTGTCCGATGTTATATTTTTTCTATCCTGCTCTATGGAGTAGAGAGTTGGTCTCTGACAGGAGGCCACCTGAAGAGACTAGAAGCATTTGAAATGTGGATTTACAGGAGGCTGTTACGTATAAGCTAGGTTGACAAGATCAGAAATGAGGAGGTGATAAGCCACCTGGGAAAGCCAATGGAAATCATCAAAACAATTAAAAAACAAGTTAGAATATTTTGGACATGTGATGCAGCACCCAGAAAAATATGGCATACTCCATTTAATCCTCCAGGGAAAGATTGAAGGCAAACAAGGTCCAGGCAGAAGAAGAACATCATGACTTCAAAATCTAAGGGACTGGTTTGGACAAAACTCAGCAGCGCTGTGCGGCTGCTGATAAAAACAGGATTCCCAACATGATTGCCATATAACAGATATGGCACAAGAAGTAGTAGAAGAAGAAAATTTTCAATTAATTCTGATAAAAATACAAATTAAAGCTCTCCTGGAGTTGTCTGGAAATTGATTATTTTCATTGAGACACATCCCAGGAATTGTTTCTGTTCCTTAACCTGCACTGCTTAATATACTTTCAAATACTTTTAAAAGGGAAAATGTAGTTAATCAAGATGATTTCTGTGGTGAATGATTAACTCTCTACCACTCCAAAATCCCCATTCAATTATCTTTGTTTGTCAGTACACAGTACTCATTTCTCATCTTTTCTCATCTTCTCATCTTTCCTACTATCTTCTCCTATTGCTTTCTTATGATTTATCCATTGTTGTTTGTAACTTATGATTAATAATTGTAACTATGATCTATTACTTGCTGTTTATGTGTACATTGTGAACTTACGTATCAGAGACAAATTTTTTGTTTGTCCGATCACACTTGGACAATAAAGAATCCCATCCCATCCCATCCCATCCCATCCCATCCCATCTCATCCCATCCCATCCCGTCCCGTCCCGTCCCGTTCTGTTCTGTTCTGTTCTATTCTATTCTAATTTATCTTGCATGAAGAAGCATTTGGTATGGGTGGGAAACCACTTGAACACTAGTTTCTTTTCTTTGTTTGTTTGTAGGATGAAATTAGTGCTACATTTAATTCTTAAAACCTTAATTTATGTCTTTCTCTGTGAATGACCTTTCAAATATTTTTATTTTTTAAAATATCCATGGGTATTGGAAGGCTGATAACTCATAGGGATTTGAGTAGCCTTAACAAATCCAATGAAATAAATAAATGCATACATAAGTAATTTGAGTGATTCATTAATATTTTAATAAAGGGAGTCTTCACTGCTCTGTACAAGGTCCACTGTAACAGAATACAGAGACGGAAAGGAAAGAGAAAACAAAACAAGCATACAACAATATAGAGTACTTCCCATTTTTTTTCTGCTTTTATATTCAATTTCCTTCCCTGCTACTGACTGAGATGCAAAAGAACTAATTTTGCCACCTGCATGTTAAGAGAAACTATAGTTAGGAGAGAGAGACAAACAACAGCGAGAGACTTTTTGTGATATTTCTGGAAGCATCAGGCTAGCCTTTGTGGAAACAGTGTAATGCAGCAGAGGAGTTCCTGCCCTGATTGAGCGCAGTGTTCCCTATGTTGTTATTTATTTTTTATTTTTTTGAAAAACAGGTGCTTATGGTGTCTTTGCTGAGCTGGCAAGCTGGCAGACAACTATGCGTTGCAGGAAAAACAAAATAGGTCTGGTAATAACAGATTTGGTGGCGGAATTATCCTTTTTTAAGGTTAAAAGAGGAACCAAATTTTAGTGTATATCAACCGTACATGTAATTATCATTCCAGTTGTAAATAAATATATCCTCATGGTGGTTAGAAAAGGGTGTCTCTTTGTGAGGATCTCATTTCTTCAAGTGAAAATATGGACAATAATAAAGCTGACTTTTCTGTCATCAGCTGTCAACATACAGCCGTTTTTAAAAGCCACACAGCCTTGTTGATGCCATGTGAATTTCTCAGTAACCTCTGGATTTTTTGCTTTCTGAATTGATGCTTTTAGCGGAAGCTCTTCTTCTATATGCCTACCCATTTGTGGATTTGAGTACCATTTTCAGTTTATTAACACCACAATGATAGATCTCTGCCTTATCCTAATTATACATAATAACCTACTAGGACATAATGTCCCTTCTATCATCTGCACGTATTTGTGAAGCTGAGAACCAGAACCAAAACCATGAACTTGCAAGCAAGGAATATTGCAGCTTCAGTTAATCTATTGCATATGTGAATGAACCATTCAAGGTCAGATGAAATATTCAGATAACTTTCCCCCATTATTCCAAATGTAATGTCATTAGAGATGGCAAATCAGAGCTGATCTGTCTAATACTTTCGTCCACATCCAAGAATTTCATGGAGTGATTTTCTATCCTGGTGCTATATTCCATACAAACAAATAATTAAAATGGATTTATCACATTATATGATCACTCCTTCCACCTAAACACTGTTAGCAGCAGAAGAAAACACTTCATGCAGATTGTAGTTCAGATGTCAATTGTTTGTAGATTCAGGTTATTAGGATGGGAAATTACTATTCAAGAAGGATCTATGACAATTCGCCACAGCCAACTCACTGCGGGCAACTTGTTGCAGCTAACTTGCCGTGGTCAACTTGCCGTGGTCAACCTGCTGCAATACAACTTGCCACAGACAACATGCTGCAGGACAAGAGTTACACTAATATCAAAGAAATAATGGAATAGAATCCTTGAAGAAAGGATGCAAAAGGGGAGAACAGAATGAAAGGTGAATGGCAAAAATTTAAATATTTATTTATTTATTTATTTTAAATAATTAAATAGAATGGTTAAATTGTCCTGCAGCAAGTTGTCCCATGGTGAGGTGGCAGCAAGAGCTGTCCCATTCTGCCTGAAGAAGTACAACTGTAAAAGATTATTTAGCCCAAATTATCATGTTATCAGAAATAAAGGGATTTATATGCAGCTGCTTATAGAAGAAATAAGGCAACAGTTTTTGTCATAGCGGTCGACTTATGAAACCTAATTGGGATCCGGATTTCCATTGGTAAAAAAGGTGAGTTGTACTTGATTTTATGACTTCCCCCCTTGGTTATTAAGTGAATCACTGGAGTTGTTAAGTGACTCATCCAGTTGTTAAGTAAATCTGGCTTCCCCCATTGACTTTGCTTGTCAGATGTTGGCTGGGAAGGTCACAAATGGCAATCACATGAACCCAGGATGCTGCCTTCATTGTAAATACCTGCCTGTTGACAAGTACCTGGATTCTCATCACCTGACCATGGGGATGCTGTGATGGCACTAAGTGCAATGACTGCTAAGAAGTCACTTCTTTCAGTGCCATTGCAACTTTGAACCGTTGCTAAACAAATGGTTGTAAGTTGAGGACTAGCTGTAATTCATAAAAAGCCTGCATCAGCATTTCTTGCCTGGTCACCAAATGTATTGGATCAGAAGTCTAATAACTCAGAATGTTGTGATCAATTTGCCATGATGGAGAAGTTTTAAAAAGTATAAATGTTGGACAATATATCTGGATAAGACTAAAAGGGGGAAGACTGCATTAAAGAAACTAAACATGTTTTATTTTATCATCCACACAAGCAGCGTCAAATAAATGTTTCTGTGATGAGGATCCATGGTCAATGGGACTTTCCTAACTTCCAATGCATATGGAGACAAAAAAAATATGAAATGGTCTCACAGTTCTTTGGAAAACAGCCCAGCCACGTAGGACTAAATGGTCAGCAAACAACTGATAAAAAGATTGAGTGAGATGTTCTGAATGCTTTTCCTCCAATTGATCAGATTAAGCAGGCTTGTTTCGACCTATATATTGTCTGGGCTTGTTTCGACCTATATATTGGACCACAACAGTGTGTGATACCATTCATTCTACCCTCTCATTTTCACTGCTTTCGGTTCATGACTAAGTCTAACCAGTTGAAAAAAAGCTTTGAGTTTCTCAAGGATCGTTAGCCATTGTTTACCTCTTGGAATCATAAGTCAAGTGACAATCTAAGGAGAAAATGACAGAGACCTCTTTAGCTTTCCAAATAAATATAGCTTTCTTCCAAAAGACCAGTTCTAGTTTCTGTCATTAATGGTTTTCAATTCTAAGTATAATTTGATCTGAACTCTTTGAAAAAAAACCAGAACAGGATTATTTGTGTTTGATCATTTTAGGCAGTATTACATTTCCCATAATCTTTTGAAATCACTGACTTAAAATACCTTTTGTCTTCTATCTTCCACCTAAAATTAGGAATGCATTTTTACCTTTATTGTGCTGCTAATACTTTGGCTTGGCCTGTATTATCATTACACATTCCTATTTCTTTCTGTTTTCTTTTGGCTGCTGTGGTCTTGGAAAAGTATGACATTAAAACAGTGAAAACCCAAAACAAAACTTTTTACCATGTGTTTTTTTTTAATTGTTGGGTCACATGTTGTGACTTTAAAACCTAATGACCAAAATTGTGCAACAGAAGTTATAAATTAATCTGGTGTCACAAAGTATTGAGACTGAATATTATGGTTATTTTTAATCAGGGTGGCTTATGTTATCCTATATCTGCCACTGACTTCTTAGTAATGTCTTTTTCTATTTCATGTTGAGCAACAATGCTCTTTTTATGCATCAGGAACATAACAGCCATTACATGTTAACATAACTTTAATCAATAGCCAGACTGAACTAGTCTAGCAGAAAGCATAAAATTTTTTCATTGTATAGAGACATCTTGTTGACAGTACTGTGGAATATATTTAAGAAGTTCTAACAGAAACTACTTAAGACTTTGAATTGCATGATCCATATCTCCTCAGATTCTTTTCAACTATAATTTGTATGATTATCTGTTCCTGTTTGTGGCTAATTAATATTTTGTAGTACATCAAGCTAATCTGGATTTGAAGATTATGTGACCTCTCTATTTTATGCAAGTCTTTGCTGAATTGTAGCTTCAATGTATGCTTTTGTTGGGGTTAGAGACCAGTACTTATTTACATAAGTAATCTACTATAATTAAATAGAATACATATTTTGGGAATGTTTGGGAAGATATATCCTTGTCAATGTCCTATAAAAATAGCATGATGTAATAGGAGAGAAAAGAAGGCAGGACCTGGCAATAAACAATGTATGAATAAATTCTCCAACAATCTTCATGTGCTACAGTTTCAGTGGGAAAATATAATCCAGGAACTGGGATTCTGAAAAATTGTGTAAACAGCATGGAAGAATAAACAGAAACTTTGTAAATGGAGAAAACTATGAACTAGAACACTGTTTTGATAAACAAAGCCATCACTAGAACAAACACAAGTATCTGAATAATGGATACAAGTTCTAATCCAATCACAATTTCACTGGAATTCCAGATTATAGTAAAAAAAATAGTGCTAAAATCAAAATGAGATAGGGAAATAGAACGTTGTACAGAAAAGTAGATTCCATTTACCATCAAAAAATACCCTCCAAATTTTGGACGTGCATCAAGAAATCTAGTGCAGCTAGATTTATTGAGCTCGGCCTTTCTGAACATATATGGATATTTCAAAAAAGATGATCATAATATCTCAAATTGTCAAAATCAATGGCATCATTCTTATTTCAGCCCAATAGGTGGAATTAAAGAAGGATGTAATTCAACATTTGGAGGGCTGATCATTCATAATATCGTGAACCAGACTTTTGCATATGGTGGGTCATATAAAAGGTCTTGTTTGTCAGATCACTAGTTTGAATCTTGGCATTAATGATAAGCCCGTTCTGTCTTGGAGCAAATACTGGACCTTGCTTCTATTGGCATGAGTATGGAAGCAGAAGGAAAACAGCTAATAAATTTTCTAATATTTTTCAAAGCTGAGAGTAGTGTTTTGGCTGCTTTTTCCCCCCCCCCAAACAGTCCCAGTTAAAAGCTCCATAAGTATAAATAAGCAAAAATAACATAAAATATATAGTGAAATAACAGAAATTGTCATTTTTTCAACAATATGTCTTCACAAATGAAAAACATAAAGGCGTGAAAAACTGAGCCAAACATGTATTTGCTTTCTTTTTGGCTGAAGCTTTTTCTTTCTTTTTTCCCCCAAAAATTCCCTTTTGAAACTAACGGTAGCAAAGCCGATCAATTACTGTTACATTTCTCAACCTTACAATGAATTATTTATCAATCTTTCAGATGAGATTTTCAGATACATTTTCAGATCCTGCCCACTGACCTGTAAAATCTAAAGTAAATTCAGTTTGCATTAATTTGAATATGTGTGGAATATCCATTGCAATGTTGGCCTTTAATCAAATTAGGGAAATTTGTCTCCTGTTCAATTAAACATGACCAGAAGCGTCTCCTGGTATAGATTCTGCTACTCAACCTAACCAGCTCAGAGAAGACAAGTTTTGCATGCTCAAAGGTTGTCGGAACAGGAATCCCCAGCTGTTCTGGTTTCAAACCCATGTACTGTAAATCCAAATGACCTCTTGAATAGGAACTCTACAAGATCTAGAAGCTTTGGCAAAGAGAAATATTGTAGGCAGTTTAGTAACAAGGCAAATTATTTGCAAGTAAAAGGTCTCAGATATTTCTTTGACATCTGCAGGTACTACTTGGTGTAGGCAGCAGTTACCTCATGGTGTTGCAGTGGTTAAAGTGTAATATTGCAGTCAAACTCTTCCCAACAGCCTGGAGTTTGATCCTGACAGGGCTCAAGGCTTCCATCCTTCCGAGGTTGGTAAAAAGAGGACCCAGATTGTTGAGGACAATATGCAAATAATGCTTATATTGTAAGCTCCCAGAGGGTGCTGTAAAGCAGGGATCCCTGACCCCTGGGCTGTGGCCCACTACCAGGTCTTGAGCCTTTTGGAACCAGGCTGTGGAAGTGACAGGTGCGTGTGTGCACACACGCATCCCCACTCATGCAAGCAGTGGGCGAATGCATGCACATGTGTGCTTGTCCACCGCAAGAATGGAACCATCCTCTCTCCCCCCACCATTGGTGCACAAAGCCAAAAAGGTTGGGGAACTCTGCTGTACAGCACTATGGGATGGTATACAAGACTGAATGCTATTGCTACTTCATGTAGGGAAGGAACAGCAGGAGGAAGAAGACAGCAAAGGACAATTGGGGATAGCAAGCCCAGTAAAGCCCAGGGCAGTGAGGGTGGATGGGGCTTTGTGCTGTGGCTCTTGAGTGCTGGCTGCAGTGCAGGGTTTAAGAAAGACTCCTCAGTGGTAGTAGTGGTGGTGGTGGCAGCATTGGGGCTGAAGTAAACACAATGGCAGTTGGTTGAGATTTCTGAAGGCTTCAGGCCTCAACTTCAGCCCCAGGTCCACTGGTGCTACCACCACCACCACCACCACCACCACCACAAAGAACTGCTATAGGTAGGTGGGAGGAGTTCAAGAGAAGGCAGTCTTTTACCTTATCAAGGTTTGAAGCTGGGCAGGACCAAGTCAGGAATGACTTGGATTGGGGAGAGTTCTAAACTAATGGCCAATGGGATTTGGTTAATGATGGCAATGGGAACTGCCAGGATTGCTGTTGCTAAGCAATGCTGTCATGTGACATCATGTTTATGGCCAATCACCATGATGGAAATGCGGGTCCAATAACCATTATTAACCGAGGACTACTTGGTGGAGCAGTGGGCTAATGCCTCCTTAAGTAACACCAGCTGCCTGCAATTATTGCAGGTTCGAGTCCCACCAGGCTCAAGGTTGACTCAGCCTTCCATCCTTCCGAGGTAGGTAAAATGAGGACCCAGATTGTTGGGGGCAATTAAGCTGACTTTGTAATAATGCCGCTTGGGGTGTGTGTGAAAGCCCTAACAAGCAGGCATATACATAGAATGAAGGCTACTGCTAAGCTTGTAAGCCGCCCTGAGTCTTCGGAGAAGGGCGGGATATAAATGTAATAAAATAAATAAATAAAATATATGTTCCTTGGTACTAGACATGCATCTTTTTTTAAAGGTATAACTACTTAGCACAATTTGCTAATGGATCATTTGTATTACACCATTAACCATGCTATTACAAGTAAAAAAAGTTTAGGATACTGTGCATTGTTATATGAGTAAAAAGTATTTGGTATCCTTGAAGAATCAAACTTGCCTGCAGATGGAAATATAGACCCAGATTGAAATCTGAAGGCAGTTACATTTAAATAAAAGTATTAAATCCGTTCAACTTATGTAAATGTGGACATAACCTGCACATTGCAGTCAGTGTCTTCATGTATTCCATGACTTCTATATTTCAAATATTTCAGTGTTTGGCTAGGGAGGAAGCGGTCTGTGGGAAAAGTTGTTTAGGAAAGGACAGATTTAGGCAATGCCATATTTAAGTTGATGTCAGAAAAATATTTGTCCCACTGACTGTTACTGCTTGAAAAAAGAGCAACAACCATAAAGAGAGTTAATAAGTGTTGGCAGCATTAGATAATTACTTCATCCTGTTATAGGTGGAAAATGTGATCATGTGAACTTTACCTGTGAAGTTAGCTCCATAATTTTTACTTTGGACAGCAGTACCTGTACTGAGGCTAGATGGTTCATCTGTGAAAAAGAAAAAGGTTATACAAACTTTATTAAATTCAGTTTCTCCACCCGTCTTACACCATAACTTTTCCAGGGATTTTTTCCCCCCCATCTTGCATGAGAATGCAATAAAGTCTCAGACTCTTGACGGGATGGTTTTAGTTGTCTCAGAAGGTCTCTGATAAATTTTACATTCTTTAAAAAATGAGAAATTAATTTATTGAGATTTGCGGGTTTTTATCTGTTTTATAAATGTTGGTGAAAGTATAAATTTATTTTATTTATTTAATTATTAAATTTCTGTATAAATGATTTATATTCATTTTTTGTTTATTTTGGAGAAAACATAAACTTAGTCTCCACCATTTCCCCCAAAATATATAAATAATGTATTTGCAACTATGTATTTATTTAATAAGTTTCCATATTTACACCTGCATTCTGACAGCCTTATTTATAGGATTTTATGCAGGTAGCTGGCTGACTATTTTGCCTGAGAAATAAACAGTTGATCATTCCCCCAGTGCCTTGAAGCAATGTATGTTTACTCTGCATAATTTCTTTCTCCTGAAAATTCAATGTTTTTTTAAAAAAAAACTGAAAACTTGTCTGCAAAGTTTAGACACTTGCACAGACCAAGAATAACTGCACTTTTATCTGTACTTCATTTAGGAAATGCAGATTAGGTTGGTTCACTTAAAAATCAATGAGAATTTTCCAGTGAGCAGCCCAGGAGAAGTAGACTACAAATGGCAATGTTTTGTGTTTGTTTGTTTTGTTTCTGAAGGTTGAGATATCTTTTACATTTTTCATTTGGAGAAGATTAAGCTTGGATGTCAAGACACAGGGAGAAAAGCCAATTTGAGCCAATTTTACCATTGGAACTGAAAATGACAAACAGCTGTGAATGGCTTTACAACAGGGGTCTTCAAACGTGGCCCTTTTATGACTTGTGGACTTCAACTCTCAGAATTCTGGGAATTGAAGTCCACAAGTCATAAAAGGGCCACGTTTGAATACCCCTGAGGTACAATGATTTAGAATTCATGGTCTCCTTTCTAGATCCTGAGTCACAAACAGTGGCATTGCTGTCTATCAGCAGAGTTTGCTATCTTTTTATATTCTGAGCATTTTTAGTTGTCCATGAAAAGAACTATTAAGTAATTTAAGAGTTGTTAAGTTCCTCATCCAAGGATGAGATACTCTTTGGTCTCCCTTGGAATTTTTCAAAACTTGTTGAGCTGACACATCAAAACTGAATTACTTTGACGTATATGAACTAGCATCCCAAAGAGCCTCCCAACTGCACACATGTGCTCTACATGTTTTCTGAAAAGAGAGAGAGAGAGAGAGAGAGAGAGAGAGAGAGAGAGAGAGAGAGAGAGAGAGAGAGAGAGAGAGAGAGAGAGAGAGAGAGAGAGAATGAGAGAGAGAGGGAGGGAGGGGCAAGGTCAGGATGAGTGAAAGGTGATTCTTCAGTTTTTGTACAGGAAAAGGAAAATGAATTTTTTTTCGTGCTGACTGAAATAGTCTACCAGATTGAACCAGTTTTGTGTTAGCTGTCAGTCTGTGTTTTGGTCTTCTGTACTCAACTGACTGCACAAAGCTCCTCTGTATCCTGGCAAGCAGCTATATGATATTCCCAGACATACTTTTTTACCCACATTTGCCATTTCAAGCACTGAAGAGCTGTGTGTTTCTCTTTCCTGTTATTTCAAATTCCATGCAAACTCCAAATGTTGAGAAGTGCAGAGAGATGTTTGCTGAAGATTGCTATCTAACAGGGTAGGCCTTCAAGAGACAATTTGCAAGCAACCTCAGCCTTGTGCCCAGATTTGCTGAGGAGATTCTATCAGAAGATAGAAGATCTTGTGCTCAGATAGGACAAAAGGCAAGCTACCTTTGTAGCAGGCATGGCTCTCAGATAGCCTCTGTAAACTGATATGGACCATATAAATATAGACCTATCTAAGAGAGCTAAACTGAGAGCTAATCTAAACTGAATTTGTAAGTATCTTCCAGATAGAAGATATAGTTAACATCATGGTCATCAATAATTGACATCAATCATGCATTAACAGAAGGATGGAATCAAGATCATGTGAAATATTAATACCACTTTACAATGTCTTGGTAAGGCCACACTTGGAATACTGCACCCAGTTTTGGTCACCACGATGTAAAAAGATGTTGAGACTCTAGAAACAGTGCAGAGAACAGCAACAAAGATCATTAGGGGACTGGAGGCTAAAACATATAAAGAACGGTTGCTGGAATTGGCTATGTCTACTTTAATGTACTTTTAATGTCACAAGGGGTGACATGATAGCAGTGTTCCAATCTCAGGGGTTGCCACAAAGAAGAGGGAGTCAAGCTATTCTCCAAAGCACCTGAAGGCAGGACAAAAAGTGATGGATGGAAACTAATTAAACAGAGAAGCAACCTAGAACTAAGGAGAAATTTTCTGACAGTTAGAACAATTAATCAGTGGAACAACTTGCCTCCAGAGTCTGTGAATTCTCCAACACTGGAAGTTTTTAAGAAGAGACTGGACAGCCATTTGTCTGAAATGGTATAGGGTTTCCTGCCTGAGCAGGGAGTTGGACTAGATGACCTCCAAGGTCCCTTCCAAGTTTATTATTGTTATTGTTACTTATAATTGTGCTGCAATTTTACTTGAATATTGACCATGAGATGGGTAGACAAATGAAATGGGGATTGTAGGTTGCTAACACTAAGATTATAGTTTTGGAGAGTGAGATAAATCTGAATTATAACCCCTTAAAAAGTTACCTTGACATTTAGTGTTAGTTCAAAATTGGTAGTTCACTTTTAATAAAGTTCATATAATTGACTTTATTTCTCCCACAGAAATATTCCAAAAATAAACAATAACAGAACTCTTTTGTTTCCGTAATTGCAATATTTATATTTACATTTTAGATTTAGATCTACAGACTATAAAAGGTAAAGGTTCCCCCACACATGCGTGCTAGTCATTTCTGACTCTAGGGGCCGGTGCTCATCTCCGTTTCAAAGCCGAAGAGCCAGCGCTTGTCCGAGGACGTCTCCGTGGTCATGTGGCCAGCATGACTAGATGCCAAAGGCACACGGAACGCTGTTACCTTCCCATCATTGTGGTCCCTATTTTTCTACTTGCATTTTTACGTGCTTTCGAACTGCTAGGTTGGCAGAAGCTGGGACGAATAACAGGTGCTCACTCTGTTATGCGGCACTCGGGATTCGACCCGCCAAACTGCCAACCTTCTGATCGACAAGCTCAGCGTCCTAACCCACTGAGCCACCGCATCCCTTCTACAGACTATAGGCACATTTATATAAGCCCTTGGATGTAATAAGATTTCTTCTAACTGAACATGTATGTGGGCAAGCTAAATGTTTCATAGTGTTCAGAAAACAAACATTGCTAAATTAATATTAATTGATATTAAAGTGAGGTTTTGAACAGTGTAGGCATTTCATATGCATGCAGCACTATTCAGTGCAAATTGAATGCTGGCATAAGTGAAATCTAGTAGCATTTGTATTTCCTGGGAAATATTTGAGAAAGAAGAAAATATGTGGTTGCTCCTATTCTCTGGAATGATCATAAGACAAGCTTCAACTCTTTCCCCCTTTAGTAAAATCATTAAGACCTGGATTTCCCCCCAATTATTCTGACTGAAAATTTGGAAGATTGGTCCCTTCCTTAATTTTACCTCCTAAAACCGTTCCTACCCCAAAAATGCAAGGGAGTAGGCCCAAACATTTGAAGTCATTTGCTCTGGAGCAGTGCTTTGCAAACTTGGCAACTTCAAGACGTGTCGATTTCAACTCCCAGAATTCCCCCACCACACCATTAAGAGATGTCCCTCCTCAGCTATAAAAGCCCACAGAACTATTTCAACAGGATATTTTTCTACTATTGTACTTGGGAAATATAGCACATATAGCTCTTGCTTTCAACAGAGGGAACAATTAGAAAGTTGAGAACACAGACAAGTAGAGGCAGCTACTGCATTGTTTCATTTTACTTAATAATAGATACTTTGCTTTGCCCAATAATAGCCTGAGTGTAACAAATTCCAGTTTTAAAAAGGAATTTTTCCATATGTAGCTATCTCAATTTCCTGCAAGAGCAGTATCTAAACTTTGATCTTTCAAAAATAATCACATTAAATTTTTTCCAGTCAATACTGCTAAGGTATACAGATAAAGGGTATTTCCTTTTGAAATAAATTAATATTAAAAATCAGGTTATATGTACAATGGAAAGAACTCCCAGATTTGCTTCCATTTCAACTTAGTAAAATGTGATTACTGAATATACTGTTTATGGAAAATTGCAGGAATGTAGGTATGGAAAACCATGTATCATTGATAACTGGAACTAAGTTGCTAAATATTTGTGCTGGCGTATGTATCCCTCCTTATAATATTGTGGCAGTTTATGCCATTAACTGGCTTTGCAATTTGTCATGTCCATTTCAGACATGCAAAAATATTTCACCTAGCAGGAAGGGATGGGAGAGCTCCTTTGAGAAATGAGTGAGCCTGATGTTTTTTTAAAAAAATCTTCTCTTCAAAAATAACCACACAGAATTTTCCTTGCATGAAAACTGCTCCATTCCACAACATCATGCCTTTCCATTGAAGTTACTTTGGAACAGGTCAGCTTCTTAATTGCAACTTCTCTTTCGTCAATTATTTATTTAACAAAATTATCCACCAGTTTCCCTAATAGTTCAGTCTGAGTGACAATAATAATAAAATATCCTCGCTGCCAAAAACCATAGCAACTGCCAATCATTAAGTTAATATAAACAAGCTGCATAAAATAGGCTTAAACTGGAAAGATTTAGGAAATATTTTTAAGGACTCATTGTGTATAAAACTAAATACATTAGTTCAAAATAGGATTAGGTTTGAACAGCACTAGTATTAGAAAGAGTGAGACTTTTGCCTCAGATTATTTATTTTATGTACGTATTTATGAATTTTATTTGCCACCTATCTTGTTTTGAAGCAATTCTGGCCATAACACATTTACGTTCATAAGTATCATACTTGTGATTCTCCTTTTGTGAAGGATAGAATTTCTTAGGACCAAGGTGAATAACCTAACATACCCACTACTAAAAACCAACTAAAATTGGCAGAAAAAAATGAGTGTTTGGGGCCTCTTTGAAAGAGTGTTACAAGGAGGAATAAAGTGGTTTGTTTCTCACAAGGTTCTACTCCATTTCCAGCCTTAACCTTAGGAAAAAGGGGAAATAGGATCAAACAAGTCCCTGTTCAAAGATCTGTACACATTTTTCTACTCTTTCTTTTCAGTTCACAGGGATGCAAATTTGTCTTGCATCTCAGCAGAACTGAGCACCAAGGGTGGAAAGTATTTTCAGATTTAGCTTTATGGTTTTGTATGCCTCCCATCACACACATTGTGGTGCCAATGGAAAAAGAAAGCCAGAACTGTATAGATTGGAAACATGCAGAAGAGGCCTTCATCCTGCGGTAGATAGACAACGGCTAAAATAATGATGATGATGATGATGATGATGATGATGAAGTTGATGATGAATACATAATTTGATTCTTGAAAAGGACACATCATATTGAATTTTGTATGGACATATAATCATACTTCATAAAATGCATGCCTCTGATGGATTAATGTGAGAAGCTGTCAGAGAAAAGTGTCCTATCTCTTTAGATTTTTTCCTTCTGTTTTATGATTTGAACTATCACTGTAGGAAAATACTGAATAAAGAAATATTTAGAATTTACTAATTTTCAGATACTGTTTCATACACACAGATACATATTTAGCAACAAACGTCAGGCCATGATATTGAGTTTTGAACTCTCCAAAAAATAATGAAAGGCAATAGATGGATATTGTATTATTTTTCAGTAATAAAGTAAAATTAGATTTAGTTAGAATCCAACCTATCTATTGAGCATCATATTAAAAAGATATCAGTCTAAAAGCAACTGGTGTTTTTATATCATTTAATATTTGTATACTTATTCAACCAGTCTAGCATGCTTTGATTACATTTCTCAATTTTTTCATATCCCAAATATCTACCCTTATATTCATCTACACCAACTTTCTCCTAATTGTTGTTGGATTCTATGAATTTATCACTACTTTCTTTGCATGCTGGTCTTGATAAATGATGAAAGAAAGTTGTTGAACTATGTACGGTATGCAAAAAGAAAAAACCCTATATAGTGTTGTCCATTGAATTTTTATCTTTAAGTTGGACTAAGAAATGAGCAAGTGGGTAAACAGCAGGTGACTGTAGCTTTGAAATGCTTTTGATGCTGAGTGTATAAATTGCCTTCCAGAGGAAATTTTTCCCCCCAACTTGTTTTCCAACTTGTTTTCAAGTTATTGACTTTCAGCCACCCAGAGGAAATATGCCACTGTCCCAGTGACCAGAAGTCAAATTACTCTGGACTGGTGCGGCATGGCTTTGTCTGCATACTATACAATGAATACATTTTAGGAGGCAACAAGAGTTACCTTACTATCACTTATTTGTTGTGAGATTATTATAAATGGAGTTAGATATTTCGCTTACATAGAAGAAAAGGTCATCTTGATAAGCCAGCAATTGTATCTGTTCAAAGATCTTTGCACTGTAAATATCTCAAGGGAAAGATTATTATTGGCCTCAGCCCAGCTGGCATACATCAGCCTGTCAGAGGAGTGTCCCACCAACTGTTTTGAAAGGAGAAGAGCCAAGCAACTAGTCCCAGATGTTCTGTTCCAAATATCAACCTGCAACATTGCTTATTTTCCAAGAAGACTGTGTGAAGACAACCATCTGTGAATGCACCACCACATGTGGGAGCAATAATAATTGTTAGTGTTAATAAATTCTTTGCAAGTGTTCTTTTTGTCTTATATAGTTATGAATCCTTAAATATGGGGTATCTGCAGGGCAAGGTGGTGCTATAGCAGAACACTTGAAGCTCTACCTGGTTTTTAAGCATTGCACATAAACAAAGAGGGAACTTCAATTGTAGCATCCCAGTCACCACCTTGACTTTTTAAATCCTGTGCCAAGGGCAATCCTGCTTATAACAATCCTGTACAGTCCATCAGCATGATTTTTCCCAGATGGAGATATGCATGAAGGAGGGCTGATATTTTTAAAGAATTCCCAATAATGCCATTTAGAGTGAACAGCTGTTTTAATATGATTAGAAAAGGTAGCTTCATTTGATAAAATAAACTTTGATAGAATCTTATAAATGAATAGTTACATAGATAACCATTTAAGTATAATCTGCTTTACAGATCTTGTCTGGAGGAAAAATAAAGCAGAGATTATAGAGGAACCAAGACTGACAGAGGAAATAAATAATAATGGAAGCATTTCCTATTTTTTCTGCTGATTTTCTGGCAGTAGTTCCTTAGTATGATGTCAGCTGATCAACCAATCACAAGTGTAGATTGAATCAAGACTTTCTTAAAGCAGACTGCTGCGATTGGATACGGGTGATCCTTGACTAAACCTCGTTTGAAGTTACAACGGCACTGAAAAAGTGACTTATGACCTTTCTTCACAGTTATGACTGTTGCAGCACTCTCATGATCATGTGATCAAAATGTGGGTGCTTGGTATCTGGCATGTATTTAATTTAATTTAATTTAATAATATTTGTATACCGCCCTTCTCCCTGAGGACTCAGGGCGGTTCACAGGGCAGAATAAAATACTAAATACAAACATTAAAAAAAGATTAAATGGTTGCCCAAGTTAAAACAATTGGAATAGAATTCTAAAACACCAAGTTAAAATTAAGACACCAAAAATAAAAAACCCCACCAATCCCCATCAGGCTAGGCCGGCTTGTACAAATAGAAACGTCTTGAGATCGCGACGAAAGGAGCGAAGATCGGGCACCATCTGGAGCTCTACCGGTAGCTGATTCCACAGCTCCGGAGCGCCCACAGAGAAGGATCTCCCCCTGGGGGCCACCAATCGACATTCTCTGATCGGTGGCACCCTGAGGAGGCCCTCTCTGTGGAAACGCACAGGGCGCAGGGAGCTTGATGCCGGCAGCAGATGTTCCCTAAGGTAGTCCGGCCCCATGCCATGGAGGGCTTTAAACACCGTTACCAGTACCTTGAATCTCACCCGGAAGACAACTGGCAACCAATGCAGCTCACGGAGCAGAGGTGTAACGTGGGAGTATCGGGAGACTCCCAACACAACTCTCGCAGCTGCATTCTGTACCAGTTGGAGCTTCCGGGTGGTCCTCAAGGGCAGCCCCATGTAGAGAGCGTTGCAGTAGTCCAGACGAGAGGACACGAGCGCATGAGTGACCGTGCATAAATCATCCCGGCTAAGATAGGGCCGCAACTGGCGCACCAGGCGAACCTGGGCGAAGGCCCCCCTAGTCACAGCTCCTATATGGTCTTCCAAAGTGAGCCGTGAATCTAGGAGGACTCCCAAGTTACGAGCCCTATCTACGGGGGGTAATAGTTCACCCCCCATAGCCAGAGGTGGAATGTCCGAATAAACCCGGGATGAAGGTATGCAAAGCCACTCAGTCTTGTCAGGGTTGAGCTGAAGTCTGTTCCTCCCCATCCAGACCCGAACCGCCTCCAGGCAACGGGACATCACATTGAGGGCATCATATGATAGTTGCATTGTCCCAGGTTCGTTTGATCACTATTTGTAATCTTCCTAGCTGGCTTCTGACAAGCAAAGTCAAGGGGGAAAGCCATACAATTCACTTAAAAACTGCAGTGATTCATTTAACAGAAAAGGTCATAAAATGGGGTGCAATTCACTTAACAACCGTCTTGCTTAGCAATGGAAATTTTGGGCTCAATTGTGATTATAAGACTATCTGTATATATGTTTGGTTCCTATATTAAAGGTAAAGGTTCCCCCGCACATGTGTGCTCGTCATTTCCGACTCTAGGGGCCGGTGCTCATCTCCGTTTCAAAGCCAAAGAGCCAGCGCTTGTCCGAGGACGTCTCCATGGTCATGTGGCCGGCATGACTAGCACGGAACACTGTTACCTTCCTACCGTAGTGGTCCCTATTTTTCTACTTGCTTTCGAACTGCTAGGTGGGCAGAAGCTGGGACGAGTAACAGGCGCTCACTCTGCTACGCGGCACTCGGGATTCGATCCACCAAACTGCCGACCTTCTGATTGACAAGCTCAGTGTCCTAACCCACTGAGCCACCACGTCCCTTCTGGTTCCTATATTACAGCTGTTTAAATTGATTTGTATTAGATTCCTTAAAATATTTCAATGTTTGTATCACTGATAATCTGGCTTTCTTGCATAGGCAGTTTATTACATTTCTGCTTAAAAATATTACCATTAATTTGCATACAACCAATAACATTGTAAATTATACTGCATGTGTGGTTGACTTCATTAAGAGGGTAGTAGGCAATAGCTTCTTATAATTCTGAGAACTTCTGATTATGGCGATTGCTAGAAGCACTTGGGGAATAACTCCATAAAAATAATAATTTAATATTGGAATAATTTTGTGACAAACGTTTCTGGTTTTATACCATATTATGAGCACGTATTTCAATATTCTTGACATTTTTGTTGCTTCTAGCCAAGATGAATGAAAAGGCATCTATCAACCAAACATTTAAAGGGATGTGAGAAACAGGATGGAGAACAGGATATACAGGGTCTTAGTATATGGAAGAGGATATATATAAGCTCTTTGTAGCCTTAACCACTATAATTTAAGTAGCCCCGTGTGTTTGGCTAAGTGACAGAATACAATGAAATGTTAAATTAGCCTGTATGGTGTTAGTAAGGACAGAAGAAAAATTTTATTTAAAGAAAGTAACATTGTATATCATGCCAAACGAGGTAATTTCCTTCCCTTTTCTATATTTCCTTGCTTCTCAGATGTATTGGTGCTTGTCAGAGCTCACCTGAAGAAAGCATTATTCAGATAAAATGTAAAGGAAATATTTTTGTACATGACCTAGATTCATAAAGAAATACTGCCAAAGGTAGCTCCCTTCCAGTAAAATTACAGCATTAATTGAAGTAATAAATAGAACAGTGTTACTGCAGCATAGAGTGAAGATTTGGTGACTATTGCACACTGAGTTTTCTATATAAAAATAGTTGGAACTTTGCTACTTATAGTTCCTTAAAATGGAATGGTGATTTACAACCTTTTATGTAGAAAAAGCTAAGTTGGGAGAGTTAAAGGCCTTCATTCTGTGAATGAATGAGATAAGCAGCTATACAAATATAATAAGTAAGTAAGTAAATAAATAAAAAATAAATCTGTTTCTCGTAAATTGCCATTATTTGAGCTCTTTGTTTCATTGCTTACTTCCTTGGATATAATTGTGCTACAATTATAGCAATAGCAATAGAACTTAGACTTCTATACTGTTTCATAGTACTTTATAGTACTCTCTAAGCAGTTTACAGTGTTAGCATATTATTCCCAACAATCTGGGTCCTCATTTTACCGATCTTGGAAGGATGGAAGTTTGAGTCAACCTTGAGGTGGTCATGATCGAACTCCTGACAGTGGGCAGAGTCAGCCTGCATTATTGCATTCTAACCACTGCACCACCACAGCTCCGTAGGATTGATTTGCATTATTTTTCAGTTGAGATAATTCATTTATCAACTGAGCCATGATGATTTTTTTCAATGTCAATGGTATTCAGGTTGTGCTCTGGATGTTTTGGGATTGCACCCAAGATGTCTATTAGTATTACTACTGCCTTTGCTTTCTTTTGCCACAGTTGTTCTATTATTATTATTATTATTATTATTATTATTATTATTATTATTATTATTATTATTATTATCTTTTATTCATTAATCATGAACCTCAATCAACTGAACGTTCAAACTGACTGGCGCTAATGGTTGACATGGGTTGCTGCCAGCATCCTAGGTAGCAGCCAGGTACCTCCTTAAAATGTAAGATGTTTCGAGTAGCGCAGTTTTTTGTGGCTTTGCTGGAGTTATTGCAGGAAGCTACAATTTCTTGATGTATTTTGCAAAGATTTTGGACATAGTTCCCGATGCCAATGGGCATCACTGTTACACATTTCATCCATAATTGCGCAGTTTTGATGGCCAGGTCATGGTATTTCATATTTTTCCCCAGTTCTTTTTCTTTGACTCTGGCATCATTGGGTGGCATCATTCAATAACAAACAAATAATAGTTTGTTCTTTGCCAAAGACATAATAAACAAAACAATTAAATTCATATGCACAGGGTGAATTTCACACTGAAAAGAAGAGGAGAGGGTAGAAATAGTGGTGTGTATTGAATCTTCTGTTCTGTTACAGAAACATTGATTAATCGAGATGTTTACTCAATTGGTTTAGAATAAAATGGGATAGAAGATCCCTTTGCCTATGTCTAAAGTGCAAAACACAGAGATAGTGCACTTCCTTAAACATACTGAAGAGATTAGTTATATGCAGCCATATGGCTGCATACACGTTTTTTTAAGACAAAAACTTGGAAACCCACAAAAACCTCTTCTACATTCTTGCATTTAGCTAAGGACCTGGGAGAATTCAAATGAGAAAGAACAAACAAAGGGGAAAGTACACAGAACACTGCCTATCTTAATATTTCCTGAAACTGACTCATTTCCATAATGCACCTGGTTTTTACTTTTTTTTACAATGAATTCTACTATTTTTTACAATATGGATTTGCAATAAAAATCCAGTCTCAAAAAAACGTTCTTATTTTGCTCATCTCTAAGCATTGTGTCATAGGATGTTTGCGTTAACATATCTTGCTCTTTTATTTTGAAATATTATGTCCCATACACTAGGAGATCCCAAAAAAGACCTAGGCCTTGATTAGAATATAGCTGAGGCAAAATAAAAGAGAAACAGTAGATTCAGAAGACTGACCTGAGCGATTGCCTATTTAACGTATCCATAGTATTAAATAAAAGCTTTTTCTCATCAAAGATTTCCATACAGTAAACCCAAAATATGAATAAGGAATTATTTCAGATAACTTCTACTCAAGTACCTCAGAGGCACTTATTTCATTAAGTATCAGGGGAAAAACCTGAGAGTGTGGTGAGATATGATGGGCTAGAAATAACATAGTGAACCTAGATTTTCCATTATTTTTTAAATAATTGAAACTCAAACTAAATGACTCTGGGTAGTATATGGAACAATCAATAAGCAAAACCCAAACCATATACTATTAAGACATGTACAATAAATAAATATAAAATCCAAAATATAAAATGGTGAACTGGTAATATAACAACCAAAAGGAGAATGTAGTTGATTACATTCTCAAAAAAGGCAAGTCTTGATGGCTTTCTAAAGGAGAGAAGAGTTGGGGCCCTATCCATTCTCGGGGTGGGGACATCATTCCAGAGAACAGAAATATGTGGCAGATTACTCTAAATAAGCAGGATAGAAAACCTTTACTGATACATCTTTGGGGGTCAGGTATTATGTAATTAAGGACATTATAAAGGTCTGAAAAGTATTTGATGACCTTCCAAAAACTTTAATAGCTTCGAATAATTAATGTATTATAAATATATATATATATTAGAAATAAAGTTTCCAGACCACCAAAGGTTCATTAATTGTATACTCAGATAAATATTTGTTCATACAATATTTCTACCATATTAAGCATGGTGCTGTTACAAAACTATATGTTTCCTTTTTAGTGAGATGCTAGATTACTGATCATTTCAAGAGAATACAGAATAATAGAATTGGAAGGGATCCTGGAGGTCTTCTAGTCTGGGGATCTCCAACCACCATCCATGGCCCCCATCACAAAACCATCCCTTCTCCCTCCCCCTGCTGCCACCACCGCCAGTCCCCAGAGTTGGAATGGTTGGGGACCACTGTTCTAGTCCAACCCCCTGCTCAGGCAAGAGACCTTGTACCATTCCAGACAAATGGCTGTCCAATCTGTTCTTAAAAACCTCCAGTGAACACCCACAATGTTTGAAGGAAGCCATTCCACTGATTGTTTTCACTGTCAGAAAATTTCTCCTTAATTCTATGTAAATGGTTAGAGAAACACTGAAAAAAACTGAAATAAAAGTTTTCATAACAAGTGTAACTACATCAAAAGGCACAGACTATGAAAAATTAACTTGAAGTCATCCATGAGGAAATTCAATGTATATTTTCATGATCACGAGATCCCATCTTAATTTATCTGGCCCATTTTTTGAAATATTATTCTAAACAGCATGATGGGTATGAACTTCCAAAAAACTAGTTGTCTTGTTCAGATAGAGCCTCTCTATTTCCAACAAATTAATCTAAGAATGAAAGCACTTAACTGCTTGTCATAATTGCTTGCCTCATTTTCATTTCAGAAGATGAAAGCCAGATTAATCCAATTAATAAAATGACAAACACTAAACACAGAAATGTTCATGGGCGTCTTTGATGCTCAAGGAAGTGATGAAATTTATACCACAAGGATCACTTTCCCTAGCACAAGATCAAACTTTTAAGGGCCTTTTGCCAATTGTTTAAGTAGACTTTGGCTATGTGTGTTAATCTGACACAATTAAATGGGTTTAATTGGTTTAAGTTGTCAGCATAAACACTAGGGGAGCTGGAACTCTCTAGCTCAAAAGAAAGACTAAAGAAGAATATGCAAGTATTAGTATTGCATTACATTTTTTTCTTTGTCTAAGAAACTTATAATAGTCTTTTGATAAGTATTACAAAATCCTCATTGGAGAAGGAGATGGGATAAATTTCCCCAAAGCTTCCTCTCTGTTCCTAAGTTGTATATTCTGGATATTTATTTTATTTTATTATATATTTGCATGGGTAAATTAGTGGGACTCAAACATTGCAACTTCCTACTTTTCAGTCCTCTCTTCATAAACAATTTCAAATAAACGTACATAATAACTTTCATGTCACAGACATGAAATCTTAGTGTGCAAGCCCTTTACACAAAGGTCTGTCCTTTTCTATGTGTCAACATTGCACACATGTCCAACAGGTGGGACTTTGACTGCAGTGCTGGTACAACTAGCATAACCTTTTGATTCCAAGCCCAAAGCAGACCCCACTTTCTTTGCAGTGTATTAAAATTAAGTTTTAATGGGAGATATTAAGCGCAAGTAGGAACACACAACTTGTCCACAACAATTCTGTTAATATATTGAACACTAAATGTTTAAAGGAATATGTGGGTGCATGACTATAAGTATCTGGAAAGCAATTTGACAGTTTAATGATATAAAAATAAAAAAAACAGTAGCTTAAGTTCTGTTGACTACTTAGTTTAAAAAACAAATGGATTTTAGAAATTTGCTCTTGGCAAGCAAAATAGAATTGCACAATAGGTTAGAAGCTGTTGATATCAAATTATGATGTCTTTTATAATCATTTATAATGTATTTTTCCTGTTTTTTATTTTTAAATAATTTTTATTACAGAGGTTTTCAACAGAATAAAAACAATACCAATTTTAAATTGAAAGTTAGAAGAATAGTGAAAAAGTAAGTGAAAAACAAATAAAAATAGTAGAAAAGAAAGAAAAATATAAGGTTACAAAACAGTTTGTAAGTTCATTTTTTTATTTTTAATACAAAACCCAACACAAAGTATTGCATTATCTGAGGAACCGATGGGTCATTATATAACCATAATCCACAGCCAAGTAAAACAAACAGTGGTTCTGTATCTAGAGGTCTTTGGAGCCCCATAGTACCAAGAAGACTAAGTAGAAAACCAGAGGAATGAAGATGCCAGCATATTCTAGTACCTGCTTTCAAGTGGATGGACTTTATGATTGCCCGGCACATTTTGACCTTAATTCTTCCTTCAGGAATAATTTAATTTATTCATTTAAGTGTTTCAAGGAGAGCCATGGAAAATATGAGAAAAGTTTGGATGGAGCTTATATTTTAAAGAAACAAGAGCCAACATTTTAAGAATTTATTGGAGTTGTTCCTTTCTATTTTTGCTACCCATTTGTTTTCTCCTCTCTCCACTGGTTTTCTCTCACTTAAAAAAATGACTCAATATTTTGTACCATCAGGACATTCATCTGTATGATCCTACATTAATGGTTGAAAGGAGTCAATGAGCAAAAACAGGTACATTGTAATGTAGATTATATATGCAAATTTGGGCTTAATACATTTTAAATATTCTCCTGGACTTGTTGAATGCATATAAAAGCTTCTATATTCAACTTGACCAAACACATAAGGAATCTAATGAGAAAGCTGACCCTGTCCAGCAATGCCTACTTAGCAGTTAATGAATGTACTGTAAATCTCATTATCATTCAGCAGAAGGCAGCTGGCACTACGCCAGATGTTCCTAGCATTCCTCATTGTTAGCCATGCTTCCTAAAGAAGTAGCACTGTAGCAACAGCAGCTGTTTATCCCTGTAAAGAGCACTGTGTATAGCAATCATATGTTCAGGCTGACATAAACCATGAAAGAGCCAAGCCAGTGAACAGTGAAATACAGGGTGGGGCTCCCATTATGAGATTTGTAATTTTAATTATCTTCAGGAATAATAAAGGGATGCAACTGTGATTGATTTGAGAATCCCACCTGTTACAGACTAAGTTATAGACTTATAAACTTCCCCTTGAGGTGCTCAAAAGGATGATGAAATTGGAACAAATTTGATAATTGTCAGATGAAATATTTCATGTTAGTGAGCAAAACAAACGGAAAAATGTGCTTACATTTTATAAGATGATAGCTGTATTCCCCTAAGTTCTCAGTAAATGGCCTGTAACAGCCCTTCTACTGGCACCTTTTTGATGGCTTGCAAGCTGAAATTGCAGGAGGAGCAGAACAATCTTTCAGTGCAGGTTTCTTGGATATTGAAATATGTGCATCTGTGAGAGCAGATATTTTAGCACTTTTGTAAAGCTTCCAAAACATCTGTCATTTCTACTCCCATGAATGTAATGGTATTTCTGAGAACTGTGTAAAAAATTAAGAGCAATCCTTTTTGTTTAGGTGAAAGAGCTATCTGGCACAGTATTATGTTTGTCACAATGGTTAACCAGTTGCATCTCCGTCATCTATGAGTTGGTTGAGAAGGCAATAATCATTTCCTGCCCCTAGTATTCTGATCCTATAAGCTCTCCGTAAGCTAGAGACAGTATCACTTGTATATAAATTCATTAAATGTATTAACATAAAGTGAGAAATTGAAATTTAGCTTTACTCCAATGTTACTGTAAGGCAGAGAAAAAATTAAAGTTAAGTAAAAGGGAGTCTGGATGATCACAGTCTAGATTATATGGTAGCCTAGACATAGCAAATATCTAAAAATATCAGAATAAGAATATTTATCATTTTTAAGTGATGATTTTAATACATATAATTTATGCCAAGTGTACCTTAATAAGATCAAAGAACCAGAACATACTGGATAAGAAGATTATTAAAAAGGATACACATTCAAATGTGGAATTCAAATTAATAATAATTCATTGCAGATTTACAAAGGGTAGTATGAATAAGGCATTGTATAATCAGTCAGAACATGTCCCGTGCAAGAATTATACTCTGCAATGATTAAAAGGAAAAACAGCTCCAGAATAATTTATATTCATATTAGGCCACTCATAATTCTCCCTTTCATTTCATTCCTAAATAACCGCAAGCATTGTCCTTGATCCAGAGTTGGGAAGAAGACATTTGCTGTCCTGCTTCTGATTTTTGAAGATCAGATTGGATTTGCCACCAAGATGTCCTCTGAATGAGTTGTTTGGAACATAAACATAACCAATATTTTGAGCCGGTAAGAAGATTTTCATAGTCTCTGGCAGCAACAGAATGAAATCTCTCAAAACAAGACTGATCATTTGGGAAGAAGATTATTGCAGGATAGCTTAAAATGTTTTGACCAGAGTAAAGGGGTCTTTAATCTATCGCATCTGCCACAATCCAGAAAACATTTAAGAATGAGTATGTCATTAACCTTTCAACAATGGCAATGCCCAGTAATGTTGACAACTGAAAGGGGAGAGTATAATTGCATATTGTAAATTGCCAGTGAAGACAATCCTAGACTGGAATTACAAAACTCCAGATGATCATTAGAAAGTAGATGGAGTGGGCTTCCAGTCTGTGCACACGGTGCCAGTGGATGTGCTGGAAGAAGCCTTTCCCCGCCGTCAGATCTTTCTTCCTTGGAGGACCCCGAAAAGGGTCGAACATCTCCCTGGAGGAGCAACCACTGTGTGGAGGTCCTCCTTGTGATCGCAAAAGGGCGGCAGCCCTCTGTTTGATCCGGAGCAGCTCCTCTGGCCTGAAGAAGAAGAGATTGGCCATCAACATGGCCGATCACTAAGCCGCTCCCTGCCGAAAGCCAAAATCACCATCAAGCACAACAAAGCAATCTGGAGGATTTGGGTGAGACCTTACCTTTCTTACTTCCCTAATTACTTCCCTGTGGGACTCTTCTGAAAATCTTCTCCCCCTCTCTTGAAAGATCGGCGACTGCTTACTTGGGGAACTAAAACCTTAAAGTCTCAAAAGAAACCAAATGACTAAGCTAAATAATTAAACAACCCAATTTGTACCTCTGG
This sequence comes from Vipera ursinii, assembly GCF_947247035.1. Classification (NCBI taxonomy): domain Eukaryota; kingdom Metazoa; phylum Chordata; class Lepidosauria; order Squamata; family Viperidae; genus Vipera; species Vipera ursinii. The sequence goes on from NC_139512.1 coordinate 64,149,761, forward strand.
AATTTTGGGGCTACTAAAACGTTCTTATCTCTGTGGGGACCTTCTACCCTATTTATTGCTAACAAATGGACTAATTGGATAAAAGCCTCATATTAGTCTGGAAAAAGATTCTACATGCTACCGAGGACATCTCGTGGTGAAACCTGGTATAGTAAATAAACCCTTTTTAATTGTGAGATCTGGCTGTAACAGATGTGTCCTTGACATTATCTCTAAAGATAAGAATTGGGAACACCTGGCACCAAAAACAACCTTTAGGAATAGTGGAGGTGGACATTCACTGATTCTTATTAAGATGTTGTTGTTGCTAGCTGCTAAGTCCTGTCCGACCCATCATGACCCCATGGACAATGTTCCTCCAGGCCTTCCTGTCCTCTACCATCTTCTGGAGTCCATTTAAGCTCACAACTACAGCTTCAGTGACTCCTTCCAGCCACCTCATTCTCTGTTGTCCCATTCTTCTATTGCCCTCAATCTTTCCCAGCATTAGGCTCTTCTCCAGTGAGTCCTTCCTTCTCATTAGGTGGCCAAAGTATTTGAGCTTCAACTTCATGATCTGGCCTTCTAAAGAGCAGTCAGGGTTGATCTCCTCAATGATTTCATAATTCATGCCTATTGATTTTGTAATATATTTCTATAAATCAGTAAAGACACCTCCACTAAAGACCTATCTGTAAACATCAAAGAAATGGAGGATTATATTCCACCACTTGGCTATAAACATATACTTGATACAATTTTGACAATGACTGAACAAATAAAAGCCAGACTTAAAGGCAAATCTGACAGCATAAACCCACTAAATATAGTACATTAAGAATCTAACCAAACAAACAAAAACTATAACACCAACATGACCTCTTACCTAAGCCAGATGGGACTGAAAGAAGAAGACCAGACTGAATTAATGACAACTATACTATGCCAAACATGGAGACCTGATTTATGACAACAACAATTTAATGACTCTAAAGGAGTCACTCTCTTTGAAAAATTGACAACTAGATGGACTCCCTGGTTTCAAACAACATGTGTAGGAAGAAAGGGAGAGACATTTGAGAAGTTAAAGGCAATGATATGGAAGCCTGCCTGACACAAAAAGAAACCTAGAGTTAGATTTAAAAATGTTTTTTTTTAATGTTGGGATTTGTAATAATAAAGCTTAAAATTGCTTTTAATGGGCTAAGGGGAACTTGAGCCTTGGTGGAGCAGTGGGCTAATGCCTCCTTAAGTAACACCAGCTGCCTGCAATTAGTGCAGGTTCGCATCCCACCAGGCTCAAGGTTGACTCAGCCTTCCATCCTTCCGAGGTAGGTAAAATGAGGACCCAGATTGTTGGGGGCAATTAAGCTGACTTTGTAATAATGCCGCTTGGGGGTGTGTGAAAGCCCTAATAAGCAGGCATATACATAGAATGAAGGCTACTGCTAAGCTTGTAAGCCGCCCTGAGTCTTCGGAGAAGGGCGGGATATAAATGGAATTAAAAATAAAAAAATAAAATAAAATAAACTGTTAAAAGATTTAAACTGATTTTATATTTAGGACCTAGATTTTTAAGGGAATGAAAATTAGCTACTAGAGCATAACTTTGAATTATATTATAGAACTTGGAATGACACAACAAAAGATACCTTGCTAATTATTGATAATTGCAAAGATGATAGATAGAATATGTTTTTGAAATATATCAAGAATGCACTTAAATGAACAATGTATGTATTTCAGATATGATAACTACTATATAACGAAATAGGGGAAATGTGGGTTACCTGAAAATTAAGTTTCTTAGATACCATAGGCTAATTTGGAGCACTGTATTGAAATTAGATAAAACTTAAAACAGGACATGGATAAGTATCTGTGAAAATGTATTGATAATTGTTCTAATTGACTCTGTCACAACCAGAAATGTATTAATTTGATTTTGATATTATGATTAAGGGAATTGGAGAGGGAATTTTTGTTGATCTATACTGACCTATGTACAAAAAGATTTTGTTATTGGACTTTTGATTATCCAATCACCACAATGCTTCATAAATATTTTGGATGTAAAATTAGAAAATTAATAAGACTTGTTTTAAAAAAGAAAGTAGATGGAGATTTTTAGAGACAACATCTGGGAATTCTAGATTAAGTTCTATCTACTTGGGATGGGGGAAGTAGGGCATACAAGTAGTAGTGAAACATTAAATGGCCTCTGAAAACAGAAGGAAGAAGAAAGTAATGAGAGGAATGACCGACAGCTATCCAAAGAAACCCGAATTGAAAACTCTGCCATGGCCCCAAATCCCCATTTCTAGTTTTATTTTTCTTCTAGCTTTCTGCATTTATGAACTGGAAAGAGCCTCAAACTATAATGTTTGTATTTATCTTTAAATCCTATCTCTTACATATGAATCAAAGGGGTTCGGTTACAGAAATCATGACAACTGAATACTTTACTACCCCTATTTGACTTTGTTAAAAGAAAATATTTTTACTTACTAACTATTGGTGCGATTGGTAGGAAGCTAGCCATATTCCAGATAAAGAAGATGCAAATCTTCCACATTTGTAATATTTTGCAAACAGACATCTTCTTTCCAGGCTCTGAAAAGTCCATTATGAATTTTTATTGTTGTTGTTGTTCCATCTTCCTAAATTTTGGGAGAATCAGAGCAAAATACATCTTGGCAGATGGTGTATTTCAGAAAAGTACAGTACATCTCTAGTCTCTAAAATTGTGTTTGATAGGCAACTGGTCATCAGTCCTCATATAAATCCTATATTCTAGACAATAACTTGGTACAACATAACATGTAAGTATTACATATCAGTTTGCTATCATCAATATAAATTGTAGATACTACTTTGTGTAAATAACTGTTGAATTCAGAAGTATTGAATAATACATAAGTTATCAGGTTTCCGTAGTTTTGCTAAAGTGATCAGTTCATTATTAATACTTTTAACTTCTATTATTGAAAAATTGCTTATAGTTAGGCAATGTGTCCCATTAAATTCAGTGATGATGTTGGCTTGCATGTGTGTTGGGGATGTGCATGTGCTATACCCATGCCCAGTTTATATAACCGATCATTTTATTCTCATTGTCAGGAGGATGTAATTCTCATTGGTGAACTTCTTAGAACCACAGCTGCAGTAGCTACGACCACAGTAATCCTATCTAGGAAAAGCTAACATGAGTATTGCAGAAAAGTAATTTCTTCAAAATGACTACTTGTCCATTTGTGGCTTGCTTGGGATGGAGTTTGAAAATGACCCAGAACCTTCAACTGCTTATTGGTACTATATTTTGAAAACTTGTTTTTTGTTCTCCTTATTTTGGTAGCCTGGCTATTTTATATTTTAAAATGTTGCTGCTTATTTTGAATTACTATCATTTAAGAAGTTTCAGCAATGCAGTATTTCATGCTTTGGTTTACATTATGTGTGCTGCACTGAGATGTTTTTCAAAGGAAAAACTGTTCTAAAAATCAACATACAGAAAAAACAGCATGTAGAACAATTCTGTAGATCAATTCTTATGCTTGTGTTTACTTACTTATGTGAATATGAATCAGTTAGGTAAAAGTAAAGGTAAAGGTTCCCCCGCACATGCGTGCTAGTCGTTTACGACTCTAGGGGCTGGTGCTCATCTCCGTTTCAAAGCCGAAGAGCCAGTGCTTGTCCAAGGACGTCTCCATGGTCATGTGGCCGGCATGACTAGACACCAAAGGTGCACAGAACGCTGTTACCTTCTCACCGTAGTGGTCCCTATTTTTCTACTTGCATTTTTACATGTTTTTGAACTGCTAGGTTGGCAGAATCTGGGATGAGTAACAGGCGTTCATTCTGTTACGCGGCACTCGGGATTCGACCTGCCAAACTGCTGACCTTCTGATTGACTAGTTCAGCGTCCTAACCCACTGAGCCACCGCGTCCTTTATGAATCAATTATTAATTAGTTATTTCCAAGGAAGTGAGTTAAAGTCTGATCAGAGGAGAAATAACTGTCAGAGAGATATGCATTAATTACCTACCAGTGTATTTAGGCTCAGGAAGGTAGGAAAAACCTGTGACACACTTGCAAAATTTGCTTCAGAATATATATATATATATATATATATATATATATATATATATATATATATATATATATATATATATATATACACACACACATATATATATATATATATACACACACACACACACACATATATATACACACACACACACACACACACACACACACACACACACACACACACACACATATATATATATATATATATATATATATATATATATATATATATATATATATATTATATGAGGTAGTCTTTAAAAAGCCAATGAAACCTTAGCTAGAGAAATATTTGATTTTTTTTATACATTTGTCTGAATTATTTTCACAGTGAGATTATTCTTTAGTTAGACTTTTTAATATGTTTGTTGGATTCTTCAAAGTTTTTCATCAATATGGCTTGAAGTTGTCTATGAATCTGCAGCTAGTATGACATTCCTTGGCAAAGGTGCAAATTCCTGTAATAGTTAGCAGCAAAGGGTATGAGCAAGGTAAGGCTGTAGAACTTCCTAATGGAAAAAAACCTAGGATGCTTCCAGGCAGTTCAGGTTCTGGAATAGATACCGTGCTTCCCCGAAAATAAGACCCAACCGGATAATAAGCCCTATCGTGATTTTTCAGAATGCTCATAATATAAGCCCCACCCAAAAATAAGCCCCAGTTAAGATTGTCAGCCAGCCGGATGCATTTAGTACCATATTTCCCTGAATATAAGCCCTAACTGGAAAATAAACCCTAGTGTGTCTTTTGGAGCAAAAATTAATATAAGATCCAGTCTTATTTTGGGGGAAACATGGTAGCTACTAATATTGGGTTTTTATGATTAAGGGTGTCCAAGGAAGAAGGGGGGAAAAACAGTCAAGATGGCAGGTGCAACAGCACAATTGAAACCTTGCATGCATGACACCTGTAATTAAAGGGACAGGATTCAATTATATCACTGTAGTTGCCATTTTGACTTTAAAGTCCCACAGATACCCAGTATGTGACAAGTGACAGTTATCTAATTTTTTCTCTTATAGGTTGCATATTAGCATATGCTGTAATACCAGTATGTATTGAAAGAGTTGGGATGTCACAACACAGCCAACCACCCAGGATGTTGCAGCATAGAACTCAGGATATCACTACACTAGAGCTCAGGATGTCATCACACAGCCCATTACCCAAGTCGTTACAACACAAAAGACTAATGGGCACCCAGCCAACACCTCAGCCACACAGGATGTTACAAAACAGCCGACTAATCCACAAGCAATAACCCCATCAACCAATCAACATGTAACAACACAGCCAACCAACCCGCTTACAGCAACAAAGCCAGCACCCCACACAACCCCACCAATATTTATAGAGAGACGGTATGTATATATACACACACACACACATGTCTCTGTGTGTGTGCGTGTAAATTTTTTGGATTGCTAACAAAGAATTAAAGGGAGACTGATATGCATTTCAAACTTATTTGTTCTCATCAGTCAGCCATACCCTTCTGAGATTCGAACCTGGGCTGATTGCACATTAGGCAGTTGTTTTATCCTCTAGGCCACAGGCTCTTTCTCGCTTTGTTAGCTGAGAAGCAAGGGAGATATGTCTTAAATGTTTGTTAAGTATTTAGATTACCTTGCTAGGCCCCAAACACACACACACACACACACACACACACACACACACACACACACGTATATGTATACGTATACGTATATGTATACGTATACGTATATGTATATGTATGTATAGGTATTGTTATTCACTCTCCCCCACCCCATTAAGCCATTCTCATTCTTTCAGGGGAAGAGATGTCTCATTCAATCTTTTGGCATTTAATTTGCATCCAGAAGCCAACTGGTAACATTCCATGTTACATAGGAGCAACCAGGATCATAATCATAATCATAATAGTAAAGTTGGAAGGGACTTTGGAGGTCATCTAGTCCAACCCCCTGCTCAGGCAGATAACCCTATACCATTTCAGACAAATGGCTGTCCAGTCTCTTCTTAAAAACGTTCACAGCATTCACAGCTTCTGGAGGCAGGATGATTAGGGTCAATGCATTTTGTAGCTTCTGGATGCTTATCAAGAATAGTCACATAGAGCACATTGGAGTAATCCAACAGAGACATGCAATAGTGCTGAAGGGAGCTGACCACAACACAGAGGGAAAATACATGTAAACATAGAATTAAAATAACCAAACACATTAGAGAGGTAAGCAAACTTTTCAAAATAAAAAGTCTATATGCTGATGAAAATGTAACAAAGATAGAACTAGTTCTGGGGTTCATGCTCTTGGTCTCCCTCTCTTGCCAAGAATGTTTGGCAATAACAAGAGGAGGAGACAATCAGAAGGAATTGCTTAAACAATATGAATTATTATCTCTATTAAATTGCTTCAACTGCAAATTATAGTGATGCCCAATTGGTGATATCATTGTCTACGTTGATATCATCACGGAAAAGCCACCATGACATACTTGCATCTTGACGTCTTAAGCAAGTACAAAAGCTCTAGACTATATAGGATGACACTCTTACAGATGTTTTATCATTTGGTTCTTCATGCCTCCTGCTACAAATGACCATAGCCACATGGGTCTATTTTGCTTGAAGCAGCTGTGGCCACAAATGGTCACAGAGCCACAAACATTGGCTCTGACCTTTTCTTCAAAGCAAAAGCTGACATGTTGCCCATTTTCAGTTTTTCCATTTAGAAATATTTTCGAACAAGTGACTCAATGCAGTGAAAGTGAACAAGCTTTATTCTTAATCAAACTGTAAACATCAGAATGAGTTGTTTGCTCCTCCTTTTGTAATTACTAAGTGCACAGCTATTTGTATACTTTATATTGTTTCTAAGAATGGGGGTCTTTTACCAGAAAAAGAGGTCAGTTTAGCAACTGTTGCTATTTAAAAAAAATATTTGTGCAAAGAAAAGCCTACAACAGGATTGCTTTCTAATCTATGTCCAGTTTAGTTCAGCTTAACTATTTCAGGGGTTAGCTTAAATTTTAGGCATAGTATTTGCTCTATTCTCATACATTTAGTTTTTAGTTCAGTGAAACATATTAATGAACCACTATTTATCAGAAGTAATATTTTACATATATCATCAAGAGATTTTTAATTTTTAAAAGATATAAATCAGATGACACTGATCTTTTCAGCTGAAAAGCTGACTTTTTTTGAGACTCATGTAACGTGCGAAGAAAAAATGAAAAAAAAAACAAACCCCAAACTTAGAGCAAAAATTTCTCTCTAAATAACAAAATCAACATCTGTATATATACTAATCAGTACTTAGGATTTACTGAGTTATAAAATGAAATGTTTTAAGAGCACAGCTCATGTTTCACTATCAGCATTGGGAAAATACAGGTAGTCCTTAACGTACGACCACAATTGAGCCAAAATTTATGTTACTAAGTGAGACATTTGTTATATGAATTTTGCCACAGTTTACGACCTTTCTTGCCAAAGTTGTTAAGTGAATCACTACAGTTGGTAACTTAGTCACATGGTTGTTAAGTGAATCTTGACTTTGCTTGTCAGAAGGTCGCAAAAAGGTGATCACATGACCATGGGACACTGCAACCGTCATAAATATGAGTCCGTTGCCAATCATCTGAATTTTGATCATATGATCATGGGGATTCTGTAACAGGTGCATGAAAAACTGTCATAAATCACATTTTTCAGTGCTGTTGTAACTTTGAACAGTCACTAAATGAACTGTTATAAGTCGAGGACCACCTGCAAAGGATAGATTAAAAGAACAGTCCTACATATGTCCATTAATAAATTCGGGGGGTGGGGGTGTATATTTGAAGGGTTCATAGAATTGTATAAGGATACACTTGTCTGTAGGCAGCAAAATGCTTTCTTTAAAATCTCCGGATGAAGTTGACATGCATAGCTTATACATCTGCAAAAGTCAGGATCTACCTGCAAAGAGCATATGAAATTGTTCAGGTGTACATTGTATCAGTAATGCCAAATGAATAGCCCTTTGTGATTGTGTTTTCATGGGAGTTGCCAGGAGTGGATTGGACATATACACTTTTGGTAGATCTGCTTCAACATTTATTTTTTGAAAGTAAATGTCATTCGACTTGAATCCTAACCTGGGAAGAACTTTATTTGGTTTCTTCTGGAGTTTATCTTAAAAATAGCTTGTCATTTTTGGCCCTTAATATGCCAAGCTTTGGAAATAGCAACAGCTCCAGGGCAGACAGTGTTGGAATTGTGGAAGTTGCATCTACTGTGAAAGGTGTTTTTACTGGAGCAACAAATGATAAAGAATAGGATTCAGTGTCTGTTGAATACTTCTCCAGAGTTTGCTCTCTAGCAACATAAATTTGTGGATTAAAGGTGTTGTTGTTGCATTGTTGTTGGTTTTTGTATAGTGGAAGCTAGGATGGTAACCCTAGTGTGGTAGCTTATCTTCTCAAGGCAGACTTTCATTTGACTTGCCTCATTTAGTTTCAGCAGATAGTAGTATCCAAATTACTTTGTCTGTGCTCAAAATTTAAACAGGGTAAGGTCTAATAAGTACTTTAATGGAAGATCTGCAAGTAATACAAGAATAGATTAGGATTTTAAAAAAAAAATAATTCATAAAGAAAATAATGGCACTTCTAAATTCTTGCTAAGAAAAATGTATGAATGTGTTCATGAAGTAACTAGAGGTCAAACTTGATTTGAAGGGGTGTGATTCTATTTGAGAAGAACCCACCCCAAAATTTAAGATGCTACATGGTCCACTTCACAGAACTTACAGGTTCACATACTGTATATATTGTTTTGCTTTTGCTTAGTATGATGTCTACATTCAACCACTATAGTTCATAAGCTATGAAATGTGTTAAATCACATAACTGTGATTTGGCTTGGAACCTGACAATCTGAAAATTGCCAGTCCACATGTAAACATCTACAGGAGAGGCCATTCTGAAGATGCCATTGTTCTTAGGGCTCACTGGTTTAGCACATAGGATAAGACCTTTTCCTACCTCATTCCCAAGTGGAAATGAGAAGCTATATTGGCCCCCATTCACTTTGACTTTTTTTAAAAAAAGTCAAGGTCCACATTCCTTTTAACCAGACATTTAACTGTTAATTGACTTTAGGAATTTTAGTGTTTGTGTGTGTGAGAGAGGGGTAGGGAGGTGGAGATCCAGATGAAGATGAAAGTAGAAAGAAACAGAGAGACAGACAGAGACAGAAACAGAGACAGCTATGTCTCTGAGCCAAGAGCCTTGGTGGAGCAGTGGGCTAATGCCTCCTTAAGTAACACCAGCTGCCTGCAATTAGTGCAGGTTCGAGTCCTACCAGGCTCAAGGTTGACTCAGCCTTCCATCCTTCCGAGGTAGGTAAAATGAGGACCCAGATTGTTGGGGGCAATTAAGCTGACTTTGTAATAATGCCGCTTGGGGGGGGGGCGAAAGCCCTAATAAGCAGGCATATACATAGAATGAAGGCTATTGCTAAGCACATTTGATTTGTGCTTTAAATTGTAAGCCGCCCTGAGTCTTCGGAGAAGGGCGGGATATAAATGGGATTTTTTTTTTAAAAAAAATGTGACTATGGGTACATGCAGGTAGATCCTTATCTCAATCTTGGCAACTTTAAGATATGTGGACTTCAACTTTCAGAATTTCCCTTGCTGACATATCTTACAGTTGCTAAGGTTGAGAAACACTGATATAGATAATAAAGACAAAGATGCATAGTATTCAGTTTTTACATCCTCTTAGCCACTTTAGAAATATGAGTAGAAAACAGAGATGTAAGCTGAATAAAGGAAAGAAGAAAATAAAGAAGGAATAAACAGCCCATGTATTTAAAATTCTGGCTGTATGCGATATGTGAACCCAGATATTGTCCTTAGCTCTTGCACAACAGTTCATAGGACAGTCCATTACCCAAAATTTGTTTTTTGTCACATCTCTGGATCTAATTCATATTTTTAAAGGACGTCCATGTATCCTTTGAAAAGAGGAAGGGTTTTTCTGCTACTTCCCAAGAAACAGAAGCAAAATAACAACTTTTAATCAAAATCAATTTGGACCATGTTAGCAGACGTTTTTTGTCTCTCGATGAGTGAACTCATTTGTCCCTTATTTATGAACAATGTGATCATTTCCTCAGGCAAAATGGCTGTGTCTGTTTCACAAACTGTGCAATTCATCTATTGCTTTTGTCTGAGAATGTTGTTGCGCCTGAGAAAGGCTGAGGATCTTCATGTACAAAGAGAAGAAAAGGCATTTTGTTTCTCCGGCTGGCAGGAAGAATCAGTCTGCAGACATACCTGCAGAAGTCATTAACTCTCCTACCATTTCTAGAATGAAGCTGAGCAGACACAAATAAATATAAAAATAAATTTTTAAAGGCGGTCTTGGGCTTTTCATGCCCAAGATAGGATAAATATTTTCCAAGTAAGGGGAGATCCTGTTTCCCTGATTGCTGAAACAATAATGATTTTTATAGATTTTGCATCTGAGGAAATATTGTTTGCTACAGGAAATATTGAATTCTTATATTAATTCAGGAGAATTTATATTTCCATAGGCTTTTAAATTTTATTACATTCACTGCATAGTAGTACAGCAATGATTCAAGCACGCTTCACAATAAAATACTTGACAATTATCATAATATGGGTCATCTCCTCCTATCTTTTTCTAGCATTTGCAAAGGAATCCATTTTTTGCCTCCCATCGTTTAGATTGCATTGCACAGGCCAGCCAGGGAAGAGAAACCAGCACACCAGATCCTTCTGCTGTTTGTAAACAATATCTCACCTAAGTTGGACCCCAGGGCATTGAGATGTCTTGCTTTGATTGAATGTCCTTATTTCCCCTTCCTATCCTGCCAAAAAAAATGTATGAGGTAACTGAAGCAGGATTAGTTTGGCTATGGGGGTAATACACGACACTTGTACATAAATAATGTACAAGTGAAAGAATGACATTTCAAAAAGCTGGTAGAGAAGTGTTGTTTCAAAGGTCACCTGAGGTTTCTGAAGTAAGATCCCTGATTTCAATGATCATTTCCATTAAAAAAAACAGTGTGTCCTTGGCTTTGATTGCACACTGGCAATGGACAAATCTGTCAGTTTCAATTTCTACTAGATTTTTATTTATTTATTTATTGCATTTTTACATCTTTAGCATACATAATTAAACATCTTAAAATGTTAAGGAAAAAATTAACACCCCCCCAAAAAAGTTTTCAAACTAAAAAAGGGGGAAATTTCTTATATACTATACTTATAAATAGTCACTGGTTTACTAATAGGTAGGCTAATGTAATCAATAACAAATATTATTGTTAAATACCACAAATCTCTGCCTTAGTAACACATATTGCTTAAACCATCGATTGGTAGAAAATATTGCCTTTCCAAAATAGATAAATCACACATTTCTGACAACTATTCCTTAACACCTAGAATAGTAATACCTTTCCAATTTCTCAATTTTATTCCTTTAGCCACACACCTTGGTTGATACAACCATTATTCCTAATAAATAGTCAGATTCCAAAGCTTTGTAACATCACATTACATTAACATCTTAACATTTATGGATTTTCCCTTAAATCTATTTATATACTTTAACAGTCTATTGCAGAAAGATATCAAATGATCACATGATCATATGATATAGGTCAAGGATTTTCTATTTGCTTCTGAAATAGAAAATCTGATATCTATCCTTTCAAATCCTTGGGGAGTCCAATACACCTAAATACATTTTAATGAATTAAGTTTAATTTTGGAAATTTTACAATGGCTAACTGAACAAAGATCCACTTGGTAGCAGTAAAACGTTTGGGTTCTTTGCATCTCTTTACTATCTAATGGTTATTATCTACTTTTATAGACAAAATGCAGCTAGAGAACAGCTGGAGTTTGAAGGGGGTGGAGATATGGAGGCCAACCCACGAAGCTAAGTGAGAAGAAGAAGCAAGGTCACTGGGCTCCTGGATGAAGCAGTCAACAGGCGGGGAATTTCATATTATGCAAGCTACAACAGCAGAAGAATGTTTTCCCTCATACATTGGCTAAGACAGGGACAAACATGTCAATTTCAGTACTTTGTAATTTCCAGGTAAACCAGTCAACCAAAACAAGGCTTTCAATCTCCCTCCCAGCTAAACAGATCAGGGATTATATGAAAAGCAGTGGTCCCACAGGAAATCAGCAGAATCTGATGGCACCATAAGTGTATTGACACAGAACATATCATTCCAGGCAATTTCCCCCTGTTCATCCACAGACCTTATACAACCCAAAAATAGCATCTGGAGACCAGATGAAAAGAAACCAGATGGTTCAGAATGGAGCATCTAAAGCTGTCTCAGCCTTTGTATATGGTATGTGTGTTTGTGTGAGACAGAGACAGTGATTTGACATACATTTGGAAATGCTAATGTTCCATCTTCATGCTGTGTGGATTGTGCCTATTTTGGTGTCTATTTCATTTTGTTGCTTTCTGTCCCTTTCTCGAGTTGATTTCTTTCTCATGTGCAAAGAAAGACCTCATGTTGGTCTCCACTCTTAGCCAGAACTGGATCAAGAAGAATGAATTGCCTAACTAAAGCTGATGGCATCCAGTTGCAGGGATGTGAGGATCACATTTCAGACGTAGTCTCTCAAAATCTCTGACTGTTATTCCCTAGTGGGAAAGTATTACCTTCCTCAAAGCCTGCAATTTCTATAGCAAAATGAAAGAATGCCTGGAATGGTGAGCTATTCACGGCAATATTAAAAGCTTAAAATAGAAATCACATCGTTAGGTGGAACAGAGCCATGGTGCTCTGAAAGCTTTTCTCTCAATTCTTGCTTGCTTTCAAATTGTGTTTTGTTGAAGTTATACACCCAGAGGCTCATTAATGTGGTTTCAGTTCTGAAAGATACAAAATCTACAAGAAAGCTTTTTTGTCCTGAAGGATCTTCAGGCATCTGGCATTCCTGAGTAATCATACTGACTCTTCTGTTAGCAGTCAGTATTTTCACCTCTTAATCATATCTGGAAAGTGAAGGAATCAGACTGCCAACATATTGACTTTCAAAGGCCAAATATTAAATCTGCATTTTTTCCCCATTTTTTTTCTACTTTGATTCACAGCCAATGCTTTGGCTTCTTTGCTACGGCATATCTTATCAGCCCGCAGATTCTTCAAAATCATGAAATCTGTGGTAAACTGATTCCTCTTTCTTCCTTTTCTTACTTCTATCACTGAATCCCTCAGACTTGTAATAATAATAAAAAACAATTTCTTCTGATATTCCTGGTATCAGTCCCTGGTCATTTCTGCTTAACTGTTCATCTTTAGGTGAAAAAATATAAAAGGTAAACAGTTCCTGTGGATTTTACTGCACTAGTCATTGCCAACTATAGGGGGCAGTGTTCATCTCCATTTCAAGGCCATTGAGCCAGTGCTCTCTGAAGACATTTCCATGGTCATGTGGCCAACATGACGTCAGGGAGCGTTGTTATCTTCCCACTGAAGTGGTACCTATTTATCTACTCTCATATGCTTGCTTTCAAACTGCTAGTTTGTCAGGAGCTGGGGCGAGGACAAGACCTCATCCCATCAGGTGGCACTCAGGTCTTGAACCTGGACTGCTGGCTTTCTAGCCAACAAGCCCAGTGTCTTAACCACTGATCTACCATGCCATCTTTAGTTGAAAAAAAAAACGTACAAAAATACCAGGTTGGAGCAAGAGTTCTTTCCTTTTAGAATGCACCTGGTTTCTTCATTTTCTTCATTTTATTATAATTATTATTTGTTTTTAAAGCCTTTTTTTCTTGGAAATTCCTGGAAAAGCCATGTGACTACATAGTCACATGATATCTAGATTTATTATTGACATAAATTCTATGACAGAAGCCCAAACAAAATATTATCTAGAAGCATTTATGTTTTTTAATGTCTGGCATAGTTCTTGTTTTATATTATTGTTGCAAACTGCCAGAAAAAACCCTTTGGTACAAACAGGCTGTATAGAGGTTTGATAAATAATTTATAATTAATATAACTAAAAAAATACAACAAACTTTCTCAAACAAACTTTGCAATTCTCCTATGGGAGGGAACCAGTAGTTGAATATGCTGATGACACAAAATTGTACAAACAAGCAAACAATCACAGAACAAAATTTCTTGTAGGATAATTAATATCCTAAAGATAGAAATAAAAACAAAAACTAAATTATCTTGCTAAGTCAGACAAATAGGCAGAAAATAATTAACAGAGAGAAATGAAAAATTATTCACTGAGGAAACAGAATTCAATGGCATGGATATAGATGGGATCTTGTAAAATGGATGGGATCTTGTAAAATGATCTTGGTGTAGTGGGTAACAACAAGTAAAGTAGTCAGGAGTGGAATGTGGCATTGTTCAGGCACCATGTTGAGTAATGTTCTTTTAGGATGATTCAGAGAAATGGGAACAAATTCAAAGTTGGGCAGTGAGGATGATCATAGGCTAAATTCTCTTAGGTGTTGATAAAGTAATCTGGAAAAGTTTTAAGAAAAAAGGCTGGGTGGAATGGATTTGGCAGTATTCTGAAAGGATGTTATTCAAAAGAAAAGAACATGTTCCCCATCATTCCATCTTTTAGCAAGATTCAAAGAATGTTTGTAAATTACAGGAATTTGTGATTGGATTAAAAAAAACACCTCTGTCATTAAGAACAGTTTGAAGCAAAACTATCTATAGAGTTGTAAGGGGTCACCCATAACTAGATGCAGTCCAAGTTGCTTTCATCTGGATCCTTGTAAGGAGCATGTTATTGGGATTCAGTGATTTAAATGGCCCTTCCCAGTTCTGTGATCCTGTGATTCATTGCTAACTCAGATCAAATGAAAGCTTTCTACTAGGCCAAACAATGTTGAAGATCACAGCTTTAAAAGGGATGCAGCAAAATAAATAAAGCTGAGCATTTCAGCAGACCCAAATATATGTCCTGCCAGGGCAATTGTAAGAAAGAAGGCATATGGCAGTATTTAGCACTAGTTCTCATTTTGACTTTGTTTAGCAACATATGTTGTTGACCCACAATGCAATCTTACTTCACACAAAAAATTTAAGCCCAAAAGTTATATTTGCAATGTGCTAGGTAGCACATGTTTTCCTTCGGTAATGTCAACAGATTACAAGGCTTCCCAGAGAACATTCAGAGATTACAGTTGAAATTTTCCCCACTCTGTTATTTATTAAAGATGTGTTGGCTAGAATGCTGGGTAGATGCGGGAACCCAGTGTAAAGAAGCCAATGCAGGATCAAGGAAAGACAAAAGTCTTTTATTAAGAGGACACATTTGGCTTTCACGCTCTGGAAGTGCACCAGAAATCAGGCACAATTATTTTTATACCATTTACTACAAGAAACAAAATTAAGAGAATTGTTGATTGGTTATAAAATTACATGATAGTCACACATGGCACAAAGCATACTACTCCATTAATTATTTAATTCTGGTTCACTATCATAAATCAGATTACTTATGGATGCGTTTTTTACTATTCTAATGAGGAATTTTTGCTTACCTCCAGGCTCTTATCCAGATGCCCCTCACCCCTGCTCAGGCTAAATGTGACATCACTTTCCTTCATTCCAGTAACAGGTTTACTTGCAAGGTAAGTGTCAAAGCTGCAACCTGAAAGTTAGTCTAAATAGCAGATGTTTGTAATCAACCTATGACGTGTTTGTGGTCAGCTTCTCTAGGTCTTGCTGACAGGTTACTTCTAGCAGACAAAGGCACAATAACTGAGGGCTAATGTTAATTCACTGATAGCAAAAGCCTCCAATTACTTATTAATAAGCTAATAAGCCAACAGACCCTCAAACTGCAGGAATATCATAGCTATAAGTAAAAACTTGGTACTTCTCTGGCTAAGTGTGCAGTGAAAATGAAAAAGTTTTACGAGCATCTTATATATGTTTTATGAAAATTTCAGGATCCTTTTTTCTTTATGCAAGACTTTCTAGCAAAACATACCCAGAAATTAATTACCTAATTTTAAAAAATTGACCCTTTTCCCCATACTCAATCGACTTTATGGGGAAACCCAACTTTTCAAATGGGAGGGAAAAAATGATATAGAAAAATTGGGTAGAACTAGGAATATTGTCCTTCTTTGTTTATGGAGATTTTCGGGCATTCAGGTCATGGTTGTATCAAAGGTGCTTTTCCAAAAGGCACCTGGACTTTCTTGGATTTTTTCCTTGAAAATGTTTCTCTTCTCATCCATGAAGCTTCTTCAATTCAGCTTTATGGGAAAGCACCTTTGGATTGACCTTGTATTAACTGATAGATGATGAGGATTGTCTTTTAAATCATATTATAGAATGGAATGGAATGGAATAGAATAATAATACTTATTACCATTTTATAAAACCCTACTAAGACCACACCTGGAATACCGCAGCCAATTTTGGTCACCATATCACAAATTTTTTTGAGAATTTGGAAAAAATTCAGAGAAGAGCAACTAAGATGATCAAAGGCTTGAAGACTAAAACATACGAAGAATGGTGATGGGACTTGGGTTTGGCTAGTCTAAAGAAAAGAGGAAATAGGGGAGACATGATAGCAGTGTTCCAGTATTTGAGGGGCTGCCACAGGGCAGAGGGGGCCAGATTGTTCACCAAAGCATCAAAGGGAAGGACAAGTAACAATGGTTGGAAACTTATTAAAGAGAGAAGCAACTTGGAACTAAGGAGAAACTTCCTGACAGTGAGGACAATCAACCAGTGGAATAGCTTACCTCCAGAAATTCTGCCACTCCATCACTGGAGATTTTTAAGAGGAGACTGGACATTCATCTCTCCGAGATGGTGTAGGCTCTCCTGCTTGAGCATGTGGCTGGACTAGAAGACCTCCAAGGTCCCTTCCAGCTCTATTCTAGAATAGAATTTAATAGAATAGAATAGAATAGAATAGAATAGAATAGAATAGAATAGAATAGAATAGAATAGAATAGAATAGAATAGAAGAGAAGGGAATGGAATGGAATGGAATGGAATGGAATGGAATGGAATAGAATAGAATAGAATAGAATAGAATAGAATAGAATAGAATAGAATAGAATAGAATAGAATAGAATAGAATAGAATAGAATTCTTTATTGGCCAAGTGTGATTGGACATACAAGGAATTTGTCCAAATGTGCATCACAGTGTACATATAAGCAGCAAGTAATATGTCATGGCTTGTAAATTATAGTTATAATATGTTATTGTATGCTATTATCCCCTTGTTGTAACCCAATGGAAATATTACAACATTTGTTAACAGTATTTGGACCAGTAGCATTTTCAGCTTCTGAGACAACTGATATTAAAAATGTATTAAATCCTTTAAAACTTTTTTAAAAACCCTATTATTAATTCCTGTAGTTATCTGTCATCAATAAATCAGTCTGATATGCAGATATTAGGAAATGAGTGAGTTAAAGAATTAGAGGTATCTATATTGCCAATAGAAATGGGAGACTGTGGCCAAAAATGTCAATGGATCTAAAACTACAACTTACCGTATACAACAAAAATTAATGTTTAGAATTTATTGAATTCCATTATGTCTGTATAGAAAAAGATTGTCCAGGACAGCATTTTGTTGGAGATATAATAAGGATAATGCTTTTTAAAAAACACATGTTTTTACAATGTCCTATAGATAATATTTTGGGAGAAAGTGACTATATAAACATGATTGTGCAACAAAAGAAAATTTTCAGACAATAATATTCTTTTGAAGCACATAGCCCAGTATTTGGACTTTAACAACTGGGCAACATAAATATGTACTTGTGTCCTTTTTTTGCCAAATGTAGACTGATATTGAAAGATAAATATGTGTCCCTTTTTACTCAATGGACTGAGAATCTGATTGTAACTATGAATGGATTGCCTATAGACATAGACTTTGCATGGACAATTATAATGATATATGGGGCTCATCTATACTGTAGTTATAAATAATACTTGAATTTTGAATAATACTTCCATTAGATAATTATATATAGTTTTTTAACTATTTACTGTTAAAATGATATATTGTACTTTTTTCCTTTGTTGTATTTTAATTCCCTTTTTTTAAAAAAATGTATTTTTATTTTTGCTTTTGCTCCTTTTTTTGCTTTCTGTCACTATTTAAAAAAAGAATAAATAATTTAAGAGGCACCCTGTGAATCTACTGTAAACCTAATGTTATAAAATACAGTGTAAAAATGAATTTAGTTATATGATACGGGCGCTTTGCATTTGCCTGCCAGTATCCAAGCACACATTTAATCCTCTTTTTGTTTCTCTTGTTTTAAAGATGTTTGTAGCTGGATGGGGGAAAATGTCCAGCAGGCCACATGGGTGGCCATTTGATATGCACTGGCTCTTTGGGGGACGAAGGGAAGGATGTAAATTGAGTGTTTGTTTAAGTAAATAAACTGCATTGTGAACATTTCACTTAATACTGCTTTATTTGGCATGTTCTAAGCAGAATTCTTCAGCATCTGACAACACTTATCTGCTGTTGTCTGTTAGCAAGCACTACATAAATTACTCAAAAGGAAGACATCTCTCCAGTTTTCATTTCAAAGCTATGCAGTGACAATTATGGTCATAAATCACTGCAAGCTTTTTACAGGACGAAGAATTTTATATTTGTTAGTTACGAGGAGGGGAAGAGATAGTGAAATTGTTTATACTTGTCATGATGAACGTGGGAAGTCATTTTCTTGGTGGCTTCCCCCCTTTTTTCTATTGTTTTTGCTTTTTTGGACTTTTTATTCTCTCTTTTCTTTCTTTCCCGTTTTGTTTGTATTATCTTTCGCTACTGCAATTAAAACTTGTAATAAAAATTACCTTTCTTAAAAAATAAATTATTGCAAGCTTTTATTATGACTTCAGTTACAATAGGATGTCATCAATTTTGGTAATAATGAACATTGATAGTCTACAACAGTTTATAGTGTTAATCAGTTTTCTATGCATTATATGACTTTGTGGAAATCAAGTACTTAAGATATTATAAAAAAGGTACTTTACTCAGTGGTGGGATTCAAATATGTGAACAACCGGTTCTCTGTGTGGATGCCGCTTCTGGAAGTCCATTCTGGGCCTGGGCAACAAAAAATCAGCTACTGGTTCTGCCAAAGTGGTGTGAACTGGCTGAATCCCACCACTGACTTTATTGTTTAAATAAGATGTATGCTCAGGAAAATACTGCAAGAATATTTCCATTCATTTATTAAACTATTAAAGTAATCTGAGTCAGTTTTCTTGTTTTATGGAATATCCTGATCTCTCTAAGTTATTGGAACCATTTCCCAGTAGAGTGGTGGGCTCTCCTTTGTAATATGTGTTCAACCTGCCTTGGATGATTTAATGTTGATTTCTGCAAGGAGCAGGTTGCAAGTTTGATAACCTAAATGGTCCCCACCAATATGAATTCCATCATTTATTTGCTCATAAAATTACTTCTCTCTGTTGGTCCTGAATCTCCCTGCATGTAGTTTCACAGATAATTTCAAATTTTGATTGATTGGTTGATTGATTCATTAATTGATTGATATAACTGCTCAACTCAGGGCAATGACTCTGGGAGCATACAAGGATCAACACCAACAAGAAAAATTAACAATCCAAATGATAGATTTCCACGGTTGGAGAAATCATTCAAATTATAGAAAGGAACAATAAAAATTAATTGACCAAAAATTCACTCATCCTCTTGGACCTAGGGGAACATTTTGAAATAAAGGATCTATGTAATATATGATTTTATATCTCACATTGTTGTTGCTCCTTCCAAGCTTTATTTGTTGTTGTTGTTAGTTGCGAAGTCGTGTCCGACCCATCGCGACCCTATGGACAATGTTCCTCCAAGCCTTCCTGTCCTCTACCATCTTCTGGAGTCCATTTAAGCTTTTTTATAGGTGAGCTATTCAAGCCCATAATTATTTTGGCTCCCTTGGAAACTTTTTTAAAAATAATTTTCTATTATTCTTAAGATGACAGTGATGATGATAATGATGATGATATTATTATTATTATTATTATTATTAATAATAATAATAATAATGATGATAATAATAGAATTGGAAGGGACATTGGGGATCTTATAGTCCAACCCCCTGCTCAGGTAGGAAACCCTATACCATTTCAGACAAATGGCTGTTCAATCCCTTCTTAAAAGCTTCCAGTATTGGAGTACCCACAGCTTCTGGAGGCAAGTAGTTCCACTGATTAATTGTTCTAGCTGTCAAGAAATTTCTTCTTAGTTCTAAGTTACTTCTCTTTTTGATTAGTTCCCATCCATTGCTTTTTGTCCTGCTTTGAAGAATAGCTTGACTCCCTCTTCTTTGTGGCAGCCCCTAAGATATTGGAACACTGCTATGATGTCCCCCCTCATCCTTCTCTTCATTAAACTAGACATACCCAATTCCAGCAACTGTTCTTTATATGCTTTAGCCTTCAGTCCGTTAATTATCTTTGTTGCTCTTATCTATTTATATTTATAAGTATACAATTAGATGGTCATAACTAAACACAACAGTGCAAATTGGTTTCACCATAAATATAAGCCAAAGCATTATTACATTAGCCTTTCTACTTCTAGTTCTTTTCCTAAAACCTGTGCTTTCAACCCATTTTTCCAGCAGCTACACATTGGGCTGATATTTCCATTTAACTATCCATTATGACTCAAAAAACTTATCCTGGTTAATCACTGGCAGCTCAGATAGGTGTCTTTTTTAGCACCAACAACTATCAGTGCAAATTTGTTTACCCTGAACTGATTTTAGCATTTTAAAATTCAATGACCCAGCTTGGAAAAAAACATTTCAGAATTATTCCCAATCCCTTTGATTTTACCTTAATGAACAGTTAGGTATTAACAAATACTGCTACCCTACTGTTCAGCCTAAGTCCAAATCATTTACAAACACTTGCACTCCTTGAATTTCCAATCTTAGTAGAAATGTCAAACACCCTGATCCAGGAATGTCCTGTTTCTTTTCTGTATCATGGCAAATGTTGCACTATACAATTCATCATTTTTAGAAATTAATCCTCAGAATCAGAATTGGTTCAGAGTATTCGAAACAGAGCATTCTAGATAAAACAAGCCTGTTTGGGGACTGGAGCACCACAGAATACCTGAGCCATCAGATGTTCTGAGGATTTACTACTGGAATCTATAAAGCCCCATTCCAGAATTGCATGGTTGAGAAAAGGTTGGCATGAATTAAAGAACTTTGAAATGTTCTGTTCCTGAATTGGTGAGTTTTGGATACACTCCTGCCCCCCCCCTTTGCTACAATTATTGATGTACCAACACTTTGGGAGGGATCTCCTAACTTTCTTTCCCTAAAAGAAATAGCAGTTAATAGTTGCTCTGTATAAAATTGAATTAGCTTTTGATTATTCTTCTGACTTTCTAAAAAAAATTTCATCTTTTCCACAAGCAGCATTTCATTTATGCTTTTGCATTGCTCTCATATCTATTAAGGAAGAAAAATTTTGTGCTTTTGTTTGTTTAAAAGGCAGAAGATATAATATTTTTTCAGTTTCACACCAGACACAATATATTCTTCATACAAATACAAATACAAATACACACACACACACACATACACACACACACACACACACACAAGCTTTAAGATGACTGCATACTTTCTATACTTCCTCTGAGGGGAGCCATCAACCAAAAGTTGTTATTCATGGAAAGAAAGTTATGTCTGACTACTATCTCCAGAACATTTTAATAGGTTTCAAAATCTCATCCTAGAACTGAGCCAAGGCAACAAAAATGCTATAAAACTGTATACATTTTTAGGCATACTTCTTTATGATCTTATGTGAAATTCAGTGATATGTTTCAAAAGTTAAGATATAAAATGTATTGGGCAGGCAATGACCTATTAATTGTATTAATACATTTTTTTAAAAAATAAAGCAAATGAATTACTTTATCAACCTGATTTGCTGTCCTTGTATAAGATCTTATTTTGTTCATAATTTTATCTCAACATTTTCTGCACATAGTAACTATTACAAGACACTTTACCCCTTCTGGGGGCCCTGGCCTTCAAACAGAAGTAACCAGTTCAGGCCACCAAAGTGTGCAGTATTTTAAAATAATATTAATCCCAAATCAATCCACTGCAAAATGAGGATTTCTTCATCAAAGATTATAGATTATAATTTACAACACTAATCCAGTGCAGATTGGGATGGCACACAGAAACTGAATAATTGTAATTGGCCCAAAATCATCCATCCATCCAGCTTCCCTACTTAAAAGAGGACCAGAACTTAGGTCTCCTTGCTTCTACTAAACACCTGAACCACAAGACTAGATTGGTTCTGAAATCCCATTTATCTTTATGAAATCAATTACTATTGCAGGATAGCCTGAAGAATATCATTAAGTGTGGAAATAAGACAGATAATTTTATACTCTGATATACCATAAGCCTCTGCAAAAACACAGAAATGGTTCATCCAGCAGCAATGAGTAATCTAAGTCATTGAGATCTAAAGTCTCACTCTAAAGATCTAAAGTCTCATTCTTTACTCAAGGAGGTGGAGAATATAATTTAACTGGCAGTCTCTGGAAAACAGATTGGACAACCATTTTTCTGAAATGGTATAGGATTTCCTGCTTGAGCAGGGGATTGGACCAGAAGACCTCCAAGATCCCTTCCAACTGTATTATTCTCTTATTCTGTTATTCATATAGAGAGTTGCATAGAGCAGGGCTTTTCAACCTTTTCACTCATTGTACCACTTTCAGGATATGGCAACATCCGAGTACCACCAGTCGCCTAGCAAGGTGACAAAAACCTGATGACAAAAAAAGGAAAAAAGTGATGAAGTACAGGTAGTCCTCAACTTATAACAGTTTGCTTAGTGACTGTTCAAAGTTACAATGGCACTGGAAAAAGTGCCCCCCCAAGCCAAAGCCGAGCAAGACACCTGCCTGCCTGGCCAGCAGCACTCGTCCTCTTGTCCGAGATTTTCATTGTTGTGAGCATTTCTGTTGAGGATTGGCAGCGGGGGTGGGTGGGGAGGTGTTTGGTTTTTATTCCCCCGTCTACTGGGTGGTTGCAGCAGGTTTTGGTCACTTCACATGATCCTGGGACACTGTGACCATCATAAATATGAATCAGTTGCCAAGCATCTAAATGTAAATCACAAGACCCTGGAGATGCTGCAAAATTCCAGCTGATCAGTGCTTCTTCTGGGCTCAGAAGTGCCAGGATCAGCACCGAGCTCCAGCTGGAGCCTGGGGCTGATCCTGGTGCTTCCACTGAGCCCTGACAGCCCTGCAGCTCCAGCCATCTCTTGCTCAGGCTTGTGCGGTGCTGCCACCGGTTCAGCTCATTCTCCTGCCCCGCTACCACTTTTATAGGATGGTTGCATACCACCTGCCAGGTGCCAATGTACCACAGGTGGTCCCTGTACCACTGGTTGAAAAGCCCTGGCATAGAGTCAACACACTAAGATGTGTTGTATATTGTCTTGCCTTGACTATCCATATCATCCTTTTTCAGAGGGTGGGGATACGTGGCTTGGCTTGCCTGAGAATACTTGGGTATTTGAAAGCCTACCCATTATTTTGAAAAGTTTAAGTTAGACCATTAAAAATAATTGACAAAATGATTTTGCCAAAAGTCCAAGGAGTCCCTGGTATTCTCCATCATTAAGACAGAGCATGAATTTATTGATTTCAAGCTGGATAATCAGATCAAGATCTTATAATCAACTGCATTTTCCAGTAGTTGCAAAAAGTTCCCACAATCTCACATAAATTAAAAGATTTTCAGGGGCAAAAACAGAAAAAAACAAACTAAAAAGACTTCCATTAATTTTTATACACACATTTCAATAAAGCAACAAATGTAAGTTCAGCTATATCCCCTGCTTCATAGCTATAGTGATATTAGTGAGCTTTCCAGGAAACTAGTATGAACTGTAAACTGGCTTAAATATTTTTTTTTAAGAATTTGCATTCTTTCTCTTTCAGTGATGAAGATCAGCTAACAGCTGTTCAACTTATACTCTGAGGGATATCATTTATTTTTTCTTCTGGCCAATTGGAATAAAACAAACTACAATGCAAAGTTTAATCATTCATTGAATGACCACGAGAGACTACAAATTATGGGCAGTCCAGAGCATTCCCCCTACAAAATACTTCCATGTAAACATGATTCTTAAACACTGAGAAAATGATCTTTGACACCACGTTTTTCTTCTGAAGTCTCCTATGTGCCAGGAAAATGAATGAGCTGAGTGAAGCTTACTGTAATGCTGTACTCACGTACTTACATTCTCACTTGCCAATACAAAATGTATGAAATTCTGTATCTGCACAGGAAATAATCTCACATACAGCATACATTTTCATGTGTATATTAATGAATACTGCCAACATATTTTCAGTTAAGGCTTTGATTCCCATCCAGTCGAGAAGAATGAGCTGTACCAGTTGAACCATTGTATGTAACAGATATACCTAGGCCTGTTAAAAAGGTTTCTTTAATTGGGACTTCCATAAGTGACATCTGAAATAACTTCTGTCATCTTAGGGACCACCATCACATCCAATCAACCATGGAAGGAACTCACAGATATGGGAGATAATGACCTTTGAAGGTAGTTTTAGGTGAAACGGTCTCAATAGGGAAAAGAGTTTTAGTCAATATGAACTGAGTTGTGTGTTTTGAACATTTTGGTTCCTGGGCCATGGCCTTTTCCATTTAGGAAAGCCATCACAAATATGGGGAAACAGGGAGACATGATCACAGGCACCCAATGTAAATTTCACCACATTGGTATGCATGTGTCATACTATTGCCTGCATATATGAAAGTGGCAAGGATTGTGTCATCACTATGTGATTTTTTGTAACATTTTGACAAAAAAACTAGATCCTGAATCATTTTATTTTATTTTATTGGTGAAACGGTAATTATTTAATATGATACTCTATAGTTACTTCATGTTGTACATGTATTATCCTTAATAGAACTTTATTATTTAAAGGCAATCCATGGGCATTTATTTATGGCAAATAAAATATTTTTTAAAATCCTTATAATTTCTTTATAAGGAAAATTCCTTAATAGGAATTTTCTGTACCTTTCTTCTACAGTAGATTAGCTGTAAATGGGGATTCACTGGAGCTTATATTTAGTTAAATACACTCATCAGGAAATAATGAGTGTTCCTCCAGAATACTATTTCTAGGCCAAACACTGTAGACTTGATAAAAATGGGAAAGTGTGAATTATTTATTTATTTATTTATTTAATTAAATTTTTATACCGCCCTTCTCCCGAAGGACTCAGGGCGGTGAACAGGGCATATCTTAAAACTACAAAAATACAAAAGTTAAAAAAGAATTAAATTATTGCCCACAATAAAAAAACAATAAAAAATATATATAAGTATTAAAACCCTAAGTAATTCCCCATCAGGCCAGGCCAGCTTGTTCAAATAAATGGGTCTTTAACCCGTGCCGGAAGGAGCGGAGATCCGGTGCCATCCGGAGCTCAACCGGCAGCTGATTCCACAAAGCCGGAGCGCCCACAGAGAAGGCCCTCCCCCTGGGGGCCACCAGCCGACATTCTCTGACTGGAGGCACCCTGAGGAGGCCCTCTCTGTGGGAACACACGGGTCGGAGGGGAGTCGACGCCGGCAGCAGGTGGTCCCCGAGGTATTCCGGACCCATGCCATGTAAGGACTTAAAAACCATCACTAAGACCTTGAACCTCACCCGGAAGTATAGGAAAATTAGTATAGGAAATATAGAATATGAAGCACACTGCTTCACTGAAGGCAAAGCTGTTCAGGCTGTGCTATAAATTTAAGATTCCTAAATTGCTTAGGAAGGCTGGACTTATAATATCATTTCAGGTTTTATAATAATGTGTTTCTACAATTTTACAAAGTTTGCATTTCCTGCCCTATGCACAATATACATTTGTTTATTTTAGTTAAGTAAAACATCTGTGTAAAAATTAATTGTAATAAACTGCATTAATTGGTCTTGTTCCATCTTTCTAGTGTGAACAACGCTCCTAAGAAAACCAAAGCCAAACATAATAAGAATTTTTGAAAATGAACAATTTACCTTCCAACTGTGATTACTTGTTGTTGAAGAGAAAAAGAAAGAAGAGGCAGTGGCTGCATCTCAAATGCTTCTTTCACTGTCATTTGGTTGCCTTTGTACTGGACATCCATGTTTTACCTTTTTGCTTCATCATTGTATTCAGCTCATCTTCCAGAATTGATGTTGGATTACTTCCAATGAAATATTCAACTTCACAACCAATAATTTTATGTTACAGATAAGTTCCATGGCAAGATTTGACCCTCTTTTGATTCTGATTTTAGACTGTAGATCTCTGAAGCTTTTTTTTTTTTAACTTTTGCTTAGGTAAAGATACGATAGACTGCTCAGATCTCCATCCATTCACAAATCAGTATTACTGCTACAGTTCAGATCCTTCAGTCTTTTATGCCTAAAGTCAGGGCTTTTTTTCTCATAGAACGCTCAGAACGGAGTTCCGGCACCTTTTTTGGGATGGAACCTTGTAGGGTAGGCAAGGCGGGTTGTATGACATGTGTGAGTTCTGGCACCTTTTTCTTTTACAAAAAAAGCACTGCCTAAAGTGCATGTTAATTTTCACTGGGTTTCAAATATATATACACCCAGATTTCCCTTTGCTTTGTACACTTCATTTTTAAAGGATTTGTGCATTTAATGCTACAGTTGTCTAGAACTACAATTTATCTCAAAAGTTACCTTCTTATTTAGAGTTCTGTCACATAGTTTTCACACATTACTACTCATGCTTGCCTTTATAGCTTTCACCTCTCTAAACATGACAACCAGGTCCCTACTTTACATGTGATTTTTATGCCTTCTCTTATTCTTTTCTTTTGGGATCATCTGCTTTGTACTGATGATTCCAACCATAGTTTTGATGTCATCTTTGTTACCCATACCTTTTTCCCCAATGCTTTCTATCACTATACCTGACATGTTTTCTTAAAGGTATTTTGCAGCAAAACTCAAATCAGCCTGAGCTGACTTGGCCAATGAACAAGGATATGGGGAGTTGCAGTCAAAAACATCTGGAGCACCTCATGCCAGGGAGCGCTGCCTTCCCTACTCTGTTTTGGCTGTAATGAGATGGATATGTGCATATGGATTGGACTGCAACATTAGATTAAATGTAATATTATAGCGCTGGAAATATACAAGTTTGAAAGAAAACACATGGAATTTCAGATGGCTTAAAAAAAGATTAAAATAGGAAATGTCTTCAGAAATTCAGATTAAATCTCTGTAACAAATTAACATATTTGAAAAATAATCAACCATTTACTTTTATGAATCCTGTCAAGATCCAAAGATGAACCGTCAACAATTCCGGATGCTTACTGTATAAAGACAATAATAATATGGGACAAGGGGCACAGATCAATTCATTCTCAGCTTATAGAAACAAGTTCTCAGTTTGAAGCATCTGTTGAAATGGAAAGAGGCCAACCAGGGTGTGAGCTATAGAAATGGCATGAACCCAGAAACATAGTTACTGAATGCATTTATCCTGTTCTCACACATTCAAGAGGTGCTCTTTTAATAGATAACATTATTTCATTACAAATATGTTACATGTTGTAAGTAAAATTTGATGGAAAGCTTAGAAGCTTTCTTCTTAATCGTATTTGGAATACTCCTCAGCTGTCTGCTTTATTAAGATTGTCCAAAAGGGAATATAAGAAAAAAGTATACATTTATATGCTTATTAATTTGAAATGTAATATCTGTTCTATATAAATAATATCTTCTTTTTAAAAAAAAAAACTGCAAGACTGTTTAAAAGGCTGCTTTGCAAACAGATTTTATATTAGCAAAGGACTCCTGTATGAAGCAAAGAGGGAAGTACATACTCTGAAAGGCTTGAAGCAACAACCATTTGTTTAACAATGGTGTGCAATTATGACAGCTTCAGAAAGGGCAAAGGCCTTCCTACCATCACAGAATGTTGTACCATCATTCCTGCGGTCAGGATTTAGCATGGAAAACTTTGGTATGAAAAATGATTGAAATTTAACTGAAATAGTGGACAAGCAACAAATTCTTTACAGAAAAATGTCTCAACATTATTTGATTAATTGAATGATTATATACCATCAAGTTGTTTTCAACTGCTAGTGACCACATACAGATAGATTTTCTCCATTAACCCTTAATCTGGTCCTTTAATGTACTCCTCACCACTATAACAGAGTCCACCACCCTGCTGTTGGTTTTCTTCTTCGTCTCCTTTCTTTCACCTTTCCCAGCATTAGATCCTTTTACAGAATGCTAAGTGTTCACATCCTGGAAGGAAATTCCTTTACGATACAAAAGAGGAATGTTGGCTAAACTATGAAACTTCTGGAACAGACTGAACAGTTTATGTTGGATCATGATCAATTATTAATAATGATGTGATGCAGCTGACCTCAAAAATGCATTACCAGAAGAATAAGACAGTAGCACTGCTTAGCTTTAGGACTCAAACCAATTCCAGCGGTGACACAATGGTTACAATGCAGTATTGCAGGCTGACTCTGCCCACTGCTAGGGGTTTGTTTCTGACCAGCTCGTGGTTGAGTCAGCCTTCCATCCTTCCGAAGTCAGTAAAATGAAGACCCAGATGGTTGGGGGCAATATGCTGACTCTATAAACGGTTTAGAGAGAACTTTAAAGCATTATGACATGGTATATAAGTCTAAGTGCTATTGCTACATCTCATGTAAAGGCATGTGGGTGAGTGGGAGTGCTTTTTACAAACATCTAATTGTCACAAACATGCTGTCACAGAGCAATACAGAGTTCATATAATATCCCATAATTAATATTTACTTTTTATTAAAGTGAAACCGTTCTCTGTGTCCCCTGGTTACCCACTCAAATATACATGTTACTCCTAGGAGTAATTCTCACTTAGTAGTCTTGCCATGTGAAATTGACTTTAGCATGATGTTTCAATATGTAAAGGTTTCTTCAATTGATATGTAAATTCAGCGGACTAATTGAAGTAATTGCCAGTAAAAGCAACCAAAGATCTTGTATCTCCTAAAAAATGATAATAACACAAAAGCATTGTTTGGTTTGCTAAACTAAATACACTCAAGAATTAAAAGTATTTCACCTGAAGAAATAAATGGAAAACAAGCTGCACACAATGCTCCTACATTTGGCTTTACCCAGCGGTCCTACTGCTATAAGTCATTCTGAATCATGTAGAATTGGGTTTAGAAAGAACTGTTTAAAATTATGCTTGGCTCCTCAGCAAAGTTAAATTAAGGACATTCATCAAAGTTGATAACAGTTCTCCATACTCTACCAATGTTGTTCAAGAGGAATTGCTCATAGCAAAGGTTAAGGCTTTTTGGATAAAAGTCTGGTGGAATATGCAGAAGATTTTTAAACAGAGGATAAAGTTTTGTCCGCAACTTTTTTTGTTGGGAATAATTATAGATGCTACAGTTGTGGACACTAAGTTGATGTTGAATTTAATTACGGCAGCAAGACTTTTGATAGCTCAGTATTGGAAGAAAGAGGAACTGCCGACCATAGAAGAGTGGACTTTAAAGGTTTCCGACCTGGCTGAGATGGCGAAGATTTCGGCCTATTTGAAAGATCATTCGCAAGAACGCTATATTATGGAATGGAGAAAATGGATTGAGTTTATCCAGAACAAGTATAGGGTTAAGAAGTTTCATGTAGTATTTGAATAAGTCTTCTTTCTTTTCTTCTTTTTCTATTTTTGTTTTTCTATATATATTTAATATATATATATATTATCCTATATAAGCTAGAGAGTGATGGATTTTAGAGTTTATGGTTGTTAGTATATGGTTGTTTATGATTGTTTTTTTATATACCTTGTATTTAGCTCTGGGAAGTCGGGGGGGAGGGGGGGAGGGGGGAGAGGTAGGGGGGAGGGAGAAGGGAGGGGGAGGGGGATTTTTAAAGGAAAAATTGTATGTTAAAACTTTTTAATAAAAAAAAGAGGAATTGCTCATAGTTGAGACATAATTTTTACTTGGAGAGAATCTGGGTGAGTGTAAGAAGAGAGAGAACAGGAAATAGCTCTTCTGTGAATCTTACTTCTTAAGTCTCAAGTCTTAATCTTCTTATTTGCAGCAACATGTTAGCATGGCTAGACCTTGGCTAAACAGAAATAGCAAGTGGGTAGATCTAATAAGGGGATTAAGTAAGATATGGATTACTACTGAAAGTGTTACTTTTCTGCAAGAATTTTGTATTTAATAATGTGTCAAGGCTGCATTTTAGAAACTGTGCACATAATGGAATATTCTTCAGAAATGTAGCTTTCAGTGAAAGTTCTATTATGAGTTCCATCATGATTAACTTGCGTGGTGTTTGCTTCATGAACTGAATGGCTCACAAAATGATCTGAAAAGTATATATGATAACAGCAAATCCAAAACAGAACTTTGGGAATCAAACTGCACCCATATTTGTTTTTCCCCAATTTACAATTTAGCAGAGAAACATAGAATATAATACTGAGAAGCCCTGGAGAAATTTCCATTTTATTTGGAAAGGGGTTGGAAAAAGGGTTCGTGTGTGTTATTTCTATAAGCAGGCTACCCAGAAATATCAAGAGGTTGTCCCCTGAATAGTATGTGTGAATGACCTTGGGAGACAGTGTGAAGGGCTGCAGCCAGGGAAATGGTTTGATAAGAGGTAACTTAACTTCCAACAGGAATGTGGACATGGCAAACATCTCAGAAAGAAGCCACCCTAGTTTCTTGGGCTGTGAAGACAAAAGGAGAGAAATGTACTTTCAATCTTGTAACCTTGCAAAATAGTCCAGACAGGAAGCAGATAATTCAATTTTATTGTAAGATACATTAAAGCAATCTTGCAAGTGGAATGGACCTGACAGGCCACCTAGTTCAAGAAAGGAGCAGAGGAGAAACAAATTTAATGCATTTTTTAAAAAAATGATGAAATGACTTCTGGATAATGCTATACAAGAAATAAAATGTATACTGACATTTTACCAGCTATGCTGCTAATTTTTTCAATCAGAATTAAAACTGAATGCAGCAAGAAATGATATGTCTTTATATAATGCCAGCATTCTCAGAAGTGGAGTTAAGAATCAAAGGAGTGCATTAAAAAAATACTAGGTACATTGTTCCATAGACTGCAGAATGTGAAAGGAATATAGATGTAAAAACATGAGTCTACATTGGCTAAAGGCAATCACAAGGACCTGTGACAAGTAGACTTGGAGACCATTATCATCTATGTAGTAATATTTCTGCAGAAATATTAGAGAGCAGTAGAAATGTAACAGATTAACAAAATTACAGAGTTGGAATGGATCTTAGAGGTCTTCAAGCTGGAAACCCTATATCATTTCAGACAAATGATTGTCCAATCTCTGTTTAAAGATCTCCAGTAGCATGGGGTATCCTGCTTGAACAGGGGGTTGGACTAGAAGACCTCCAAGATCCCTTCCAGTTCTATTCTGATTGATTGAGTGAGTGTTGCAGTGTTGGACAACCCACAACTTCTGGAGGCAAATCATTCCACTGATTACTTGTTCTAAGTCAGGAAACTACTTCTTAGTTCTAGGTTGCTTCTCTCCTTGATTAGTTGTCTTGCTTTCAGGTGCTTTGGAGAATAGGTTGACCACCTCTTTTTTGTGGCAACACCTGAGATATTGGAACACTGCTATCATGCCACCACTAGTCCTTCTTGTCATTAAATGGAGGTCCAGCCGATCCGAATCCGACCAATTGTGGCTAAGAACCCATATTAGGTCTTATCTCGCTGCAATAAGGGTGGCGAGGTCTAATCACTTCGCTACCCTTATCGCGTCCGCAGATAATCGCCCGGCCGCTCTGTTTAGGGTGACTC
Organism: Vipera ursinii; assembly: GCF_947247035.1. Taxonomy (NCBI): domain Eukaryota; kingdom Metazoa; phylum Chordata; class Lepidosauria; order Squamata; family Viperidae; genus Vipera; species Vipera ursinii. The sequence continues at coordinate 64,181,828 of NC_139512.1, forward strand.
GCTCCCTCCTTAATCAGGAGGTGAGGGAGCAACCCTTGCAGGGTCGTGCCGAGGAGTTTAACAATTATCTGTTGGACAAAATCGCTCGGATTCGGACCGGTCTGGACTCTGACTGGGCAGAGTCTGGCGATCAGGACGTGGGTGGTCTTGTCGATATCACTTGGGAGGAGTTTGATTCTGTGACTCCGGAGGAAGTGGAAAGGATTATGGGGAGACTGAGCTCCACCACATGTTTATTGGACCCGTGCCCTTCCTGGCTGGTTTATGCAGCCCGGGAGAGGACACGCAGCTGGTTCCAGGCAGTTATATCAGCTTCTTTGAGTGAGGGTAGCTTCCCTGCCATCTTGAAAGAGGCGGTGGTGAGGCCCCTCCTCAAGAAGCCTGCCTTGGACCCAGCTGTATTGAACAACTTTCGTCCGGTCTCCAACCTTCGCTTTCTTGCGAAGGTTGTTGAGAGTGTGGTGGCGCATCAGCTCCCTTTGGTCCTGGATGAAGCGGATTATCTAGACCCGTACCAATCGGGTTTCAGGCCCAGGCACAGCACGGAGACGGCATTGGTCGTGCTGGTGAATGATCTCTGGAGGGCTCGGGACAGGGGTCATTCCTCTGTTCTAGTCCTATTAGACCTCTCAGCGGCTTTCGATACCATCGACCATGGTATCCTGCTGTGGCGTCTCAGGGGATTGGGAGTGGGAGGCACGGTTTTACAGTGGTTCTCCTCCTATCTCCAGGGACGCTCGCAGTCGGTGTTGACAGGAGGGCAGAGGTCGACCGCGAGGTCTCTCGTTTGTGGAGTTCCTCAGGGGTCGGTCCTCTCGCCTCTCCTGTTCAACATCTATATGAAACCACTGGGTGAGATCATTCGTGCCTTTGGAGTTGGGTATCATCAGTACGCTGATGATACCCAGCTTTTTCTTTCTACCCCAAACCACCCCAGTGATGCCCTCAATGTGATGTCCCATTGCCTGGAGGCGGTTCGGGTCTGGATGGGGAGGAACAGACTTCAACTCAACCCCGACAAGACCGAGTGGCTTTGCATACCTTCATCCCGGGTCTATTCGGATATTCCATCTCTTTCTATGGGGGGTGAATTATTACCCCCCGTAGATAGGGCTCGCAACTTGGGAGTCCTCCTAGATTCGCGGCTCACCTTGGAAGATCACATGGTGGCTGTGACTAGGGGGGCTTTCGCCCAGGTTCACCTGGTGCGCCAGTTGCGGCCCTATCTAAGCCGGGATGATTTATGCATGGTCACTCACGCGCTCGTGACCTCTCGTCTAGACTACTGCAACGCTCTCTACATGGGGCTTCCCTTGAGGACCACCCGGAGGCTCCAACTGGTACAGAATGCAGCCGCGAGAGTTGTGTTGGGAGTCTCCTGATACTCCCATGTTACACCTCTGCTCCGTGAGCTGCATTGGTTGCCAGTTGTCTTCCGGGTGAGATTCAAGGTGCTAGTAATGGTGTTCAAAGCCCTCCATGGCATGGGGCCGGAGTACCTCAGGGAACATCTGCTGCCGGCATCAAGCTCCCTGCGCCCTGTGCGTTCCCACAGAGAGGGCCTCCTCAGGGTGCCACCGGTCAGAGAATGCCGACTGGTGGCCCCCAGGGGGAGATCCTTCTCTGTGGGCGCCCCGGAGCTATGGAACCAGTTACCGGTTGAGCTCCGGACGGCGCCCGATCTGCGCTCCTTTCGCCACGATCTGAAAACATACTTGTTCGAGCAAGCCGGCCTGGCCTGAGGGGGGATTGGTGGGGTTTTTTATTATTTTTATTGGGGTTTTTTACTATGTATCAATTGTATTTTAATCGGGCATGTATTTAATTATCTTTTAGTTTTTGTAAATTTCTGTGTTTTATTCTTGCCCTGTACACCGCCCTGAGTCCTCCGGGAGAAGGGCGGTATAGAAATATTAATAAATTAAATTAAATTAAATTAAATTAGACATGCCCAATGCCTGCAACCATTCTTTGTATGTTTTAGCCTAATGGTCTTTGTTGCTCTTCTCTGCACTCTTAGTACTAATGTACTAAGTTCCAAATAATTTGGGAAGAAAGGTCAATTTCCCTCTACATGATTAGTGATGGACTGAAGGCAGTATATAATTCTTGCTGTGTCTGGTAGTGTGAAGAGGTTTGAAGAAGCCAACAGGAGAACTAAAAAAAATGTCAGCTATTTATTCATTGCTTTACATGGCATTGGTTCATCAATAAACAACACTTGTAAAAACCTAATCAAAAATTAATAAATTGTTCTTAAATAAAAACATGCATTTGAACAGTAGTATCAGACACTGATTGTTTTACCAAAAATTTCCACATCTGATTGTTTAAGAGCTGACTATGATGGGAAAAATAGGGACACTCCTGTTGATATTTACAATTCATGCTAAGACCTACAGGAAAGATTGCAGGAAAGTTATTTGTTTTCAAGATTATTCTCTGTAAAATTTGTAACATCAAGAGACATATTAACAACAACCTAATTGTTGTGTAGTAGGTTTCTTGCAAGTAGGAGGCGAGATGAGAGGGTTCAAACAGGAACACTGGTTTATTGTAGAACAGGAACAGAACTGAGAACAGAGGCTTCTACACAGCTACTTATACGGTTGGCCACTAGACGGCCGCCAATAGGTTTGAAGGAACCTATTCCCGCCTTAGAGCCAACCAATGATCGTCCTGGACACTGCATGTCTGGGCAGCCAGCGACCATTACACAGGCACCCTAATTAGGTAATCTCAAGCAGCATTCAAAGACACGTGAAAACAGTTCAAGTAAAAAGGCCCAATACATTACACTAATCACATTGAATTCCCAGATTCTTCTCATGGTTTCCTGATATGTATCTGTAATTTAGCTTAAAGGTAAAAAGAAAAAAAATTGTATAAAACACTTTCTTAGAAATGAAAGTTTACCCCTCCTTAAAAAAAAGGTTCTTTCTTTTAATTCATGTGAGAAATGATGCACAGAGGGAAACATCTACAACAATGCATTGTTTTAGTATAGTATTGCTCAATTATTTGTTTCACATTCTGCACAACCTTATAAAACATTATTGGAGTTTATTAGATAACATGCATTAGTTAACAGAGAGGGACGCGGTGGCTCAGTGGGTTAGGACGCTGAGCTTGTCAATCAGAAGGTCGGCAATTTGGCGGGTCGAATCCCGAGTGCCGCGTAACAGAGTGAGCACCTATTACTCATCCCAGCTTCTGCCAACCTAGCAGTTCGAAAGCATGTAAAAATGCAAGTAGAAAAATAGGGACCACTACGGTGGGAAGGTAACAGTGTTCCGTGTGCCTTTGGTGTCTAGTCATGCCGGCCACATGACCAAGGAGACGTTCTCGGACAAACGCTGGCTCTTCGGCTTTGAAACGGAGATGAGCACCAGCCCCTAGAGTTGGAAATGACTAGCACTCATGTGCAGGGGAACCTTTACCTTTTTTTATTAGTTAACAGAGAGGTTTGACTTTTGGAATTAGATTGTAAAGTACGTTTGCCTAATTTGTGATAAAACTGCCAAATATTTTTAAGGACATTTGGACTTGTACAACTTAAGTGTAGTTTTAGAATGGAATCTGGTCTGAGCCTGAATGAAAAGAAACCAAGGAAGCAAACAGCTGTAACTGATCAATTTCAGAAACACTTTGGCCATTTGTAGCTTACTCAGTGCAAATAACACAAGCCCACGATAACTGATGTCTTGTCATGCCACATGTCTTCACTTTTGCAAATCTAAAATAGAGGCTGACAACGTGGACCAAAGCACTCCCATTGATCTTATTCAAAACTACCTTTACCAAACATGCCAAAAACACAATCAGTTGCTGACAATATAGAGAGTGATAAACAAAATCATTGCCTGCTCTAAAACCACACTGTGCTGCCTGCTCGTGAGCATTGTAGAACAGCTGTGCTAGCCAAAAATCAGAAACTGGTAGCACCTCTGTCACAACTATAATTGTGAAAGCTGAGGAAGAAAGCCAAGGGTAAAAAGATCACAAGATCCCCGAATGCTTAGCTGATGATAGTCCACTTCCTGATTGTGATCGGTGCAATGTTAAAGCTCAGTACTCTTAGGTACAATTAATTTTACTGTGTTAGGACTTTGGTGTTTATTGCAAGGGTTTGGTTTAACTTTTTTCAAAGTTAAATATTGCAGATTATTTCATACATATAAAAGAAAATGAGGATGGACTTTTCTTCAGATACCCAAAGGAGAAACTACATTGAAAGAATCTAGTAATATTGTTGTGATGCTTGAATGATATTTGCATTTTTTTAAAAAAATAAATACAATTTGTTTAAAGAATATGCACACCACACAAAGAACTCTGTTTTAGGCAGATGAAAAAAATAAGAATCAATTCACTATGAATGGAAAGCTTCTGGAGTGCATAATAGTAGGTGACAGAGAGCCTCTGCATCATGCCAGAAAAATTCAAGAGTGCATTTAAACAGTAAGTGGTGATAATAGCAAAGGAAACTCATTATGAAGGAACATGCCAAAGGCCATCCAATCTATGCAGCACTCTGACTCATGTCCACTTAAAGTGCAACACTTGACAGCCGACTTAGTAGTAGCTGCTGGTTCAGACACTGTTAACACCCAAAATAAATCATTTGTGTGGGCAGGAAGAAGGTGGTCATGCTCACTCCTTTTGTATAATGCACAGGGCAGGGAAATCATCAAGTGCTGGCTAAGTGTTTACCTTGCTTTACCTTGCAAAATTCTCTACTTTGCGATGGAGACACCTAATTCTTTTCATATGAATTAAATTGTTCCTCGGAATTGGAGCTTAGCGAAAGCTCTCATCTCTTGTAATAAAAAAAACTCTATTTGGGGTGGGGATATGAGTTTCTTATTCAAGGGTAACATGGATAGCAGTCTTTCTAGAGGTAGTTCATTTCACTGGTTTATAGATTGTGGTGAGATGTCCCCTTGGTATGTGAATTGATAATATTTCTCAATGTTTATGTCTCCTTCGCGATTATCACCACTCACTGTTTAAATGCACTCTTGAATGTTCCTGGCATGATGCAGAGGCTCTCTATCATATTCTCAATAAACTACTATTACCCAATTCATAGTGAATTGGTTCTTTTTAAAAAAAAAATCTCATAACCTGGGTAATTTACGCATAGCTGCCTTTTGTTCTCTCTTGCTTGAACAGGTTCCATAGCATCTCTATACTGGTCCTGCCAGAAACTAACTTTCTGCTTTTCCAGTTGACTATGCTGGAAACATTCTTGTCCCAGATTTAGTCCCATCCTATGACTTTATGGTTGCCTATATAAGTCTCGGCAAAAGGAGAAGGGGGCGGTAGAGGATGAGAGGGTTAGACAGTGTCATTGACTCATTGAACATGAATTTGGGTAAACTCCCGGAAATAGTAAAAAACAGGAGAGCCTGACATGCTATGGTCCATGGGGTCGGAAAGAGTCAAACACAACTTAGCAACTGAACAACAACAAAAATGTAAGTCTTGGCTTGTAAAGGACAAAGGAGAAAATTGTACTGCAAAGAGAAGGAACTGTTGTTCTCTCTCTCTCTCTCTCTCTCTCTCTCTCTCTCTCTCTCTCTCTCTCTCTCTCTCTCTCTCTCTCTCCTCCCTCCCTCCCTCCCTCCCAGCTCACTTCCTTGGTTGTACCAAAGTGCTTCTCCCATGGACATTTTTTTAAGCCATGACTACAGATTGCATTACAGATCTTTGACCTAGAACTATGATTGAGGCAAAAATTTCCATTGTTATCAAGACAGTTGTTAAGTGAGTTTTGCCCCATTTTGCAACCTTTCTTGCCACACTTGTTAAATGGATCACTGCAGTTGATAAGTTAGTAATCTGATTGTTAGGTGAATCTGGCTTCCCCATTGACTTTGCCTGTCAGAGGGTTGCAAAACGTGACCACATGGTCCTGGGACACTGGGACTGTCATCAATATGAGCCAGTTGCCATATTTTGATCACATGACCATGGGGAAGCTACAACGGTCATAAGAATGAAAAATGGTCATGTCACTTTTTCCAGGGCCATTGTAACTTTAAACGGTCACTAAACAAATGGCTCTAAGTCAAAGCCTAGCTGAACGGGATAATGCTGGCCCTTTGAAATGATCTAGGCTACAGTGGTCATTTTTTGCAAAAGATCAGGAATTCTGCTTGAGTTCAGAGTGCTTTCCTTTAGTGACAAGGGAGAAAAAAGAGAAATGAATATCGTGTGTATCTGGCATATATAGTAGCGATATGCCTCTGCCCCTTCCTTTTTACTCAGAATGAAGGCCATGCCAGTGGGGAAACTGGCACAGATTTAGAAACATTGCATCCTACATGAGTGACTGTATCACGTTCGTTTTAGACTGAGCTCCAAGAAAATTATAGAAGGACGGTTAATTGGTTAGGGATTTTTAATGGAAACGTATAGTAAGTTGATCACTTATGTTCCACAGAAATGTCTATAGTGCAATAGTTACCAGTAAATTTCAAAACAACTAATTATTGTGATGAGATTAACCTATTTTTCTCACTCTGGCTCAGAACAAATTGTTCTAGAACAAGAGAAAGGTTGTTTTGCACCAAAATTGCAAAACTCCTTTTTTTATACCAGACTGGCAAATGTATTTCACAGGTGTTTTCACCAAAAGATTCTAGCCCAGAATGAATCAGTGACAGGTGGGCAAAAGGGCAATGATTTAATTTATTTAATTCAATATATTTAATTGCTAAATTAAATATAAAGGAACTATTTTAATGCCAATAAACACCAGTTTTATCTATAATTATTTCTCAAAACCAATATTTTGGTTACTAATCACTGGTTTATAGATGTTCTTCATTGTATTATTATTATTAGTTTGTTTTTCATGTTTTCCTTGTATTTTTGTACTTACTTACATTTTACATTAGCCATAAGGATCACTTATTTTAGGGCAAATGCATGACATAAATACAACAAACCAACTGACTTTTGTGCTAAATGCCTTCCTGATTCTTCAGCTGTTCTACAAGCAAATCAGTAATAATCTGTTTTCTTCTCTACTTATGTTGACTTTTCTGACCCACACACCTTTGTCATGCACCTCTGAACTCAAGGTAGAGAATGTTAGCCTTGCTGCAATTCTTGACATCAGTTAAACCTTAGTTTTCAGAGGTTCTTTCGTAGTGGATAAGCTTTGGGTAGTTTGGGCTAGAAGCAGTGGTGGGATTCAGCTCGTTTGCATCAGTTCGGGAGAACTGGTAGCTAAAGTTTCTTGAGTTCAGAGAACCGGCTGAATGCACACTGCTTCTGGAAGTCCATTCTAGGCCTTGGAGGCCTGGAGGAGGTCTCTCAGGCCTAGAACGGCCTGCTGGAAGTGCATGGACACCATTTCTGGAAGTCTGTTCTAGGCCTCGGAGGCCTGGATGAGGCGTCCCAGGCCTAGAATGGCCCACCAGAAGTGTGTGGAGGCCACTTCTGGAAGTCCATTCTAGGCCTCGGAGGCCCAGGCCTGCATCCACGCAGAGAACCAGTTGTTCAGGTATTTGAATCCCACCACTGGCTAGAAGTATTGCTAGTTGATTGTAGTTTATTGACACAATGTAATTATTTTATTTACTGTAACTTTATTATTGGAACCAAAAGTATAAGCAGCTCAGAGCTGTTGATCCGAGTGGCACATAAGAATAAGTAAATCAATAAATGAAGCTTGTTCATTGGTCAAAAGTTTTCCTCCATTTATTTTACTTGGAAATGAATTTTGACTTTAAATATAATGATCAGTCCTGGTTGCCTCATTTACTTTAAATTAGCACCTCCTTGCCCATCAGAGCTTCTGGGTTCCTTCTTCGAAAAAAAAAACAGCTTTGCAGGAGATATAAAAAGTATAAAAATAGAGTTATGCAGATTGATGGAAATGAGGCCTTTTTTAGTGTTGCTGGCATACACACACCATTCTAATCTGCCTAATTTCTTGACCAATGGAGAAATGTCCAATGCAATGTTTGCAATGAGAAGTAATTATTATACAAAACATATTGTTTCTTGTTTTGTTTTTATACCTAAAAGGGAAAAAAGGGTTTCTGGGGTGCCCAGGGGATGTGATTGGTAACATTATGAATGAGTCAATTGCTTCAGCCTTTTTGAGGAAGTAAAAAATGGGGTAATCAGTATCCTTCTGCCACTCATTGTTATTAATTGCTCCCAAATTTTAAACATATAAACAAGGGAACAAGTTCTACCTTCTCTCCTGTATGTAGTTATAGAGCTCTATTCTTCCGGTCCAGGGGTAGGCAACCTTGGCTCTTTTATGACTCGTGGACTGGCTCAGGAATTCTGGGAGCTGAAGTCCATGAGTCATAAAAGAGCCAAGGTTGCCTACCCCTGTTCTAGCCCTATTGATATTAAAGAAAAACTGCAAAGAGTACTTGAGTACTTATTCTTCCCAGGCCACTGGTCTATTCAACTAATATTTCTCCTCATAAAGTTCTAGGCTAAACTTTACAAGTAAAGAAATACAAATGAGAAGAAGTGACAACAAAGGCAGGTGGGAGTATATTAATCACATTCTTTCTGTATGCTTTTTAAAGTTTTTTGCAATGGAAAAGGAACTTTTGTTACATAGGCTTACTATCTGACCTTTTGTACCCTAAATCCTTGGAGTAACTTTATGTTCAGAGAATACCTTTATACAATGGTACATTTTTATTCAACTCTAAGTAAACACATAACATAGGTGGGGATCATCCAGCTCTATTAAGTTAATACTTTGTTGTTTTTCTTCTTGTCATACACATTTAGTCTCATTCTTTGGTCTGATTAAGAGAAAAAGTCTGAGAAATATGTGAGGATATCCCTAGAGTGAAGTAAGAATATTTAGTCTTTGAGTCATGAAGTGTTTGGGTACTTTCCGTCCTAGAGTAAATGACTAGTAGCTTTCGAAGCAGATAGCTATTGCTGTGTTGTTTATAAACTGGAAGCTGCTCCAGTTCTTTCATATGCTGCCATTACAAAGATTCCTCCAAGAAGTTCAATAATTTCAGGCCATGTAACTTTAATACAGATAACTTTGTAAAGCTAATTTGTGGAACTGTTCCACTGAAAATGTAATCTAGCCAGGCTGTTTCATACAAAGCCTCCACTATATGTACGGTGTCTTTCATGTTAGAGAAGAGGTGATTGTTGAAACAAATCCAAATAAAAGTTGAAGCCGTCCATGAACATAACAGTCCAGACAGAGCTGCCTTACCTCAGCTGTAAAAGAATTCTGATAAGAACAGTCTAAGTCAGTAACAATTTACTTCTCATAAAACATGAATGTATGAATCAGATTATATCTCCAAATTTCCATAATGGCGACTAAGTAATATCTGTCTGTTTTGACTCATGAGAAAAATAACCCCCAGAACAGTATTTGGGAAATATGTTTTGTTCCATTTCAAATGTTATTGTTTAAAACACACGGAGACCCCAGGGAAGGGTTCATTTTCAATATAATGTACACATACCATAGACTAGAACTTAAATATTCTTAGCAATGCTTTTGGGGAAAATATTTTATTATTGCCTGATGGAAAAAAATCCCCTTTTAACTGCAAACTCCTACAACACTCTTTCCCCTTAGACAGCACTGATGAGAAACGAGGTACCCATTTGCTTTGGGTGGACCACCACAACTAGATCAGGGTCATGAAGCTTAGAGACTTTAGCATGATACTTTGTTGGTATTGTTGTTTTCATTTTCATTCATTATTGTCCTTCCTTCTGTGTAGTATTGTGCCTCTGTGTATGGTAGAATGTAGTCCAAAGGTGCAGGAGGAAGAGTCTCTTTCTCAGGGAGCAAAGAGACAACATAGCTTAGAATCTTTGGTATTTGGTATCTAATAGTTATGCGGATAAGTGCTTTAGTCTGGCAAGTTTTCTATCTATAGGTAAACAAAAATGAAGAAACTACTCTAAAAGAACTCCTCATGCCGGCATCAACTTCCCTCCGCCCTGTGCGTTCCCACAGAGAGGGCCTCCTCAGGGTGCCACCGATCAGAGAATGTCGATTGGTGGCCCCCAGGGGGAGGTCCTTCTCTGTGGGCGCCCCGGAGCTATGGAATTGGTTACCGGTTGAGCTCCGGATGGCGCCTGACCTTCGCTCCTTCCGTCGCGATCTAAAGACATTCTTATTTGAACAAGCCGGCCTGGCCTGATGGGGGATGGGTGGGGTCTTTTACTGTTATTTTAATATTTGTATTTACTGTTTTTAGTTGGGCATATATTTAATCCTTTTTAACTTTTGTATTTCTGTATTTTTTATGCTTGCCCTGTTCACCGCCCTGAGTCCTTCGGGAGAAGGGCGGTATATAAATAAAATTATTATATTATTATTATATTATTATTCTTGGTTCCTTACTGAGGCATGATCCCATCCTTATTTAAGTACTGTGTCCAGTGGTGGGATTCAAACTGGTTCTCTGTGTGGATGCCACTTCCAGAAGTCCATTCTGGGCCTGGGCAACAAAAAATTAGCTACCAGTTCTACCGAACTGGTGCGAACTGGCTGAATCCCACCACTGACTGTGTCCACTACTTTGGCAGATGGTTAGAATTGGACCTTTCTACCCCTAATCTCCTGAATGCAGGACTGAATGACAGTTATTCTTCACTGTTTCATCCCTGGGAGTGAAGAGTGGGGAGATGAATGTTTTTCTTTATTATTATTTTTTTATTGAAAAGTTTTTCAATACATTTTATCTTTAACAACCTTTTATTTTAAAGTATCCACAAAGAGTATGCAGCTTTTATTACACTACCTCCTTTAAAAAAAGATTATTTATGTTTTGTTGAGGGTTTTCAGTGGCTGCTTAATGCAGCTTCTAGAAATTATCTGTGGGATTACTTCACCAGAAGTCATTTGGGTTATTTCAAATCGTCTATTAAGTATTACAGCAGTGGAAAATTACATTTTTCCAATCAATTTCCTACAAATATAGGCATGTGGTAAATGCTACCACATAGTACAGGCTGATTGTGAGGCTCTGTCATGTATCAAATATGTGAAAATTATCACTGGCTGACAAATACAGACATGGCAGCGTGCAACCGCTAGATTACAAGCGTGTGCCAGAAATAGAGCAATTAAATAGGGTTTCAGACTGCTCCATGTTGAACCACTCAAAAACAATAGCAAGAAGAGCTCTAACTTTATTTTTGTCTTTGCATGCACCAAAATATATTTATGAGGTTGACATTATTGTTGTAAGAGTAAAGCTGCTGTTCCTGTGATAATTGTGCCAAACATTGCAAATGCAGCTTCAGTAGTATTTGCAATCCTGTTGGTTGGTTTCTGCATTTATGAATGTTTACGAATGTTGCTGAATTCTCAGTTCATAATCATGAACATTTCATTCATTTACTCATTTACAATGCTTATATTCTGCTATAGTCCTGTAGAATTTTGGACAGTGAATCTCAATACCCTATATAAAATTACATAACCTTAAAATCATTAAATTACCGTAAATATAGGATTTGACTGCTACTCTGACCCAAAGGCTCATTGAAATAGGCAGCTTGTTTTGCACATGTGTGTGTGTGTGTGTGTGTGTGTGTGTGTGTGTGTGTGTGTAGATCTTGGTCTTGATCTCTTAGAAAGAAGGTCTGGCACTCTCAGACCTTTAAAGACAGATGTGTATATCCTGAGATATCTGCTGCCTGAACTATCTGACTTATCCCTCCAAGAAGGCAGATTCCAGATCAAGAGGGACTGCAGATTTTAATTACATTACTATATTTTATTTTTAATTCATCTTAAACAGAGTCATCTTGTAGGAGAGATGTGTATCATAAAAAATTTGATAAATAAAAATATTATTTAATTCATCTAAATATGTATGTGTGCTAAAATCCCAGGTTCCTGCTACAGAAAAACAATCCCTACCCTACCATCTTAGGATGTGGTAATTGAAGGTTCAGTTCCAAAGTCGATGGTCATCTAATGGCAAAATATCCTAACTGTAAATCACGATAATTTTACTCTTATTATCTTCCACTCTATTATCTTTTAGAAGAAAATAAATGTGGGCATTGACGCTGGAAAAGGGCACATGTTGGTAGCCCAAAGCTTTCGATTGGAGAAAGAGAAAAGAAGAAGACAAACCATCTGGGCTATTTGTGTGATGTCATGGATCAGAATGGGGCAAAATCTAAGCAACAGAATGGAACTCATGAGTTTTAGCATTTCGTTGCAAACATTCTACAGTGCTGTGATTCCCAGTTCTAGGCGAAGCTATCTCCTGGCTGCCTTCCCATGGTCATCTGGATGTTCATCCTGGACTAGGTAGGGTAGTCCTAATTTAATAGACCCTGCTTCAAAGATTTTAGATACTGGAAGGGACTGGAGCAAGTTGGAGAACAAGTTTTTTTTCCCCTCTTGGCATGGCTGCTCTGATTCTGTATCTTTATTTGCCAAGAAATGTCTGCTGATATAGCCCTTTTTCTCCAAAACAGACAGATTGTAACAAAACACTTTGGCATGGTAGAATGCAGTAAAATTATGTTTGTGTTGGGACTGAAAAGCATTTCATAAATGAAAATCACAAGTGAATGTGATTTAAAAGGCAGCAACATTTGCATCTTATTAAAATGATGCCACCAAATGTTGTGTTTTCAGCATATGCACGTGTGCATGTGCACACACGTATTCAGTACATGTATAATAATAATAATAATAATAATAATAAGTTGGAAGGGACCTTGGAGGTCATCTAGTCCAACCCCCTGCTAAGGCAGGAAACCCTATACCATTTTAGACAAATGGCTGTCAAATGGCTGTACACACACACACACACACACACACACACACACACACACACACACACACATATATATATATATATATATATATATATATATATATTCATATTCATATACATATAAAAGATGATCTTTGTACAACTCAAAAAGTAAGTTGACTATATCACAGGAATGAAACTCACTATTGTTTTTGGTGGTGGTGGTGGTTGGTGGTCTCACAGTCAGGCAGATGTTTAGAATGCATTTAGCATTTTATCCCTCTCTCTCTCTCTCTCTCTCTCTATATATATATATATATATATATATATATATATAGATAGATAGATAGATAGATAGAGAGAGAGAGAGAGAGAGAGAGAGAGAGAGAGAGAGAGAGAGAGAGAGAAATTTTATTGATTTTCTAATATAACATTCACATATTTGAAAAGCAACATGGCAGCTGGGTTGTAATAATTCAATTACATACATATATCATTAGTACAGATTTCAAACTACTACTGTAAACATTCCCTCTCTCTTCCCCTTAATATATACTGTCCATATGTAAATTAAAATAATTCTTATTCTATCAGTCACATAAAACATAACTTTCTTACATATATCAAATTTTTTTAGTTTATATATATTCTAATTGTTTTAACATAAAATCTTTTAGACAATCAATGACCAATAAGTTTTTCCAATTTTAATTTGCACTAATATTTAAATTTAACATTTGATATTTATCATTTCCAAAATTTTAAATACTCCCAATTCCTCTATCACCATTCCTCACAAAATCTAATATTCAGAAAACATGTCTTATCTATTTCATGTCTCACCCTCTATATCAACAAATTAATAATACAATATGATACCCTTATTTTCTGCTAATTTTTGAATTTCTTTTTATTTCAATATTTAATATTTCCTTTCTCTTCCTCTTTGTATCTGCTATCTCATGTTTGAACTAATAATTTTTGTTTTCACTGTTCCATATAGACCTGTTTATTACTTTCATCAATAGGTTTTTAGCTTATCTGTATCCTATTCACCTTTACATGACCTTTATACACACATTTTCTTTATACACAAATCAATATTCAAATTTAACTATTAGTATTTATGCTGCTAAGTTTTAATGGCCAAAATCTTTTCTTTATCTCAATTCATAGCAATGTCTTATATTCAACATACATGTCTTATCTATTTAAATATATTCTATTTTAAATTTTCATCAGACGGTCAAAACTCCATTCTTCTTCAGTTTTATTCTAGCTTTTTTTCTTTGCCAAGCCATCTTCCATGTCTTTGTTTTTGTCTTGTCAAACCAATCTTCTTGTATTGTCATATATGTTATTTGGCATTGACAAAACCATCCGGTCACAATTTATTTGAGAGGACTAGTAGATCTGGCAGGTCGTCTCTTTATTTTTCTGTGTTGACGTGGTTGTTCTGAATTGTTTGATTTCTCTTCCAAGTATTCTTTTCCTGGATCCTCCAATTCCTTCTGATTTACCTAAGAAACATTTTCCTTTTTCCATGCTATCAGTGTCTTTTCTGGATTTTCAAATGTCAGTATTTGTTGAGCAGTTCATTCTTCTGTCATGTTATTTAAATGTTCCACTTTTTCTATTGCATTTTGTACAGATTGTTCTTTAAAGTTTGGGCTTTCACATCTGGGCTGTATTTTTTTTTCTTTTCTGTAGCCTCTTAATTTTCCATCGGCTGTGATGAGAGTTTAAATAATTGTTTTCATCATTAAAAGAATTTGTTGATCTTTATCCATAAGGAAATTCTGTTCCTGATCTTCTTCCATATCGGTATTTTAGACTACAGGCTTTACAATTAGGAAGTCCAAAAGAAAGAAAAAGGGTGTTTTTTGTTTTGTTTTGTTTTTTTCCTGGATAAGAAGCACAGCAGAGCTTTTCACAGCTGTTGTTTCAAAATTTTCAAGGTGACATACTGTATGTCTTATCTGTTTTCTATGGTGTCAGCCAAGCCCCTGAAGAATAACAGATTGAGATACCAAGTTTGACAACACGGTGTCACCTCTACCCTTTAAAGTTTCCCTTTGAGTCCCAGATTTTTTTTAATCTTTTCAGGTTTTTTTTCTTGTTTATAAGGAAAAAACCCAAATTTTCAACAGAAATAGATAGTAAAAAGTAAACAGTAAAAAATTTTTCAGTCCACAAGCTTTAGGAAGTAAAATTCCAATTGGGATCCAGTTATTTTTTCAAACGTTTTAGACTCCCCTGGATAGTCGGTCGCCACTCTTTCTAGAGGGAGGGCTAAAATCTCCCTTCCCTCACCACAGAGGGGGAAATGGTTAGCAGCTTACACAGGTACCAAAAGTAATTAGGGTGTAAAAGAGGTAAATCTCACCCAGTCTCTTCTGCGCTGCTTTAAGGTTGCCTGATGGAAATTGTGACTTCGGGTGCCTGCAGCCTAGGGATGAGCCATAATTCTATGGGTGGTTTGGAGAGATTACCAGCTCTAATGGGAGAGTTACTGCTCTCCTGTGATCCAGCGAGAGCCCCTCCTTGCTGGTTGCCTCTTCAGGGCAACTTTCGGCCCTTTTCAGGGCCCCCCAGCAATGCAAAACTGAATGGGGCAAATCTCCCAGCTGTCCATGGTGGCTGTGTGGCAAACCGGAAGGCCTAATATTGTTATCTTTGTTTTCTTTTGACATAATCATTCTAGTTCTATTCTGAGGTCTTTTATGTTGTAAATTTCTCCAGTTCTTTTTCATCTATTAGATTGTCTCCAGGTATTGAAATGTTCACTATCCAGACTTTTTTTTGTCTTTCTTATCGACAGGTGCGTGTCTATTTGAATTCTAAAGTTCCAGAGCACTTTAGCTTCTTCATTTTCTATTACTTTATCTATTTATGATTCCACAAATTGTTGCTAGCAGGGAAGTGGTATTTTTTGCAGATCACCATTGTTGCTATTTTGTCATGCTGTCATTTGTAGTCAGTCTGTTTGATCTTCTTGCAGCAGCTAGTGAATTTCTTCAGCTTCTTTGCAGAGGCAAAATTTGCTTTCTGTTGCTGTCTTCTCAATTCTGGCTTTGTAAGCATTTGTTCTTAAGCTTTTATTATTAGAATTATATGTTCACAACAATGTAAAGTCAAAGCTGCCAGTTGTTTAGTTGGGGTTAGCCTTCAGATGCATCGAGCTAATCTCAATGTACACATGTACTTTGACAGTAAAGGTTTATTATTCTTCCCAAGAACTTAGGATGTTGTAATCATTATTATTATTCAGAAATTTGATGCAAACACTTCTAAATCTTGAATCTTGATGATCAGTGCAAAGATAGTGTTGCTGTAATTTTGATAAGATAAAGTATTGAAAGGGCTTGTTGTAACGTTCTTGGGATTTCCTAAGAATGTTTCCTAGGAATATTTCAGAGATCAACAATTTGGTTGCATGGATACTGAAAGTGAAAAGTGATGACTGAACAAATGTTAAACACCATCTGAAATGTGATTCATTTGCATGTACGTGCAGTAATCAGACTAAAGTAGATATTCACAGTTTAAATATCTCAAGTATGCGATGTTTAAAAAATAGGATAGAAACATTAGTCATTTGAAGGATGACCATTGCTAGAACTGGACCAAATGATACATTTAGTGTGTTGAAAAAGATGATGGATTAAGGTTATATAGCGATAGCATTGCATAGTATTGGCTATGACCACTGGAAAAAAGATGAATAAAATTACATCAGGGTAAAAAAAGTTACTTCATCTTTATAGAAATAGCGTCTTAGTAATGATGAAAGGAAATGTGTATTTTACATGCAATTTTCATTCTCCATCAGTCTTTTCTTTTGTGGTCTGCTGATGATTATGTTTCAGAGTTTCTTTTTTTCTAGTCCTTTTGTTTCTGTTAAATCAAGTAAAGTTTGCTAAATTCTTTTATCACTGACTTCATCTCCCTATTCAGACATTCCACTAACAATATCATGTAACACTGGCGTAATAATACACTGCCTGCTGATGTATGAACCACCTAGATAGTGAGATAGTTTGGCTAACATATAACACACATTGGGTTGTAACTTTGTAAAGTGGCTGTATTTTTTCTCTTCCTACCAAGTTGAAGGATTTTTGGAAGGTTAGTTTCATAATCTTCTTAATTGGAGTTTTTATTGTTGTTAGCTCCCTAAGATAATGACATAACACGCAAGTGAGATATATAGTTAAATAATCGTGTCACAAGTTATTAAATAATAAGCATAAATAATTCCATTGGGATCTACAGATACTTACAGATACTGGGAAGTTGAGGGTGGGGAGTGTTCAAACTGAAATGTAACTTGATTTTGGCTAATACAGAAAAATACACTAATTAGTGAATAAGATTGTAATGAAGATTAAATTATGTTAACAACAATGGACCAGGAACCATCTCCTACTTGAAAAGCTTTAAGTGAAACCAAGTCTAAAAGCTTAGTTATTTATCCCCAAATTTAGAAAATAGCTTTCTGCAGCTACATCAAAAGGAATCCCCATGCTAAATTTCTCTCAATCATATCATTTCTGGCTGCTTAAAAGGGACAGTCTCTACATGGAAATAATAGTGCTGTCTATATATGGCTTGAATATTTGCTGTTCAGCAGCGTCACAGCCAGAACAATGTTCTCTGAGGAAGTTTTGTAAAAAGAAAGAGACATTCACTGCATAATCATTACAGGGGAAGGTTAATAATAGAAGGTCCTTTTCAGTAGTTCTCATTCTGGAATGCAAGGAATCTTCTCAGGATTTTCTCTGTGGGGTGTATGTGTGTGTGTGTGTGTGTGTGTGTGTGAGAGAGAGAGAGAGAGAGAGAGAGAGAGAGAGAGAGAGAGAGAGAGAGAGAGAGAGAGAGAGAGAGAGAGATTATATGTATATCCACAGCAACAAAGTTACACTAAGGCTTCTTTAAAGCAAATATATGGTTTCTTGATTTTATTTATGCAGGAAGAAGCACTTTTAAATTAGAATAGGTATATGTTGACAAATATAAATATTTATTGGTAGCTACTGCCTTTGAACTATGGTGCTGGAGAAGACTCCTGCGAGTCCCTTGGACTGCAAGGCGGTCAAACCGGTCAGTTCTAGAGGAGATCAACCCTGACTGCTCTTTAGAAGGCCAGATCCTGAAGCTAAAACTCAAATACTTTGGCCACCTAATGAGAAGGAAGGACTCACTGGAGAAGAGCCTAATGCTGGGAAAGATTGAGGGCAATAGAAGAAGGGGACGACAGAGAATGAGGTGGCTGGATGGAGTCACTGAAGCTGTAGGCGTGAGCTTAAATGGACTCCAGAAGATGGTAGAGGACAGGAAGGCCTGGAGGAATGTCGTCCATAGGGTCGCGATGGGTTGGACACGACTTCACAGCTAACAACTGCATGTTATTGAGATGGAGGCCACAGGAGAATTCAGTATTTTTTTCTGGATTTATATCATTAGCCCTAACAAAAAAGACATAATAATACATAAATCAGTGTCACATGCCTGCCTATATATCCGTTTGGTACACATACTAATTGGCACACACGCTAATTGGCACACAGCAATACAGATCAAGAAATCTTAGCTGTATTAGTTCTGAGTTATAGTACCGAATTTGAACCAAGTCAGATTTTTTACTGTGACTAGTTGCAATCCAGTTTACCACTTTGTGGATGATGGCCTGATCCTTTGAGCGATGAATCTATTTATATTATACTTTCCGTGCTTAAAGTAATCTAGCTATTTAAAATTCAATTTCGATATTGCCATATGTCTTACATCAACTATTCAGGAGTGTTGAAGAAAACAGTTGCTGAAGGATATTTGGGAGTTGAAATCCAAGATACCTGGAGTACATTAGGTTAGGGAACGCTGTTAAATTCTGTGACAGCTTGAATTTAAAATGTGCCCTTTTGCTTATTTTTCTGTCATGTGTTGGGAAGAGGGAGTTAGCTTTCTGGAAACAAACATTAAATACAATGTTGTTTTATTATTCCTACTCTCATGGTAACTTCCTTTAGCAAGGGCATGGTTTTATGTTATTAAGTGATTTTGAGTTTTATTTTGAGCAGTTACTTCTACAAGATATTGAGGATATTTTTGAACTGTCACAAATAAAACAAATGTTTATGAATAGAAACTTCCAAAAGCTGCTGAAGGGGAACTTTAGAGTTTCTGAGCTAAAGCTCAACTTGGGGCAGCTACTGCCTGATTAGGCAAGAAACTGCTGGAAGTGCAATTATTAATTGTTAAGGGATCAAGCAAAAAACTGTCTGTATATGTTTTGAAATACTTCTTGCATTCCAAGACAAAGAAACCTAGGTATTGAAGAAATCACAAGCTGAACCGAGGTTACACCTTGATGGAAATACAATGTAGAAAAAACTTTTTGAAAAACGTTTGACTATCAGTCAATCAATTGATTGACTGACTGACTATAAAAAGGAAGCAGAAATTATGACAAAAGAACATTTTTAGACTTTTATGAGGGAAATAAAGAGTTCTTTATATGGAAGAGAACAGAATTTATGTGCTTGCAGATGGAGGTTACTCCTTTCAAAAAAATATATGGAAGTTTAAATTCTTCAGTCTATCTGGGAATTAAGCCATTAGTTCGAAAGGTCTGCTTCTTAATTCTGTTTCTAGGTAGGGCTGAAGATTGTAATTGACAATGACACAAAAAAGGTTCTGCAAATACTCACATTATTTAATGACAAAGGCTATTAATATTGCTCCAGTATAATAAGTTAAGAGTATTTCAATATTTATTATTTCATAAAATGACTACTCTGTCATTATACTCTGGCCATCTGTCACACATCCGCCTATCTCACAATTATTTCTGTTTTCCTTTTTCCACTGAGAGACAAATTCTATTTAAGATGGTTCTTCCTTCTTATGTTTCTAAATAGAAGATTTTTCCACATGTACCATTTCCTTTTCTAGTCCTCAGTAGGTTGAAGAAGACTTGTAGATTGTCTTCCCTTCTATTGATCTTGGGTTGCTAAAATCACCATGAGCCATCTGACTCTGTGTGTGTGTGTGTGTATACAAGCTTGTAAGCCGCCCTGAGTCTTCGGAGAAGGGAGGGATATAAATGGAATTTAAAAAAAGGGGGGGGAATTGTGTGCCTTCTGTGCATATGCCTGGATGTATAAATATTTATTATTTTTACCATTTGTAAATTGTTAGTAATACTATTATTATTAGGCTGTTATAATAGGGTGATATTGCAATGGGAGGAGGGAGGACAATAATTTTCTAAACAACGTATTGCAAATGTACTCCACCCTACAACCACTTTATTGGCTTGGAACAGCCCAAATCCCTTCATCCTTTCTCTGGAAATAAAAGAGAATGAAAAGAAAGAAGAATCTAAAAATCTGCTTGTTTCTATAATATGTCATAATAGGTTCCCTTTGTTCCACCATGAAATAGTTTGAAAGAGGGTGGCTTTGAGCAATTTTTCCCCAGTGGAAGTTTAAACAACTATTTTTAGTCCTCCAAATTATAAGAACAAGTCCACAAATCATAAAAGAATGTGCCATTAGATGCTGTCTATGATAGATAATATCCATCCCATGTATTCATTCATTCATTCATTTGATTTACAAGTCAACATATTGCAAATCTCTCATGACAGCATAGATAAAAAAACAAATTCAACCACTGGTTTACAAGAAAGGCAGTATGAACAGTTAAATTATAAATATAGAGGGGCACTTGACTTTTTTTTCTTTTCTTTTAAGTGAGCTAGAAGATAATAAAATTGTTTAGTATATATAAAACATGAATCATGAATGTCTTGAATAGAAAAAGCCTGTATGAGAATATAGCTAAAGGATAAGATCTTTTTTAGAGGAACAATGTGGGGAATGAGTGGGAGCTATTTTTCCAACCACATTTTTTCCTCTATTGCATATCTCCTTGAAGAGAAGCAAATATTTATTCCCTTGAGTGTGATTAGACAGAATGCAAGTCATGAAAACATCAATCCTTCAACTTACAGCTGTTGCAATTCAATTAAACCAAACTCTTAATTTACTTTACTAATAATAAAAGGATTGAGAAAAGCCCAGTCTGAGCTTGAGAAAATATGAATTGAGGTTTGAATTGTTCTCAGACACTGACATCTTGAGAAATAAGACTCAACAACTACCTCTTTTAGTAAGTAATATTAGTAGCCTATGGTGAGTGTCTTTTTTGCCACATTTGGAATGGGACAACTCTCTGCAGCCAACTTGCCATGGCCAGCTCACCACGGCCAACTTGCCGAGGGACAATTTAACAATTCAGTTTAATTATTTAAAAATAAAAAATATTTTAATTTTTGTCATTTACATTTCATTCTGTCCCTCCTTTTGCATCCTTTCTTCAATGATTCTATGCCATCATTTCTTTGATGTTAGTGCAACTCTTGTTCTGCAGTGAGTTGTCCCTTGGTGAACTGGCCGAAACAAGTTGGCTGTGGCAAGTTGGCCATGGTGAATAGGCTATGGTGAGTTGCCTATGGCGAATTGTCATAGACTTGTCATATTATGACATGATCTGAACACTGAAGATAGATGGGGAGCAATGCACTTTGAATAAGCTTAGCTTTAATGGTTGGAATTACTAGCCATAGAAAGGACCCCATTTCATGGTGTACATAAGCATCTGCAATGGTTGGTCAAGGAGATGCCAATGACAAAAGTGTGCTTTTATAGAGGAGGAACCTCTCCGAAATGAACAATGACTAATGAAGCAGCCCATCATAACTTTCACAGAAAGAGTGTTTAATATAGGATATACATGGAAAAAGAGTGAAAGCCTACCTCCAAGTTAACTCATTCTTTTTAGGTCAGTCACAAGAGAGCACCTGTGCTTGCAAAAGCAAAGGCAGGAAGGAAGTATTTTGTGATTAGCAATCACACAGACAAAGAGCAGACAGAGTGAAAGATAAAGGGGGTTAGTATACCCCTTCCTCTTCTAGTCAATAGGATATAAAGTCTGAGAGTCAGTGAAACCGAAGGTATTCTTCCAACATCTCTGATTTTAATAACTTCAGAGGTTTTGCTTCCACCCACTTAGCTAAATAACTATCATTCTTAATTATGGGGAAAGGGAAAACTCCCTCAGTTATAACTTGGAAGTGGTAAAATTTCCCAATCCAGAATTTAACATTTGCTTTATTAATGGAGGTCTTGTGTCAGAATACAATGGCTAACTCTCATGAAGGGATAAAATTGGCTCTTAAAATGTCCCGCTTTGGACTCATTATTATATAATTCTTAGTTAAATTCCTACATATTTAAAAATGCTTGAGTTTGGAAAGTGAGATGAGCAGCATATAAATTAAGTGGATAAATAAAAAAGAGCCATTTATACTTCTAACTATAAAATTTAATATAAATTTGATAAAATAAAATACAGTTGCAGAAAGATGAAAATATTTGTCATATATAAGCTACCCAGAGATAGTTATCTTTAAAAGCTACATGCAAATATTTTCAATGAATAGTATTCATTTTCTCCACATCTATACTTTGGTTTGACTATAGGAGTCAGGATCACTCAATCACCTGAAAAAAAAATGGGTTTAGTATCTCAAGTGCTGTGTGAGGATTGAAGATGGTGAGCTGGAACCACACTTCCTTTGCTGGAGAAATTGTTCATGCTCTCATACCCTTGAGGAACACAGCAAAATACCAACTGATCCAGAAAGGTCGGAGAAAAAAAATTGAATTGAATTTCTCTCCTTCCTCTTTCTCCTTCACTTGATTGTGTTGAACTGAATTCTAACCTGCCATAAAGTAACTAGTCTTGTCCATGAGTTTTCAGTAAAGAATCCACTTCCTGAATTGTCTGAAGAGAGAGAGATGGAGAAAATTTCATTCATAAACATCTCTTGGGTGAATAGCTTATGTCCTCAAGAGCTTCTAAGAATATCAATCCTGTCTCTTCCTTAGCTCCCTGCCCATTTGGATGGTAACCATCTTGCATTTCATTGGTTAAGAGTCAAGATCTGTTTGAAGGGAACAAGGAACTGCTTCTGAAGGCAATCTGTAATTCTTGAATCATAATAAGAAAAAAACAAGAATTTCTTGAACCATAACAAGCGCCAGCCCTTAATTCCGTGGGGGAGTCTTGAAATGTTCTTTATCAAACACTCATAAGTGGATGATGAAACTAAGTGATGGAAGAAGCTCAGCCTTTATTACTGTGTATATGTTTATTTTAAAGAAAAAGTATTCTATATCTGTACAATAAGTGAATCAAAGGAAAAGGATGTACAATAAGCACAGGATATCAGACACATACAAATACATTTTGGCCTATTTTACTCTGGAAACTGAGCATAACCCATAGGCAAACTCCCAGGCAGCTAATACTGTTCGTCTTACAGATATTTTTTCTATGGAAAACTCTGCAGAATACTTCCTGTAGTATGCTAATCTCAAAACAGAATTTTCTCCAGCAAAGTGTAATAGGTGAATGAGTTCTAATGAAAGAATTTATATGCAAACCAGAGCTGCTGATTACTCATCTGGGAAACATCCTTTTATGTTGACATAAATTACCTTCAATGTTTAGAGATCCCTTTCCAAATATTGTGCAAGATGGTTGTCTATCCAACCCAATATTGCTGAAACCATATGAAAGAAAGTTTATGAAATCCTAAATCTGAATTAATACATTCAAAATATTATACCATATCAGTGCAAAATAATTTTGCCCAACCTGACAACCTTCAATATCATTAGACTAGAACTGTCATTGTCTCACATTTGCACGGCTGTTGACAATGCTGGCAGGAAATGATAATATGTCTAGTTCAATGCATCAGGAGGCCCCAGATTTGGGGAGACTGATGTAAAACCTCTCTGCAGTCCATGTTCAAAAGTTATTACCCAGTCTTGCATTCAAGCTACACTTGGAATCTGGTTACACTTAGAAATTGGAAGGTGGGGTGAAGAGGAGGGAACAAAAGAGATAGAAGAAGTAAATTACCAAATCTACTGTATATACTACTAAAACTCTCGTGCTTGTTTGACACTTTGTAACCTTCAATTGGGCAAAATTGGAAAGTATAGGGCAACAATGATTGAACAAAGGTAACTCAAATGGACTAACCTCCAGAATACCAAGATCCACTGGTCCCAAGAGAATGAAATTTGGGAAGCTGTGGCTGCTTCACCATTGCCATAGTCAGGAAATTCAATGGAAAAGCTGGCAGAAAGTCAGAAGTCGCTCTTGCTCCCATTGCTTTTTTTGTCCACTTGTGGTCTTTCTGTTTTTCTATTAAGATAAGGGAATATCTCTGAAGTGATGACCCAATGGGATTTATAAAATAAGCTTGGTTCTGATCCTGTGTTACTTCTGCTTGAGGAAGGTTGCAGTACATATTCAGTTTGGTCCAGAATTCAAATCAACCAATAAAATAGAAGAATTTAAAGCTTGGAAGTATCCTATTCTCTTTCTTTTTTAAAACCAGTTTAAGCAGAATTTAACAAAAAGCAGTAAATGAACAAAATAAGTAAAAACAATGGCATAATATAGAGAGTAAGGAAGCTGTTCACTCTTAGCCTTAATATTATTTATGAAGAGAAGAACAAAATATTTAGTTGGAGTGAACAATGATGACATTCCATCTATTATTATAGTAGGAGACTAGTGCATTGTGATGACAGGAAATGAAAATTGTAGCCTTCTATTCCTCAGGACAAGCTGGATTGTTTCCAGACTAACAATACAATTCCAAATTCCATTTTGGAACAGACACCTGGACTTATGCCATTTCTACAGTGAATTAACTGGAGTGTGAAATATTACAGCATCAAAAATGTTGCAAATATAATTAACCTGCAAATATTATTATGGACATTTTTATAACTGGTTTAATTTCTTGTCCTCTCATGTAAAGCAGCTCATAATTTTCTGTGTGTTTAGCACATACATTTGTGCAAGTCTAGTACAAGTTGGATCCTGCATTGCTATAATACTGTCTTTCTCCTATTGCTAGCTGATGTGTCCAGTTATAAAACTCTGTATGACTAGACTAATAAAAATAATGAAGTGACATATTTAAATGTATGCTATTTACAGGTATTACCAGTGACCAGGTCCTTTCTTTAGCTTACTTGCAAGTACAGCACTAGTAGAAATCGAGTACTTTGAAAAGCAAAATAAAGAAATTCATCATTATTCATCTTGTGGTTTCTTTACTTTTTCCATAATCATCCTGTGAGCCAAGTTAAAAATCTCTGTGTGATATTGAGAAATTAAAATTATATCCCAAAATAAAGAAAAATCCAAATATTTTCACAAACAATCATTTCATATTCCCATTTAGTAAATGGAAAGCAGAAATAATACAAATAGAGCTACCGGTTTTCAGCTGTAAAACTCCAATCAACCACTAGATGCCAGTAAAGGGCTAGTGAAGTCTTCTGCAGCCCTTAATGGCTAGAACTTATTTTGTGTTATAATTAAATGTTGCAAAATTCATATTAAAAAATGATATGTCGTAAACACAATATACAGTGAAAATGAAATGGTTCCTCAACACAGTGTAACAACAATCCTAGTACCATAGCCAAAAATCTAACTAGCACAATCAGTTCAGTAAGATATAACATAATAAATATCCACATCAGATCAACAACTAACATAATGTTGGTGATCTATTTCAAAACATTTAATTCCAGTGAATTTCCATAAGGTAATAAACTTAGCCAAAAATCATCTAAAGTAGTAATAATTTTTCCATTAGAGCAGGCCATCAAATAATGTTGTTTTTAGTTCCTCTTTTAAATTATATTAACTCAGACCCTAACTGAAAGTTCAAAGGACAGCTTCATAAAGCTGGCACTAGATAAAGTGAACCCAGAGATAACATTTTGCAGTCCAGATGAATGGAGCTGGCAATAACAAATCGGCTAGTTTATTCACCAAAGCACACCCGGAAATAATAAAGCATAAAAGAGTGTCTGAACTGAGAGCCCTGGATGCCAAGACAAGGAATCTAAATTAATGGTGTGACTGGATTAATAACCAATGATCTTCTCATTAAAAAAGAATTTCCTAAAGAGTATTCAGAAGATATAATACTGCAATCCACATATCCTGAAAATAAAAGGGGGGAAGTAGAAAAAGGAGGGTTTGGACAAATAGAATAAAAGACAATATATTAAAATATATGCTGGATCCTCTGTTTTATGTTAGCACAAAGCCCTTGTGGCAAATTTGGAATGGGAGTTAACTGGACTGCAAGATCACCCTTCATTATGAAAGGCTTCACCCTGTCATTCTTCAAAATGACCTGAGCTGCCTTCTTTGATATCTTCTTTGATATCTCTTGAGCAGTGGTGGGATTCAAATATGTGAACAACTGGTTCTCTGTGTGGATGCCGCTTCCGGAAGTCCATTCTGGGCCTGGGCAACAAAAAATTAGCTACCGGTTCTGCTGAACTGGTGTGAACTAGCTGTATTCCATCACTGCTCTTGACTAAAGATAACTTGAATGTCTGCTTTATGTATAGCCTGAATTTCTCCTAATTATTTTCAGTTCGTTCCTGGGTGGAATGGTTTACATCACTGTTGGAATCAGGGTCTAAATATAGTCTGTTGCTTCTTTCAAGAAAGATTTAAATCCCACGTTGTGTGAGCATACTTCTGCTTGTGTGATTAAATAATGTCCCCATCCTCTCCTCCCCTTCCAGTTCAGCTCCAAAGGATCCTCTTAAAAAAGCTTTGAGGGCAGGTGAGTAGTTGCAAATATGTTATCATTTCCTCTTTGTTCTATTGACAGAAGTTGTTCCGTTGGTGTCAAAGGGAGGGAAATTGAATTTCTGGGAAATGAACATTCTAGATTCGTTCTTTGGGACATGCTTTGCAGACTAGTTGTGTGAAAACTTTTGAGTTGTATGGAAACAACTGTAATGGAGGTATCATTCTTTTTTCCCCCAGATACAAAAACAGAGTTGTGAAAAAAAATGTGAAGAATCATGACTACCTTGACATTCAGAATTTATTTATTTATTTGTTTGTTTGTTTATCACACTTAACTGCCCACCTTCCTTGGATGTCCAAAATCTCTAAATTTTTAATTGATTGATTACCTCCCAGATTGATTATTTCAGAAAGTTATACTAGCAAGTAGTTCATAAAATTTTAATACGAAAAACTACTGATAAATTATTAACTGGGAATAAGCCAAATAAACTTTACTAACCACACTGACTTCCAGATTACTTCAAGGAAAGGAAAGGAAAGGAAAGGAAAGGAAAGGAAAGGAAAGGAAAGGAAAGGAAAGGAAAGGAAAGGAAAGGAAAGGAAAGGAAAGGAAAGGAAAGGAAAGGAAAGGAAAGGAAAGGAAAGGAAAGGAAAGGAAAGGAAAGGAGTTTATCACAGACCTTGCCTTTTTGGCTATTCTCCCTACCGCAAAATGCTTCTGCTTTGAATGCCAGACACCAGTCACCGCAAAATTCTGTGCAAAACAGCATTTTTAGCATAGAACAATTTGCATCATTCCCAAAATTTGGTGAAGGTATAAAATGGCAAAAGTAGGTCAATGTAAGCAAATGACCAGAAAATAAACTTAAATAATTTAATTTATTGGATGTGGAGGCTGCCCAATTCCCAAAAGATCCTGGGCAGCTTACAATATGATGTGCAGGCACCTAAAAAAAAGATGAATCAATATAGAATCATTATGAAAAGATACTGAAGAAAAAATGCCAATCTAGAAGAACTGTTATAAAAAATCATGCATCTTATCGTCAACACTTGGAATTTTCCTTACAATTCTACCTTTTGCCTCTCATAAGGGCTATGTAGGTACAGAAAGGGGCAAGAAATTCATGTGAGGGGATTAGAAATCCCTGTAAATGGGATTTTTATCCAGACAATAGATAAGAGAGATACACAGGAGATATAAAAACAGTGTAGGGCATAACATCAACAGAGTTGAGGATGGAGGATTGTTCGAGCTTATCACTTGGTTTCTGAACATTTTGTTACCAGGCTAGGTAACATCTTCAGCAGAATCTAGGGGATATCAGTGTTGGTGTTCTTCTGCTTATAAGGGCTTCATATGGTCAGTAGACCTTGTGATGGTTTAGTTTAGTTTAGTTTTATTTGATTTCTATACCGCCCTTCTCCCTAGGGACTCAGGGCGGTTCACAGGGCATATATAAATAGCGATACAAAAGTTAAAAGGAAATTAAACCAGTGCCCAGTTAAAAAGCAACAATAATAAAGTACTAAAAAAAACCAATTTAAAAACCCATATTCCCCCATCAGGCCAGACCAGCTAGTTCAAATAAGTGGGTCTTCAGCCCGCGGCGGAAGGATCGGAGGTCTGATGCCATCCGGAGCTCAACCGGCAGTTGGTTCCATAATGCCGGAGCGCCCACAGAGAAGGCCCTCCCCCTGGGGGCCACCAGTCGACATTCCCTGACCGGAGGCACCCTGAGGAGGCCCCCTCTGTGGGCACGTACTGGGCGGAGGGAAGTTGACGCCGGCAGCAGGTGGTCCCCGAGGTAACCCGGACCCATGCCATGTAAGGACTTAAAGATCATGACCAAGACCTTGAACCTCACCCGGAAGACAACTGGTAGCCAATGCAGCTCGCGGAGCAAAGGTGTAACATGGGAGTACCGGGAAACTCCCAAGACAACTCTCGCAGCCGCATTCTGTACCAGTTGGAGCCTCCGAGTGGTCTTCAAGGGAAGCCCCATGTAGAGAGCATTACAGTAGTCAAGGCGAGAGGTCACGAGCGCATGAGTGACCGTACACAGGGCATCCCGGTCCAGATAGGGCCGCAACTGGCGCACCAGGCGAACCTGGGCGAGAGCCCCCCTAGTCACGGCCACTATATGATCTTCCAGAGTAAGCCGTGAATCTAGGAGGACTCCCAAGTTGTGAGCCCTATCCACGGGGGGTAAGAGCTCACCCCCCATAGAAAGAGATGGAACATTTTGAATGTCCCAGGATGCCGGAATGTACAGCCACTCAGTCTTGTCAGGGTTGAGTTGAAGTCTGTTCCTCCCCATCCAGACCCGAACCGCCTCCAGGCAACGGGACATCACAGCGAGGGCATCACTGGGGTGGTTTGGGGTCAAAAAGAAAAGGTCATCAGGTGAGCGTCAGGTGAGCGTCACATCAGATAAGGGTCTTGTGGATGGGTCTTTGTGATGGGTCATGTGAGGATCACAAGTGAGGGTCTTGTGATGGGGAGGTCATGACACATAAGGGTGATTGGGAGGTGAAGTGCTGATTGGGGGGTGTGTGGGTTAGTTGCAGGTTGGACCACATCATCACAAGACCTACTGATCACACAAAGCCCTTATAAGCAGAAGAACACCGACAATGACATCCTCTATTGAAAATAAACAGTTTTCTTCATGCCTCAAATAACAGAACTTAGGAACATTTATTAAAACTGAATAAGGATTGATGTGAGGGTTGTTGTTTTTTTGTAAAAAAAAAAACCCTCCGTATTGAAATTTGCTGCTGCCTGATGAGGTGATGATCACAAGTTTAAGAAGGATTCATTAATGCCACCAGTAGCTACAAATATACTTATTACTTCCTGAATCACAGGCAACATATCTGCTGAGAGACAACATGGAAGAAAACTTATACTCCTATATCCTGTTCATTAGCATCTGGTTGTCTACTCTGTGACAGAATATTGTCCTGATTGTGAATATGCTGCCCTTCCTTGGAACCTATTAGATTTTAATGTTTAAGTCTAAATTTCTTGGTTATGAATGCGTTTTTTATATGTTTTAATCTTTTTTCCTTTGAACTAATTATTATTGTGCTGTATTTTTATTTTTTTAATTATTTTTGACAGACATTCATCCAGAAAATTTTTTGCCTGGGCAAAAGTAGAATTAAGTGAATATATGCAGGGAAAAAAAGAAACATGCTTTTAACATGCTAATGCTGAACTTACAATATTTAACATAATCACTCCCTAAGAAATTGGGAGTTGTTTGTGGTTACAATATGGTTGTATAAACATGTATAACAGTAAGCTGTAGTAAGCATCTGTTGGGCTTTGGTTTGGATACGAAGTGGTGCAGCTGTGCAACATGTCTTAACCAGCAGATCCTTCAAGACAGATGCTCTTCTGAGTCAGATAAAGAACAGTTGAAACTTGTAGGCTTAATCATGGTCTTAACAGTAGGTTTTAGCAAACAGAAGTTTCCATAGGGGAAAGTCATATTGCCAGGGGAACAAAAGGTGTAGGAGTGAGCTTTGGAAGCTGGAAAAGAATGGAGGAAGAGGTTGTGGTTAAACTGAGTTCATTCCAGCACCTTCCAAATGAAAAAGTACCCAAAGAGTAAAATCTATTTGTTGTTAACCAAGTTTCTAAGTTTTTTTGTAATGTGAGGGGTAGAAATTCTTTTCTGGATTTTATAACAGTGATAAAAGGTAAAGGTAAAGGTTCCCCCACACATGTGTGCTAGTAGTTTCCAACTCTAGGGGCCGGTGCTCATCTCCATTTCAAAGCCGAAGAGCCAGCGCTTGTCCGAGGACATCTCCGTGGTCATGTGGCCGGCATGACTAGATGCCAAAGGCACATGGAACGCTGTTACCTTCCCACCGTAGTGGTCCCTATTTTTCTACTTGCATTTTTACGTGCTTTCGAACTGCTAGATTGGCAGAAGCTGGGACGAGTAACAGGCGCTCACTCTGTTACGCGGCACTTGGGATTCGACCCACCAAACTGCCGACCTTCTGATCGACAAGCTCAGCATCCTAACCCACTGAGTCACCGCGTCCCTAATATAACAGTGATAGATTCCTTTTATTATAAGGAGACATATGGCTTTGATATGTCACAAAAAAGACAAGTATAAATGGGATTAAACTCTGTCTTCTATGGTCTGTTACAATGGATCATTGTTCAATAATGTAGCTGACTAAAGTAAACGCCCCGTGCGTTCCCACAGAGAGGGCCTCCTCAGGGTGCCTCCAGTCAGAGAATGTTGGCTGGTGGCCCCCAGGGGGAGGGCCTTCTCTGTGGGCGCTCCGGCTTTGTGGAATCAGCTGCCGGTTGAGCTCCGGATGGCACCGGATCTCCGCTCCTTCCGGCGCGGGTTAAAGACCCATTTATTTGAACAAGCTGGCCTGGCCTGATGGGGAATTACTTAGGGTTTTAATATTTATATATATTTTTATTGTTTTTATTGTGGGCAATAATTTAATTCTTTTTTAACTTTTGTACTTTTGTAGTTTTAAGATATGCCCTGTTCACCGCCCTGAGTCCTTCGGGAGAAGGGCGGTATAAAAATTTAATTAATTAAATAAATAAATAAATAAATATGACTATCCAGTACATCCCAGATGTCTTAATAGCTCATAACACTCTCGTCTCAGTTCTCAATCTTTTGGTCACTGATTTTTAAATTTCTTTGATTTGGGGAATTTAATGAGCAGAGATGCATTCCAAGTTTCAGGAATGTCCAAAAACAAAAACTGGATTTCTATTCTGCCATTATATTAAATGAAAATATAAGAAAACAGCTGACAATAATTTTACTTCTTTTGTTCCAGCCATATTTTTTCCCCAAGCTGGCATGCTTTTGTTTAGAGATAAAAGCATTGTTAGTGAGTTTTGAGAAGAAACAGCAATGGTCAAAATACTGAGAATTGAAAACTGAGCAGAGAACATGTGGCTTAAAAATCTTGCTGCGTTCTAATAACTGGTAATATATAGGATATGCTAATGAACACTCCTTATGTTTAACCAGACAATTCTTCCACAGCACAGCATTTAGGAGGGTATGCATAGACTCTGATTTAGGCACACTCCTCCAGTTTGCTACTTGTGGCCAGTAAATGGACTTTATCAGAAATCCCAATTCAGTCTCCCCTAATTGGTGTCTATTGCGTCACATGAAGAGAACATTACAAGTTTGTAAAAGAGGGGATCTTAGAAACCATTCAAGGAGTCAGTCATTGAAAGCCCTGGTTCAAGCAATAACAGTGAGGCAACAATAGCTGCCCTTTGGACCCAAACCCTGTTTATTTATCAAATGATATTTATTAATCACCTCAGTCCCTTGTTTTACCCGCCCCCCCAAAAAAAAAATAAAACCAGCACAACAGACAAAAATTTGTGAGAAAATATACAGGTGTCCACTCACAATCAATTAGGACTAAAAGACTAACAGAATTGGATGGTCCTAGTATCCCATTAAGAGGGTAGGCCACCACTTGAAAATCTGCTGTCTTGTCCCCAAGGAGGACAAATTTTCAGCAGACCCTCTTGAGGTGTCCTAACTTGATGGGAAGGGCACAGATCTTCAAGTGAAGGCCTATTCATGTAGAGAACAAGGAAGCCAAGGAATATATGGCTAAGAAGCAAACATATGGCATGGGTAAATTTATTAGCCTGACATTGAGAATCAAGAACGATCAGTGTCAGTTGTGCTCAAGAAGAGACTAGAGACTAGAGCAGACATGTCAAACACAAGGCCCAGGGACCAGATCCAGCCCGCGAAGTGGTTTCATGTGGCCCATGAAGCCATCCTGGAAACAGTGAGGGAAGGGCTCCCACTGCCTTGGCCCTGGCCCAGAGACCCTCCTTCTGCCAGAGACCCTCAGATCTGTCCCACTCCTGCCCAGGCCCCCATAGGCACCCTTGATGCGAACGATGTAGAGCTGGCCACGCCCACCCAGTAGGCCATACGCACTCTAGCCACACCCACCCAGTAGGCCACGCCCACCCAGGCCATACCCACCCAGCTCCCTAAGGGCAACCTCAATGCTGATGTGGCCCTCAATGAAACTGAGTTTGACACCCCTGGACTAGAGCTTCCTGTGGTTCAAGATATATTTAAATACCCAGTCCTGGAACAAAAGGTAACCTTGCATAATTTATCTCCAGCTCCTTGATATGCAGCTTTCTTAGAAAGGCTAGGTCCTTTCCCTTTCACTCCGAGCAAGTACTCTAATTTCTTTTGAATTTAGACTGCATTTGTGACCACAGATTTGTGACTTAAAATTCAAATAAACCTATTCCCTATTTGAGAGGCTGGGACAATCTCATCAACTTCTAAATAAGCCATCTGAATCTCAATTGTTGCACAAATCAAAGTCTGGTAAATTTGTATGACTCTATTAGTACATACCCCCACACCCAATAAATATTCAGTTTATTTTACTTTAATTATTGATAATGGAAATAATTTAGACCAAGCATGCCAAACTGCCAGCCCACGAGCTGGATGTGTCATGCCAAAACCGCGCACACCCACCCCATTGTTGGCAATGAGGAAAAAGTTGTGATACGTCACATCACGTGACGTCGTGAGTTTGACATGCCTGATTTAGACAATAGATTTACAAAATATATAAAAATTGTTTAGCCAAAAATCTAGAATATCAGCATTTGATTAGGATCCAAATACTAATGCACACTGTATGGCCAAGGTTCCCCAGATATGTATCAAAATTAACCCCTAGGGCACCATGGGATATTTTAAATTTTTGAGGAAAATACAGCAATATATTAACCTAACCCTGAGTTATCATATTATTTATCTGAGAATATTATTCTGTTTTGCTTGATCTCGATATTTATCAGATCTCATCCTGATGGTTCAAATTGCTTTCATTTGCTATTTTTGAACTTTCTAAAAAAAAACCCACTCTATACCTAGAATTCGGACTTTAGTTCACAATGGCTGAAGATGTCAACCTATGTTGAGTAGCTAGAACTAAGGAGAAATTTCCTGATGTTGAGAACAGATGTCAATGGAATGGCTTACCTTCAGAAATTATAGGCGCTCCATCACTTGAAGAAGAGATTAGACAACCATTGTCTGGAATGGTACAGGCTCTTCTTTATGGGCAAGAGATTGGACTAGAAGACATCAAAGATCCCTTCCAATTTTCTTATTCTGTATTCTAACTACACTGAGATTTTTGTTTCAAAAGTATAGGTGAATCGAGAAGGATGGGATTGTGAAGTGAACCATCATTTATGATGAGTGTATAACTTGTTTCAGAAGGTAAACCTCTTATATTGAAAATACTTGTCCTCTATCTTTTCTCTCAGTCAAAGCTTTAACAAAAGCATGTGACATACTAAATTTTTTAAAAGAATTTTATGGGAGGCAATATCATTTCCACTAACTTTCTACAGAAAAGCAATTGGGTCTACTAAGAAACCACAGTAAGATTTTAAGTTATATAAAACATGGAAAACAAAACAAGATGTGTAAGAAGTCATCAGTTGGGATAGTGTGGTAGAGATGAAGTCAGTTTAACTATGAAGTAAATTTGCTAAGAGAAAGGATCATGAATCCTTTTGAGTATAGAGATTCCAACCGGACAGCAGTGACTCATCACAAAAAAAATATTCTGACAAAGGATTTAAGACGATGGAAGGAAAACTTTTAAAATTAACCTCATTGTTGACAAGGGAGGGAGCCTAATCCCAGAATGTGAGCAATAACATATTCTAAAATGGAATATTAAGAAATGTTTATACAGTGGAATACTTTTATATGAATAACTTCTGTTTAAAGTTAAACAAACCCCTCTTGATGAACAGACATTTTTTGTCAATTTTTATCTATTAACAAAACAAGAAGAGTTGCGTATAGTATAGAGCACACATTTTTCTAAATGCTAGTCATTTGAAAATGGTCTCAAATAAATAAAAAAAATCCAGGTCCTCAAGATTTTGTAATGTGAAAGTCATGTAAAGCAATTCTTGTCATTTTCTATTATAGCACTGGTGAGACCACACTTGGAACAGTGAGTCCACTTCTGGTCACCACAATACAAAAAAAGATATTGACATCATAGTACAGAGAAGATCAATATAAAATGACAAAGGGTTCTGAAGGCTAAACCATACGATGAACGATTGAGGAAACTAGGTATGTCTGGTCTAATGAAAGTCTGAGGATGATATGATTGCAGTTTTTCAGTATTTGAGGGGCTGTCACAGAGAAGAGGGAGTCAATTTATTCTCCAAAGCACCTAAGGGCAGGACAAGAAGTAAAGGGTAGAAAATGATTAAAGAGAAATCCAACCTAGATTTAAGGAGAAATTTCCTGACAGTACAAATAATTAATCAGTGGAAAGGCTTGCCTCCAGAAGTGAAAGTTTTTAAGAAGAGAATGGTATAGAATCTCCAGCCATGTTCTAATGTGCCACTGTCAATTCCTAGTAACTTCACCAATTTTCTCTATAATGAACAGTTGCTAATTTGATCCTTCAGATTATATAACATGGATCTATAACGTAAATAAAATATAGCATTTCTTATCAATATCAATATGTATTTCTAAAAAAACAACTGTAATGTTTTTTAAAAATGTAAATGTTAAGCAAATGTTTTTCAAAAAAATTATCTTATTATCAGAATGTAAAGTGTGGGCAATATTTTGAAGTATTTCAGAAGTAACTTTAAAGAATTAAAGAAACAAGCAGGCTCTTGACTTTGTTGACGATTATGAAGCTCAGCTGCTATGTGTTTTTATTTTATTTTATCTGTTTAACTGTAAGCAATCCAGAGTCAAACATGTGAGCTGAAAGGCTGTATAAATCAAGTTAGATCAATCAGTCCACAGCAACAGATTCCTTTTTTTAAAAAAAAGAGTTTTCAGTTTCATATATTTGAGCCTATTGATTTGTCTTTACTGTTGCTTTTTTTTTTTTGCTGTTATCTATTTTATCTACATCTGCTACATGATTTTAAAATGGCTTTGTTTTAGAGCATTTCAATAGACTGCTTCATATATTTACACTGAAAAACTGAGAAACCTGGTTGGAATACATTAATATGTCATCTATTCAATGTATAATGTTAAAAATTATTACATTACATTCTATCTTTTTCAAGTTGCTTAAAATGAACCATTGTCTCTAGAGGATGATTTTTAATACATAAAACAATATACATGCATATATATTGCAATGTATTTAGACAAGCAGTTTTTTTTTCATTATGATGAATGAGCTCCTCTCAAATCATATCATCTTTGGCTCTAAAAATTGGCCGTCTTCGTCCAGTGTGAAGCAGACAACCATCACGTAGCGTTATTTATACATGTATTGAGAAAATGTGGTAGTATTTTCTTTGTGGGTTCACCCAGCTCTTCTGACTTTCTTTTTACCCTAATAGCACAAATAAATCTAAAACAACCTTTGCAAAGTTTTTCATCTTATTTTTTTAATACAATGCAAAATGCCCGGCTTTGTGGAACCAACTGCCGGTGGAGCTCCGGACGGCATCGGACCTCCGAACTTTCCGTCGTGGTCTGAAGACCCATTTGTTTGAATTGGCCGGTCTGGCCTGATGGGGGAGCTGGGTTTTAAATTGTTATTTTAGATTGTATTATTGTTTTTTAATTGGGCATTGATTTAATCTCTGTTTTAACTTTTGTATAGTATTGTATTTTTATTTATATGCCCTGTGAACCGCCCTGAGTCCCCAGGGAGAAGGGCGGTATATAAATTAAATAAAACGTAAAACGTAAACGTAAACGTAAACGTAAAATCTTTCAAGAGAAAAAAAGCCAATCTTATCCAATTTAAATATCACTTTTTAATCTTCTGTCCTTATATCTGTTGAGGTATGTTTCTCATTAGGGTTTTATGGAATTTCCGTTTACAGTAAGTTACAGACTGTTTTGGGGTGAGGTCATTTTGTTTGTTTTGAATGGCTTCTTTATGAAAGAAATCTAATCCAAGAATGCCCTTAGAGAGTACTTTGATACTACAGGATACTAACATTAATCTCATTACGTTTGCAAATTTACAAGAGTAAAGTAGATGTACAGTTATATCCAAAATGCTTATGCTTAATAATTCAAAATGCTTATGTAAATTGCTATTATTTTATTGTCTGATTGCGTTTATTGTCTGATACTTTTATTTTATTGTCTGATGCTTTTATTTTATTGTCTCTTTCTGCTCATAGCCTTGGTTTAAAATGGTAGATTAAAAACAATAAAACAAAAAGAAGTACAGCTTTTAAGCATGCTCAATCTTTTTAAATCCAGAGCTAAGTTTCAAAAGAAATGCACAGAGATGATCCCAGATAACAAATATTATTTATAAAGATCAGAGACCAGTAAGTTTTGGGAAAATCTACAAAGTGACCTGATTAAAAATTGCCAACACTTCATATTTATTAATAGGGTCAGATCTTTCTATAAATTTAGTCTCTTGAGGCCTAAGAAATAAACTGCAGCATACTTTAATTTTTAAAAAAAAAAAATGTGCTCCACCAATATGTATACATTTAGCATCTTTTTTTCTTTCCTAGGTAATGGCTACTGCTGAAGAATGCATCCAGTTCTGTCATTTGTCAATTTTCAAAGATAGTGACAGACATAAAACTTTTGCTTCTGAAGAAAAGTTTGTATTCAGGACTCATGTTGAACCGATGGCCTCCAAATTAGTCCAAAGTCTTTTTCAGTGATGGAGGAATCTCAAATCGGCTTAGTTTGAACGGAATCTTATGGTTGCTGCACGTTTCTAACTTTGACTTTTTTGCTGGCTGCTTGTCAATTGCCAAATTATTTCTATTTCAAACAGATGGACACAGGTGGGGATAGATGCAGTCCACACCAGTTGTCAATTCAAATCCAATCCATGTCATCATCCAAGAAAATCCTTATTAGGATACCTCTAGAGGTTCCCTTTCAAGAGTGGATGCATTTCTTTCCTCTAATCTTTAATCACTAAATTGATTTGGAAAGCAAAGCTTGGGTTGAGGCAAATGGAAAGCTTTCTTTCACACAGAAAGATTACATTCTCGGCCAGCAAATAACATTCCATCCTCCTGATGATAATGAGTTCAGCCCAGAAGGGATTGGCTGCTCATTATTGGGCTGGGAAGAATTTTTTCCATCCTGTTTGAACTGACCTAGGGGAGTCAGGTCTCTTTGTGATTGCATTTCTGTGACATGGGGTTCATTTTCCAAAGGCTGCATACAGTTACCAGTATCACAACTTAAGAAGGTCAAAAAGGCCAGGGAAAGGGATAAGAGCAATAGTCTTGTCATTATTGAAATTATGGCCTTAATGCTTTTAAGGGAGGCTCCAGTCAATATGCAGAACAAAGCAAAGACAATAGGGACCATGTTGGAAGAAAGATGGAATCACCACCATTCTTTACACCAGTGTTTCTTAACTTGGCAATTTTAAAATGTATGTACTTCAACTCCCAGATTCCCCAGACAGCAAGGCTCACTTGGACAGTGAGATGGGCTGTATCTAAATTTGATAAATTCTGGGAACTAAAATCCACACTGGGAGAAATACTGCTGTGTGCGATGCAAATGCCCAGCTGTATGGTTAAACACAAGACTTTACTATAGATGGAGAGACTTGATGGGCCCAGATTCATGTTATAATTCAAAACATTATTAACATTGGAGGAGTAATAGCTCCCTAAAAAACCTTGGTCCAACTGGCCCAGCTGGTAGCACCTCTTAAGGGCCCCTTTCCAGTGTTACAGGAGAAGATGGTCAATGGTTTTGAAGGCAAAAGAGGGCTTTATGCCCCAACGGCAGGTAAAACAGCAGAACCATCTTCTAGGAGAAGAGAAACCTTCAAACCTCCACTGCCTCGTAGCTATATCTACTACTGGAAAAGGCTTCAGGAGTCAACCTTGAGGTAAAATCCGGAGCCGGAGTCCCGGAAGCAGTTCGTGACTGTACAGTCACGTTCTGGTAACTCCTGTGATGCAGCTGGAACTAATTGTATTGGCCTCGCCGTTCCATTGGACTATTTCAGCAACCTGGAGAGGGGGGATCTGCTGCTTGGGTAACAGTCTATCCTCCATATTAATCTACCCAGATCTCGTGCTCTGGAGAGGACACTCCAGCTTTGCATATAGCATTGAAAGAACATGGGAAGTGGCAGTTACCTGTTATAAGTCTTTGCTTGATTGGCATAGAGTGTGACGCCAGGGGCCACTTTCGATGGTGGGAGAGGTCATTGTACCTCATTGGGCAGCTACCGCCCGCCTTAAGTTGGGCAGCCCCCAGCCAGTAAGGTGCTGCCCTGTCACGGTCTGTTAACCTCACAGGGTGCATGGGGTTTAGGGTCAAAGCCAACAAGCAGTTCAATCACTCTGCACCATGCAACAAAGATAAGAAAATTTTAGCCCTAAAGTTGGGCACTTGGAATGTTTGGACAACGACCACCGGCCTTCCTGACAATTTGCAAGAAATAGATGACGTACGTAAGACAGCAGTCATCGACATGGAGCTAAGCAGACTGCAGATGGACACTGTTGCCCTTCAAGAGACAAGGCTGTCAGACTCGGGATCTGTTAAGGAGAGAAACCTCTCATTCTTTTGGCAGGGAAAACCATCAAATGAGACTAGGGAATATGGGGTTGGCTTTGCAGTCAGAAACACCCTACTCCACCTGCTGCAGGAAGTGAAAAAATTCTGTCCCTGCAGCTCCACTCATCAACAGGGCTGGTTACTCTTATTAGCACATATACATCAACATTATCATCTTCAGTAGAATCCAAAGACAAATTCTACGATGATCTGGCTGCTACTATCAAGAAAATCTCTGAGAAAGAACCACTGTTTATCCTTGGCAATTTTAATGCCAGAGTTGGAGCTGATTATAGTTCTTGGCCCACTTGTTCAGGTCAGCTCGGCGTCGGGAAGATGAACGAAAATGGTCAACACCTGCTGGAGTTTTGCTGCTACTACGGTTTTTGTGTTAGCAATACATTCTTTAAAACAAAGCCTCAACACAGAGTCTCTTGGAGACATCCAAGATCAAAGCATCGGCACCAGCTCGACTTGATTCTTACCAGGAACTCCAACCTTCCCAGTATTACAATCACACACAGCTACCAGGGTGCTGATTGCGATACAGACCACTCCTTGGTGTGCAGCAAAATAAAACTGAAAACAAAGAGATTGCATCACTCGAAAAAGGAAGGAAGACCATGAATCGACATCAGCAAGACCCACAATCAGGGCAAAGTGGAGGAATTTGCACAAGCACTCAAGGAAACTCTCCCAGGCCCAGCTGAAGCAAACATATCTGAACGATGGGAATATTTCAAGAATGCTGTTTATAACATCACCTGGTCAGTATTTGGTAAAAAGATCAAAAAGACAACAGATTGGTTTGAAGCCCATTTGAAGGAGCTGATGCCAGCCATCGAGGAAAAAAAGGAGAGCTCTAATTGTATATAAAGCCCGTTCCAGTGAGCGCAACCTACAGGTTCTGCGAGCTGCTTGTAGCAAAGTCAAACAGACCACCAGGAGATGTGCTAATGACTATTGGCTGAAGCTTTGCTCTCAGATCCAGATAGCAGCTGACACAGGCAACATCAAGGTCCAACACAGAAGAAATCTGCCCCTCTGAAGTCTGCTACAGGCGAGGTTATCCAGGACCGAGCACAGTAGATGGCACGCTGGGTGCAGCATTACTCTGAGTTATATTCCAGAGAAAATGGGGTAACTGAAGGAGCATTAAATAATATTGAGTGC
Organism: Vipera ursinii; assembly: GCF_947247035.1. Taxonomy (NCBI): domain Eukaryota; kingdom Metazoa; phylum Chordata; class Lepidosauria; order Squamata; family Viperidae; genus Vipera; species Vipera ursinii. Next base: position 64,222,080 of record NC_139512.1, read on the forward strand.
TTGCCTCTCTTGGAGGAGCTTGACAGTGAACCAACTTTAGAAGAACTAAAAGCGGCCCTGGATTCCCTTACCTCTGGCAAGGCACCCGGGAAAGATAACATCCCTGCCGAAATTCTGAAGTGCTCAAAGAGAACATCCCCACTGAACTGCATGAAATCTTCTGTCTTTGTTGGAGGGAAAGTGGAGTACCACAGGACATGAAGGATGCAAATATCATCACACTGTATAAGAACAAAGGTGACAGGGGTGACTACCGCAGCATCTCTCTTCTCAGTGGTGTAGGGAAGCTGCTTGCCCGTGTCGTACTGAAGAGCTCCAGGTACTTGCAGGGAGAGTCTACCCAGAATCACAGTGTGGATTCCAAGCCAGCAGGTCCATGGTATTTTCCCCTAGACAGTTGCAGGAGAAATGCAGGGAACAAAGACAACCACTTTTCATAGCCTTCATAGATCTTACAAAGGCTTTTGACTTGGTTACTAGGGACGGCCTTTATAAATTTCTCCCCAAGTTTGGATGTCCATCTCAGCTCCTCAACATCATCAGGTCCTTTCACGAGGAAATGAAGGGCACTGTAGTTTTTGATGGCTTAACATCAGATTCCTTTGACATTCAAAGTGGAGTGAAGCAGGGCTGCATCCTCACACCAACTTTATTCGGGATCTTTTTTGCTGTCATGCTGAAACACACTTTTGGAACTGCACCAGAGGGTATTTATCTCTGCACCAGATCAGATGGAAAACCCTTTAATCTCTCTAGGTTGAGAGCAAAGTCTAAAATTCAGCTGAAATACCTACAGGATTTCCTCTTCGCTGACGATGCTGCCATTACTGCTCACATTGCCAAAGATCTTCAACAACTTATGGACTGTTTTAGCAAGGTCTGCCAAGACTTTGGACTAACAATCAGCCTGAAAAAAATACAAGTCATGGGTCAGGATGTGGATACACCTCCCTGTATTACAATCTCTGCACAAGAACTGGAGGTCGTCCATGACTTTGTGTACCTCGGCTCAACCATCTCCGACACTCTCTCTTTAGATACTGAGCTGAATAAACGTATTGGTAAAATGGCCACCACATTTCCCAGACTTACAAAGAGAGTATGGCTTAATAAAAAGCTGATAGAACATACAAAGATCCAGGTCTATAGAGCCTGCGTCCTGAGCACACTCTTGTACTGCAGTGAGTCTTGGACCCTTTACGCATGGCAGGAGAGAAAGTTAAACACCTTCCATATGCGCTGTCTCCGATCTATTCTTGGCATCACCTGGCATGACAAAGTTCCAAATAGTGCAGTCCTGGAATGTGCTGGAATTTCTAGCATGTATACACTATTGAAACTGAGACGTCTACGCTGGCTTGGGCATGTCATGAGAATGGCTGATGGTTGGATTCCGAAAGATCTCCTGTATGGAGAACTAGTGCAGGAAAAGCACCCCAGAGGGAGACCAAAGTTGCGATATAAGGATATCTGCAAGAGGGATCTAAAGGCCTTGGGAATGGACATTAACAGCTGGGAAACCTTGACCTCTGATCACTCAGCTTGGAGGCTAAAGATGCAGCATGGCCTTTTCCAATTCGAAGAGCCACTTGTGTGGCAGGCTGAGGCAAAGAGGCAGTCCCGGAACCAGCAAAATCTGGGGGCTGGACAGGGGACAGATTGTATGTGCCCTCAGTGTGGAAGGGACTGTCACTCTCAAATTGGCCTTTTTAGCCACACCAGATGTTGCTTTAGGACCTCTTTCCAGAGCACAATACCATAGTCTCTCGAGACTGAAGGATGCCAATGAATGATTAACATTAAAATAGAAATTGATACCTGAAGTTTTTCTTCTAATATTATTTAGACAAGGAGTTGGAAAAAAGATTTGCTATCGTATATGTTATCTGCAGCGAGAATTCTATATGCACAGAGAAAAAGGGCAAAGAAGAGCAACTAAGATGATTAAAGGCCTAGAGACTAAAATATATGAAGAACACTTGCAGAATTTGGGAATGGCCAGTCTAGAGAAAAGAAGGACTGGGCGGGGCGGGGCGGGCGGGGACATGATAGCAGTGTCCCAGTATTTGAGAGGCTACCACAAGGAGGAAGGGGTCAATTTATTTTCCAAAGCACCAGAAGGCAAGACAAGAAACAATGGATGGAAACTAATCAAGGAAGGAAGCAACCTGGAATTAAGGAGAAACTTCCTAACAGTGAGGACAATTAACCAGTGGAACAGCTTGCCTTTAGACATTGTGGGAGTTTCATCACTCAAGGTTTTTAAGAAGAGACTGGACAGCTACTTGTCTGAAATGATATAGGGTCTCCTGCTTGAGCAGGGGGCTGGACTAGAAGACCTCCAAAGTGCCTTCCAGCTCTATTCTGATTAAGCATTAAGATGAAAAGATATCCACAACAGAAGAATGGGTGGAAAACATGATGGAGCTAGCAGAAATGGCAAAATTGACTATTTTAATTAGACAAACTATTATGTTTATACTTGGAAACTGCTTCTGAGTTTTGTGCATGTGACAGAAAAACACCCCTCTTGACTGAATTTTGCTGATTAATCTAAATCTAAATCTAAATCTAATCTAAATAACGAGTACTTGTTAAATTGGTAAAGTAAAATATGGATGTAATTTTATTTGGTATTTTACTGTGCTGAAAAAAGTTGAAAGTCAATGCTTCCCCCCCCTTTTATCTTACATTTCTCTTTTCCCTTTCTTTCCCTTTCTTATTTCCTATTATCTTTATCTTCATTTGTATTTTATACCATGATAATCTTAATAAGATTCTTGGGGAAAAAGATAACCTGTGCAGAAGCCTGGTGTCTCATGGACTATTCCAATATTAAGAGCCAAGATAGTGCTTGAGTATAACCAGAAGAGGGAGGGAGGGATAAAGAGAAGATCTCCCACCATCTTTGGTTGAAGTAATTATAAACCATAAATGTTGTGATAATCTTCCTCATGGCATCAGTCTTTATCACTTTCTTGCTGACTGAAAGGAAGTTCCCTCCTTCTGGCTCACAGGAGAATTAGGAGGAGGAAGAAAATGGATCAAATTATCAACAAAATAACAAATCTTGCTCCCAATTGCTAAGAAATTGTTTTCAAATGCAGGAACATAGCTAGTAAAAACTGATGAAAGAATGCAATCCTTGACTTAAAGTGCTCCCTTCACCTTTTAACTTGCTTTTTAATTGTGTGTTAATTCTGCCCTTAACCCTGTTTAAAAATGTATTATTTATGGTTTTAGAGCTTTCATTTGTAAATTGCCCATAGTCAGACAGTGAAATGGGCAGAATCTAACTTTGATAAGTAAACAAATAAAATAAGAATACAGTAGGATTGATCCAGTTACTGACCTAGTCCCCCCCACACATAAGGTAAATTTAAAGGTTCCCCTGCACATGCATGCTAGTTGTTTCCGACTCTAGGGGCCAGTGCTCATCTCCGTTTCAAAGCCGAAGAGCCAGCGCTTGTCCGAGGACATCTCCGTGGTCATGTGGCCGGCATGACTAGACGCCAAAGGCGCACGGAACGCTGTTACCTTCCCACCGGAGTGGTCCCTATTTTCCTACTTGCATTTTTACGTGCTTTCAAACTGCTAGGTTGGCAGAAGCTGGGACAAGTAACAGGCGCTCACTCTGCTATGCGGCACTTGGGATTCGACCCGCCAAACTGCCGACCTTCTGATCGACAAGCTCAGCATCCTAACCCACTGAGCCACCGCATCTCACACACATACACACTGCTTAAAGAACAATCCTTCAAAATAGATTTGAGACTGAAGAGTTTCTTTTCTTTGCATTTTTAGAACTTTTGCATTTGTCTGAAATGGTATTAGATCTCCTGCTTGAGTCAAGGTCCTTTCCAACTCTTTTATTCTGTCACAAATGTTTCTTATTCACAGTGCTTATGAAGATAATAAACTTTGGAAGATAAGTCTCTTAGCAATCAGCTACAGTACTTTTTGTTTTTTTCAGCAGGAAATATGGATCCAACTTATTCTGAACAGTTGATCTCCCTCATTTGTCAGTAAAGAAATGGCAAAAATGATAAAGCCTACATGGATGCTAACTAGGATAGAAAATGTAGGGAGATCATAAATGGAAACAATTCAAAATTTAAAGACAGCAGTGAAGTATCATAGGATTCAAGGTTAAATTCCAGGGCTGAAATATTTACAGAATTATAATTTATGCTGTGGGATGGAATGAAAAGTTTTTCCAAATTCACAGATAACCGTTCAGTTAGCTTAACCATGTCAGATGGCCCAGAGGAAATTTCAGCAGAAAAGTTAAACTGACAGTTGTCAGTTCAATGTTTTAGTATTTTAATCTAAAAAGTAACAATCTTTGCCAATATTTAATTCTCTAAGAATCACAATTTATTTAACATCTAACTAATAACTTCATTCCATAACTGTAAGCACATAACTACACAGGAAATCCATTTATCTCCTGTTTGTTTCTGCTCATTTTTTTTTGCTTCAGTTTAGACATATGGAACTACTAAATTGATTAGGGAAAGAGTACTGGGAAAGGGGGTATTTAATCTTCTTCCCATGCATTTTTTCCATTTGAAATTCATTCTTTTAAAGTGGTTGTTAGCTCTACGTAAGCACACATCTCCTGCAGGGGAAAAGTCCTAAGTTCAATTAGTCTCTCTTATAGTCTTGCTGGGAAAGGCTCCTTCCTCAGCCACTGGAACTGTATTCCAAGACAATATATGGTAGCTTCCTATTTTTTTTATTTCAGTCCTATTTTCTGTTTGGTAGCATTGCCTGTTTTTCTAATGAAGTAAAAATAAAAGGCAAGTAAGATCACAATGCTGGGAAAGATTGAGGGCAATAGAAGAAGGGGACGACAGAGAATGAGGTGGCTGGATGGAGTGACTGAAGCAGTAGGCATGAGCTTAAATGGACTCCAGAAGATGGTAGAGCACAGGAAGGCCTGAAGGAACATTGTCCATGGGGTCGCGATGGGTCAGACATGACTTCACAACTAACAACAACAAAGACCACAATCTCACTTCTTATGCCAGAGAGTGCATTTATTTCTTCAAACAATGTCTTCATTTAATCAATTTCTAAAGTCTCCCTTTTGCCAGGTGCTTTGGGTGGCTTAAAACATGATTTTTTTAAAGCACAATAAAAGCAATCAAACTGGGCGGATGCAGATTCAGAATGGACAACATTTAAAGCCCAATGTGTATGGGTTGAAGATCCAAGTCTTCAACCATTACTTTGATCTCAGTAATGCTATTACTATTACAAATACAGTTCCTATTTGATGGGGCATGTGTTTGCATTATCATCACTAAGCTGTGGAGGCCTTTTCTATGAAACAATTTGATCCCAGGAATCATTAGCATGAGGGAGACAAGGCTTGTGTCTGTTCAATGGATTTCATTGACACATTCCTTTATGTCATCAAAAAAATCTAAATTACTTGCAGTGGTTCAGTATCCCGGAAAAAAATGGGTTGGAACTTGCCTCAACCACAAGTCCATTGCCTCTCTCAATATCTGCACCTCCCTGCTGTGTTACTAGAGCAAACATTTAACCCTAAGAGTCAGAGATCAACCAGATCCTGCCCCAGTTTAACAATAGCTCCACATTTTCAAAAGCCTTCCCCTTAACTACACATTTACAATTATAATTAACTGGCTGCTTTAAAGTGTCATTGAAATCCACAGCTGCTCTCAGGAATCTTAGACTTTGATTAGTATTATACACCATTCCGTTCCTCTTTCTCCACAGCCTTCTTCTCTTGACACCAAATTCAAATGAATTGATTGACCTATTGGGGGTGGGGGGGAGAAACATCCCCTGCTCAAACAGAGAAAAGTTTCTCTAAGCAATGCAGCCATCAAATTAATTTAAAAACAGGTCCTATTTTGATGGAAGGGTCACAATGCTTTGACTTGGTTGTCAGTACAGAAAAGACCTGAGGTGATCATTAGCAGGCATCAACCTCTATAGTTTTCTGTTCAAAATTTGGCCATTGTTATGATTCTGTTGAAAACTCCACGAGATTTATTTAACTGATGTCTTCCATGGAAAGTTGTTTAATAGATATATTTGTAAATCAATTAGCAGAGTCAGCTTGTCTTCAGAAGTTGTGGGTGCTTTATCACTGGAGGTTTTTAGGAAGAGACTGGACAGCCACTTGTCTGAAGTTGTATAGGGTCTCTTGCTTGAGCAAGGGGTTGGACTAGAAGACCTCCAAGGTCCCTTTCAGCTCTATTCTGATTGATTGGAGGTGTCCAGGAAACATGCCACTATACTAATAGGGACTTTAACTACCCTGGTATCCCCTGGGAGACAAACCTTGCAGCAAGTGGAATATTAAATAGGTTTCTGACAAGCATTGCTGACAACTTTATCACCCAATAGATGGAGGAGTTATAGTGGAGTTAATACTTACTAATAGGGATGAAGAGACTGAGGGAGTGGAAGTTGTAAGAACTTTGGGAGAGAGTAACCATTTCATGCTAGAATTCACCAGGCAAGGGTAGCTGAACAAAGTCAGCCTACAGTTATAGATTTTAAGATAGCTGATTTCAACAAAGTAAGAGAAAGAATAGAAAAGATTCCATGGATTTGAAATTCTAGAAGAAAAAACAGGTCAGGATGCTTAGGAAACTCTGAAAAATGAGATAATAATTTCCCCAATGAAACAATACGACAGAAAAATAAGTGATCCCTGATGAGGGAAACTTGGTTACACAAAGAGCTCTCTGAAAAAATAAGGGACAAATGTATAAAAGAACAAGTATAAAAAATGGAAAGAGAGGCTTATAGGTAGAGCAGAACACCTGCAAATAGCCCAAATCTGTAAGGATAGAGTCAAGAAGGCTAAGGCTAGGAATGAGCGAATGCATCTAACAATAACAAGAATTTCTGTTGATATGTAAGGAGCAATAGGAAAGTCAAGGAAATGATTGAGCCACTAATGGGAAAGAATGGCAAGAAAGCAGCAGAAAGAAGCCAGAAGTGCTCAATTCCATTTCTGAATCAGCCCTTACACCAGTGTTTCCCAATCTTAGCTGGGGTATTCTGGGAGTTGAAGTCCACACATCTCAAAATGGCTAAGGTTGGGAAACACTGCTTTACATAAAAGGGAAAAAAAGTTCAACCTGTCAAAAGCAGCACTCTGCAGACAGAAAAGCAATGCAGGTCAAAGTAGATAAGGAATTGGACAGTGCCCAGCCATTCTGCAGGAGTTTAAGTCTCCTGGACCGAAGGTGCTGAAGGAGCTGGCAGGTATAATTTCAGAATCAGTAAATGAAATCTTTGAGAGCTGCTTGAGCATGGGGAACTGCCAGAGGACTGGAAAAGAGCTGATGTGGCTCCAGTCTTTAAAAAGAGGAAATAAAGTGAATCCAGGAGACCAATCAGGTTGACATCAATACCCGCAAAAATCCTGGAAAAGATTATCAAGCAGCAAATTTGTGAGCACCAAGAAATGAACAAAGTGATCATTAGAAGCAGATCATGCCAGGCAAATCTTATTGCCTTCTTTGATAAAGCAACTAAATTAGTGGGCCAGGAAAATGCTATGGATATACAGTAGTATACTCAGATTTCAGTAAGGCGTTTGATATATTAAGTAGACAGCTTTTTTCTTCCCCACCTCCCAAATGAAGATATACATGGGTTTCTGTGCTAAGACTTTGCAAAATGCTCTATTCTCATCCTTAAAAATCTTTCCACACCCAAAGCATCCATTTGAATTTTCTGCTGCTCTTTCTCTGATACAAATTTAATAAAATACAAAATACAAATACAAATAAATCCCTAGGATAATTGGAAGGTTGAATGGCAACACTTGACATGGAAAACACTGTCTACCAATTGCTAGCTCAAAAAAACCTGGTATAAATATAAAATCTAGTTTTGGCAATGGAAAGGTGCTGGTTTGATTGGAGTTAATATTTCACATAGACCTTTGTGAATTAGGCAAATGTCTGAGGGGATATCAGAGGAAGGAACCAGGAGCTCTTAGTAAAAACAACTCATAACCCACAATGAGAAAAATTACACCATATACATAGCACTTTTACACATCTATTGAAAACAAAGTTTGCTTTTATTGGTCTCAGATGTAACAAAAAAAATGGAGAGCAAAAAACTTCCTAAGAACAATTTGGGTTTCCAAAAAGTTCTAACTCCTTGTTCCCAATTCGTGATTGAATTCATACTGAACAAAATTAACATTATTAGCTTCAGAAAAAAAATACCCACAGGTAGTTGTAAGTTACCCACAACTTTAAATTATTAGTAATAATGTTCGATTCCTCCCCAGCAGAGAGCACTGTACACAGTTAAATAGAAGATGCACTTGAGATATTTACAAGAAGTGAATATCCCTGTACTTACACAAGAGCAAAGGGAAGGGATGAATCAATTGATAAATACTGAAGAAATTATTTTAGCAATTAAACAACTTAAAGTGGGTAAAGCACCAGGAACAGATGATTTGACTGCCATTTATTATAAAAATTTACAGTTAGAAATGGTGGAACCTCTAAAAGAATTATTTAGAACAATTCAATCTGGAGTACAAGTGCCTCCATCGTGGAAAACAGCTTTTATATCGTTGATTCCAAAGGAAGATCAAGATCTTACCCAAACCAAAAATTACAGACCAATATCGCTTTTAAATACTGATTATAAGATATTTGCTAAAATTTTAGCAAATAGATTAATGAAGGTTATGCAGCAAATGATTCATAGTGATCAAACAGGATTTATAAGTGGTAGACAAATGAAAAACAATGTGAGACATATTGTAGATATATTGGAATTTTTGGAGAGAAATAACCAGGTCTCTGCAGCGCTGATTTTTTTGGATGCTGAAAAGGCCTTTGATCAATTGAATTGGCAATTTTTATTTAAAGTATTAGAGAAGATGGAGTTTGGGGATGAGTTTTTACAATATATCAGAAGCAAACAGCTCAAATAATAGTTAATGGTAGTTTGACAGAACCATGTAATATTGAAAAGGGTACAAGACAGGGGTGCCCGTTGTCACCTCTGTTGTTTGTTTTAACACTGGAAATATTATTGATTAAGATACGTGATTCAAATAAAATTAAGGGAATTAACATAAGAGATCATGATTATAGATTGAGAGCATTTGCGGATGACCTGGTTATTACATTAAGTCAACCAACTCAGTCGGTTGTAGACCTGATGGAGATAATATTGTTATATGGAAAAGTTTCTGGATTTAAGATAAATACGCAAAAAACTAAAATATTGCCTAAAAATATGACCACAGAACAAAAGGTAGTCCTAAAAAAATTAACAGGATTTGAAATAGTTAAAAAGATTAAATATTTGGGGGTATATCTTTCAGTTTCAAATGCAAAATTATATAAAAATAATTATGAATTGTTATGGTTAAAAATACAAAAAGAGCTAGATAGTTGGGAAAAATTACAATTGTCTTTATTGGGAAGAATTACAGAAGTGAAAATGAATGTTTTACCAAAATTTTTATTTTTGTTTCAAATGATACCTATACTCAAAAAAGATTCAAATTTGGAAGAATGGCAGAAAGGTATTAATAAATTTGTTTGGGCAAGGAAAAGACCAAAAGTAAAATTTAAGATAACGCAAGATGTACGTGATATATTATCAGGCTGTGGCTGATATATTATCAGGCTGTGGCTTTATCATCAATTAGTGATTGGTTTTATCTAACACAAGGGAGATTATTGAATATTGAGGGATCTGATTTATTATTTGGCTGGCATGCATATTTATTATATGATAAGAAGGTGGATAATATTTTTAAGACACATATATTAAGGTATGCCCTGTTGTGAGTCTGGAAAAAATATCGATATAAGCTAAATTATAAAATACCAATTTGGGCAATACCTAAACAAGCAATAGAAAATATAAGTGTGGGATTTAAACATGATGTGACAACATATAAAGAAATTCTTAGAATGGAAAGGAATGCATGGCAATTGAAGCCATTTAATATTTTAAAAGAAGAAAGAATAGTGTGGACTTGGTTTCAGTATGGGCAGTTACAAGCTGGATGGAAGGAAGATCAGAAAGTTGGTATTTCGATAACTTATGAAAATTTGGTTAAACAAATAAGAGATCAAAGTCCAGCGCATATAAGGAGGATATATAATGCACTGATAGAAATAGATTCAGAAACGGAACTTGTTAAAGATTGCATGATAAAATGGGCCCAGAATTTTCAGGAGCCCATAACGATGGATATTTGGGAAAAGATATGGGTCAGAAATGTGAAATTTACACAGGCACAAAATTTAAGAGAGAATTTTCATAAAATGTTTTATAGATGGCATTTAGATCCTAAAAAATTAGCATGTATGTATCCGATTTATCAGCCTAAATGTTGGAGGTGTGGTTGTGATGATGCAACCTATTATCATATATGGTGGACTTGTAAAAAAGTTAAAGCTTTTTGGATTAAAATTTGGTGGAATATGCAGAAGATATTTAAGAAAAAGATAAGGTTTTCTCCACAGTTATTTCTGTTGGGTATTATTACAGATTGTACTGTTATAGATACTAAATTGATGTTAAATTTAATTACGGCAGCAAGACTCTTGGTTGCGCAATATTGGAAGAAGGAGGAACTGCCTAGTATAGAAGAGTGGACTTTAAAAGTTTCAAACCTGGCGGAAATGGCAAAGATTTCAGCGTATTTGAAAGAACAATCGCAACACAGATATATTTTGGAATGGAGCAGATGGATTGATTATATTCAGAATAAATGTGGGACTAGAAAGTTTCATTTAGTATATGAATAAGTATTAGTATTATATGATGTATTAATTATGGGTCTAATAATTAGTTATCTAATAATTAGTTATTATTATTTAGTTATGTTAAGAGGAGTTAAAGCGCGATAGAATTTAAAGTGTCTTTTTTAGTTGGTTAGCATATTTTAGCTTAAGTTGGTTAAAGTTTATACCCTGTATTCAGCTCTGGGAAGTCGGGGGGGAGGGGGAGGGAGGGAGTTTATGTTTTTTAAAATGTATTTTAAAACTTTTCAATAAAAAAAAAGAAGATGCACTTGAAAGTTGAAAATTATCTAAAATCGTTTGAATACTGATGTCCCCACTTGAATGTTGAAGTTTAGGAAGCTTTTCTAATACTTGCTAATTATAGTAATTAGCTACAAAGTAGAAAAAAATGGCACCATATCCATCTTTCAAGTAGATATGAAATCTTTCTCCTTCCTTCCTTCCTTCCTTCCTTCCTTCCTTCCTTCCTTCCTTCCTTCCTTCCTTCCTTCCTTCCTTCCTTCCTTCCTTAGCAAATGAATCTGTAATATAGTTTTTGGTGCAACTTTTAGTAACATTTTGTCACTAATGGAATAAATTTCCAGAAGAGCACAAGAACATTACTTTCATCAGGAACTGACTGATTAATTACACTGGCATATTGTATAGATATATTATTTAATATTTCAGATGAATTAAAATTCTGTTCCATATCACAGCAATAGTGAAACCGAACAATCATTCACAAGGAAATGCAAGAATCACTATGCTATGAAGTTTAGAAAACTGATCCAAGCAAAGAAGGACTATCTTACACAGTTCAAATAGAATCATTTTATATTTTTAAATTGTAAACCAAAACTATTGTATATCATAGGTTTAAATTAGCTTAATAGAACCCAGTTTATACAATAAATATCAACACTGAAGTGCAAGTTTATAACATAAATATCAACATTCAGATATGTATGTCAGTCATCTCTTGTTTTGAAGTAAAATATTTGTTAGTCTAATAGGACAGTCCTATGCTTGTTTATTCAGAAACAAATGCCATTGGGAGTTATTCACTAGTAAATGTTTTTATGTTTCATAATCTTTTCTTGTTATATTTGCTGGTAGAATCATGAGCAATTCTATAGGTTTTCACATGAGTTTCCTAGTGGTAATCCTTAAAAATCCTATTTTCAGTATTGATTAATGCTGATGGAAGTTGGAATTCAGTATATTTAGGGGGAAGGGGAGGAGGAGGAGGAGGAGGAGGAGGAGGAGGAGGAGGAGGAGGAGGAGGAGGAGGAGGAGGAGGAGGAGGAAGTTTACACTCAAAAGTACCAAACTTCAGCTTCTAATACTGAGCCTGCATCTCCCATTCAAACGACAATAGACTTGCAAATGTTAATTAGTGCAGCAACTGTTTGTTCAGGGGCGGATATAATTTTTTAACTGTTTTTAACTTTTGTATTTTTTGTTTTAATCACCCTGTAAAACGCCCTGAGTCCTTCGGGAAAGGGCGGTATATAAATATAATAAAATAAATAAATAAAATAAACTGGAACTGAGAAAAGCCCTTAGAATGAAGTTGTGCCAAGTTCTTGTCTTCTTGTTATTGGGTCTTCTTCTTTCTCACCTTAGAAGTGGAAAAGTATTTATTTTACCATTGGCTGGAGGAAAGAAGAAAGGATTAGGAATTAAATATGTGTTAGCATGTAAACTCAGACAGCATGTTGGTTATAAAATTACTATTGTATGTATGTAAAAAACGAATAAAAAAAGGAGAAGTGGAAAAGTAATAAAACACTACAATATAGTAAATTCTTCCTTTTACTCTGAAAACCTATATCTAAAGTAAAAGTGTGTCATTATATTTTACTATGTAATTTTAAATAATATAATTCTACTTCTTTCAACAAATCACCCAAATCTACTAAAGAGATTTTTTTTCTAATCCCATTAAGCATTCTAACTTTCCACAAAAAACAGTGGGTTCTTATAGGTGCTTTATATACCTTCCATAGGTATGACCTGTGGAGCAGTGGCAGGAGCAGACAGATTATGTAGTTGGACCATATTCTGGCCTTCACCCATTCAGCTTAAGTCTATTAATTGTGTATAATTTTTTTCATGATTAAGAGATTTGAAGAGATCTAGATTTTATAGAAAAAAAACATTACCTATGTATAGCTGTGCACATGCCGGATAACACCTGTATGCAGATATAATACAGGACAGCTGTGATTGGAAACAGCATACCTATTTTGGGACTTTCTTCCATGCATTCAGTGTAATGTGTGAAAAGTACTACAGTATTGTTTACTAATAATTGTTGAGACACTGGCCAAAATCTATGGTCATCTAGCCCACTAATACAAAATGTTATAGTCTGAGGGAAAGGATTACTTATCACTGCTGATTGCTGATTACTCAGACTATATATTGTCTTTTAATTCCAAACATACAGTTCTATTATGAGCCATAGTGTATGATATATTAAACATATTACTTGGTAAGGAAATAAACATAATCAACTACACTGACACGGGGCTTTAGTTCCTTAGTCACTATGTGAAGAAATCTTCTTCATTATTTTAATTTGTAAATTTGTTTAAGATTTTTGGTGGGAGAACAAAATTGTTGAAGTAGTGTTTAAGAGACATTGTGCAACTTCCCAGAAGTATTTTGGCAACTCCAAACGGTATTTCATTGTGGCTCATCCCTTCTACCTGCAAACAAGTCTTGTTACTACTGCCAGCTGAAGTTTGAGAGCAACGCTGCTGATCAAACTACATTTTTTCCCATTTAGCCTTGATTTCTTCTATATATTGTACCTATTTAATGCTGTATAACCAAGATGTAGGGAAAGCTCTTCCATTAGGTAGTGTGAGGTAGCAAATGTAGAATAGATACCTAATGATGTCACGTGGCCTGCATTATATCCCCTAAGTTATATGGTTATTCTATATGTCACGGAGAACTTTGTCTTGCTACTAAATGTGGAAAGAAGGCATAGAATCAAAATCATATGAAGTATTAGTACTGCTTTATAAAGTTTTGTTAACAAAAGTGCGTATAGTCAAGGCTATGGTCTTCCCAGTTGCAATGTATGGCAGTGAAAGCTGGACCATAAGAAAGGCTGAGCGCCAAAGAATTGAAGCCTTTGAACTATGGTGCTGGAGAAGACTCCTGCGAGTCCCTTGGACTGCAAGGAGTTCAAACCGGTCAGTCCTAGAGGAGATCAACCCTGACTGCTCTTTAGAAGGCCAGATCCTGAAGCTAAAACTCAAATACTTTGGCCACCTAATGAGGAGGAAGGACTCACTGGAGAAGAGCCTAATGCTGGGAAAGATTGAGGGCAATAGAAGAAGGGGACGACAGAGAATGAGGTGGCTGGATGGAGTCACTGAAGCAGTAGGCGTGAGCTTAGATGGACTCCAGAAGATGGTAGAGGACAGGAAGGCCTGGAGGAACATTGTCCATAGGGTCGCGATGGGTCGGACACGACTTCGCAACTAACAACAACAACATAAAGTTTTAGTATGGTCACATCTGTAATACTGTATCCAGCTTCGGTCACTACATTGCAAAAAAGATGTTGAAACTTTGGAAAATGTGGAGACAAAAACATACGAAAAACGGTTGCAGGATTTGGGAATGGCCAGTCTAGAGAAAAAGGACTAGGGGGGACATGATAGCAGTATTCCAGTATTTGAGGCTGCCACAAAGAAAAGGGGGTCAATTTATTTTCCAAAGCACCAGAAGTCAAGACAAGAAACAATGGGTGGAAACTAATCAAGGAGAGAAGCAACCTGGAATTAAGGAGGAACTTCCTAACAGTAAAGACAATTAACCAGAGGACCAGCTTGCCTTCAGAAGTTGTAGGTGCTTCCTCACTGGATATTTTTAAGAAGAGACTGGACAGTCACTTGACTGAAATGGTATAGGTCAGGGGTAGGCAACCTCGACTCTTTTATGACTCATGGACTTCAATTCCCATAGCATAGCTGACTGAGGAATTCTGGGAATTGAAGTCCATGAGTCATAAAAGAGCCGAGGTTGCCTACCCCCTGGTATAGGTTCTCCTGCTTGAGCAGGGACTTGGACTAGAAGACCTCCAAGGTCCTTTCCAACTTTATTCTGATTGATTGAAAAAAATCATCTAATGCTGCAGCAATTCTACAAAATTGCTTACAAAAAGGAGAAAACTCATCCTTAGTAAAGAAACATATTAAAGATAAAGGTAAAACAGAGTGACATAAAAAAAATAGTTGCAACTCAGAAACAAATGCTTCTTTCTTTGGCTGACTCTTAGGAGAACTATGAGACTATCAATCTATGAGTTCATAAAACTGAGACTTTAAAACAGAGAATCAACAGAGTCCCAGTCTTTCCTGTTTCCTGCTTCACAGCTCCCCAACAGGGACTAACTGTTGTCCCTAACAGATTTCCTCCTTGCTCAGTGTAACCTAATTCCCCTCTGCCCTCCCCTCAAGCTAGCTGTCATTGTAAGCTAATGGAGTAGGGCAGGCATCCCTCAAGAGACATCTCAAGTTTGACTCTGCTTTCCCCTGCCAAACTAAACTTTGTAAAAGAAGTTGTTCCCAGTGCTCTTTATATTCTGTTCAGTGAATGCTTGGCTGAGCAACAAATTTGACTGCAATTACATTAGCTTGTTTCCTTGACAAATGAATGGCTAATGGGGGTTTCTTAGCATTCTTTTATTTATTTATCTATCAATCTATCTATCTTGAAGGGTTACTAGCTCAGCAGCTTTTCAAAGACCAAGTTGAGTAGGTGCCAAAGAACCAGTAGACTGGCTCTAGTGGTATTTCATGAATTTGTTCTATAAGGTAAGCAAGTCAGAAAGAACTGCTGGAGCATTCAAAATTAAATGTATTTTCTGTGGATTTTAATCAAGTAGCTTAAGATCAATTGACTGTTCAGCTTTCTGTATTTGTGTATGGTTAAAATCAGGCTATGCTACTATATTTAGTATAGTACATTTAGTGTAGTATATAATATAATGAATACTGTCTTTGTGCAGAAAAAATATGTTCTGGTTTTCATTCAATGTGACGAAATTAAATGAAAATTATCTGTGGGCACCTATGGTGGAGGGTGCTGGTTTTGCACATATTTGGCTCCAAAATGGCCAACAGATGAACAAGAATGTCATGTTCTTTTACAATCAACTCTCTAGTTATTTGCAGGCTTTGTGGGTTGCTTCAGATCCATTAAATTTCCATGGAAGATATCTTTAAAAAAACTTCATGCATGAAGTTTTTTCCCCCCAAATTAGAATAGGTGGGCATTATGACCAGGTGTAACACTATTATCCTTGTGAAAAAAACAGGAAGCCTCTGCAAACACCATGATATTATCAATGGTACCTAACATGATTCAAAACTTGATTATCCACCAGCTGGAGCTTCAACTCCTAACAATATATCCATTTAAAGCTTAATTAACATATATAAAGAATCCAAATAATCTTCATTTCTAGAATGAGATAAGAAGAATAATTAAATTATCTTATTTTCAAAAGAAAATACCAAAATAAATTAGTCTATTTATAAAAATAAGATAAATAAGATAAATTTATAAAATGTTTGCCATCATGTCACTATTTTAGAATATTAATATTAATTAAATGAATACTATCAAATAAGAATGTATCCAACCATTTTTAAGGTAATTTTTTTATTAGGAACAATAAATCAAAAAATTGACAGCATGCATTCCGTTCAGTTGGATTGTATTACATATGCTCCACTTTGCGATTACTTCTATGAAAATTTTAAAAACTAAAATAATGTTATATGAAACTAAAAATAATGAAGGCATTGAATTGGGGACATAACCAAAAGGCTCCAGTATGATCTGATTTCAGCAATGAAATTTCTTGAATTAATATTCTTTTTCTTGCTGTAGTGCAGGGCTGGCAGTTTCACACCTCTGATGTATGCAGTCCAGGATCATGCAGTTGTGCATAGCTATTTTGAAATATGTATTTATTTCTACCCCCTTCATGGATTACTGCCTTGTCATGGCAAAGGGGCTTGCATAATTCAATGAAGCTATGAGCTATGCCGTGTGGGGCCACCCAAGTTCTGACAAAACGTGATCCACTGGAGAAGGAAATGGCAACCCACTCCAGTATCTTTGCCATGAAAACCCTATGGACAGTACCAAAAGGCAAAACAATATGACGCTGGAAGATGAGCCCCTCAGGTCGGAAGGCGTCCAATATGCTACTGGGGAAGAGCAGAGGGCTAGTACTAGTAGCGCCAGAAAGAATGAAGCGACTGGGCCAAAGCCGAAAGGATGCTCAGCTGTGGATGTGTCTGGTGGTGAAAGGAAAGTCAGATGCTGTAAAGATTTTTTCTCCATAGGAACCTGGAATGTAAGATCCATGAATCAAGGAAAGCTGGACGTGGTCAAACAAGAGATGACAAGACTGAACATCAACATCTCAGGAATCAGCAAACTAAAATGGACAGGAATAGGTGAATTTAATTCAGATGACCATCAGGTATACTACTGTGGGCAAGAATCCCTCAGAAGAAATGGAGTAGCCTTCATAGTCAATAAAAGAGTAGGAAAAGCAATACTGGGATACAATCCCCAAAATGACAGAATTTGCCTTGGAGGGCCAATGAAGCAGGGCACAGACTGATAGAATTTTGTCAAGAGAATACGATGGTCATAGCAAATACTCATTTACAACAACCCAAGAGATGGCTCTACACATGGACATCACCAGACGGTCAACACAGAAATCAGATTGACTATGTGCTTTGCAGCCAAAGATGGAGAAGCTCTATACAGTCAGTAAAAACAAGACCAGGAGCTGACTGTGGCTCAGACTATGAGCTTCTCGTTGCAAAATTTTAGGCTTAAACTGAATAAAGTAGGGAAAAGCACTAGGCCACTCAGGTATGAATTAAATCATATCCCTGACGAATATACAGTATACAAATAGATTTAAGGAATTAGATCTGATAGACAAGAGTGCCTGAAGAACTATGGACAGAGGTTCACAACATTGTACAAGAGGTAGCAACTAAAACCATTCCAAAGAAAAAGAAATGCAAGAAAGCAAAATGGCTGTCTGAGGAAGCTTTGCAAATAACTGAGGAAAGGAGGGAAGTGAAAGCAAGGGAGAAAAAGAAAGATACGCCCAATTGAATGCAGAATTCCAGAGAATAGCTAGAAGAGATAAGAATGCCTTCTTAAATGAACAGTGCAAAGAAATAGAAGAAAACAATAGAATAGGGAGGACCAGAGATCTCTTCAAGAAAATTGGAGAGATGAAGGGAACATTTCATGCAAAAATGGGCACAATAAAGGGTCAAAATGGCAGGGACCTAACAGAGGCAGAAGAGATTAAAAAGAGGTGGCAAAATTACACAGAAGAACTATACAAGAATGAGCTTACCATCCCTGATAACCATGATGAGGTGGTCACTGACCTCGAGCCAGACATCCTAGAATGTGAAGTGAAGTGGGCCTTAGGAAACCTGAGCAACAACAAAACTAGTGGAGGTGAAAGAAAGAAAGAAAGGCAGTGCCAAAGAATGTTCAAACTATCACACCATTGCACTCATTTCACATGCTAGTAAAGTTATGCTTAAAATCCTACAAGCTAGACTCCAGCAGTATGTGGATCGAGAACTACCAGAAGTACAGGCAAGATTTCAAAGAGGCAGAGGAACTAGAGATCAAATTGCCAACATATGCTGGATCATGGAGAAAGCTAGGGAGTATCAGGCCCCGTCCGACGAATCGCCCAAAGAGAGAAACCGGAACGGGAGCTGGTTCTTCCAAGCTGTGTTTATTATCCGCATAAACGTTCGCTCAAAGACAAATGAAGTCAGCGTTGACTTTACAGCACAGTCAACGCTGTTAAATAACCAACAAGGCTAACTCCCACCACCACACCCGTAATTACAGCACCACGCCCCCACCCTACTTAAACCCCACCTCCCATGGTTCCCTCCTTTTGGCTCCCGTCCCACCACCAATGCAGCCGGTAAGTTATTCCCCAGCCTAACCCTCCCTCCTTTTCCCCGGAGTTCTGCCTTGACTCTACGTTCCCCGCACCACCCCAGAACGCCGCGAGCTGCTCGCTAAATCCCTTCCCGGCCCACCGGTTGTCTCCAGCACCCCCTGACCCACCCAGGCACTCATTCGTGCCCTGCGGCTCGGGCGCCGGGCAGCCACCGCCTCGTTCTTTGCACGGCCCCTTCCCGGCCTGTAAGTAGCTTCTGGAGCCCGGCTGGCTGGTCCGCGGCCTCCCCAGCTGACAGGCGGCCCGCTGCTGCGCCGTTCTGCTCACTGTCCCTGTTCCCGATCCGTTGGAGCAGCGTGGGCGTGGCCAACCGTCGCTGGAAGCTGGCAGCATGGCGACGGGACGAGGAGGCCTGTGAACGACCCTGCGGCCTGGTACGTTGCTCCGGGCGGTTACCGGGTCGCTGGGAAGGGCTGCGTGCTGGCCCGGGCCTCCGGATGACGACGGGTGACGGCGGGAGGCTTCGGGGCCTGACAGGGTGTTTCCGGAGTGCTGGGGAGGGCCGTGTGCCGTCCCGGCCCTCCGGTGGACGACGGCCGCCGGCGGGAGGCTTCGGGGCCTGACGGGGCGTTTCCGGAGCGCTGGGGAGGGTCGGATGCTGTCCTGGCCCTCCGAGAGACGACGGCCGCCGGCAGGAGGCTCCGGGGGCCGACGGGTTGCTTCCGGAGTGCCGAGGAGGGCCGAATGCCTTCGGGGCCTGACGGGGTGCTTGGAGGGGGCCTGGCGGCCTGGTGAGCCACCCCGCGGCCCGTCCGGATGTCGGGCGTGCTCGGCCCGACATGCCGCCCCCCCTACCAAGGGTCCTCCTGCGGATGCAGAAAACAGGGTTATAGCATCATTCACTGTGCACACACCCCCGTGACCCCCACCCCCCGGCCTGCCAGGATGGGCTCGATGGAAGGCCCGGATCAAACGTGGAGCATGGACATCCTCCCGCGACACCCACGTCGCCTCTTCCACCGGGTACCCCTTCCACCGAAGGAGATATTGTAGGGCGCCCCTCCGCACTCTGGAGTCCAAGACCTCCTGTACCTCATATTGATCGGCGTGAACCGGTCCGGGACCCTCCTCCCCTGCTGCCGCGGTAGCTGCTGGAGCAGGTTTCAGCAAGCTACTATGGAACACCGGGTGGACCTTACCCAAAAACTTAGGCAGCCGCAGCCGTACCGTCACCGGGTTTATTACCTGCACCACCCGGAACGGCCCGAGGTATTTGGGTCCTAGCTTACGGCACGGAACCTGTAACCGTAAATACTTGGTAGACAAGTAAACCAGGTCCCCCACCCGCGGCGTAGCAAAGGGTTTTCGTTTCTTGTCTGCCTGTGCTTTGGAAGCTACGGCAGACCGATCCAACGCTTCTTTCGCTGCCCCCCAGACAGCCGTGATCTGGTGCATCCAGTCAGTCGGTGAGCTCGGAGATCCGTCGTCCTGGGGACACTCAGCGAAGGGAACGAATTCGTGACCGGTGACCACCCGGAATGGAGAGAAGCCAGTACTACTGTGAACCGCGTTATTGTATGCAACCTCAGCAAGCGCTAACAGGTCCACCCAGTCTGTCTGCCGAAAAGAAACATAGCTTCGTAAATAGCGCTCAACAGCAGCGTTGGCTCGTTCTGCGGCCCCGTTGGTACTGGGGTGATAAGCGGTACTCAATCCCTGGGACGAGCCAATATGTCGCAAGAACTCTCTCCAAAACCGGGCCGTGAACTGCACCCCTCTATCCGAAATCACACGCCGCGGTACTCCATGCAGTCGATATATTTGTGTTAGGAACAACCAAGCTAGGCGCCGGGCTGATGGCAACCCTTTACATGGGACAAAGTGCGCCTGTTTAGAAAACAGGTCAACTACTGTCCAGATAACGGTGTGACCCCTACTCTCTGGGAGGTCCACAACGAAGTCCATGGCGATGTCCTGCCAAGGCCGAGTCGGGTCAGCTACCTGTTGCAATAACCCCAAAGGCTTCCCAACCTGGGGTTTTGTAGTGGCACAAATATGGCAATGCCGTACGTACTGCTCGATGTCGCTTTTCATGCGAGGCCACCAGAATTGACGGCGTGCCAGGTGTAAGGTTTTCACAAACCCGAAATGTCCCGCCTGTTTGGCGTCGTGGCACCCATGTAGAACGCGTGGCCGCACGGTTTCGGGCACATACAGTCGTGTACCATGCCACGCTAAACCGTCCCGCATTGTCAAGAGTCCCGGATTACTCCGCAACCAGGCATCCTCCTGCAATGTCCTTTGGATGGCCTGGTTCAACGTCTCCTCCGATGCCTGCCTAGCACTCTCCGAACCAATCCCTCCGGTTGCCAGTGCCGGGATGAGTGCCTGCACTACCTCCTCCCGCTTGCTGTCAAACTGAGGCATGCGCGACAAGGCATCTGCCAGAAAGTTCCGACCGCCCGGCACATACTTCAGTACAAAACGGAAACGACGGAAGTATAAGGCCCATCGGACATGTTTAGGCGACAAGCGACGAGGGGTTTGTAGGGCTTCCAGGTTTTTATGGTCCGTCCACAGTTCGAACGGGTGGGAGGCCCCCTCCAGCAGATGTCGCCAGGTTTCCAAAGCCCAACGGACCGCATACGCCTCCTTCTCCCACACCGCCCAGGCCCGTTCGGTGGGAGTCAATTTCTTAGAAGCGTAAGCACATGGCTGCAGAACCCCGGCACTGTTCCGCTGAAGGAGGACGGCCCCAAGAGCAACATCGCTCGCATCCGCCTGCACGACATAAGCTAGCGTGGGATCGGGATGTCTCAAAACGGGCTCTTTAGCAAAGAGGGACTTCAGTTCCTCAAACGCCCGCTGACACGCGATAGACCACTCCAATTTCAACCCCGGACGCGGGCGTGTCTTCAACTGTCGTGTGCGCAGTAGATCTGTTAACGGCAGGGCGATAGCTGCGAAACGTGGGATGAAATGTCTATAGAAGTTGGCAAAGCCAAGGAAACTCTGCAACTGTCGCCTGGTCTGCGGAGCTTGCCACTGTTGAATGGCCTGTACCTTTTTAGGGTCCATCTCCACCCCCGCCGACGATATGCGATACCCAAGGTAGTCCAGCTGGGCCTTATGGAACTCGCACTTGGACAGTTTAACATAGAGTTGCGCTTCCAGCAACCGTGACAACACCTGCCGCACAAGAAGCACATGCTCCTCCAATGTGTCCGAGTAGATCAGGATGTCGTCTAAGTATACCAAAACACCCCGATACAGGAACTCATGCAGGACCTGATTGATCAATTGCATGAACACAGCGGGAGCTCCCTGTAGGCCAAATGGCATCACGCGGAACTGAAAACTGCCAAGAGGACAATTGAATGCGGTCTTCCATTCGTCCCCGGCTTTGATTCTCACCCGGTAATAGGCTTCCCTGAGGTCCAACTTGGTGAATACCCGGCCTGTCGCCAAATGGGCCAGCATGTCCTTCATCAAAGGGAGGGGATAGAGGTGCTCCACGCACACCGCATTAACCCCCCGGTAGTCCACACATAAACGTAAGCCCCCATCCTTCTTTTCACGAAAAAGAACTGGTGCCGCCACCCGGGATCGTGCTGGTTGAATAAACCCTCTTTCCAAGTTCTTATCTATGTACCGCCGTAACTCCTGCATCTCTTTTGGAGACATGGCGTACATACGGGGTTTAGGTAGTCTGGCCCCCGGTTCGAACTCAATAGCACAATCCGTCGGCCGATGGGGTGGTAACAAATCGCACTCCCGCTCATCGAAGACGTCCATTAAATCCGAGTAGTCCCGGGGTACGTGCACCTTTGAATCATCCGTGACCCCGCAAACCTTCTCCCGCATCCCCGTGTCCTCCGGCCCCAGGAAGGAATGGTGGAGAGGGGGCTCGGGACCCAGACCCACCCGAAGATGACGACTACCCCCCTCCCACCAAATCGTGGGGCCCCATTTATCAAGCCACGTAAGGCCCAGAATAAGAGCTTCAGTCATAGAGGGCACCACAACGAAACGCAAAACCTCCCAGTGGGCCCCCAATTCCAGCCGGACAGGTTCGGTGACGTGGGTGATAGGAGCCCCCCCAAGGAGCGACCCATCCACTTGTTGGAAACGCAGAGGGGTTACCAGTCGTTGCAACCGGATACCGACTGCAGTCACCGTTTTCCGGTTGATAAGACACCGGGTGCTCCCCGAATCGACCAAAGCCCTGACCGCCCGCCTTTGCCCAGATACAGGACTCACCAATACCACGGGGAACACAAAAGGGCATACCGGAGCGCTTACCATCGGGTCGTCCTCCAGCTCCAGATCCTCAAGGTCTCCCGTCGGCACGGTCTGGGTAGTTACGGGGCCGGTCGCCAAAGGAGGTGTCGTGTCCCGACGGCTGTCGTCAGCGGCTTGATATGCAGTTCGGGACCGCTCCGAGGTCTTCCTGGCAGGCAAAGCCCGTGTCGAAGTCGCTGGAGGAACCATCCGGGCTGGCGGGAGCGGGCATTCAGCCGCCCGGTGACCCGGCTGGTCACATCGGAAACACCTAATACCCGGACGTGGTGGTGGTACAGGGTTGGCCTTGGCCATCGGCAAGCCGGGCCGCTCCTCCACCTTCACCTTTTCAGCCGGCCGCCGGCCCCCGGTCACCCCCTCAGACCTTCCTCGAGTATCCTGCAAGCCAATGTCCAGCTCAATAGCCACCCGGAACCAGTCCTGCAGACGGGCCGGAACCCCTCTTACCACACAAGCTCGTCGCAAAGCACCATCCAGTCCAGCCTTAAAGTGGTGCACAAGAAGGCGTTCAGGCCATGATCGTAGCCTCCCGGCCACCTTCCGGAACTCCCCAACGTAACGTACGGCCGGTCTTCCTTGTTGGCGCAGATCCAACACTTCGGCCTCGGCACGGAGCACCCGTGAGATATCCTCAAAACGAGCGCGTAAAGCCTCCAGGAAAAGACCAAGGTCCCCGAGCTCACGGGCATGATCGCCGTATAGGTCAGCCGCCCAGGCTGCAGCCTCCCCTTGTAGACACGCTGTGACAGCCACCACCATCGCCCACTGGGACGCATAGGCCGGGCCGTATTGGTCCATGTGATTAATCACCTGCCCCAAAAACATTGCCAGGCGATCTGGATGACCGTCATAGACCACGGTCAGGGGCGGAGGACCCCACGCCAGCCCTTGACCCCAAGGACCCAACGGCATCCCCTGGGCTGGGACCCCCCCATCTGGTCGTAACGGCTGCTGTCTTGGTCTTCCGGTTACGCTGTCCCAGGAAGTCGTGCCGCCCGGTACCGCCGTAATGGGAGCCGAAACCCCGGGACCTCTGGGAACCTCAGGCTGGCGAGCTGCTCCCTGGTACCTTGGGCTGTCCATACGAAAGCGGGGTGGGCTAGACCGTCGAGCAAGACCACCTGAGAGGGACCACTGCCCCTGATCAGACTCTTCTGGAGCAGACCAAAGCCTAGGCTCCCGACCCCTCACTTCCCCAAACCGCTCTCTGAGAACCTCCATAGTACGGTTGCCCGGAACGGTGGAGTAACTCCATTCTTCACCGCTGTCCTCCATGAAACACCGCTCCCTCCACTCAGTAGACGCACCTTTAGGCCGGTTCATCAGGCCTTGGCCGAGTCCACGATGATCCCCATCAGAATACGTCCACCGATCACTGCTGCGACCCCGCACTGCAGCCTCCTGAAGCCCCGAACCAGGGCCTTCGAGTGGAGGGGGTTTTTCCTTCCGCCGCACCGAGGGCACCGCCTCCTCCCCCACTTCCACCGACTCCAAGAGCCCAGCCGCTGCTCCAGCTTCCTCCTGCCCCTCGGCCAGTGGTACAGCATCCTCCGTGCCCTCTGCCATGGCAACTTCTGAGGGAAAAGCTCCCCGCAAAGATAAAGGAACGCTGACTTACTATCAGGCCCCGTCCGACGAATCGCCCAAAGAGAGAAACCGGAACGGGAGCTGGTTCTTCCAAGCTGTGTTTATTATCCGCATAAACGTTCGCTCAAAGACAAATGAAGTCAGCGTTGACTTTACAGCACAGTCAACGCTGTTAAATAACCAACAAGGCTAACTCCCACCACCACACCCGTAATTACAGCACCACGCCCCCACCCTACTTAAACCCCACCTCCCATGGTTCCCTCCTTTTGGCTCCCGTCCCACCACCAATGCAGCCGGTAAGTTATTCCCCAGCCTAACCCTCCCTCCTTTTCCCCGGAGTTCTGCCTTGACTCTACGTTCCCCGCACCACCCCAGAACGCCGCGAGCTGCTCGCTAAATCCCTTCCCGGCCCACCGGTTGTCTCCAGCACCCCCTGACCCACCCAGGCACTCATTCGTGCCCTGCGGCTCGGGCGCCGGGCAGCCACCGCCTCGTTCTTTGCACGGCCCCTTCCCGGCCTGTAAGTAGCTTCTGGAGCCCGGCTGGCTGGTCCGCGGCCTCCCCAGCTGACAGGCGGCCCGCTGCTGCGCCGTTCTGCTCACTGTCCCTGTTCCCGATCCGTTGGAGCAGCGTGGGCGTGGCCAACCGTCGCTGGAAGCTGGCAGCATGGCGACGGGACGAGGAGGCCTGTGAACGACCCTGCGGCCTGGTACGTTGCTCCGGGCGGTTACCGGGTCGCTGGGAAGGGCTGCGTGCTGGCCCGGGCCTCCGGATGACGACGGGCGACGGCGGGAGGCTTCGGGGCCTGACAGGGTGTTTCCGGAGTGCTGGGGAGGGCCGTGTGCCGTCCCGGCCCTCCGGTGGACGACGGCCGCCGGCGGGAGGCTTCGGGGCCTGACGGGGCGTTTCCGGAGCGCTGGGGAGGGTCGGATGCTGTCCTGGCCCTCCGAGAGACGACGGCCGCCGGCAGGAGGCTCCGGGGGCCGACGGGTTGCTTCCGGAGTGCCGAGGAGGGCCGAATGCCTTCGGGGCCTGACGGGGTGCTTGGAGGGGGCCTGGCGGCCTGGTGAGCCACCCCGCGGCCCGTCCGGATGTCGGGCGTGCTCGGCCCGACAGGGAGTTCCAGAAAAACATCTTTCTTTTTTAATAAAATTTTATTGATTTTCCAATATTACAATGGTATCTTTAAAAAGCAACATGGTGTCTGGGTTACAATAGTTCCATTTCAGACAAATACATATTATTACAAATCTCCAAGTTGTTAAAACTAATATTTTCTCTCTCATTTCCTTTAATACATATTATCTTTTATCTAAATTAACATACTTCTCATTGCTATCCATCAGTCATTTAATAGTTTCCTTATATGTCAATACCTTAGTATATTTTATATTTTAACATTCCATCTTTAAAACATCAAAAGACCTTATATATTTTCCAGCTTTAATTTTACATTGATATTAAAATTAAACATTTAAAGTTTCTCATTTTCATATTTCTAAATAACCTCCTTTCCCTTTACACAATTTTCTCTGATATCTAGTAATGTAAATACACTTCTTATTTATCTCATTTTCGTATCAACAAGTTAGTAGTACAATATAAGAATGGTAGTCATTAGAATACCAATTGCAAGGAGGAGAAAAAGATGGAGGACAATATAATATTCTTATTTCTCATTCATATTTTCCACATATTGAAAATTAACCAAAATTTCTCCCATTTCAACATTTAATACATCTTTTCATGTTACTACATCCAAGCATATTAGTTACATTATATCATTCTTAACATATATACATCTTAATCCATTTCATTTAAAGAGCTCAATATTTCAATGTTAGTATTCATACATCTGTATTTTGTTTTTTTAAATTAGTCAGTATTTTTATCTACTCATCAAAACAATTTCTCATAATCCAAGTACAATCCTGTCTATTTTGGTATTATCTATTTCAGGCCTCTTAAGTATGTCCATATTTCTTCAATCTTATTCTTGCTTGCTTTCTTTGCCATGTCATTTTTTGCTTTTTTGCCTCAGGGCCATCAAAGCATTCTCATATTGTTATATCATATTGAAGTAGTCCTTCAGTCTCCATTTTTGAAGGATTGAGGGGTCTGTTAACAGTGCCAAATCTTCTCATTATTTTCATCTCTTGATATAATTGTCCTGGGCTAAATAAATTTTGTTCCACCTTCTCATTTTGGTCTTCAAAACTCTGTGCTTGTTGAACAGTTAATTCTTTTGCCATTGTATTTAATTCTTCTGTTAAGTTCTGTCCCGATAAAATATTAGTTGTAGTCACAATTTGAGCTTGTTTCTTCGAGATGTTTTCTAATTCTTTTCCAAAAGCTCTTATTTCATCACCAGCTGTAGAAAGGAACTGATATGTTTGGTAGAATATTTCCCACATAGCATAGATTTGTTTTTGAAACTCTTCCATGGTGGAGTTTTACATCTGGTGTTCAAGGTTAATCTTATCTTATTTTTCTTAAATGTTTTCTTAATTTTTTTTATAAAGAAAATCAGATTGCAATTTCAGGTTTAGCCACTGGGTGTCCCCCCAAGTGATTTGAAAGTTCTTTTCTTTTAGTCCATTTCTTTTTTCAACATTTTTTTAAAAAACACCCCTGAGTTTGCTTGCCGCTTGTTTGAAGGGAGGGTTGATTTCCCCCCTCCCTCTCCACAGGGGGGAAGGTACTTAGCAGCTTATTTAGGTGAAAAGAAGAAGATTAAGGTATAAGAGAGGAATCTTACCCCCATCTCTTCCATGCTGCTTTAATGTTGCCTGATGGTAAGTTTGACTTCGGCTGTCTGCAGCCTAGTAACTGGCCATATTACTATGGCCTGTCTTTCGTCCACCGGTACGAAGGGAATGCAGGCACTAACGGGGGGGGGGTTGCAGCTCCCCTGCGTTTCTGCAAAAGCCCCTTCTTACTGGCGACTCTTCGGCCCTTTTAGGACCCCCCCAGCAATGCGAAACTGAACATGGAAGATGGGAGCTGTCCTCCAGATGTCCATGTGAGCTGGCTTGACAAACCGGAAGCCCAGAAAAACATCTACTTCTACTTCATTGACTTCAAGCCAGACATCCTAGAACAGACATGTCAAACACAAGGCCCGGGGGCCGGATTCAGCCTGTGAAGTGGTTTCATGTGGCTCGCGAAGCCACCCTGGAAACAGTGAGGGAATGGCCCCCACTGCCATGGCCCTGGCCCAGAGACCCTACGCCTGCCAGAGATCCTCAGATCTGTCCCACTCCTGCCCAGGCCCCCATAGGCACCCTTGATGCGAACGATTTAGAGCTGGCCATGCCCACCCAGTAGGCCATACACATTCTAGCCATGCCCACCCAGTAAGCCACGCCCACCCAGGCCATACCCACTGCCCCCCTAAGGGCAACCACAATGCTGATGCGGCCCTCAATGAAATTGAGTTTGACACCCCTGTCCTAGAATGTGAAGTGAAGTGGGCCTTAGAAAAGCTGAGCAACAGCAAAGCTAGTGGAGGTGACAGTATTCCAGCTGAGCTATTCAAAATCTTAAAAGACGATGCAGTAAAAGTGCTACACACAATATGCCAGCAAATTTGGAAAACTCAACAGTGGCCGCAGGATTGGAAAAGATCAGTTTACATTCCAATTCCAAAGAAAGGCAGTGCCAAAGAATGTTCTAACTATCGCACCATTGCACTCATTTCTCAAGCTAGTAAAGTTATGCTTAAAATCCTACAAGCTAGACTCCAGCAGTATGTGGATCGAGAACTACCAGAAGTATAGGCAGGATTTCGAAGAGGCAGAGGAACTAGAGATCAAATTGCCAACATACACTGGATCATGGAGAAAGCTAGAGAGTTCCAGAAAAACATCTACTTCTGCTTCATTGACTATGCTAAAGCCCTTGATTGTGTGGATCATAACAAACTGTGGCAAGTTCTTAAAGAGATGGGTGTACCAGACCATCTTATTTGTCTCCTGAGAAACCTATATGTGGGCCAAGAAGCAGCAGTGAGAACTGGACATGGAACCACTGATTGGTTCAAAATTGGGAAAGGAGTCCGGCAAGGCTGTATACTGTCGCCCTGCCTATTTAACTTATATGCAGAGCACATCATGAGAAAGGCAGGGCTAGATCAATCAAAAGTTGGAATTAAGATTGCCGGAAGAAACATCAACAACCTAAGATATGCAGATGATACCACTCTAATGGCAGAAAGTGAAGAGGAAATAAAGAGCCTCTTGTTGCGGGTGAAGAAGGAGAGTGCAAAAGTTGGCTTGAAACTTAACATTAAAAAAACCAAGATCATGGCATCTGGCCCTCTCAATTCCTGGCAAATAGATGGAGAAGAAATGGAGGTAGTGACAGATTTTATTTTCCTGGGCTCCAAGATCACTGCAGATGGGGACTGTAGCCAAGAAATTAAAAGACGCTTGCTCCTGGGGAGGAAAGCCATGGCAAATCTAGACAGCACACTAAAAAGCAGAGAAATCACCCTGTCAACAAAAGTGTGTATAGTCAAGGCTATGGTCTTCCGAGTTGCAATGTATGGCAGTGAAAGTTGGACCATAAAAAAGGCTGAGCGCCAAAGAATTGAGGCCTTTGAACAATGGTGCTGGAGAAGACTCCTGCGAGTCCCTTGGACTGCAAGGCGATCAAACCGGTCAGTCCTAGAGGAGATCAACCCTGACTGCTCTTTAGAAGGCCAGATCCTGAAGCTAAAACTCAAATACTTTGGCCACCTAATGAGAAGGAAGGACTCACTGGAGAAGAGCCTAAAGCTTGGAAAGGTTGAGGGCAAGAGAAGAAGGGGAAGACAGAGAATGAGGTGGCTGGATGGAGTCACTGAAGCAGTAGGCGTGAGCTTAAATGGACTCCAGAAGATGGTAGAGGACAGGAAGGCCTGGAGGAACGTTGTCCATAGGGTCACGATGGGTCGGACACGACGTCGCAGCTAACAACAACAACAACAAGATATGCAGATGATACCACCCTAATGGCAGAAAGTGAAGAAGAACTAAAGAATTTCTTGTTGCGGGTGAAGAAGAAGAGTGCAAAAGTTGGGTTGAAACTTAACATTAAGAAAACCAAGATCATGGCATCCGGCCCTCTCAATTCCTGGCAAATAGATGGGGAAGAAATGGAGGTAGTGACAGATTTTATTTTTCTGGGCTCCAAGATCACCGCAGATGGGGACTGTGTGATATATATATATATATATAGAGAGAGAGAGAGAATATAAACTTTTATTTCTGAAATAGTCCTAAAAGGATTATAATAATTAAATTTAAAACAAATTCTTCAGAAAACAGGGTAATATAGTAGTGAAGAATTAATGAAGGGAAATAGTTTAAGGGGTTTTTTCCCCTAATGTGCTCAGCACCCATTTAAAAATTAACTAATAGATATCATTATAGTGTAATATAATATCTGTTCAGTTATAAAAGGAATTTGCCTTCTGGGCCACCACTTAATCTAGCTGCAATGAAACTTATAACAATGGCTCTCCCATTTCATTTGTTTTGCTTTTCCTGTTTTGTAACTCCAACCCTTTGAGTGGAATGCCAGTAAGCTGAAGCCGAATGAAGTGAAAAAGAATCAGTATCAGTATAACAATTGTTTTGAAACATTTAAAGGAAATACATTAACTGAATATTAAAAAAATGCAGATATTCCGGCAAAGAAATATTGGAGTAGGATTCATATATTAATGCAGAACATTCTTAAAGTGAACATGAAGATTAAATCCCGACTCGCTCCTTGGTTCTCCAAGGACCTGCGGGAGATGAAGCGCCAGAGAAGGGGCCTAGAGAGCATTTGGAGAGCCAGTCGGTCTGAGTCTGACCGAACACAGTTAAGATCCTTTTCTAGATCCTATCTTGTGGCAATGAGGGTGGCAAAGCGCGCCTACTTCTCCACCCTCATTGCGTCCGCAGATAATCGCCCGGCCGCCCTATTTAGAGTGGTCCGCTCCCTTTTAAGTCAAGAGACGGGAGAGGACCCCCTACATGGACGGGCTGAGGAATTTAGTAAATATCTGGTGGACAAAATTGCTCAGATTCGGGCTGGTCTGGACTCTGACTGGGCAGTATCTAACGAGAGGAAATCGATGAAGTTGGCCAAGTACATCTGGGAAGAGTTCGATCCTGTGACTCCGGATGAAGTGGACAAGATCATGGGGAAACTAAGTGCCGCCACATGTTTGTTGGACCCGTGTCCCTCCTGGCTAGTCTATGCTTCTCGGGAGGTTACACGAGGCTGGCTCCTAGCAGTTATCAATGCCTCACTGAGTGAAGGGTACTTCCCTGCTGCCTTGAAAGAGGCGGTGGTAAGGCCCCTCCTCAAGAAACCGGCACTGGACCCAGCTGTTTTAAACAACTTCCGTCCTGTCTCCAACCTTCGCTTCCTTGCGAAGGTCGTTGAGAGTGTGGTGGCGCGACAGCTCCCTTTGAACCTGGAGGAAGCTGAATATCTAGATCCGTACCAATCGGGTTTCAGACCGGGGCACAGCACGGAGACGGCATTGGTCGCGCTGGTGAATGATCTCTGGCGGGCCCGAGATAGAGGTTATTCTTCTGTCCTGGTCCTATTAGATCTATCAGCGGCTTTTGATACCATCGACCATGGTATCTTACTGCGTCGTCTTGAGGGGCTGGGAGTGGGAGGCACCGTTCTGCGTTGGTTCTCCTCCTACCTCTCGGACCGTTCGCAGACGGTGTTGGCAGGAGGGCAGAGGTCAAGCCCTAGGCCTCTTAATTGTGGAGTGCCTCAGGGTTCGGTGCTCTCGCCCCTCCTGTT
This sequence comes from Vipera ursinii, assembly GCF_947247035.1. Classification (NCBI taxonomy): domain Eukaryota; kingdom Metazoa; phylum Chordata; class Lepidosauria; order Squamata; family Viperidae; genus Vipera; species Vipera ursinii. The sequence continues at coordinate 64,253,541 of NC_139512.1, forward strand.
CAACATCTATATGAAGCCGCTGGGAGAGATCATCCGTAGCTTCGGGGGGAAATATCATCAATATGCTGATGATACCCAGCTATTCATCTCCACCCCGAACCAACCCAGTGATGCCCTTGATGTGATGTCCCGTTGTCTGGAAGCGGTACAGATTTGGATGGGAGAAAACAGGCTTCGACTCAACCCGGCCAAGACTGAGTGGCTGTACATACCGTCATCTCGTTTAGTCCAAGAGGTTCCATCTCTGACTATAGGAGGAGAGATGTTACCTCCCATTGATAAAGCACGCAATCTGGGCGTCCTCCTAGATTCACGACTCAGTTTTGAAGATCACATTGGAACCGTGGCTAGGGGGGCATTTGCCCAGATTCGTCTTATATACCAATTGCGCCCCTTTTTGGACCGAGATGCCCTACGTACAGTCACCCACGCACTCGTTACCTCCCGTATTGATTACTGTAATGCTCTCTACATGGGGCTGCCCTTGAAGACCACCCGGAGGCTTCAGCTGGTGCAGAATGCAGCTGCACGGGTTGTGATGGGAGCTTCCCGATACTCCCATATTACACCCCTCCTGCGTGAGCTGCATTGGCTACCAGTTGCCCTCCGGGTGAGATTTAAGGTGCTGGTACTTACCTTTAAAGCCCTACATGGCTTAGGTCCGGGATACTTGCAGGACCATCTGCTGCCGGGAACAAATTCCCATCGTCCAGTACGCTCACACAGAGAAGGCCTCCTCAGGGTACCGTCAGCTAGGCAATGTCGGCTGGCGACCCCCAGGGGGAGGGCCTTCTCTGTGGGAGCACCAACCCTATGGAATCAGCTCCCCCCTGAGCTTCAGATAGCCCAAAACCTCCAATCCTTTCGCCGCGGCCTCAAAACACACCTGTTCCACCAAGCTGACCTAGACTGACAGGCATTTCAATTAATTTATATTTAGTATTTTTAATTCATTTTAAAATTCTCTAATTTTTATTGCACTGATGTTCTCAATTTTCATTTTATCTTGATTTATGTACTTATTATATGTTGTATTGTGAGCCGCCCTGAGTCCTTCAGGAGATAGGGCGGGATATAAATCCCATCAATAAATAAATAAATAAATAAATAAATCAGAAACATTCCTTTTGGGTCTAATGGAAAGAGAATGGGGGGGGGGAAATTGGAACTCTGATTTCATATATGGTGACTGCAGCAAGATTGCTCTATGCACAAAAGTGGAAGGATGCCTCGATTCCTACAATGGATGAATGGTTACAAAAGCTGATGGAATTAGCAGAGATGGCCAAATTGACTATAAGTACTTTTGTTTCTTCTTGGAAACTGCTTCTGAACTTGGTGGGGGAAAATAGATATCATGATTTTGGGTTTTACCAATTAGACTGATTTGCCGATATAGAAATGGCAAGTGCATACTACTATAGAAGTATAAAAAGTTGAGATTTGATTTTAATGTCTGATTTTATTGCAACAGAGAAAGTCGGAAGTTAATGCCTTTTGTTTCTTCCCCTCCCTTTCTTCACACTTTTTTTGTTTCCCCCCCTTTTTTTTACTGTTGTCCCCTATGTCACAAACATCCTCCGTGGGATGAAATCAGTAACCAGCAAACAGGAACGAGTAACAGATGCTTTTATTCTGTGCAAAGAAAAAGTCAGCGCTGGGAGTGAACTTGCTCCCAGTGCTGTACATAGCCACATAGGGACATAGCCCCACCCCCAGCCCACAAGCCAGCTGAGCCAGCCCTCCTCCTCCCCTGTAGTTCCTCCCAGCAGTTCAGGCTCTATCCAGCTAGTATGTCCCACACTGCATTGAACCGTCTCCCTCCCCTCCACATCCAGGAGCCGACGACCCCCTGGAACCGGCCCCATTCCCTGCTGACATTGGCTGACAAGAGAGGGGAAGAAAGGAGGCGGCAATCGGAAGGGAGGCAGCGAGCTGACACGAGGCTTCCCCCCCCTCTGTTATGTGTCAGGCCCATGGGGCTCGACACCTTATTTGCTTTTGTATGTTCACGTTTTATGTTATAAATCAGGGGTCTTCAAACTTGGCCCTTTTATGACTTGTGGACTTCAACTCCCAGAATTCCTCAGCCAGCGTGAAGTGCCTATGTTAATGATAAAATGTGGTTTAGTATGAAATGTGGCTTATCATCATACAGAATGAAGATAAAGTCTATAAAAGTCTATGATAAATAAAAAAGTTGCACATGAGCTAGGTATATTCATTAATTAGCGTTCTAAAGGTTAAAGGAAAATGTTTAAACTCTTTATAGCTCTAAAAATTTGAATAATCTTTTTTGCTTATAAAACTGCCATTCATCTCTTTCTGAAATTCTCCATACAGGCTGAAAAGCAGAACCATTTAAGATATTTATATTATGTCATATAATATTGTTTCATTGGTGTGGTCGATAACAGAGTAAGCCAGTTTGAAATTATCATACTGGCATTCAGTATCCATGACCAATGGCACTAATAGTTCTGTGGAGTATATTGTAAGCAAAGTTTATATTCTTTGCATTTTCCAATGATCTAATGAATGTTTGCAATTTGAGTAATCTGTAAGAAAAGGATTTTGGAAAAACAGTCCAAACACATAGATTCTGGAATTAATTATAGATAAAACCCATATAATGGTCCACAATCCACAAATAGGCTGCAATAGTCACATAGCAGAAGATTATTGGGACCTATTTCCCTGGGAAAGGCAAAATTAAAAACATTTAAATTAAACAACAAACATATTGTAAGGTTATAGTAAATGTAAAGGTTTCCCTGTCAGTTGTGTCCAACTCTAAAGCATGGTGTTGTGCTGTTACACTCACACTCACACACACACTATGGGTGTTAGGAGTCTTTATTAAGGCTTCCAAACCTGAATTAGTATTTCCCAGAAATTCCCTGTGCCAGCACCAGCTCCACCCCAACGAGTTCCACAGGCAACTCGAAAGAAGCCAACACTAGTCCTCAAGGCAAGTCCAGTCCACTAGGCAAAGGCAAGTCCACAAGGCAAGGGCAAAGCCACAGTTGAAGAAACATAACCCAAGATTCAAGGCAAGAGCACACAACAAGGAAACAGACACTTTGTTCCCAGCATCGTTTCACTCCTCTTGCTGAGCTAAATAACTGCTTCCTGGTGCAGCTCATCAAGAAGGCTGAAGCTACCTCCTCGCAAGTAGTCTGGTTGACCTTCTTTGTGCTTCCCTCCTCTCAGCCCTACATGCTCTCAGATCTGGAGGAGGAGGAGGAGGAGGAGGAGATAGTTTTTCTTCATCTCCACTAGCCAGCTGCAGCTGTGTATCCTCTCCACCCGAAACCTCTGAGATTACCAGCTGCAGCTGTGCCTCTCCTGTCTCTAGCTCAGCCAGCTGCTCATCTGGTTGTTTCCCTATGCTCAGCCCCTCCACTCCTTGTAGCCATTGGTTGCTGGCTCATCCTCCTCCAAACTAGCATCTGGAGAGGCATCTGGGGGAGCATCCACAGGAGTCATCATAGATGCTCATCTCAGTTTCTTATCTAAGGGAGCCAGCGTTGTCCAAAGACAATTTCTGTGGTCATGTGGCCAGCATAGCTATATGTCAAAGGCTCAAGGAACACTGTTACCTTCCCACTGAAGTGGTATCTCTTAATCTATTTGCATTTGCATACTTTATAGTAAGACAACAGTATTACATCTCAGTGAAAAAATATTCAGAATTCTTATACTTCACACAAAGCTGAAATTCTTAATTTTTATTATGACAGATAAGTTATTCCTGGAAAATGGATATATCCCAAAAGCTAGAATTAGTATGCAGATTGGTGTTTTTCAGTTCCAGAAATTGTCATTGTTCCTTCTAGATACTGTAACTGAATAAATCAATAATTTGGACTCATTGGCATATCAAATTTACAAAGTGGCCTATTTGTGGATGCTAATATAACAAATAAATCTTTGGGACAGAATTAAAATCTTCAAATTTCTTAGGTGTATTGTTGACTTCTTATTGAATTACACTTGGGGACCCGAAAACCACCACCACCACCATTGCATTTGAAAGCATTTTTTTTCTCCAAATCATATGGGTTTTATGATTGTGTGAGTGCTAAATATATTAATTAACAATAACAGACTATATATCAGGTTATAGTCCAGTGATGCATCTTTGTTTTCCCACTTGTTCTTGTATTAGCAATACACAATGCAATCTGTCAACCAACTGACAAGTGGTACAGAAGAATAAACATTGAGAGTTCTGCCCAAGCACAAAACTCATGTTTGTTGGGTATTAAATGAAATTGAGGTACACATTAGATACAGGTTTAAAGATACCAGCTTAACAAGTGAGATGGAAGAGACCCAGCCCAAGATAACTTTGTATAACATCAATTAACATTAACTCGTCTGACAGCTTCCCTTTGCGTATCACAGTAATAGCTGACAGACAACACACAGTAGTGTTGGCGAGAAATTCAAATGGTGGAAGTGCTTTGTGTGTTTGCTCAGATCTAGCTGAACAATTTAATTTGGGGGTGGGGAGTGGAAATAGCTTGCTGGAGATTCTTATCTATTAATAGCAAACAAAATTTTTAAAAATGGTCTGCATTCCACACCTCGGGAAAGACAAATAAATAAGATTGGATCCTATTACAGTTCAAATATTATTAGAGAAATGTAGTGTCCAGATGTGAGACCAGAGGGGAAAAGTACTTTTTTGCACTTGCTGTTTAATGTCTGGTATGAGGAATAAACTGGATGGCGTTGATTCTCCACATGCATTTTTAAAAATTTAAAGTTGTACACAAATCGTATCCAGGTTGGCCTTGCAGGAATGTTACATTTAGCCCTTCAGCTCTGCTCTTGTCCCAGACTAAATTTATGTACCACACCTCTATTACTATTGGGTCATTTAAGTCCCTTCCAACTCTTCCACACTGTTATTTTGTTCTGTTAACTCTTCCTTAATGTGTCCTTCTGATTCAATTTACTTGATAGTTTAATATGAATCAATTAATTTATGCAACCCAGTTCCTAACAACTCTGGACTACTGACATGTAAAAATATTAAAATCAAGAAAATCGAGAAAAATAGTAATAAGAATCCAAAATAAAAGAAGTTTAAAAGGATGGTCAAGGATGTGATAGAAAAGCAGAGCTGCCTAATCGAGAGAGGACTTTGCTCACCATCAGCAAAGAACTTAGCAAAGAGACAGGTTTTCAAGGCCCTCTAAAACACTAGGAGGGTGGGGCCATCTGGATCTCAGAAGAAACCTCATGCTTCAGAGAAGGCACACTTCTGAGGTCCCAATAGATGGCATTGTTTAATCAAAGGAACCCAGAGCATACCAAGCCTGCCAGATACTATGGAAAATAGGCATTCACTCAAGTAACCAGGTGCCATGCCTTAAAGCACCTTGAAAGCAAACAGGCAGCTAGTATAGCTTGCAAAGAAGGAGTGTTACATGGGCATACTGTCAGAATCCTATCTTTCTATGAGCATGAGGTTTTTTATCGTTTTTGGGTTCTGCCATACTCCAGGGAGGGAGGGGGAAGCTTGGGGTATTGATGTGTATTTCCTTTGCTTTGTTTTCTGCTCTATCCTCTGTGATGTTTCTCTAACAGGGTGAGAATGGAATGTGCCTCCAGCCATCTGCCTTATCTCCAGCCGCGGAAGAAACAGCGCAGACATCTAAAAGCCTTGGAAGTGTGCCTTATCATTCTGTTCCCACAGTGCTTTCACACCTGCGGATTTGCCTGTTTGAACCATCCGGATGAACAGTTGGGGTGGGGATACTATGGACACTTTTGATTACTTGATTCGCACGGGAAACCCTCAGATCCTGCCTTCTATTCCTGCTGTCAACATCTCCCAATAAAAGTTCCTTTTGAAATTATGCCATTTCAAGAGTTTTTCTTTCTTGAGAGGACTGATTGAGGCAGGTCTTTACATATACTGAGGTCTTCTCTCACTACCTGCACTCTGGCATTCTGGAAATTGGAGCTACTGCATAGTCTTCAAGAGCAGCCTCATATAGAAAGCATTGCAATAGTCATGATGTGACGTGGCCAGGTATGAGTGACTACCTAAAGGCTTCCTAATTAAGGAAAGAGTGCCCAGGTGCACCAGATGAAACTATACAAAGGCTTTCCTGGCCACAGTCACTACTACCTGCTTAGTGAGCATCAGCTGCTCCAAATTGCATGCTTTTGCAATGAAGAATGGAGAAGTGTAACCCATTTAAGGTCAGAAATGTGTCATTCCCAGATAGAGATGGCACAAACACCCAGAGTCATTTAGTCTTGCTAAGAAAAGTAAATGGTTCTCCTCATTCAAACCTACACAGACTCCAAGCAGAATCTTGGGACAGAATCTCAACAGTCTCATTTGACTGGCCTGAGGTGAAGAGATATAATTCAGGATCAAAGTACTACTACTAACAACACACAAGCCAGCAGATGACTTCACCCAGTTTTATGTAGGGTTTGAAAAGGAGGGGTGTTGCTAACCTATTTTGATGATTTTTTTAAAGTAATAGTCCCAGACAGTGTAGAAACTTCATGTGATGAATTCCAGAAAAAAGTGTCAGTTCCATAAGACAAAAAGTATTTTTGCCTTATTAATATGGGAGGAAATGTTTTGAATATGTTCTCAGAAAGCAGGAATCTAATGCATAAGAACTACAGTAACAACTCTTTGTAATTTTAACAGAAAAAAGTTTTTTTATTGGAAATATATGGGATTGAGGAAATACTAATGTTAGCTGAACATACACGCATGCACGCGTACACACACACACATACACATATTGAGCCTTTAACTAAATTCAGCAATAATCCATGTTTGCTTCAATTTGCCTATTGGTTAATACTACCACTTATGATAAGGTATCTGTTGCTGAACCTTTTATACCTGACAACACATATACACTTCTCTGTCTTATGTTTTAGCAATAAGCATAATTCCATTGGCATTCCAAGAAAAATGTCATTCCTACTGATGGCACTAAAAGAATAAATCAGGGATAAAAGCTGAGAAAATCCAGTGGTTGAAAGTCAAAGATGAGTAGGAAGATACAACTCATCTTTGAACTTGGCTGTAGTTCCATTATACTTTCATTTTTCCCCTATTAGAAACATTCGTCATGAAATATTATTTGGTTTCCTTGCTCATTGTTAAGTACAAGTACTTGGACTGTACTTAATCTGAAATGCTCGTACATTTTAAGATTCAGAAAAAGGCATAATAGAAGTCTAAGTGAAGTATATATCAGTAGCTAATTACTTTATAACCTACATTTGTAATTTGGAAAATGTATTTCATCACATGTAGCTTAGTTGTAGATGAATTATAATTGTGCAAGCCTGTTTCCTGTTCCCCTTTTGTCCCATCTCTGCTGCTTCTGACTCTTTGGCATGCATTTTATTAAGAACATTACTCAGTACAATTTCCTGTACAGAAGCATGTACAGGAGGCAGTTTACAAAACAAAGTATTCAGAGGAAAACTAGATTAAAAACAATATAAATGCAATACATACTGTATAATAAAAAGAGAATGAAGAAAATTAAAGAAGAAACATAACCCATTAATCCAACATTCAAAGAAGGGCTGGATGAAAAGAAGAGTCTTCTGTAGTGCTTAAATATGTAACTATAAGCAAATCAAATATTTTATTTATTTATTTATTTTATTTTATTAGATTTTTATACCGCCCTATTCCCGAAGGACTCAGGGAGGTTTACAGGGCAGCATAAAATACAATATAAAAGATAATATAAAATTAAAATGAATTAAATTAGTTAGCCCAACAATTAAAACAGTATTTAAAAAGCTAAAAAAGCTAAAATAGGGAATATTACTGAGGGCTGGTACTACCATGTGGAATGTCCACCTGTGAATCACCACCAGTTGATACTTTACAGGTGTAGCTTCCCACCACAATCTCATTAAATGTTAAAAAGTAAGGGGGAAAACAGTGTCTTTGCATACCTGAATAGATAGGTGCTAGGGTGCAGAGGCACACCTAATAGTACTTTTTGAGGCCATTTCTTGCAAATAGGAGCGAAACCACCATAACAGCTCAGGCTTACAAAGATGGTTCTAGAGGATGCAATAATTGGTGGTATCAAAAGACTCTGAGACTTTAAACAGGATTAACAGAGTCATGTTCCCTCTCTTTCTCCTGAAATAGATCATCTATCAGGGTAATCATGGCTAACCAGGTTCAAACTCACTCTAAATAACAGTAGAAACAGTGGTGGGATTCAGCTGGTTCGCACCACTTTGGCAGAACTGGTAGCTTATTTTTTGTTGCCCAGGCCCAGAATGGACTTCTGGAAGCAGCATCCACACAGAGAACCGGTTGTTCACATATTTGAATCCCACCACTGAGTAGAAATAATCAGTTTCTTCCAAGAATACCTACCACAGCACAGATATCACTCTCTCAAGTACATTGTCCCAAAAAGGGCATTTATCTTTCAGTAATAGCTGGTGAAAGCCTCTAGAATTTTAGGAAAGTATCTTCTGTGTGTGAGCATGCATATCAAATCTCAGAGATTAATGAACCATAACTAATGTGAAATTTCCTTTATCTTCTGGAGGTCAAAGCTGTTAGTTTGACATGTCAGAAATGTTCTAGAAGGACCATTCTTGGCAGAATGTGTCTCTCACCAGATATTATGGTCCTCTTTCACTACTTCATGCCCCCTGGAAAGAGATGCAGCCTGCTTTTGGAAAATATTATGCAAGATTTTCCTTTGGTTGGGTAGGCAATAGTAAACACCAATAATACTACATAGATTAATCCAAATGCTGTATATAGTATTGCCAAGTTCATTCACTTAACTTTCTGATCAAAACTATATAATTTTAACATCTAAATAATTAATTATAATTATAATTAATTATAATTTAAACATCATTTCTATTTATTCTGAACAAATTGTATTTTTCAATTCCTGTATTCCAACTATGGGAGTCATTCCATCAGACTTCCATTTTATATATATTAACATTGTCCTTCCCTTCTTTATTAAAAGTTAATATTATTTGCTATACTCTGAACAGTAATGTATGAACAACAAGAGTCATGAACCTGAAGCCAATTTTCTTTCTGATCTTTCATTAAGTAATTAATAGACATTAAACAGCAGTCTCACTTTTTTATATATTGCACAAGTCTTTATATGAAATCTTTACAGCAGGGGTGTAAAACTGCCGGTCCATGGGCCGGATGTCTCATGCCGAAACCGCACCCACTGGCAACGGAAAAAGAATCATGATAAGTAGCGACACGTCATGTGACGTTGCAAGTTTGACACCCCTGCTTGACAGGATTGCATTTAAGGTTAAGTTTTAAACTTGCCTTACTTCATCCAAACACATTTCTATTGGTCCTGCTGAACTGTAATCCACCATGAGATAATTCTGACCCTGATTCCAAAAATCAAATTTCTCCCAGTGATACTATTTGAGTAACTATTTATACATTATTTTTATTTTGTTTCTCCCTTCCTTTTCATTGGACTGTGGCAATAGATGAGAATACAATCTGAACCCCAAGGTGCTTTAGTTTTTATTCCCAAGATAATCAAAATCCATTTTTGATATGATTGTAGCAGTACAAGAAAGGATAATTGTCAGTAAATTTGATAAGTCTTGGGATTTGTTCCACATCTTTGGTCTAGTTCCTGGCATACCCATTTGTTTTGTTTCTTGTAATTTTGAATCAACAATCCCTATTATTTTTTATGTCTCTTTTTTTCTTTCAGGGCACAGCTGCATGCCCTCTGCCCTGTCCTATTCTTTGTTTTGCAGTGTTTTGCTGAGGCAAAACAAGCAAGTCTCAGGGTCTGTGAGGGCCATCAAACATTTTTTTAGTTCGAATAAGGTAAAATATGTTCTACATTTCTGGTTTTTAGGACTCTCCTCTACTGGGCTTGCTTAATTTGATTGTTTTCCTTGCAGAAAGTTGCTTTCTCCATCATTTCTTGTCATAGTGCCTTCAGTTTTTGAGCTGATCAATCTTCATTCTTTCTTATGAACTTTGATTAATTGATTTTGTTCTCTCAAGGTAGTGTTGACCCTTAGCAACCATAGAGATAGATTTTCTCCCGGATGAACTCCTGGAAGACCTCTTTAGGTCTTCCAACAGCGGACCCATAGCCACTGTAATTTGATTCCATCTACCTTGTTCTCTTCTTCCCTTTCCTTCCATCTTTTCTGCATTATAGACTTGTCCAGAGAACTAAGTCTGAGGAAACTTATAATGTCTCCAGGTTTTCATAATTTTAATATGAGCTAAGCACATTCATCTGCTTCGCCAATTCTCTGACAGCTTTTGCATTAAACTACAAGCGGTAATACTATAAGACTTTTTTAAAAAAAAAAGTTTGCCAATTTTAAATTTTTGTTCTGCTTATGATTATTTCCAAATGCCTTTCATTTTTTATTATTTGCCCTATTTAACATTACTAATTTTGAGGTTGTATCAGTTAGATATGAGAGAAAAAGAGAGAGCAGACAGATAGAGAGAGAGAGATTGCTATAGGTATAGTCATGTTAATTTTTTTTTAAAAAAAGTAAAATAAAAATAGATACAAAATTAATAGGACACAGCACGTTTTGGAATAAAAATGGAAATATTATTTTTTAAAAAAAATCATGCATTTTGTTACCAAACAGATATTCTGGATTTCATTGCAGTCATCTATATTTCCCATATCTTTGTGCCAAAATCCTGAATTTGAGCATTTTTTTAACTTTCTTTCACAGTAGAGCTCCTGTCACACCAAACCTCTATAAAATGCTATTAAACCAAATCTCCATTCATTAATGCATGGTGACTATTCAGTAACATGTTAAAATTGAAATGAAGAGAGTTCTTTACAGAAAAAATATGTCACACTTTTCTGCAATTTCCAATCTGTAAATTGTAATGGTTTGTGGGAATGACCTTGGGAGATAATGGGAAGAAGAAATGCTGCCTAAGGAACAATCACTTAAGGCATCACCTATAACTGCTTTACAGCCAGAGAAAGAAATGCAGAAAGGAATCTAACTAATCAGGCAGCAGGAGATTCTGCAAGATTCTGTTAATAAAGCCTTAAAAAAATCAATTCATCCAGTCATGTTTTCTACATGGGAACACGAGCATAAATGATGATTAAGTTGTTTTAGTGCATGCATATCTCCACCTCTACTGCCATTAGAGTTTTGAAAAGCAAAGAGCTAAAAATATTCTAAGAGAACTGCTCCTTGCATTTGTTTAAAATTTTCACTTTAATATACATAAGAACAGGAGGGAAAAAGCAGAAAGAAGTAGAACTAAAGAAACAAAAACATCTGTTATATTTGTTATTTATTAAATTTGTATAGCCATCCATCTCACATTGATGACTCTGGGTGATTCACACAATTAAAATAATGAAAACTAAACAACCAAAACACTGAAATAACCCAATGTTTAAAACCTGACTACCTCATGTAATATTTTCATTTTTTCCATCACACTGATAAGGAGCCAGCTTATAAACCAATAGGAACCAGATGTAAACAGATGTAATCTTTCTAACATTAAAAATACTCCCTTTTTTGAGTGCTGATTGATGTGTCCATACTTCTTCATACAATGCTCCATGTTTTGGGTATATAATGTACCTGATATGGAACAAAATTCTAACAATATTAATTTTAAATCTTTTCCTTAATGCTCCCAATCATCAAATTTGATTTTTTTTTTGTCATAGCCATCATACCTGCTGTGCATTTAGGCATGCTGGTTGAGGCTGATGGAATTTGGAGTCCAATGCACTTATGGAGCAGCAGATTGCCTGACTGAAGTTAGCTACGTTAATCACTCTGAAACCAAAGTAGCCTTTGTGCATAGCAGAAGGCATGAAAAACAACAGGAGGAAAATAAAACAGTGACCAAAGAACTGGCAACGAATAAGAGGCAGGGTTGAATGTAGCAGAAGGAATAGGCTCACTGGTCATCAACCCTATAAAATTGTTATATGCTGCCCTCTTGGACTTAGTTAATCATAGACATAAAACTAAAAAGAGGTCTAATAATGGAAGAAGTCATAGCCTTCCTGACCCAAGCAATAGCAACAACTCTAAGAAAACAAAACAAGTCATTCCTTAGCCCAATAGGAAAACTAGTGAGGCTCTCCATATGGTATTAGTTATAAAAATAGTTCTGGCCCAGCTGTTTCTTCCTTCAAGTTTCTTGCCTTACAGACTGTTCTGTGAAAAAAGGAATTAGTCACAGAGGCCAACGGTGAGTCATCTATTGAAGTGACAGAATGCAGATTGTTGTTCCTTCTCCCTCCTCACAGGCTCTGCTTCTTTTCATCAAGGTAGACATCTCTGGAATGTCAGAATGAAAAAAAAATGGAGGTCATCTCACTTCCAGCCATTGCTGCTCAACGAATTTGTGTACTTCAGTGGAAAGGCATTTTGGATAAGAAGTATATACTTTGTCAAAACTGGTGAAACACTTAGCCAGATCCCTTTGCGTGTTTTAAACAGTTGTATTATAACAGGGGAAAAAATGACCTATTATTACAGGAGATATACGCATACACATTTTCCATACTTGCTGTGCATATTTAAAAGCACAGTACAGTAACCTTTTAATAAGGAGATAAATGTCTAGGATAAACTGTGCATTGCTGCAAGTTATATGAAGATATTCTACCATCAGTTTTGGCTAGATATAGTAATTGGGAATCATGTATTTTTCTGGGTTTCTTAGAGGCCATAAATAACCACATACATAAGAAATGCTGTTTTTAAGGATGGTCTACCTCAGGGCTTTTCAACCAGTGGTACGGGTACCACCTGTGGTACATTGGAACCTAGCAGGTGGTACACAATCTTCCTAGAAAAGTGGTAGCAGGGGAGAGGAATGAGCTGAACCAGTGGTAGCACTGCAGAAGCCTGAGCGAGAGATGGCTGGAGCTGCAGGGCTGTCAGGGCTCAGCAAAAGCACCAGGATCAGTGGCAGTCTCCAGCTGGAGCTCGGCGCTGATCCTGGCACTTCTGCTGAGCCCAGAAGAAGCGTCGATCAGCTGGAATTTTGCAGCATCTCCAGGGTCTTGTGATTTACATTCAGATGCTTGGCAACATATTCATATTTATGACGGTCACAGTGTCCCAAGGTCATGTGAAGTGACCAAAACCTGCTGCAACCACCCAGCAGAGGGCGGGAATAAAAACCAAACACCCACCCACCCCACTCCTGCTGCCAATCCTCAACAGAAATGCTTACAACAATGAAAACCTTGGACAGGAAGAAGAGCGCCGCTGGATGGGTAGGCAGGTGTCTTGCTTGGCTGTGGCTTGGGGGGCACGTTTTTCAGTGCCATTGTAACTTCGAACAGTCACTAAGCAAACTGTTGTAAGCCGAGGACTACCTGTACTTCATCACTTTTTTTTCTTTTTTTTCCTTTTTTGGTTATCAAGTTTTTGACACCTTGGTAGGCAACTGGTGGTACTCGGATGTTGCTATATCCTAAATGTGGTACAATGGGTGAAAAAGTTGAAAAGCCCTGGTCTATCTGACCAAACAGGACCTTGCAATGTTGAGTATCAAGTAGTATAATAATGGTGACTCATATGATATTTCACCACAGTGTAACTCTCATCGTTCCTAACCATTACTATGGTACTAAGGAGCATGGGGCTCACATGTTAAGGATGCTGGGTTGGAGGTTAGCAAGTCCACGTTTGAGACCTGAGTGCTGCTCTGTGGTGGGCTGAGGCCTTTGTCTTTCATGCCAGCTCCTGCCAGAGACTTGAAAAAGCCCCCCCCCCAACTGGGCGTCCCCCAGGCAATGGTGATATCACTGGATAATCCTTTCAGCCTCACTGCTTTTGACACAAGTGCAATGCGACTATGGTCACTGTGTGATCTTAACAATCTACCTCTTACTACTCCTGTTTAATTTTATTCACTGATCATCTTTCTTTCTGACTATTGTTAATCTCTAGGTAAAGTTATCTGGGCCCACAATAATTATGGGAGATACTGTACATTCCTATTGTTATGAAATCACTCTTGTGCATGCTTCATAACTGTCCCTTCCCTCCCCCCCACTCCCCCAGAAACAATAATCTTCCATTTAGGCCCATAATGTTTTCTGTCTGCTATATTCTGTACATTCGTCTACCTGATTAAATGGAGAAAGATAGAATCACATTTGATTGTGTTAATGTTCGGATTTTTATGTGGAAGCATATAGAATGTGCTACCAATTCTTTCTCTTTAAGAAAATAGCTAAAATGCATTGGGAATTCTTGACCTTTACTGATTTAGAATTTGGTACCAATAAATAATACCAAATGTTATATTTCTTTACTTCAGAGGGCCAAGGTCTTTTCCTGGTGGAAAAACAGTAGCATTTGCTTGTATGTGGTAAACCAACAAAACTTGCAGGGGTATTATGCCAGTATACATGATGAGGGGAGATATTACCATCAAAATTATTACTATTTAGAGCAGTCAGTAAAATACAATAGTTATGTAGCTGGATATACTTTTATTCTTCCTTCCTCCTTCCCCCCCTCCTTCCTCCTCCCTTTCATGTCTCTCTCTTCCTCTCTTTCTTCCTCCTTTTCTATTTTTCATCAAAATTATATTTAATCTATATACATATATATATATATATATATATATATATATATATATATATATATATATATATATATATATATATATATATATATATATATATATATATATATATATGTTTTCTGAGGTTTTCGCGGGTGCCTGTATGTGGATCCTTGGTTTTTCGGGTTTTTCCCCGCGTAGAACTAAAGGTGTAGGCGCAACGTTTCGACGGAATCCCATCCGTCATCATCAGGCTGGTGGCTTTAGCTTCCTTCTTCTGGGAGAAGCATGTGGCTGTTTCTTCCTCTTTTTTAAACTGCCAGAGGGGGTGTGTTCTGTGGAGGTGTGCTCTGATTGGGTGGGGGACCAAGTGATTGAGTGGGGGTGCTCAACAAGTGATTGAGTGGGGGTGCTCAACACTTGGTCCCCCACCCAATCAGAGCACACCTCCACAGAACACACCCCCTCTGGCAGTTTAAAAAAGAGGAAGAAACAGCCACATGCTTCTCCCAGAAGAAGGAAGCTAAAGCCACCAGCCTGATGATGACGGATGGGATTCCGTCGAAACGTTGCGCCTACATCTTTAGTTCTACGCGGGGAAAAACCCGAAAAACCAAGGATCCATATATATATATATATATATATATATATATATATATATATATATATATATATATATGTAGTACATAGTTAACATTTGACAGTAGTTAACGTTTGACACACACACACACACACACACACACACACACATAGGACCCAGATTGTTGGGGGCAATAAGCTGACTTTGTAATAATGCCGCTTGGGGGGGGCAAAAGCCCTAATAAGCAGGCATATACATAGAATGAAGGCTATTGCTAAGCACATTGGTTTGTGCTTAAATTGTAAGCTGCCCTGAGTCTTTGGAGAAGGGCGGGATATAAATGGGATTAAAATATATATATATATATTTTATATATATTATATATATTTTATATATATAAAAGCAAACTAAGAAGAGAGTAGAAAAGAATACGCACACACACACACTATGAATGAATGACCCTTTATTGTCAAAGTACAACCATGTATACATTGAGATTGGCTGAGCCTCGCTTCGTGCCCCCACCCCCCAGCTCACAGTGACAACAAACCCTCCATCTTATTACACCATGTGAACTAATTGCACAACACACCGGCCTCGCAAGTCAATTCTGCATAAAGTTTATAAAAATTATTTCCCGTTCAAAAGCCTAACAGCCCATGGATAAAAGCTGTTTTTCAGCCTGTTGGTGCAGCTGGCTATACTCCTATATCTCCTACCCGATGGTAGGAGAGTAAAGAGATACTGACCAGGGTGTGAGTCACCCCTGAGAATTTTCCTCACTCTTCCAAGGCAGCGAGCCCTGCGATGTCATCCAGTGATGTCAGGGGACAGCCCACAATGTCTTGTGCTGTGCTCACCACCCTCTGTAATA
The DNA here is from genome assembly GCF_947247035.1 of Vipera ursinii. Classification (NCBI taxonomy): domain Eukaryota; kingdom Metazoa; phylum Chordata; class Lepidosauria; order Squamata; family Viperidae; genus Vipera; species Vipera ursinii. The sequence goes on from NC_139512.1 coordinate 64,269,594, forward strand.
TCAATAGTCACTGGTTTAACTGGTTTAACCAATGAATTCACTACTATAATATGAAGAACACAAGATGTAATTGTAAGATAACATAGATACTCTGCCATAGTAACAGATATTCCTACATCCTTTCCTAGTAGGGAAATATATCAGAAATGGAACAATGACTTGAGAGGCAGTGGGTCAGGACATATAATAATGACATCAGAGAAATTTGGGATCTTTTGAGGGGAAGAATTAATGAAACTTTATAGATATTATAAAACATTGTTTCTCAACCTTGGCAACTAGAAGACATCTGGACTTCAGGCTGCCAAGGTTGAGAAACACTGTTATAAAGTGTTCAATTGGAAGTCACATAAAAACACATGCATTCATGCAACCACTCCCCCCACAAAAAAGTAGTTGACGAGGAGAAACTTTTCAAACAATACTGGATGTTGATGATTGTTGAAGATAACAAATGATATTTACCACAAAATTTTGCATTGTAGAATGCTCCTTTTTCATTGTTGCAATAGGTAGGGCATGACTTCCAATTAAATACTTCAATTTGCATTCCATTACCTATTCCCAAATCAGTTGTATAAACTTTTGAGTTCTTCCAGATCTGCTGATGTGTCCACATTTTATCTGTTTGTGCGTTTTGAGAGTTGTGTTACTTATCTGGAGAAAAATGCATCATCACTCACCTTTGAACTTGAGAAATAACAGGAATAATCTCTATTATCATATACAGTAATCAAAACAGTATTTCAACTTTGTATAGATACCAGTTAATCTAACAGCAGTGTAATGAAGCAAGTCATAATAAAATAATCTTTTGAATTATTAGGAATTAACACTTGTTGGTGCCTTAGAATAAAACAGCACGTTTTATTTCATTATCAACAACATGCATATGATTTCAAAAGAAGCATGCAAATCCTTTTAAATGAAATTTCAAAATTGGAGCATTTTGTTAATATATTGTACAACATTTGGGATAACTTTTCTGGCTGTAGAGTCCTTCATGTCAAAATACTGAAGATATTTGTATATACAATTATGTAAATAGGAGGAGATAAGCTGGCTTGAAGTAGCAGTATTGTTTCTTGATTAGAGCTCTCATATCTGCCTGCAAAAATTTGGGCAACCACTAGATTACAGCAAAGTAATTATATTTTTGCAAGCCTTCCCCTGAGCATGAAAAATGTATTAGAGTTTGGATCTTGTGGCAGGCAACTTATCATCAAGCCTTGAAGCTTTATAGAAGCCTATGCTTGAAGATTTATAGAAACCTGGAAAATTGGGGACATTACAGATAGAACTCAAAAACATAGAATATGTTTTATGTGCTGAATCAAAATGAAAGATTTATACAGTCCAGGGCCCTGTTTTTTCAGTGGCCAAGAAGCAGGACACAAATGCAACAGTATCATCCTATTTATATTCCCTAGCAATTGGTACTGAGAGAGGGAACACAATGGCTACTCTTCATGTACTATGTACTTCCAAGCTGTGTACAAATAGCCTTTCAAAGTTACCCACCAAATCTGTGAGCAGAGTAATTGGGAGGACAATTTCTTTTAATTTTCCAAGGGAAGGAACAATTCTTCAGTAATGTCTCATGGGTAGGACTCTTCCATGGTAAGAATAGCATTGCTATTGGGGGAAAAAAACTAATGAGAGAAATTTGCTCATGTTGTCAACCCTGGTTTTTAACTGAAGTGAGGGGAGCCAGGGAGCCTGTGAGCTGCTGAAGAAGCTGAAAGCACCACCAGTCCAAGGGTCCTACATTCCACCTATGACAATGTCTACTGTATGTCAGACCAGCCACAACTTAAACTCCTAATCAGAAATGATCCTTGGCTCCATTTGTTAAGAAAGGTATAGTTTTATTAGAAGTCAAGTGTATTGTAGTAATGCATACCTAGAACTGAGAATTGCACACCAAAATCCCTAAGTTCAACTTTTTCATCCCTTAACCCTGCCTCCCATTGCACACACACACACACACACACCATGACCAATCAGATTCAAGCAAGAGGTTTTCAGAACGGCTAGTTCAAGTGTAGGTTGGTATGCAGCTACCTTCTTCTCCCAGCCAGGTGACCTTGAGGCAGAGTCTTGGGGAGATACAGAAGTTACTTTCATTTTCTCCCAAGTATTCCCCTTCCCATCCACTTTCCCCAGAGTTCATGACAGACTGTCACCTCATGGTAGTGAAGCACAAGGAAGTGCAAAGAGGCAGCTGACAGTCTACAGCAGACATGTCAAACTCTCGACGTCATGTGACGTCGCGCGACGTATCGGAACTTTTTCCCATTGCCGGCAATGGGATGGGCGCAGTTTCTCTGTGATGCTCCAGCCCACGGGCCGGCAGTTTGACACCCCTGGTCTACAGTCTTCTCCTTTGAAAGAGGACTATTTTTTCCTCATTAGATTGAATGAAAATGGGTAGGAAAACATTGTAGGAGAATTAGTCTACTCAACATTAATACAGATCCACTGACCTTGTATTATATGACAGTATTGTGCAAACTATTTGAAACACTGTTCCTCACCTCACTGAAAGAGCCACATCTTCACAAAGCTTCTTTTGTGGAACAGCCCTCAAGTTGCAGCTATGTAGATTCAATGTCACTCTATTTCACCACAAACAATATTGCCTATAGTGCAGATGCATATACAGACAGCTTGGGAAACCCTTGAAAGAATTGTGCCAAACTTTCTCCACACTTTATTCATATTGTAGTGCTTTACAAGGCATCTTTTCAAGTGTCTTCCACAGCTTTATTTTATAGCCATTGTGTTTTGTATCCAATGATGTCCTGTCCTCCACTGGTTTCTCTTAACTCCAGCTAAAGCTGTCGAAGTTGCTAATCAGCATTACATTTTTAAAATTTACCTTTAAAAAAAGAACTCATATATAAGTGCTAAAAAGTAGTAGAATAATGTTACACAATAAAACAGTTATTATCAACCCGCTAAAATTGTCTGAAAACAAATGGTTACTATCAATCTATTGCTTGTTTATGACTCTGTTACCTAATCAACTTATAAACCAATCATGTGGTATTGGGATTAAATGTTCTCAGATGTATTTTTAAATCCCAAATTTTAACTGTGCCAAAGAAATATAATATATCTGCTCAGTCGCTCCTGACTGTTTCAACATTCAGCTCAGGCTAAATTCCATAGCCTCTTATACTTCTGATTGATTGGCTATCCTGATACATTTGTGATAGGAAATTTCAGTTTGTGTATGTCCTGTTCCTGAACTATTCTATAAGTTTGTTGAATTTCAAAAAAATAAAATCAAGAATAAGAGATAAATATGCAAGGAGAAACAGAATTGAAATGAAAGAAATGTCAGGAAAAAAGCAAGAAGTGCAAAAAAAAGAAAAGAAAAAGAAAAGAGCATAGAAAAAGAATGAGTTTTTTACTTTATTTGGTAAGGATAGCAATAAAAAATATATATCAAACTCTTTTTCTAAAGTTCACAATAGTCTACCTTATTTCTATAATCCTATACTGTATAATTTTAATCATGAGTATCCCAAAATTAAAATTTCATTTTTTTTTCAGTTTCTCACAGAAATCCCAAAGTGGTTTCCATGTAGAAATAAAGTTGATCAAAGTCTTTTCTTTAACCAAAGCTGTAAATTTCACCATTTTTGCCAATGCCATCAGCTTTACCATCCATCCTTCCATTGTACTTGTAAGTTCTTCCACTTTTGAGGATATAAAAGTCTTGCTGCTATTATTATATATAAAAACAAAGTTCCATAAGTTCTTTCAATCTGTTTGCTCACTAACCCCAAAAGAAAAAAAAAACTGGTTTCAATTGTACATTTACTTTTAAAATCTTCTGAATCCAAATATCTGTTCCATTCCAATATTTTCTAACTTTCCTACATGTCCACCAGAGAGGAAAAAATGTACCCTCAGTTTGATTACATTTCCAGCAAATATTTGGAATTCCATTACATTTTTGACAATGTATCCAGTATCAAATACCAGTGATGCTTCATTGCTATTCCTGAACTATTCATTAGGTAACTCTGAATCTAGTATGTGGTGGAATAAAAAGTTTCATACACAATGATCATGCGCATGTATTGTTTTTTTTAAAAAAACATTGGTAACGTTTCTCCATGTATAAGGTATTTTGCACATGTGATAATCAAAATTGGGCATAGTACTTGAGATGGCTATTTCACAGATATAATATATTTAATTTAATTTAATTTAATAATTTGATTTCTATACCGCCCTTCTCCCGAAGGACTCAGGGCGGTGAACAGGGTAATACACAATAAAAATATTATACAAAAATTAAAAAGCCATTAAACATTATGCCCTTAAAATTAATACATATTACAATTAAAACTATTTATAAAAACCCAACCCCATCCCGTCAGACCAGGCCAGCTTGTTCGAAAAAGAAAGTTTTGAGATCGCGCCGGAAGGAGCGAAGGTCGGGGGCCGTCCGGAGCTCAACCAAAGGTCTGGAACAGGTATTATGGCACTAGAATTTTATTCTGAATTCCTTAATGATTACAAATATAGAACTTGTCTTTTCCCAGTATCTGTTCCTCTGTTCCTTAAGCTTTCTTGGTCATTGACCACCATGCTGCATTACAACATCAGATAAATAAAATTTGGACTATGTGCTCCAGTGTGCCTCAGTTACACTTGCAAGTCCTTCTGTCGCTGGTTCTTTTACATACACCCAAGTCAGTGGGCTCCAAAACCCAAGAGAGCCAACACAACTACACAGATCTTTATGCAACATACACACACACAAATATTCAAAGCCTAGTATTCACTGCTTACTACTTATTCTTCCCCTCTTCTATGCCTACTGCTCCAATTGCTATTCTTCAAGAGTCCTATTGCTTGAGGGCAGTATCTTTTTCTACCCGCTTTAGATTGCTTCACAAACACACACACACACACACACTGCCTTCCCTTTCTCCCAGACATCCTCAGCTTTTATAATCTGTGCTGACTAGGGACAGGACTTAAAGGGACAGGACAACAGCAGCACAGGTACTGGCTATTTGGTAGACAGCCCGTTATTTCACACTTTTTTTTTGCATTTATAATTTTAATCTCACTTTCCCATTTGGATTTCTTTGCCTTTTAAAAAATTTTTATTAGCTAGCAGATATGATCATTTAATTATTTGTCAAGCAATGTGTTCCTTTATTACAGTATCTTCATCCACTGTAGAAAATATGTTTTACAACCAATGGTATATGGTCTTCTGCTTGACAGGAGTTGGACTAGAAGACCTCCAAGGTCTGTTCCAACTTTGTTATTCTATATTAAAAAATGTTTGCCAAAGAAGTTTTTCCTCTTTTGTTCTTCTGTTCTCCCACCAGCTGGAGGATGCTGTAATTTATGAAAGTCGTCCTGATAGAAAGCTATCAATAGAAGTAATAAATGCAATGCTGAAATAATTGAAGCAACATCTGCTTCAGATTCAATAAAAGTTTTGCATCTGCCCCTAAAAAACATTATTTGGCTGAAAAATACAATTATTCATAAAATGGAGGTTGCTTCAGTGGCTAATTATTTGTTCAAATTAAATAGACATTTTGAAGGAATTATTCATTAGATTTTAGAGTTATCTGTCTCCAAACAAAAACTAACAAAGTTAATAAGCACAGAAACTTATACAAATATATAATTTTCTCACACATACACCTCCATATTCACTTATACATACACAGCAGAATATTGCACCAAAAGTTAAAATTACTAGCTTGGAGTGTTGGTCAAATTTGCATCTCTGCAGATCTGATGCTTAACTTGGAACTTTTTTTTAATTCTTGGCAAAGTCATGCATATTTTCTCTGGTCAAACACGTCAATATTAGCAAAGTGCAATGAACACTGAATTTCGTCATTTTCCATGGAAAGCATCGGTATGTGGTGTTTATACTACTCTTCTCAACAACAAGAAAAAAATCTAAAGGTTATTCATCTATGGGGTGAAACAAGACTTTGTATTCAATTCAGTTGCATTTTTTAAAAAGAATCTCTGTTTAACCAACTAGAACTCTAAAGCATTCCTAATTTCCCAAAAGTACAGGTGTTGTTTTATATATACATAGAAATATTTTACTGTACAAATAACTTTTTTTAAACTGCGTGTGGAAAATCTTTAAAAGCCAAAATAATTGTTTTTTATCCATAAATGACAATCTGCTTTCATACTAATATTGTCTAATAATCTTTTGTTGTAGCACAGGAAAAGGGTTGTACAATAGATGGGACAAAATAGGTCCTGCAATGCTGTTGGATCTGAAAAGCCAAAGAGACTTGCTTAGGTTTGCATAAAGAAATAATAATGATCTGGATTTGTGCTTAATTAACATTTGATTTGGGCAAGATAACCTTGTACTTAATACCTAGATGCTTGCTGATGTACTTGGGATAGAATATATCAAATACCCAAATACAAAAGAGACAAGTGTTTATGGCTTCATATATTTTGTGACACAGGCTCTCTTTATTATGTGATTTTCTTTAGCTGTATATCATATGATATGATACTCATGAAGTAAAGAAAAATGTCAGCATGGCATCTCCTCATAGGAAATAATAATCTGGAGATGAAGCAGAAATAAGACACAGCTTCTTATAGGTAGATGTAGTATATATTTGTAAATACCAGTAACAGAAATAATTAAAAACTCAAAAACTGTTTAATAAGAATCAGCAAGCTTCTAGAATACTGACTCTATGATAGAGAAAAGTTTTGTTTTTGAAGAATTCAGATATTGGAAAATTTCATCCATTTCCCAGTAGTGATTTTCACTACAACTAGATGGCCACCCAAAATATGCAGTCCACCATTTACTGGCACTAAAGTCTACCAATCTAACATTTGCTGCCCCGTCAACCTCAATTATTCTGTCTCAACAAGGTTGATTAAAGTGGTGATGTACTTAAAGATTTAATTTAGGCAAGTTAAGCAAAGTAATCAATGGGTTGTCTTGGGTTCACTTCCCCAAACTCTAAGCATCACCTGCTACTAGGGAAATCCAATCGGTCTCCTTAATGCAGGGTAGGGCAAGGCTGGATGTGTTTAGGCAGATGCTTTAAACTCTGGGTTTAATGACCTTTCAAGTTACCTAACAGTCACTTGAGTTAGGGCAGGGGTAGGCAACCTTAGCTGGCATAGCCAGCATAGCTGACTCAGGAATTCTGGTAGTTGAAGTCCACGAGTCATAAAAGAGCCAAGGTTGCCTTGAGTTAGGGCAACTTCTGAACACAGGTCTAGTATCTTTTGAGAGTATTAAAGCTGTGTCTAAATATAGTTCAGCTGACAGGTTGCAGATTGATGAGGAGTGCCGGTGAAATGGAAGGAAACTCCCTCTGACACCATCCCCATCTTCAGTGATGGCTGAGTGATGCTAAGAGGCATCATAATTATTTAATTAAGAAAATAACCTTCCTTAATTAAAAACAAAATCAGTGACTAAGAGCAGCTGAAATACAGAATGTTACTGAGGGAGCTGAAAATAAACAAAAGGAAAAAAATTGAAAAACTGATGGAAGAAGAAAAGCAATTGACATGCCCATCCTAGAATAAGAGAGAGGAGAGGGGAAGGGGGGGAGGGAGAAAAAAACTGAAGGCGAAGGTCCAAAGTAACTATAGGGGGAATCCCAGATCATGCCTTTTTTAGACTTCCTTACACTTTTCTCCAACAATGAATGGGACAAGTGAATACCTGAGCAACAGAATGTAAAGGACAATGAGGCATGGAAGATGGAAGCCAGGAAAAGAAAAGGGCATCCTAACCTCTACACCAGACATGTCAAACACAAGGCCCGAGGGCCAGATCCGGCCCGCGAAGTGGTTTCATGTGGCCCGCGAAGCCATCCTGGAAACAGTGAGGGAACGGCCCCCACTGCCTTGGCCCTGGCCCAGAGACCCTCCTTCTGCCAGAGACCCTCAGATCTGTCCCACCCCTGCCCAGGCCTTCATAGGCACCCTTGATGCGAACGATGTAGAGCTGGCCACGCCCACCCAGTAGGCCATACGCACTCTGGCCACACCCACCCAGTAGGCCATGCCCACCCTGGCCACACCCACCCGGCCCCCTGAGGGCAACCGCAATGCTGATGCGGCCCTCAATGAAATTGTGTTTGACACCTCTGCTCTACACTACTGCTCACTCAATAGCACCGAGCATGCCATTGTCAAGAGAGCATATTCTTGTAATGGAATACAAAATATATGGTTGTTTTGTCAATTTATTTTGCATAAAGTTACCCAGGGGTAAGACTGGAAGCCAATAAATTTAATAAGTAAATAAAATGCCCTTTTAAGTAAGCTAGCAGTATGATTTTTATGCTCACTGAATTCAGAAAGAAAAGGTTTATGGACTTCTTAGAATAAGAATGAACTGACAGGTTCATTTGACCCAGCGGAGATGAATAATCCTGACACTGGAGAACTCTACAGTGCCCAGAACCTTCATAAAAACACCCTCCTTTACTAATCTTTGTCCTCTTTTAAGAAAAAAAATATCCAGTGTTAGGTATTAAGTCTGTATTATCAGGATACAATGAAGTGAAAGGCTTAGTTATGAGAAATTCTGCATTGCCATCTGATTCTACTGCCCATGTAAGCCATTTGTTTGTGGTTTACAATATTGTTCAACTCTCAAAATGACTATTTGGATTATCTGGAAAATTATATTGGGAAGATTAGGGCTTCAGGAAATCCCAAGCAGCTTTTCTTTTAGACTGAGAGCGCACAATAATCCCAAAGCTTGAATAGTCAAGAAACGTAGTGGATTTAGTCATTTAACAATATAAAATATATAACTCTAATGAAAATATATATGAAGAAAATAATAGGACATATTCGTGTAGTTCATCTCCCTTAAAGGTAAAGGTTCCCCCACACATGCGTGCTAGTCGTTTCCAACTCTAGGGGCCGGTGCTCATCTCCATTTCAAAGCCGAAGAGCCAGCGCTTGTCCAAGGACATCTCCGTGGTCATGTGGCCGGCATGACTAGACGCCAAAGGCGCATGGAATGCTGTTACCTTCCCACCATGGTGGTCCCTACTTTTCTACTTGCATTTTTACATGCTTTCAAACTGCTAGGTTGGCAGAAGCTGGGACGAGTAACAGGCGCTCACTCTGTTACGCGGCACTCGGGATTCGACCCGCCAAAATGCCGACCTTCTGATCGACAAGCTCAGCGTCCTAACCCACTGAGCCACCGCGTCCCTTCATCTCCCTTACAGTTAACCCAATCTGAGGTAAACATTCTGTCCTCTTTAAAATGGCCTGTCAATGCTGCAAACATTGACATGTTTTTGCACTGACAATATAAAAGCCAGCCTTTTGCTTAAACTGCTTCGCTTTGAGTTACAGAAGGGAGGGAAATGTCAAACGGCTATTTTGAGAAGATAAGAAATAGCCGGGCACAGAAAGGGAAGTGAAACTTCATATGTAAAACCAATTGGATAATGTGATTTATGATGTGTAAATAAGGGTGGGAATTGTGTATGATATGATGGGCTTAGGGGAGGAGATTTCAGATTCTGGCATCCATCCATGAGTGCCGATGCTGCGTTTCATTAATAAGACTTTTTAGATAAAAAATGCCTGAATTTTGTTTGAACTGTCTCATTAATTGGAACCATGACATGGCCTTTGAAATAAAACATGCACTTACTAGTGATATGCAGGTTCATGTAAAAAGCTTGTTTTTTTTAACCTGTTGTTGGGAACATTTTTTATTACTACCATCGCTGTCATTATCTCATCATAGGAAAAAAACCCACACCAGTTAATACTACCAAGCAGTTGGTAGGGAACAATGTATGCTTTGGAAAAGAGATTTAGCTGTGATGCCATGTATCTATACCTAACATAATGTAAGGAATGACTTTCTTGTGACACTCAATGGATGTGACAATGGGCCTTTAAACTATGATGTTGGAGAAGACTACCAATAATAACATGGGCAGCCAAGAAAGCAAACAAATGGATCATAGAATAAATCAATCCAGAGTTGATTTCTGAAGACCTACCTCTTTTGAGAAGTCTATAATTGGATCTCTAATAGCAGAATAATAATGAGGAGTCCATGAGAGAGCCAGTTTGGCACAGTGTTTAAAGGTGTTGCCCAGAAATCAGGAGACTATGAATTCTAGTTCTCTCTTAAGCGCAAAAGCCAGCTGGTTGACTTTGGTCCAGTCATACTCTCAGCTCAACCCACCTAAAAGGATTATTGTTGTAGGAAAAAGGGGAGGCAGAATATTAGCTAAATTCACTGCCTCAAATTATATATAGAGAGAGCAGCTGCTTCTTGTGAGTAAATTACAGCAATTGAGGATTTTGCAGTTGGCTCATGAGTTGAACAGCTGGGAGTAGAGGGATTTCCACCAAGTTCACAGACATAAATTTGTACAAGTCTAATTTCTTAATCACTTTTGGAAATTGCTCCATAACTGCTTTTCAGCTATTAAGAACCTTTTGATCAATTGGCTCTGTAACACATCCTTGGACAGTTTCCTTTAACTCTCAGTGAAAGAAGTTTTAAACATAAGTTTAAAGACATAAAAAGTTTTTCTTTTGAATCAACAGCAAAGAGGTGATCAAAACATTGATTTTGGGAAGTTATAAACAGACGACGGGTTCAGATGGATTTGAAATAAAATTTTAAAATTAATTATAAGAATCCTTCCTATGGGAACATGCTGTTGCTTTGAATTCTTAAAAGAAAGTAATGATAGGATGGGAATTTGAAGATTGCACACTGGAGGGAACCCAGAGGAATTAAAGGCTGCAATTAAAGAAGAACACTTAATTTTGCTTTTACTCATTTGAATCGTTGCAAGCTGCAGCTATGTACTCCCCAACTGTGCTAAGTGAAATGAAAACTGGGGTTTCTAAAGCAGAGTTCCCCAACATTTCTGGGTTGGCAGCCTGGAAGGGAGGGGGAAGAGGGGATGGTTTTGTGGGAGGGGCAGGCACATACATGTCTGCGCATGAATGAGCACCCATTGCTCATGCGAGTGGAGCTTTGAGCACCCATAACGCTTGCATGGAAGAGGCCCCAAGCACTCATGATCCTCGCGCGAGTGGAGCTGCAAGCCCCTGTGATGCTCACACAAGTGAGGTCCAAGTGCCTGTGATGCTCGAGTGAGTAGGGCTGTGTGCGCTCACACCAGACAGCCACTCACATGGCCCAGTTGCGAATAGGCCACAGACCGGTAGTAGGCCATGGTCCATAGGTTGGGGACCCCTGCTGAAGTGATTTACCAACTAATGAGATATTGTAGGTTGGAAACACTTGGATATTATATATTTCTCATTCAAGCTCTCAGGAACATATTGAGAGAAAGAGAGAGAGAGAGAGAAAGAGAGAGAGAGAGAAACCTAAAGAATTTATTGATTATGTCCATACAACTAGGTTAAGAGAGACCTAGTTAACCACTCTGGGCAGTATAATAAATATGTCATATAAATATCTGCCTCTTTGTTATTCAAATTTTAAAATTTTATGAAAGGTTCTTTTTTTTTAGAAGATAGGTCTTAATGAAATAGTGGGAACAACTGTTTTCTGCAGCCAAAACTTTAAAACACCTCATTTTGGCATATTGCATCTGGGCAAATAAATGGCAATTATTTTCATCTACTAAATCAGAAGTCAAGGGAGAATCTATTTTAGAACTTTTTACGAATCCCAGATGGAAGCATTTGTGGTTGCGCAGCTTAATGATTTTTTCCTGAGTTCTTTGAGTGCCCAAAATGAGGAGGCACTCTGAAGTTAGGCAAGGCTCTTGGCAATAGCTATATTCTGCCTTGAATATTGAAATCTAATATTGCTTCTTATCTGTCTTCTGGCCTCCCTTTTTCTTTATGAAGACCAAACTAGACACATATCTTAATACTGGAGTGAGGCAATAATTGTTTCATTTTTTTCTTTTTAAAAAAGCAGAGAATAGCAAACAAGCTTTCTGGTCATTATTTAGAATGGAAGCTGAAAGATTTTAGGTTTATTCCACCATTAATCATATTTTAGTTTTATATTCACCTGTCTGAGAAACCTAGTGATAAACCTAAAACTTTTCCTTATGTAGACTTTGCTATTAGCAAGCTTGCATCTGACTTAATACTGCGACCTAAGGAATTTAAAAAGTTTTGATGTTGTGTTCCAGGATTTGGAGTCATGGAAAGCACGCAATTTAACAGGAGTAGCAAGATAATGTAGATATCCGTGGATCTTGTGGTCTCAAAGACCCAAAGAACTTCAGCTATTTTAAAAAAAACTTCCAATCAAAAGTTGCGGAATATATTTATGCAGTTTTGAATGTATTTGTTTTTTGACTTCTAGCTCAGCTGTTCTACGGTTCACAGATGTCTTTACTGTAGTCTGTGAAAAATTTAAGTTTATAAGAGTGGCATATGAATCCCCTAATGTATATTCATTGGAGCTCTGAGGCTACAGACTGGCCTGTTGAAGGTTAAAGTAAGAATGGTTGTTAATTATTAACTATTGGTATAAATACTGTCCTTTCTCAAAAAGGCTGGTAACTCTTGTCCTATCCAAGCAAGTTCAGTTGTCATGGTCTCAAGCAATTTTGAGACACCTCTTACCATGCGGCCTTCCTAAAGACTTTCTACATCCCTTAGAATTTATTGAGGCTAAAAAATAGTCAGAGATAAGCTTTTATATATCAAATATCAAAATGAGATTAACCTGCTCTCAGAGCTAATCAGAGAGCAAACAGAAATTAGATAATAAGCTGGTAGTTATAATCCAACATTCATTTCCCAATTTCAATAAAGATTTAGAGCCAGGTTTGACATCTTAACCTCAACTCTTCTGAAGTTTAATATAGTCCCTATACTATAACTTGCCAAATGTGCTATTGAATTCATCCTTTATGTAGTGCTACATTGTTTCTTTTCTAATGACAGTTGAAGAAACCTTCTCTTTCCTTTGTTATCACATCCCAGTTTGTTCTGAGAAAGTCTACATTGACTTTCTACTCAAGAACATATTTATCATATTTAGTGCTGCAAAGCTTTGCATAGAAACACTGGTCATTTACCAAAAAAAATGATCTGGGGTTTACCCAGGTATGGAACTTTTTAGGCTGTTCCTACATTGTTGATATCTAAATGTTATTTTATGTTATTTTTATTTGTTTTCTCTGATTTCTGATTGTACTAAAATTGTAACCTCTAGATAGGCAAGCAAATCCCTTCCTCTCCTTCTTCCTTCTTTTCAACCTTAAGCTTCCATAGTTACAGAAAGAAGCTTAGGAATCCCCACAGCACTGAAATAAGGGAATGATAGATAACCCATTTCTGACAAATTTCCAGAGTTTAAATATCTGTAGTTGTGTCTATTCTAGTTAATGGTGACTTTTTATCTCCATTGTATCTGAACAAAAAGAATTAATACTACTTTACAATGCCTTGGTAAGGCGACACTTGGAATCCTGCATCCAGTTTTGGTCATCATTATGTAAGAAAAATGTCGATCAGTTAATTTTATTGGCATAAAAATCAAATTCTCTCCTTATGGTTTATAATAGGATAATAAGTAGAATTTTTGGAACTGGAATCTTAATAGCCGCATATAAGTGAAACTATTACATGCACATTTTCTATCATCATAGCTATATTGGCACTTATAAATAGAAACCTTTTCCAGAAACCCAACAAAACTTACAACAGAGCAAAAATCAAAATATGAGCTCCCCAAAGCCCATCTTCTCTTGAGTCAGAAGAAGGCAGCTTTTAAATTAAAAAAGCAAAGAGATGAAAAATATTATTCTTTTTACAGCCCACCCAACTCCCAATGACTCTGGATAGCTTACAATTTTAAAACATAAAAAAGTTACAAAATATAATAAGAAAACCACATAAAATAATAATAATAATAAAACATCCAGCAGGGGCTCAGCCTTCCCTCTGCCCAGAGCCTGGGAGAATAGCCAGGTCTTTAATAGCTTCCTTAAACATCATCAGGTAGGGCTCATCCAGATCCCTCAGAGGTTATCATTCCAGAGACAAGTTTTACAACAAAGAAAGCAGGTTTCCTGGATCCCACGAGATGACCATGCTCAATGAATCAGAACCAAAACATGCCCACTCTGTACAAACACACTGTCAAGTTTCCAGTGGGAATGAGCTCTTCAAAGGACTCTGAGGCATTGTTTACCTTAAAAGTCTTTTATTAGAGCCCTATAACATTGGCAAAGCTTGCTAGATGTAACATAGCATGGTCACACACAGAGACGGACACTCGGCTGGGTGAAGAGACTTCTTTATTGATGGTCAGGGACAAAGCTGGGGAAAAGGGGTTACCTGGCATACCTTTATACCTGCCCAGGTGAATACCAACCAATGGATTCAAACCTGGGCTTCCCACCAGTGCAGGTGGCCAATAGATTTAAACCCTGGCTTCCTGCCAGAGCTGGCCATAGCCCGGGGCTGTCAAACTCATTTAAACCAGGTTTTCCCGCCAAATGCGGTCATTGCTGTCATTAATCACATTCTCCAATTCGTTTGAAGGGTCAGTTTTCCCCTCTGTTTGACAACCCACCAAATTCTTATCTTCTTTTATTTCAAAACAGCCTTGAAAGACATTCTTCCTCCTTCCCCCCCCAGCAACAACTGATTCTAGCTCTAAAGTAACACCCAAGTTTTAAATATGAAATAGCTGCTTCTTCATCTTTTGTCAAAGCAAAAACAATCGATGTTAGCAGCGTTGACACACACACTGGATAGAGACAGGTGGTCCCTAAAGTCACCAAACCTTTATGCCATAAAAAGCTTTATACAGTACATAATAACCAGCACCTTGAAACCAAATTACAGTGAGGTAAAATAGGCATAATAAAGCAGGCCCATCCCTACCCATGCTACTGCATTACATAGTAGCTGTAGCCTCTGAGTGGTCTTCAAGGGCATCCCCTTGTAGAGTGCATTACAGTAATCCGTTCATGAGGGTACTAAGGCATGAGATACTGTCTGATGCAACTCTAGGTTTAGGGAAGTACACTATCAGCATGCTAGATTTAGCCATGCAAAGGCTCTCTTGGCCACAGTTGCCA
Source organism: Vipera ursinii (assembly GCF_947247035.1). NCBI lineage: Eukaryota > Metazoa > Chordata > Lepidosauria > Squamata > Viperidae > Vipera > Vipera ursinii. Next base: position 64,284,677 of record NC_139512.1, read on the forward strand.
CTTTCTCAGTGAGCAAGAGGTGTGAATCCAAGACAATCTCAAAGTTGTGCGCCAGTGTAGAATGAAAAAGTGCAACCCCATCCATGTCCAAAAATGAAGACCCACAGAGGCTCAAAGGGCCTTGGTGGAGCAGTGGGCTAATGCCTCCTTAAGTAACACCAGCTGCCTGCAATTAGTGCAGGTTCAAGTCCCACCAGGCTCAAGGTTGACTCAGCCTTCCATGCTTCCGAGGTAGGTAAAATGCCTTATTGTTGGGGGCAATAAGCTGACTTTGTAAAAAATGCCGCTGGGGGGTGGGGGTGAAAGCCCTAATAAGCAGGCATATACAATAAATAGAATGAAGGCTATTGCTAAGCACATTGGTTTGTGCTTCTTAGATTGTAAGCCGCCCTGAGTCTTCGGAGAAGGGCAGGATATAAATGGGATAAAAAAAAATACTCACAGCCATGTAGCTCAATTGAGCCTCAATTTGTTCCTCCCCAATTCACAATAATGACTAAAATCCTCCCAAGTCTGTTGCTGTGGGAAAAATAAGAGGCAGGAATATCAGGTATGTTTGCCTCCTTGAGTTTTTCATATATACTGTATAAAGTTGGGAAAAATTAAGACTAAGACTATGGCAAACCAGACAACCAATTGTTCTTCTCAGGGGAGAGTCTTACAATCAAGCTGCAGCAACCATTGCACCTTAAAAGGGACAACACCTTTTAATGGTGTTAATTTTTCAACACCTTCCCCACCACTCTAGATTACTACTACACATTTTATACTATTAATAATATAATGTATTATTTTTTTAAAAAAAATAGTAATCAGTTATCATGTTTTCCCCAAAATAAGACCAGGTCTTATATTAATTTTTGTGACAAAAGACGCATTAGGGTTTATTTTCCAGTTAGGTCTTATTTTCGGGAAAATACGGTACTAAATGCGTCTGTCTGGCTGACAATCTTAACTGGGTCTTATTTTCAGGGAAACACAGTATGTCTGCACGTTTTAAGCATGAACCTATTAAAGCTGAGAACGTTGTCAGATATATGTCACCAGAGAAATTGTCTGGAATAATGTTTCTCAATCTGTGGTCCGCAGATCTGTAGGGGTCTGGAAAGGTTTGATGAAATGTTATGATTTAAATCTTGACTTAAATGTTGATGGCCACAAAAGGTATTTAAAGAGGGTCCATGGTGAAGAAAAGATTGAGAAACACTATTCTAAAATGTATAAAGGTATCTCAAAATTATGATGGAAATCTGAACAAAAGTAGACATTTTATTCCGTTTTGTGGAAATGTAAAAAGCCAGAAAGTTTTAAATTAAAATATATAGATTCTAAAAATTAAGAAGATTTTTTAAAAAATTAATAAATTGAAACTGGAGGTTTTTTGTAGGAACGGATGGACAAACAGTAGAAATAAAATCATGGAACTTTGTTCTTACACATCATCACTGCAAAAGACAAGATCTTTCTATATTGCTGACTGAAAACCCTTATGGATTTTTTACATGAAACAAAAAATGAGTTTATGATTTATGGTTTTGATTATTAGAAATAAGAGATTATAGAAAAAATAACCATAAAGCCAAGACACACATTTATAATTGTACTAATAACTGTTCTATATAGAGAGAACATAGTAAAACACATGGAGCATTCCTAGATGGTGCTTACTTATTCATTGAGTTCACTGAAGTTTATTCTGAAATAAATCAGTATGAAGGCTGTACAAATCCTACAAAAATGAATATTTCTCAGTTCATAAGAGGACATACCTCTCTCTGAATCTTTAAAGCAGCCAAATTATTCCCACTCTTGCTTTGCTGCTTCATAAACTCTTCCTATTTTGCTTCTGGGATGGAGGGGGGCAATGTGCTCATCTCTAATATTTATGTTGTTTATTCTCTGCTGGGATTGGAACTCTACCAAAAATATATGAACTTCATATAGGTTAATAACTGTGAAAACATGCATGTGATGAAATAATAAAAATTGTAGCTCCTTCTTAAATATACAGACTATGAATAAGTGTGTTTTCAGATTCCACACATTTTATCAGCATATGGTACAAATTTCTGTCATTGTGGTCAGGAAGAGTAGTACTAGAAAATTATAACTTAGAATTAAACCGAACAATTTAAAACATCCACAGACAAAACAGCAAATACAGAAAGAGCTTTAAAGAGGAAGAGAAGACTGTGAAAAGATGAATAGTTTGACACAGAGATTCTCTTAATGAAATGACAAAAACATATTCTTTGCATATTTTGTGGGATTGGATTTTGATTTTGCATACTGAGTTTTCCTTCATGTTATGAATTCATAAGCTGCTCTGTTTCCTGTAGGATTAGTAAACATAATAAAATTGATGCTGTAGCAAGTTCTGAAAATTGTCACATCCAAGATATGTGTTCATGTGCTGAATTCTAAATTGGCTTCTTCATTTCAGAAGATTTGGCTTATAGCCCTTCTATATGAGAGTCCACCACAGATGATCAACAGACGAATAGAGGCGTACAGTCATATTTTTTAGAGGATTTGGGCCTTGATCCACCTAAAAGCAAAAAATTAATGACTTTAGCAGTTTTAAATCAAATACTGCTGGAAAGATACACACAAAGATTCACCGCCCTGAGTCCTTTGGGAGAAGGGCGGTATACAAATATAATAAAATGAAATGAAATGAAAATATTTCCTACTAGAAATATTTTCTTCTTGATTAAATGTCTCTACGTTTTACTGAAGGATGAAGGAAATGGATACTTATTTTTATTTTTAAAAGGCCACCGTACAACACAAGAGGATAGAATATGAGTTACATTATTCCTTTATAAAATATGGTGTGTCCAATTAATATGGCATGCCTTCTCAGCAGCTTTCAGTACCATCAATCATGGCATCCTTCTGTACCAGCTCTGGGAGTTGGGGGTGGGCAGCTCTCTGCTCTGTTTTCCTCTTTTCTCCAGGGCTGGTCCCAGTCAGTGTTGATAGGAGGTCAAATCTGCAGCCCCTACTTTGTGTGCTGCTTCAGGACTTGGTCCTTTCTTCCCTCCCATTTAACTTCTACATAAGGTTGCTAGATGAGGTCATTGGATCATTTAGGGTAAGGTGTGTCACCAGTTTGCTGATTAGACCCAGTTTTATATTTCCACTCTAGGTCACCTGGATACTTTTCCCCAATGTCTGGTAGCTATGAGGGGCTGGATGGGGCGCAAAAGACTTTTACTCAACCCAAGCAAGATTGAATGTCTTTGAGTGTTTGGACCTTCTGATACCAAGGACCTTCCATTGTTGGTCTTGGATGAAGTGTCACTGCTTCAGGAAGACCCTGTGCACAATCTGGGGCATCCTCACAGCTCCTGCTTCTCAGCAATGGTAGCAACAGCTCTTTATTTTGACTGTGATACTGATAGTGGTGGTGAAAATCTGATTCTTTGATTTGTAGAAGGCATGATGTACCCTTTGCACCTTAATTTAATTACAGCTTTGAAACCAGCTCCTTCCCAGTTCTGCTGTGAATCACACAACATGGCCTTTCAGGCAGAAACCTAGTAAGTTACAAAACTATATTGCACATTCCTGACAGAATGTTTCTGTTTTTTAATGCCTTAGACCATTTCAAACTAAATGGTATTCCTTGACATTTCTGTGGGTTTTAGTATGTTGCAGTATTCCATTCAAAGTGTTAACCTGTGTCTTTCTTCATGCACTAGTAAATATGACAGTGAGAGGGCAAAACGTGGTACATTGGGATTTTTAATGATCTGCCCTTTGTCTCTTTGGGTCTTTGTGCATTACAGAAATTGGTAAGCAGCTTTCCTACTTCCATTTTAAAATTCATTTTCATGATACTGCCATAACCTTTAACAGAACAAATAAAATGCTGTTCAAAAAATTCAGATTTCCCCCCCCCCAGAGCAATGATATGTACTAGGTCTCCCCTGCTTCCTCCCCACCACCCAAATGTTATATATTTCTCAGATATTTTGCCAAATTTCTACTGAAAACGTTTAAAGAAAAAAAGAGATAGAGAATGCAAGTAGCCAGAAGGACATCTGATACAGTCTGAATTGGATACCTGTGAGAAGCGGGTATTCAATTCAGTTTTAGATGCAGGTGATTTTTGGTATTTGGTGTTTCAGAAGAGGTCTAATATTGGTGGGAATTGTTTTGTGCTTTGTTTTATGGGGAAGTGCTTTAAAATGAAATATATTAGCAAAGTCTGTATCGGATAAAAACCGGGAGCAAAAGATCAGCTGAGTGAATCTTCTCTTTTGACCTTCTTATATTTAAATGATAATTAATAACTTCTGCACTGCCAAATTCACTTGGCTACTTTTCCTCCTTGTTAGAACCATTATTCAATTAATGATAAATTTATGTTAAAGATTTTATTGAGCATTCACTTTGAAGCCTTAACTGGAAAGAAGCATGAAAGAAACCGATAATTTTACAGCCTGGCTTGCTGCTTGACTGGATTTTGTTACATGAAGAGCCTTAACTGCAAAAGCAAACTGGGCAGGGATATTCCCAGTGCTGTGATGCTACAATAGAGCCTTCTTTTTCAGTCTGGTGCCTTCTTGATGTGCTTGGTCTGTTTCTCCTACCATATGCTATACTCCAGTCCCTAAACAGAAAATCCCCATAGACTTGGGAAACACTATGAATATCCAAACTGCCTTCCACCCTTTCATAAGACAGATATGTAGGGAATCTCCAAAAAATCATGTCTGTGTGAAATGTTTGTATCACTTTCTCTGTGTCTCCCTTCAAGTCAGGGTTAACTGCTGATACCTGTAGTCTCCAGATAGGTAAAAGGTAAAGGTTCCCCCGCACATGTGTGCTAGTCGTTTCCGACTCTAGGGGCCGGTGCTCATCTCCATTTCAAAGCCGAAGAGCCAGCGCTTGTCCGAGGACATCTCCGTGGTCATGTGGCCGGCATGACTAGATGCCAAAGGCGCACGGAACGCTGTTACCTTCCCACCTGAGTGGTCCCTATTTTTCTACTTGCATTTTTACGTGCTTTCGAACTGCTAGGTTGGCAGAAGCTGGGACGAGTAACAGGCGCTCACTCTGTTACGTGGCACTCGGGATTTGACCCGCCAAACTGCCGACTTTTCGATCGACAAGCTCAGCGTCCTAACCCACTGAGCCACCGCGTCCCTAGTCTCCAGATAAGACCCTTTAAGAAGTAGTTTGGCATTGCTTCCTTCTTGGGGTTGAGGGAAAGTGATTAACCCAAGGTCATCCAGGTGGCTTTCATGCCTAAGGCAGGACTAGAGCTCACAATCTCACAGTTGCTAGCCTGGTGCTTTAACCATTACATCAAACTGGCTCTTGAAAATCTCTTAGTGTATTTTCAATAATAAATGATGAAAACCAGGTGCAATACAGTTGGTTTGGGCAGAGGAGAAATGAAGCAAAACAAGGACAAAAAATGGGGGGGGGGGAAACTTGGGAAGAGACTAGAGTGGTTTTCCTCTCTATGCTTGGGTGCAATATGAAATCATCCAAATAGTTTGTATTATTCCAAAGCCATACCATGTTCTATTAATGATTGTATATCCTGCTACATTATTTATTTTCCATCTTCATGCAGAAGAGGCATAAAGAGCCAAATTCTCTACTTGCCAGACACAATTCACTAGATATCCTGACAGTATCACGTTTTTAAGATTCCATGAGCTACGATAGATCCAAGTTTATTCCTGCTGCATTTAAATTGATATTTTGCTTGGCAAGCAAAAAGTCCAATGCAGCTGCTTTATGTTGGAGATGCAGAACACAAAGGATTGTTCAATTGAACACAATCTGGCTGTTGAGTTTTATGGCTGGGAGACAGCTCAACATTGATTAAGCTTAGTTAAGGCAAAAAAAGGCGTCTACCTATGCCAGGGGTGTCAAACTCAATTTCATTGAGGGCCGGTTGCCCTCAAGTGGCCGGGTGGGTGTGGCCTGGGTGGGTGTGGCCTACTGGGTGGGCATGGCTAGAGTGCATATGGACTACTGGGTGGGCATGGCCAGCTCTACATCGTTCGCATCAAGGGTGCCTATGGGGGCCTGGGCAGGAGTGGGACAGATCTGAGGGTCTCTGGCAGAAGGAGGGTCTTTGGGCCAGGGCCAAGGCAGTGGGGGCCGTTCCCTCACTGTTTCCAGGATGGCTTCGCGGGCCACATGAAACCACTTTGCGGGCCAGATCCGGCCCCCGGGCCTTGTGTTTGACATGTCTGACCTATGCTGACAACAAATTATAGGTTGGAGAATCATATTGAACTCTTGACACTATAGAAAGATCAGCTTTGATTTTTGTTCCTTGGCTCATTTGGATCTGTTAGGTTGATATGGACCAGTTTCTGCTTCATCTGTCCTGTAATTGGTAATCCCCCCAAAAAATATTTAAGTTTAGTAGTCCAATTTATAAGCTATTTTTAAAGTTGCCTTTAACTTTAAAAGTATAGTATAACCCTGTAATTAAACATGTTTCCTGTTCCAATATCTTTGCTATAAAAATAAAGATGCCTTTAATATGTGGACCAGTCCATGCAACAATCTCACCAACAGAACTTTACTGTTGCCTGCTTTCAGAATACGCTTTTCCACTTACCAAGTATAAAATTGTTCAGACATCAGTGATTTCATGGAGCCAAGGACAAGTTAAGGTTCTAAGAATAAAAGCTTTTGAACTTTGAATAACTGTCCCACTGTAATTAATATACTGCTTCTTTTGAAAGCAAAAACCTCATGCTCGATCATAAACAATGTGTCTTTATTGTTTTCCATTTAGTACTGGGGGAAAAAATGAAATGAATTTCTGAAAATTCAAAAATCATATTGTGAGGTTAAAGTAGAAACTCTGGCATTTAGAAGATGACTCCTGGAAGAAGGAGGGGAAAAAAGAGAAAACATTTGTCTCTGAGTGTCACAAAGATTCTTTTTGAGCATAGTTATATGGATGTTGGACAATAACTCAGGAACCATAGGATTCCTTAGATTCCATTCTCCAAGACTGCTACAGGGCTGTGATCACAGAGGAGGGAATCTGACACTGGAACCATTTTCCTACCTTCCTGCCAATTTCCACTGCTGGTCCCTTTCCTGCTTGAAGCTGGGCCTTCTCAGAACTGAAGGGCGTGATTTGAAGTACACTGCAGGCTTTTTTGCACACCTTTACAGCAACAGCCAAGATGCCTGGCTTCAGTAGCTGATGGATCACAGCAAAAATAATTTTGCTTCTTAGCATAGGAAATTATTCCCCACCAGAGAGAAAGTCTTCTGATTCTTTATTGCTAATTCAGCTTCTAAAGGCCATGATAGGTAAGAGATGTGCAAAAGCTGGTCAGAAAAGAAATCTAGGTTTACTTGAGAAGAGAAAGCCACTGAAATAGCTTCCTTCTCAACCAGAACTTGGTTTGAATAAAGAGGGAGTTGGTTGCAGGAGCAAAATAAAAGTATATTTCATGCACATGGCAAGTTGCGTGTGGCAAGTTTTTTTTTTTAAATTCCATTTATATCCCGCCCTTCTCCGAAGACTCAGGGCGGCTTACAAGCTTAGCAGTAGCCTTCATTCTATGTATATGCCTGCTTATTAGGGCTTTCACACACACACCCCCAAGCGGCATTATTACAAAGTCATCTTAATTGCCCCCAACAATCTGGGTCCTCATTTTACCTACCTCGGAAGGATGGAAGGCTGAGTCAACCTTGAGCCTGGTGGGATGCGAACCTGCACTAATTGCAGGCAGCTGGTGTTACTTAAGGAGGCATTAGCCCACTGCGCTACCAAGTTGTCCCATTCCGTTCCTAATAGTGATACATTTGTAAGTGCAGAAGTTAATTACTACTGCTCCAGTAGCTAAATTTTTATAGAACAAAAGATAGTCACCTAACTTCTGGAGAATAAATATTCATGCCTTTTCTATGCATTCTGACACTCAGTTGAGGAATCCACCCAGGGCATTCCATATTTTTTTAAAAAAACTGAAACAGAATATTATTATATAACAATTAAAATATTATATAACACCATTTAGAAGGTTGGTCTAGTGGTTTGGTCTAGTGGTTAAGGCACCAGGCTAGAAACCAGGCACAACTTTATGCATGAAAGCCAGTTGGATAATTTTCAGCCAGTCTCTCTCTCTCAACCCACAATATTAAGCTCAGGCACAAGCCGGTCGGTCAATTCCTGTCACAATCAATTAATCAACACTTGGTTGATTTTTTTTTAAAAAAAAGTGGATCCAGCACTTGTGGGAAAATGCTAGGACAAAAAAAATAGAAGTTGCAAACTTACATGTGAGACATAATAGCCTCTAGAGAATGTGAGAACTGAAGAAGCTTCTTGGATGTGAAGCGAAACATCTTCAAGAAAAAAACAAAGTCCAGTTGTCTTTTGAAAAAGCACCTTTGGGACAACCATGACTGAGAGTCTCCGTAGACTTCTAGAGAAATGGCACATAGTCTTAGGGCCACATTCTGTATTATCTGGCAAATGTCTAGAACAAAACCTCTTGCAATGATACTTTACAAACTACTTCTGAATTCATCAGTTCCATTTTATCCTCAGACATCTGCTTGGGGAAGCCTAGAACTTTCTTTAGTTATTCCAATTTGGAAGGGATGTTTTCAGTGGTGGGATTCAAATATGTGAACAACCGGCTCTCTGTGTGGATGCCGCTTCCAGAAATCCATTCTGAGCCTGGGCAACAAACAATTAGCTACTGGTTCTGCTGAACTGGTGTGAACTGGCTGAATCCCACCACTGGATGTTTTCCTTCTTTTCCTGAAACAAAACTTTGCAGGTGAAGTATCTTGGGGAAAACATAGTCGGTAGCAATGTATTGCTCAGCATCAACTGGCCTAGTAAATCGTCTGTCAAAACATCCAATGCTGACATTGCACCTCCAAGATTTCTCAGGCTTTGGCTATGAGAGATAGTACACTGGATCTTTTTTGCTCTTCGTTGGAATACTGAATGTTTTACCTAAGCAAAAATAATTCAGAGGGAAAATTGGCTTCAGGATACACAAAGAAATGGGAGCTACAGAATTCTCTGGCTCTGACTTTTCTATTTTATAATTTTATAACACTGTAAAATGTTCTCCTAAAAGCTGCCACTTACAGGTCATCCAGGTTACAGCTGATTGGACATTTGAAAGTACAAACAAGTGAAGATTGCTTTAAAAGGCTACATAAGTAAATTTTTAAAAAGGTAAATTTGTGATAGTGGTGAATCTCCAAAGCTGTGAATCTCCAAAGCTGCCCTGCCATATGTTCCAGAGAGAAATTGGCTTTTGATTGTTCCAAATCACCATTTCATGAGCCATTCATTTGAATATTTTTTTTTGTAAGTTTAGGACAGGGGTCTTCAAACCTGGCCCTTTTATGACTTATGGACTTCAACTCCCAGAATTCCTTAGCCAGCGTGGAGGCGCTTTTTGATTTATTTTGTTTTTTATTTTTTGAAAATATTGAATAGAACAGTATTAAAACATTGTGAATCACTAGATAACTATGTGGTCTGCTAAGGTGTGCCTATATACCCCAAGGTAAATTTAGAACAACTTGCTCTGACCTGAATGTGTTCAGGAGCACAATTATTTTATTTTCTCCGCAGCATTGAAACTTGATATATTTCCAAGCATGAATTCAAAGTGTAACATTTATTCTAATTCTCTTAAGGAACAACATTTCTGACTTTCAAGTTGGCAGATAACTTTTTGTCTTAACTTGTATTTGTGTTTTATCATCTATGCAACACTAAATTGCACAATTCTGAGAAAAGGTTAAGTTTATTGTCATGCAGAACAATCAATCAAGCTATTGTTTGCCATAAAATCATTACATTGCACATGATACAGACTAGTTTCTTATATACAATACTGTGACATTTTTCTGAAACCACAACTTAAAAGCAAAATGAAAAATGAAAACAGAACACACAAATACCAAAGACCACAATCCATTGCATGCTGATTTGAGATAACCATTTGTTGGACATAATACACCAGACATTTAAGCAGGAAATGTGAGATTGATTATGATAATATGGACTTAGCATTTGGATCTCTTTATGAAGAACAGCTCTATTCTCTGTACAAGCCTAGACTCCTTTTAGGCATCTTGGACCTCCTCCTCATCATGGCATATGATTTATAACAACTCAGATTCCCTTCTTCTTCTCCTTCTCCTTCTCTTTCTCCTTCTGCTGCTTCTGCTTCTTTGGCTTCCTCTTCCTCTCCCTTGTTCTCTTCCTCTTCCCATAACGTTCCATTATATCTGCTGAACAGATATTCTTTTAATATTCATCTAATTTGAAATAAGATAAACCTTGGTGGCATTATCTCCACTGCTTGGAGATAGGACCTTATCCTAAAAACATGTATATTAAATGAGTTATAGCTTTTTTACTGTTTTATCCAACTGGTAGGATACCGTACATGATATCATTATTAGAAGCCCTTTCTTTCTTCCTTAAGTTCATATTCAGCCTTATTGGCTCTTTTCTGGCATTCCAGATGAGTCCCTACTCCATCAACATCAAGTGATCAGAAGGAGGGTTATAGTTTATACACAACCTTTGCATAGAAAACGTTTTCACTTCAATTGCAAACATCACCGGGATGCACTGGGGAAGCCTTCATATAAACTCTGGAAAGTAACTTTCAGTCAATCTGCCAAACATTGAATGAAGTGGGCCAATAGTTAACCTTGAAGCAAACCAGCTTGATTTGTTTCTTATGTTTATGATGGAAAATATTATTCCAATTATGATTTGTCAGAGAAAAAGATTAAAGCCCTACCTGAATCTTAAATATCAAAATGTACTATGAATGAACAGTGCTTAATGTAATCATGCATGGACCGTGACCAGTGAATGAGCATTAATTCCCTTTACCTAAGATTTACACAAAATTGATTATGGATAGTAAATACTATTCAGAAAGACTACTTTGTGCTCCATATGTACAGAGAGGAAACTAAACATGGTTCTCAGCCCAATTTATATAACTTGTAATCATAATGTCAATTTAATTTATATTTTCTTTTAAGAGAAATCAGTGTGATCTAATTTGTAGAACACTGGCCACTTCTATAAACCAAGATTAAGAATGAATGAAAAAAAATATTTTTAAAATCGGTATTTCATCTGTAATTTCATTTTAGAGGTCTAACTTACAAAGTAATCATTCTACTGCTTTCTATATAATCACTTCCCAATTTATTTTCTGTTTCTATTATAAACCTGCCACCTTTTTGGAAATTTAGATATTACAAAAAGCAGGATCTTCAAGATGTCATCTACTTGGGAAAGCTGAGGGTGCTGTGAAAACCTGCCACTTCAAGGCCCTTAACATCATTGTGCAGAACAAATCAAAGAGTTTTTTACCACAGCAAAAAGGTCATAAAAATGGGCACAATTCACTTAACAACTTCATTGCTTAGGGATGGAAATAGTTCCAACTGTGGCCATAAACTGAGGACTACCTGTAATGTGAAATGACTACCTATTAGGGAGTAAAAGAATTCAGATTAAGGTAAAAGAACACAACTGAAGATGTGATGTAGTACTAAATGAAGCTTGTATTAGATTACAGTGTTACCTTGACACTCAACTGGTTTTAAACTCATCGAATTTGGTTCTCAATGCATTTTGACCCGGTACTCATTGTTTGTTTGGGCAATCTATAATTTGTCAGTGTCAGCTGCTTTGTGACTCACTACATTATTCCTTATGGGGAAAAAATGTTTGGTGCACATCATTTTTGGTACACATCACACTTCCTAAAGCCAATTAACAATGAGTACCAAGGTACCAGTGTAGTAGGGCTTTTACAAAAGGACCAATATCCTTTGTGAAACCTCCTTGAAATTGCATGTTCCTATTCTACAAACACCGGGTGGATGTGGGATCCTGTCTTTGAATTATTCTGTTCATTTACTTCTCCTTTTAAAAATTATCTCACATTCTTAATATTCTTCAAGGATTATCAAAAGAACACAAATACATCAAGTGGTATTTTTTAAAGTCTGCTGGAAGGGAACAAAAGTTGTTGCTAGAGAACCAAAAGTACAAAAACATGGACATGGACAATGTCACTTGAAAGCAATGACAGCTCTAAACAAGTGGCTCTGGGAGCTGTCCACTCACTGTGTCTGACTGTCTGCTTAATCTCTAGGCGAGGCAAATTTGTCTGCATGTGGATAACAATGAAAATTGCACGGCCAAACAACATCTAAATTAAGAACAGTCATTGGGGTTCTGGAGAAATTAGATATATTGCTTCTCAAGCATCCCTGACAAAAATTCAAGAAAAAAAAGATGCACATTACTCAAAATCCAGCTTATTCAAGCAACCTGACATAAAATGTTTTTTGCCAACTGAACCACCCAGAAAGTTGAGAAAACTAATAAGAACATCAAAAGTTAAAAAGAGCCTTGGTGGAGCAGTGGGCTAATGCCTCCTTAAGTAACACCAGCTGCCTGCAATTAGTGCAGGTTCGAGTCCCACCAGGCTCAAGGTTGACTCAGCCTTCCATCCTTCCAAGGTAGGTAAAATGAGGACCCAGATTGTTGTGGGCAATAAGCTGACTTTGTAATAATGCCGCCTGGGGGGGGGGCAAAAGCCCTAATAAGCAGGCATATACATAGAATGAAGGCTATTGCTAAGCACGTTGATTTGTGCTTTAGATTGTAAGCCGCCCTGAGTCTTTGGAGAAGGGCAGGATATAAATGGGATTTTTTAAAAAAGTATGAATTAGGCTTAGCAATTCTGGAAGATGAATGGTCAGGAAGGCAACACAAATCAGAAGCCAACAGTACTGAGCATCAAATATTCCTTGGTACTGCATGTGAAAATTCAGATGTTGATGCCTTCATAAAGTTTAATTAATTGCAGTGAAATATAAATGAAACAAATAAATTACAGAAGTGCTTATTTTAAAATTATCCCTCCTGTTTTGCCTTCATTTTCATTAAGGTGTGTTACCAGTAATGCAAAAAATTACACCATTAAAATCTTCTGGAGAAGCAAGTTTAATCATACCTTATGGTTTTATATGCACTTGATTGATTAAAAAACTGTTATCAGAAAAATAAACTGTAAGCACCCAAGATGAATATTTGTATTTCTTTTGGAATGAAAATTTTCCCCTAATATTCTGTAGTGTTTATAGTCTCTGAAAGAAATGAATGCCTTAATTAAAACTGTGTGCTCTCTTAATTGTAGAAAAACATGGAACTGAGAATAAATAATTTCTTGAAACTTTCTTAATTGCAGATGAGGGAAAAATGGAAAAAAGAGTTTTTCACTTGGGAGAGGAGCAATTCTCCAAATGTTGCCATTCACAGTGGCAAAGCACAGTTTCTCTTCTTTTCCCCAAGTTCGTTATTGCTTGTTTCTATGTCATTCTGTACTAGCTTATTAGGAAGACGTTTGACCACCAGAAAGAACAATGGTGAGCCTTGAAGAATATTTGGCGAACTCTTGGGGAAGTTGCTTTTTTTCTCCCTAAGGACACAAGAAAAAGATCTCTAACAGTCTCTCAGACAAACACCTTGTGAAATTAACAGTCTCAGTTCTAAGATGCAACTCTAATGGAAAAAGATATGGCAAAGGATTCATCTGCATGACCTACTTATGAGCCACTGACCATCTCTTGAGGACAGGAATGCATAATGTTGTCCTAACCTGAACCTAGTCCCCACAACCTCCACCAATTTGTTCTGCTCCATATCAAAAGTAGTGTTATCTGAAGCTTCCAGAGGAGTTATGGCAAATGGAAGATGGCTATGTGAAAGCAGAGACACTGACTGTGGCAAAGACCAAGGAACCAGTGTGAGTAAACCAGGTAGGAAACACAACTACGGTAGATGAACCAAATCTACTTTATTGTAAGGCTACATTGACAGAATCTTGTGACTTTGAAAGTACAAAAGTTCCCTTTGCCAATTTTAATTGCTTGATCCACTAGGACAAAGTTTCTGTCCCTCACCGTTCAGTCACTGGGTTTCCTGCCTCTTATCTTAATTGTTTCCTTCCATCCTTTCCCCAGGCCATTCCTACATTACATGAGGATACTGGTTCCTTACAACCTCCCTGAATAAAGAGAAGGCAGGAGATCAGCCACATGTGCTCTGGATGTTTGTTCCCTGTAAGGAGACATCCAGATAGTAGTTTTCCACATGTTAGAGCATTGAGAGATGACAGAATTAGCCATTTTGCTTGCAAACATGGCAGAGCCTTTTAAAGGACACCAAATTCACAAGCCTTAACTCTTCTAAGCTATTAGAAACCTTTGGAATGACACTTTTGAAAACATTGGGTGGGTCTGCCTTCAATCCTGAGTGAAAGATTTTTCTAACCATAAATTTAATAATTTAAAGAATCTGAAATAAACTGCAAAAACCTAAATATGATATTGATCATAAAACTTTATGATTGGACAAAGGGTCCAGATAAAAAATGTAATATTGAAACTTTTACAATAGAATTTTGGAATTAATTATAAAGAACAAATAAATTTTGTGGGAAATAGATCCTGTATTGCTTTATACAAAGCATAATATAGATAAATAATTTCATGATTCCAAAAATTGGACACTAGAGGGGACTAAAGATTTCAGATAGATTTCACCTTTTATATTTAATTTCATTATAGGGAATCTCCACTCCTATTAGTTATTGTGCACTATGGCAGAAATGTTCCATTTACTGATCACTGCCCTGCACAGTCATTTTTTAAAAACATGGGAAAACAGAGAAAACCCAGGTTTAGTTTAATTTCTTTTCACTGATGGAGGTTTTTTAACCTGGTGAAACTGACTAAAGTTCTAATAGCCGAAACACAGAAAAATGCTAAAACTGGGCCTGTTCCGTTTTTTTAAAAGTATGTCAGTAGGGAAAATGGAAGCTTGAAAATCCACCAGTCAGAGTTGTGATAAAAGGAGAGCATCAGGCCATCACTTTGCCAAACTGGAGGAATAAGCTGAAATCTAGAAAGGGGTTTCGTAACTCATCTCATTTCTAATTAGTTAATGCAGAGAAGTAACTTAAGGATGCAGGGTGGAAAAGCTTAAACCCTCACATATTTTGTTGAATATAAGATAAGAAGTCAGGCTCTGATAATATGGACATATTTCATGAAAAAATATTTCAAGTATGAACTGCAGATTCCACCATTTTTTGTAAATACCAGGGCTATTTGCCAGGCGTCTAAAGCCTCATTGCAGATGGTTAGGGGGAGTCTGCCTATCAAGCAATTATTTGTGTTCTAGGTTTTTGTTTAGTGAGCTGTTCAAATCATCTTTTGTTACCTTCAGGGTAAAGCCAATGCAAAGGAATTGCCATCACGGATGCTGAACCTGAGTATTCTTCATGGGACATTCTGTTCCATTGACTTCAAGTTGTTTTGACACTTCAGTAAGATCATCCCTCAAAATAAGTGAAATGATGGATGCCAAAAATGCTAAAGTAATTTGTGCTTGCAGAGGTCTGAGGGCTGGGAATAGAGATAAATATTCATTAAACAGTTATCATTTTCAAGTGATAGCTTTACCATCTTAACCCACAACTGAGCAATGGACTGTGCTCACTTTCTTAACTTTGCAACTATAAACATTTGTTCAGAGTTTCCAGTGAATTTCATTTACATATCCATGTAATGCAAAGTTCATGATTCTGATGGTTTACAGAGTTCCATCTGACATTCCTTTCATGTTTTGAGGCAAAGAGCTGATTGCCAACATTTAGTTGTGGTAATTTTTGTTCCATTTGGTATTTACCAGAAAATTTAATGGATATGTTTTCTGCCAAAGGAGAATCATGGGCTGTTATAATGGTTAATCATTAGGTATTTGGCTCCAACCTACTTTAGAATTTTCTCTTTAATTAATGTTGGCAATTCAAGTAGCTGATTTGAATATGTGCTCCATTTTTTTAAACTCTGACTCACTGTCAACAAAATACCATTCAAGTTCAAACTGGACAGAAAGCTGACAACAACAAAAAAAGCCAACTTCAGATTTGGCCTTACATATGTGGTAGAAGATAAGTAAATATAAATCATTATCCTCTCTGATAACTATCTCAGGTGACCGAGCAACTATTTGGCAGTGAACTGAGGCAATTGTAAAATCAATTTGTGGTTTTGCATGCTTAGAGCATTCCCTAATACAGGGGTGTCAAACTCAATTTCATTGAGGGCCGCATCAGCATTGCGGTTGCCCTCAGGGGGCTGGGTGGGTATGGCCAGGGTGGGCGTGGCCTAATAGGTGGGTGTGGCTAAAGTGCATATGGCCTACTGGTGGGCGTGGCCAGCTCTACATCATTCGCATCAAGGGTGCCTATGGGGGCCTGGGCAGGAGTGGGACAGATCTGAGGGTCTCTGGCAGGAGGAGGGTCTCTGGGCCAGGACCAAGGCAGTGGGGGCCGTTCCCTCACTGCTTCCAGGATGGCTTCGCGGGCCACGTGAAACCGCTTCGCGGGCCGGATCTGGCCCCCGGGCCTTGTGTTTGACATGTCTTCCCTAATACAATTGAAATATACAAGGTTAAACATTTAAAAGGGGATACAAGACCAATATCACCTGACAAAACCAGTGAGTTTTTAATTGATATGGGGTATGTGAGCTGACTTTATAGGGATGAGAAAAGAGCTCAAGAAGACTGCAGGTTGTTCCATCTTGGAAAATTAGGGTGGCTTGTGAAAATCCTATGAAGAAGAAGAGAAGAATAAAGAATAAAGGAAGTGAGTTACTTAAACCCCGGGTCCAGAAATCAATACATACTATAAGATTACACATGCTCATGCAACTCTGAAACGGGAATGCTTCAGAAGGATTAGAAAAGGACCTTCTGTCATCTTTCCCATTTTTCAGAAGATATGTTCTGATACACTAGATCAGAGGTAGGCAACCTTGGCTCTTTTATGACTTGTGGTTGGCTCAGGAATTCTGGGAGTTGAAGTCCACAAGTCATAAAGGAGTCAAGGTTGCCTACCCCTGCTCTAGACGATAGGAAACAGTGCTATTTATGCCTATGTATCACTTTGGAGGATGTGCCCGTCCATCTTGTGACAACAAGAAGCCCAGACTGTCTTTCTGGAAATCTTCTACATCCTTTAATGCAAGTCCCAAGTCCATTTTTGTAGCCAGTTATGTGGCATAATCAAACTGCACAAATTACAAAGGTAATAGCTTAGTTTTTTCAAATTTATATTCATTTGAAAGCCTTAGTTCAATTTAGATATAACTAGGGATAATTATACAACCATTTGTTTAGTGACCAGATAGTTACAACAGAGTCACTTGTTTGTGAAATGGGCAGTCATAAAATTTGACAAATAAAAATGCAACTGAAGGATTGGCATCAGGGTTTTGCATCTGCTGTCTTACATGAGCCGTCTTTGATCAATAAAGTTATTCAACTGAAGCTTGATTAAGGATTTAATATGATCTGATGATTTTTTTTCTCCAGTAATTATGACAAAATATCTTATTATATAATTCTCCTTTAAGAAAAGTCTGCATTCTGTTTTATATGAACATGCATATTAAATAGTTGTCAGATCGTTGTTTTGTCCAGCAATTGTAAAAAAATCCTTCACTCAAGGAGATTCTTTGTTTTCCTTTTCATATAATATCTTCCCTGACTCATGTGCTTGAATATTCTCCAGTTGATCTGTTCTGCAAACACTTTCCTGAAAGACCACCCACTCTCTGTGGCCTGCTTTAGGCCTCTACAATCAAGTGGTTTTATGTTCATATTTACCCTACCTCCCAAAGCATCAAATATATTATTAAAAGCAATAAAAAAATAACAATTAGTTCAACAATCTGTAAGGAATGGATTTGTTCAATAAGAATACGCTTATTAAGTCAATATCTGATCTTTCTTCCTACATTATCAGATTTATTTATTTATTTGTTTATTTATTTATTTAGCAGGTGGCAGGATGGTTTATTTGTATCTTTTTCTTCCTTGAGCTTTCTATGCAGCACTAGCACTTGAAACAACGTCTGCAAACTTTTATTCAGTAAATAATCTTCCTCTACTGCCTTGCCTTTAGTTTTTATTCCTAGTTACAAAACGTGCATCCGCTTCCCATAATTGTGTGGTTTTGAATGGCAATATTACTTTCCATTCTGAACTTACCTTACCCAGGAAACAGTCGTTATCTCTTTCTCTCTTATTGTTGTGTTGTATTTACCATACAGCACAACAGTAAGAGAGAAAAAGATAATAACTGTTTCCATAATAATAATAATAATAATAATAATAATAATAATAATAATAATAATAATAATAATAATAAGTTGGAAGGGACCTTGGAGGTCATCTAGTCCAACTCCCTGCTAAGGCAGGAAACCCTATACCATTTCAGACAAATGGCTGGCCAGTCTCTTCTTAAAAACTTCCAGTGTTGGAGCATTCACCACTTCTGAAGGCAGGTTGTTCCACTGGTTAATTGTTCTAACTGTCAGGAAGTTTCTCCTTAGTTCTAGGTTGCTTCTCTCCTTGACTAGTTTCCATCCGTTGCTTCTTGTCCTGCTTTCAGGTGCTTTGGAGAATAGCTTGGCTCCCTCTTCTTTGTGGCAGCCCCTGAGATATTGGAACACTGCTATCATGTCACCCCTCACCCTTCTCTTCATTAAACTACACATACCCAAGGTAAGTCTAGAAATGGAAAGTAATATTGCCATTCTAATAAAATAACAGAATTGGGAAGGGACCTTGGAGGTCCAACCCCTCTACTCAAGCAGGGAACCCTATACCATTGTCCCATTTTTGCCACTATTAATTGCCTCCTACACGCTACTCACCCTTTTCCGCCTCCATCCCTGGCCTGCATCTTAGAAATAGGCGTGCTGCTCTATGGGGGCAGCATAAAACATCTATTCCCGTGATGGGAATTTCCTAACGATTTAAAATGAGGATAATGCATAGGCTTGTTTCCTCCCATTTGAAAATACATTATATTTTGAGAAAGAAATGTCTAGTTTCCTCTTTTATTCTGACTCAGTCGAGTGGAATGGTTTAGGCTATTTCTCCTGTGCTTAATCGGGGATGGCAACAAGTTGTTCAGGCCAAGTTACCAGGAAACATTCCATTCATTCCATGTGGCCAGAGTTTGGAATGAATAATTGTTGGATTGAACTGGCACTGTTTCTTATCTGCCACTGCCAAGGAATAGGCACTTAAAAGTAAGAAGCCATAAAAGAGATGTGTGTGGTGGATATGCAAGAATAACTAAGCCCATAATCCCACTAGGGGATCACTAGGCAATTTGGTCACCATAAAAGCATAACTTTGATTCCAGCCACTGTTGCATTATATATCCAATGATTCAGAAAAAAACTTAGGAGACATCCAAATGAGGCAAACCCTTTTTGGAGGAAACCATATTAATACCTGAATATTTCCCAAACTTTGTTACTTTGTACTAATAAATCTTTGCCTGATACGAACTGTGCTTTTTAAAGAATGGATGCATTTGTCCTTAAACTTTCCAACTAAGAAAAAAAAAATATGTGGAAGAAAAGAAGCAGACTTTTGATTTTTCAGCTTATTGTGAACCTTTTGTCTGCAAATTTCATTAAGTCTAAACCAAATTAAAATGTTTTCATTCATCTTAATTTATTTGCAAAGGAATACTAATAGCATTCATTTTATAAAAACTAACCAGCAGTTCTTCTATCTTATTTATTATTTTAGTCCTTGGGATTTTCAGATTAAGTATCAACTTGTTTGTTAACTGACTTCCCCACTGAGGTTTTTTTTTTAAGAAAAAGAGTTAAACCTTTAACTTTAACAAGTATTAAATATGATTAAATTAAATCTTAAATATGATTGAATTCAGTTGGACTTATCTATGGTTACAATTACCTAATTGGTAGTCCCAAAGATCTGCTTTAAATTTGTTAAACATTTTGGGGTTATTGTTTTTTAAAATGCAGATATAAAAGAAAATAAGCTTGAAAAACTCTTCACAATTAATTGTAGGCTCAAAAGTCAAAAGTCTGCTTCTGTTCTTCCGAATAATTTTCTCTTAGTTGAAAATTTTATTTTATTTTTTTAAAGGGATAATCATAAGTGTTTAATTTGTTAAGAGTTAATCCACATTGCTAATGCTTGCAAGGAGAGGCATTTTCTCAACCTTTGAGATATATTGAACTTCAGCATGCATAAAGCTGTGTAGGAGAGCTAGTGGCTGGGGATTATAAGGATGAAATTCTAAAACATCTGGAGAATAACAGATTGCATATCTCTTCAATGGCTGAAATTGAAATATATATACATCCAGGAAATTTTAAGTCTGGGAAATGAAGTTATTTGAAGATTCCTTTGAAGTTCTGTAACTGTGGTCTAGTACAGTATCCTAATTCTTTAGTAAGGTTACTAGCATTTGCAAAAGTTGTTAAAAACAACAATAAATCAAACTACAGTCTCAAATATCTAGAATATCAGAGATTTTTATCCTTGTATATCCATGGAAAAATGCTAAAATATTTACCCAATATACCATTACCAGTTGTTTATAATAATAGATGTTCAGATGGCTCTCACACATACTCTATGGTTTATATACCAAAGAAAGTTTGTTGATATCATCTCTTATATTATTGAACCAGTTTAATTACTCATTTCTGGACAGAAATGGCAAACACTTTCCTCAGAAATAAACCCTGGATTACCATAGGAATTTATTACTTGTAATTATAAACTTATTATAGCATCCATTTATTCTGTATAGTTAATTATCTTACGCTGTCCAATTTTTCTAGAACTAACTTATCCTTGCATTTGAATACTTAACAAAAAGTGGTAAAGGAACAGATTTTAAAATGGGGGGGAGGAGTGGAAGAGAGAATATAGTGGAAGACAGAGAATGTAGAAGAGATGTGAAAAGATAAATGACATGCAGAATTAAACAGCAGCAAGATAGGTTGCAGACAGGTGTGCGATTACATGTAATTTTTTACTAAATGTTGCCTTTTCCAATAGCTTTCAGCATCTACTCTTCCTGCATTAGAGTGTGAGCAAATCCAGCCTAAGAAATAACAACTATATTACAACTAAGAGTTCTAAAAAACTTAGTTTGGAATTTTGGCCATAACCAAATTATGACCATCAGGCTTAAACAGAAAACCATATTAAAACTGTCAGAGGGATAAAAAAAAATCTAATAGGTTTTTCTGCTTCTGCTTTTTAAGACTCATTGCTACTGCATAGTCCAAGAAATCTGTCAGCAACCTGGCTGAGTTAATAGTTATTATGGCAGGCTGACCTAATCTTGACGTTTTTTCTCTGTTAGTCAAGGAAATGATAGAATTAGATGAGAATGGAAACTACAAGTTATTTATTAAGAAATATTGGAATTTTTTTCTTAAAAAAAGAAAGAAGAAAATTAGAACGGCATAACAGGAAAAAAGTAAGGAAATGTGTATTTTATATCAGAAGTTTCATTAAATCATCTAAATTAGCTATAATGTCTGGGATTGTTAAATTTATGACCAGAAAATCTTCTGGAATATAGTGATTGATAATAATCTGACTTAAATAGAAATATTTCAGAATACCTTCTTGTATGTTTCTCTATTTTCTCAGAAAATAAATTCATGAAGATATTAAAACATAAATATATTTTTTTCTTTTTTTAGAAATGAATTCGGATTTATGGGGAAATGATACTGAAGCTGGTCCAGACTCAAAACAGACAGACTGGCCCAACACTCTACCTGAATGTCAACCATACTGACATCTATGCAGCCCAAAGGACAATTTAGTTATAAGTATACATATTATCCAATTTATTCCAAATTGTCAAGCCTTTTTAAGGCAATTAACACCAATTTTTGATTTAATAACAAAAATAAATTAATAAAAAGTAAATTAATTTCACACAACGTTCCTCAAGGCAGGAAAATACTAGAAGGAGAAACATTGTCCCATCTAATCGTTTCCAACACAATTGTCTGGTCTCATTTTGTGGGAATAAAAGCTCTTTGTTTCTTTCTGTAATACATGTGAAATGATCATCAGTGGCTCTCATCCATCAGTTTTGGGTAATAAATTATATTGGTGATGATGATGACTATAAAGTATTGAAAGGTGAAATCACAGAAAATAAGGAATGTCAACATAATAAATCCTTTATTTCAGTGAATCCTGCAATAGCCTAAGCTGTCTTAAGTCCTTCAGAGCAGATGGTCACCAGTTTCCTTCAATCTAATGACAGCCCTTGCTCAGAAATGGCTGAAGAACCTGGCAATCATCTTCCCTCTAAAGCTAGTTGCTGCCTTGGATAATAATTCATCCTAACTTGCCAGGCTGTCTTGATCTCCACTGGTTAATGGTTGCTAGTTGTTTGTTGTTTCAAGAATCTTGTGACTGATCCAAGAATGGCCCATTAAGCCAATGAACAAACTTAACTTCTCCCAGGGGGACACCGTTTTCCCATTCCTTACCCATAGCACAAAGCTTCCTTTCTCTTTGTTTAATTTCTTTTAAAAAATATCTCTAAATTATTACTTTTTTCTCTATGAAGTGGAGCTACATTAATGTCAAAAGAGATAATGTGTGAAGCGAAGGCATCCATGGTTGTTTTTCATTATGTTTTTATTCTGTTTCTAATTGTTTATCTGCCCAGAGTCATGCATATGAGATGAGAGAACCTGTAAATTAAATAAATAAACATGAAAAATATGATTCTCCCTTATGTATTTCAATGCTTTGTCACACTGGAGTAATTTCTCTTTTACTTTTTGTACAAATTATAGCCCAACTTAGTATGTTCTTCTGAAGAAGAAAGGCCTGTGCTGCATTTATCCGACACATTTTTTGTCTGAACAAATCATCTTTCTTCTATCCAGACTGAATATCAGTTAGATTCCATGTGGTCTAGACAATTCTGAAAATTTGGCAACATCCTGAAGTGGTTAGAAAGGTCAATCTCCCTTTGATCAAAAGCAGGACTGGACATGATTAGTACTTGGATGAGGCACCTCCATAAATCCCAGAACTTTAGGTGAGGTTGAGTATTCGGTAAACATCTCAGAAGAAAACAGTGGCAAACCACTTCTGTGTTGTTTGTATGGCTGCCAAATAAAATCAACTGATGTGTCTATGAAGTCATTTGGATTTGAGCTCAGCTCAAAGGAGAGTTTTATCGTTTTTGAGGTTCTTACTTTCCAAATATAGCAGCAATTGATAGAAAGGCTTGGACCAGGATCTATCCTTTCCCTGTTAAAAAAATATGTCACTGTTCTGAACTTTAGACTTTCTAGTAGTAATAGGTTGGTAGAAGAAAAATTAGACAATGTTTGCTTTTAATATCGCCTTCTTAAAATAAACATATATATATTTTAAAAAATAGACTGAATTTCACTAAATTTTCCAGACCGTCTTCTTCACTCAGTTTACTAAGTTTAGATTCATTGCAAATTAAAAGCTCTATTATTATTTTTTTACTTTCTTATTATTTACAGAAGAATGCATCTGATTTTCACATTACACAAATATATATTAAAAAGAAATTTCTCAAGTGCATGCACATCTATACACAATTTGTGTTTACAATAATGTAGTCAATTGAAAAGGTATTTGTTCTTTGCTCACTCACTGGTTCTTTGCTTCAAGAATGAGCAACAAGACGCACGGACAGAAGAACAAAAGGATTGTTCATATATCTTAATTTCTAAAGGTAGTAGATCTTTGGGTTTGTGATCATCCAAATGTGGCCTATGGCTCATTCAGTAGCCTTCAAGAAAAGAAAGCTTGTATATATTTTTCAAAGACAAGGCATTTGTTTGTTACAAACCATATCTGATTAACTGTATCAGTTAATAAAAATAATTCTCTGATATAGTAATGTTCTTTTTGGCATATCTTTGCCTAATCCTTGGCCAGCAGGATTAGGAGGGATATGTTTCCTGCCTATTTTACTTAGCCCACTGTATCGATGCAGTGGCTCAGTGAGTTAGGATGCTGAGCTTGTTGATCAGAACGTTGGCAGTTTGGCGGGTCAAATCCCGAGTGTCGCATAACAGAGTGAGCACCTGTTACTCGTCCCAGCTTCTGCCAACCTAGCAGTTCGAAAGCACGTAAAAATGCAAGTAGAAAAATAGGGACCACTACAGTGGGAAGGTAACAGCGTTCCGTGCGCCTTTGGCATCTAGTCATGCTGGCCACATGACGACGGAGATGTCCTCGGACAAGCGCTGGCTCTTCGGCTTTGAAATGGAGATGAGCACTGGCCCCTAGAGTTGCAAACGACTAGCACGCATGTGCGGGGGAACCTTTACCTTTACCTTTTATCAACCATTAGGTGAAATTTCTGAATTCCATTAAGCAGCAATCCAATGTACTTTTCTGCCATGGGTAAATGAACTTGCTACACACAGAATTCCCCAGCCAGCCATAGTTGTTGAAGCCCACACATCTTAAAGTTGCCAAGGCTGAGAAACACTGTCCTACTGGAACAGTCCAAGTATATGGCTATCTTCCTCAACATTCAGTTAAATTTTTCCTTCTTCATCCTAGGATGCCCAAGCACTAATAAATAGGAATAAAATACACCAAAGCTTTCAGAGAACATTTTGTTCTTCCCGCCAGTAGCCATATTCCCTTCAGTGAGTCAGAAATTTAAGACCATCAGTCACAACAATTATAAAATAAATTCACAATTAAATAAACTGCAGCATTATATTTTATTAGCAGTTTCCAAAATAGTTGGCGAAGTGGTGTGAACTGGCTGAATCTCACCACCGTTTCTGGGTCTCTCCACTGCTAGTCATATCTTCCCTGTTAAGGGTGTAGAGCCTTCTCTATATGAATAGGAACCTAGAGCAATCAGCATTCTTGACTGTTAGAAAGTTTTATGTGTACATAATTATTTCTCACAATAGTCCATATCAGGGAGTCAGTTTATTAGTTTTACATGAAGCTACTCAACCTGTTAACTTCAAATGAAGTTAGACTGCATTAAAACAATTACAATGTAGAATTAGGCATACTAAAGACCTTTAATAAACAGACCTAGAGACCTAAAAACCATCTACTGAAAGAATATTAAAAACTGATAATTCAGTATGGGCAGACAGCACTGAAAGCTGGAGACCCACAGTCATAATTTTAAGCAATCACACCTTTAACAATGTAGCCCCTATGAGGACTGGCAAGCAGGGATATAACGGTCAGATGGCATGGCCAACGGCAGTCCCTAAAAAATTTGGGGAAATCCAGCTTGTATATGGTTGTGTAAGACTTCAAAGGAAGAAGCATCAACATGGGGCACATGCCTTTTGCCCTATTCCAGGGAAGTGCATGACTCAAAAACTGTCTCCTGCCGTACCCAGTTCATCCAAATGACAAAAATGTTAAAAGAGGTTTTTCCTCTCCTTTTCTGTAGGGTATAATTTTGCCGCCTCCATATAAAATAATTAGGCTGAAAAGATATGAAGCAACATGTAATGCAGGCAATGAGGCACCTATTTTGGAACAGATAATTAAAAATTAAGGATTGTTTACAGGTGACGTGATGTTCAAAGAGGGCTGATTTGATGTCTGATAGAACCAGACTTACGTATGTAGAACAGAAGTCCTCATTCCAGGAGTCCTTTGCCTGTGAAATGATGATGATGATGAAGAGGAGGAGGAGGAGGAGGAGGAGGAGGAGGAGGAGGAGGAGGAGGAGGATGACGATGATGGAAGGGACCTTGGAGGTCTTCTAGTCCAACCCCCTGCTCAGGCAGGAAAACCTTATACCATTTCAGACAAATGGCTGGCCAGTCTCTTCTTAAAAACTTCCAGTGTTGGAGCATTCACAGCTTCTGGAGGCAAGTTGTTCCACTGATTAATTGTTCTGTCAGGAAATTTCTCCTTAGTTCTAGGTTGCTTCTTTCCTTGATTAGTTTCCATCCATTGCTTCTTGTCCTGCCTTCAGGAGCTTTGGAGAATAGTTTGACTCCCTCTTCTTTGTGGTAACCCCTGAGATATTGGAACACTGCTATCATGCCACTCCTCATCCTTCTCTTCATTAAAGTAGACATACCCAATTCCAGCAACCGTTCCTTACATGTTTTAACATCCAGTCCCCTAATCATCTTTGTGTTAAGGATCATATAAGTAGCTGCTAAAGGCAAGTCCAATCTTACCAAGCGAAACAAAGATCTGCATTTCATCTGCATGTATTTTATTGCTCTTTTTCATCTGAATAAAATAAATAAAAAAGTTCAATATACCATTCTTTTGATAAATTAAATTAATACCATGTCACCACACTAATCTGTGGATTTTTTAAAAACTTGCTTTGACATCATATGTTTTTATACAGCATGGGAGCCAATGCTTTGAGCTACAATAAGTTACCAGGAATTCTAGAAGCAATCCAGTTTAGAATAACATCTTCTAAATACTGTAAAAAGATATTGCAAAAGATTAGACTCAATTCATCAAAAAGAAAGTTACAGCAACCATCCTCAATTTAGTATATGCCAGACATTAACTTCCTATCTGGGAATTATGAAAGCTGACGTTCAGCACAGCTGGAGGTCACCAATTTCGGGAAGATTGAGTGAGACTGATTTGCAAAATCCTTCCAATTATTACTCCCTTCCTGTTGGCTATCTATAACCACTGTGGTATATGAATGAGCAATATTAAAAATCAGATTTAAGTATGGAAATAATCTCTGTACTTCTAGGTGACACATCTGATTTCATTACATTCTATTCTCATAAAAGGTAAAGGTAAGGTTCCCCCACACATGCGTGCTAGTCATTTCCAACTCTAGGGGCCGGTGTTCAACTCCGTTTCAAAGCCGAAGAGCCAGCGCTTGTCCGAGGACGTCTCTGTGGTCATGTGGCCGGCATGACTAGACGCCAAAGGCGCACGGAACACTGTTACCTTCCCACTGTAGTTGTCCCTATTTTTCTACTTGCATTTTTATGTGCTTTCGAACTGCTAGGTTGGCAGAAGCTGGGACGAGTAACAGGTGCTCACTCTGTTACGCGGCACTCGGGATTCGACCCGCCAAACTGCCAACCTTCTCATATTCAGTTATAAACTAACAACATGTAATTTATATCTTCATGGCCATTTCCCAGTAATAATAATAAAAGTATGTCATGCTTCTTCCCATATGTGATTTGTTGCAATATCTTGCCTGTTGTTATTGTTAAAGTAGATGGATTAAGAAAACATGTACTATAAAGCCCTTCACTGAAAGACAGAATGGGATATTTTTGAGAGATCAGCAGGCAAACAAGCTTGAAGGCCAGATGTATATGTCTTCCAGATGCTCCTGTTCCAGGAACCTCCCTATAATACTTTTCAGACATACTCACACCGCATATATCTACTTGCAGGAGATGCCTTGTTCAAATGCAGCATGCTAAGTGGGCCTTTTCTGAGGTTCATCTTCCTTCCAATGGGAAACATACAGTTGTGTGTGTGTGGAGTCATGATTGAAGTTTGACCTGCTCTGGAGATGCCAGATACAAATCCATATTCATCCATGTTTCACTTTGGGTAACTTATGGCCAATTATTGTCTCTCAACTCCATCTAGCTGACAAAGTTGATGCCATGAAGATAAAATGAGTAGAGATATGCGTATTTAATCTATTTCAACACTTATTGGAAAGAATAGAATAGAATAGAATAGAATAGAATAGAATAGAATAGAATAGAATAGAATAGAATAGAATAGAATAGAATAGAATAGAATAGAATAGAATAGAATAGAATAGAATAGAATAGCCATGCAATACAAACTCTGACCTTTCATTGACCAATGAACTCTGCTCTCTATGAAATGTGTTGATTCAAGTGACATATCTCTTACCATAGTTCCTCTTCTTAACAAGGCTCGCCTGACCTTCCTGAATGACTATTTGGATGCCAAGCATTCTATTTCTCAAGATTTCCTTCCAATATTACTATGTTTTTTGAAAAGGGTGAAAAAGAACAGCCTTAATTTACATACATACATACATACATACACACAGATATGTGTGTGTGTGTGTGTGTGTGTGTGTGTGTTAAGTATTTGTCAAGGCTTTTTTTAATACACCTTGCTAATTAACTCTTTCTTTCCTGTTTTTGCCTAACCCAAGGCTGGCTCCAGGCAGTGATTACGGCCTCTTTGAGTCAGGGTAGCTTTCCAGCCGCCTTGAAGGAGGCGGTGGTGAGACCCCTCCTCAAGAAGCCTGCCTTGGACCCAGCAATTTTAAACAACTATCGTCCGGTCTCCAACCTTCGCTTTTTAGCGAAGGTTGTTGAGAACGTGGTGGCGCAGCAGCTCCCTTTGTTCTTGGATGAAGCTGATTACCTAGACCCGTACCAATCGGGTTTCAGGCCCGGGTACAGCACGGAGACAGCATTGGTCATGCTGGTGAATGATCTCTGGTGGGCTCGGGACAGAGGTTGCTCCTCTGTCCCAGTCCTTTTAGACCTCTCAGCGGCTTTTGATACCATTGACCATGGTATCCTGCTGCGACATCTCAGAGGGTTAGGAGTGGGAGGCACAGTTCTCCAGTGGTTCTCCTCTTACCTTCTGGGACGTTCACAGTCGGTGTTGGCAGGGGGGCAGAGATCGACCTTGAGACCTCTCATTTGTGGAGTCCCTCAGGGATCGGTTCTCTCGCCTCTCCTGTTCAACATCTATATGAAACCGCTGGGTGAGATCATTCGTGGTTTTGGAGTTGGGTATCACCAATATGCTGATGATACCCAGCTTTTTATTTTGACCCCAAACCACCCCAGCGATGCCCTCGACGTGATGTCCCGTTGCCTGGAGGCGGTCCGGGTCTGGATGGGGAGGAACAGGCTTCGACTCAACCCTGACAAGACTGAGTGGCTGTTCGTGCCGGCATCCCAGGAAATTCTGATTATTCCATCATTGGCCATGGGGGGTGAGCTATTACCCCCCCGTAGATAGGGCCCGCAACTTGGGGGTCCTTCTAGACTCACAGCTCTCTTTGGAAGAGCATATTGGAGCTGTGACTAGGGGGGCCTTTGCCCAGGTTCGCCTGGTGCGCCAGTTGCGGCCCTATCTAGACCGGGATGCCTTGGGCACAGTCACTCATGCGCTCGTGACCTCTCGTCTAGACTACTGTAATGCTCTCTACATGGGGCTGCCCTTGAGGTCCACCCGGAGACTCCAACTGGTGCAGAATGCAGCCTCGTGAGTTGTCTTGGGAGTTTCCCGATACTCCCATGTTACACCTTTGCTCCGTGAGCTGCATTGGCTACCGGTTGCTCTCTGGGTAAGGTTCAAGGTGTTAGTTATGACTTACAAAGCCCTTCATGGCATGGGTCCGGATTACCTACGGCAACACCTGCGGCCGGCGTCAACTTTCCTCCGTCCAGTGCGCTCCCACAGAGAGGGCCTCCCCAGGGTGCCGCCAATCAAAGAATGCCGATTGGTGACCTCCCAGGGGGAAAGCGTTCTCTGTGGGCGCGCCAGACCTTTGGAACCGCTTACCGGTTGAGCTCCGGATGGTCCCCGACCTTCGCTCCTTCTGGCGCGATCTCAAAACATTCTTTTTTGAACAAGCTGGCCTGGTCTGACGGGATGGGGTTGGGTTTTTAAAACTAGTTTTAACTTTAATATGTATTGATTTTATGGGCATGATGTTTAATGGCTTTTTAATTTTTGTATTCGATTTTTATTGTGTATTGCCCTGTTCACCGCCCTGAGTCCTTCGGGAGAAGGGCGGTATAGAAATCAAATTATTAAATTAAATTAAATTAAAATCCACAGGATATAGTCAACTTATGACAGCTCATTATTTGTGTAAATTATTCAAATTGCTAATTCTTTATTAGCAATTTGAATAATTTACACACACACACACACACACACACACACACACATATATATATATATATATATATATATATATATATATATATATATATATATATATATATATATATATTTGTTTTCTGAGGTTTTCGCGGGTGCCTGTATGTGGATCCTTGGTTTTTCGGGTTTTTCCCCGCGTAGAATTAAAGGTGTAGGCGCAACGTTTCGACGGAATCCCATCCGTCATCATCAGGCTTCTGCTTCCTTCTTCTGGGAGAAGCATGTGGCTCTTGCTCTTTGTTCCTCTTTTTTAAACACACCCCCACCCAATCAGAACACACCCACCATTCAAAACACACTCCCACCCAATCAGAACACACTTGGTCCCCTACCCAATCAGAGCACACCTCCACAGAACACACCCCCTCTGGCAGTTTAAAAAAGAGGAACAAAGAGCAAGAGCCACATGCTTCTCCCAGAAGAAGGAAGCAGAAGCCTGATGATGACGGATGGGATTCCGTCGAAACGTTGCGCCTACACCTTTAATTCTACGCGGGGAAAAACCCGAAAAACCAAGGATCCATATATATATATATATATATATATATATATATATATATATATATATATATATATATATATATATATATCCCCTTCATGGATTACTACCTTGTCGTGGCGAAGGGGCTTGCGTAATTCAATGAAGCTATGAGCTATGCCATGCAGGGCCACCCAAGACAGAAAGGACATAGCAGAGACTTCTGACAAAACGTGATCCAGTGGAGAAGGAAATGGCAAACCACTCCAGTATCTTTGCCATGAAAACCCTATGGACAGTACCAAAAGGCAAAATGATATGACGCTGGAAGATGAGCCCCTCAGGTCAGAAGGCATCCAATATGCTACTGGGGAAGAGCAGAGGGCTAGTACTAGTAGTGCCAGAAAGAATGAAGCGACTGGGCCAAAGTCGAAAGGACACTCAGCTGTGGATGTGTCTGGTGGTGAAAGGAAAGTCCGATGCTGTAAAGATTTTCTCTCCATAGGAACCTGGAATGTAAGATCCATGAATCAAGGAAAGCTGGACGTGGTCAAACAAGAGATGACAAGACTGAATATCGACATCTTAGGTATCAGCGAACTAAAATGGACAGGAATGGGTGAATTTAATTCAGATGACCATCAGGTATACTACTGTGGGCAAGAATCCCTCAGAAGAAATGGAGTAGCCTTCATAGTCAATAAAAGAGTAGGAAAAGCAATACTGGGATACAATCCTCAAAATGACAGAATGATCTCAGCTCGAATCCAAGGCAAACCATTCAATATCACAGTAGTTCAAGTCTATGCCCCAACCACCAGTGCTGAAGAGGATGAAATTGATCGGTTCTATGAAGCCCTACAGCACCTTATAGAGCTAACACCAAAAAATGATGTTCTTATCATCATGAGGGATTGGAATCCTAAGTAGGAAGCCAAAAGATAACTGGAATAACAGACAAGTTTGGCCTTGGAGTACAAAATGAAGCAGGGCACAGGCAGATAGAATTTTGTCAAGAGAATACGATGATCATAGCAAACACTCTTTTCCAACAACCCAAGAGATGGCTCTACACATGGACATCACCAGATGGTCAACACAGAAATCAGATTAACTATATGCTCTGCAGCCAAAGATGGAGAAGTCAGTAAAAACAAGACCAGGAGCTGACTGTGGCTCAGACCATGAGCTTCTCATTGCAAAGTTTAGGCTTAAACTGAAGAAAGTAGGGAAAAGCACTAGGCCACTCAGGTATGAACTAAATCATATCCCTGATCAATATACAGTATACAAATAGATTTAAGGAATTAGATTTGATAGACAGAGTGCCTGAAGAACTATGGACAGAGGTTCACAACATTGTACAACAGGTAGCAACCAAAACCATTCCAAAGAAAAAGAAATGCAAGAAAGCAAAATGGCTGTCTGAGGAAGCTTTGCAAATAGCTGAGGAAAGGAGGGAAGTGATATGTAAGGGGAAAAAAGAAAGATACGCCCAATTGAATGCAGAATTCCAGAGAATAGCTAGAAGAGATAAGAATGCCTTCTTAAATGAACAGTGCAAAGAAATAGAAGAAAACAATAGAATAGGGAGGACCAGAGAGCTCTTCGAGAAAATTGGAGAGATGAAGGGAAGGTTTAATGCAAAAATGGGCATGATAAAGGACCAAAATGGCAGGGACCTAACAGAGGCAGAAGAGATTAAGAAGAGGTGGCAAAATTACACAGAAGAACTATACAAGAATGAGCTTAATGTCCCAGATAATCACAATGAGGTGATCACTGACCTCGAGCCAGACATCCTAGAATGTGAAGTGAAGTGGGCCTTAGAAAATCTGAGCAACAACAAAGCTAGTGGAGGTGACAGTATTCCACCTGAGCTATTTAAAATCTTAAAAGACAATGCAGTAAAAGTGCTACACTCAATTTGCCAGCAAATTTGGAAAACTCAACAGTGACCACAGGATTGGAAAAGATCAGTTTACATTCCAATTCCAAAGAAAGGCAATGCCAAAGAATGTTCAAACTATCGCACCATTGCACTCATTTCTCATGCTAGTAAAGTTATGCTTAAAATCCTACAAGCTAGACTACAGCAGTATGTGGATCGAGAACTACCAGAAGTACAGGCAGGATTTCGAAAAGGCAGAGGAACTAGAGATCAAATTGCCAACATACGCTGGATCATGGAGAAAGCTAGAGAGTTCCAGAAAAACATCTACTTCTGCTTCATTGACTATGCCAAAGCCTTTGATTGTGTGGATCATAATAAACTGTGGCAAGTTCTTAAAGAGATGGGCGTACCAGACCATCTTATTTGTCTCTTGAGAAACCTATATGTGGGCCAAGAAGCAACAGTGAGAACTGGACACGGAACCACTGATTGGTTCAAAATTGGGAAAGGAGTCCGGCAAGGCTGTATACTGTCGCCCTGTCTATTTAACTTATATGCAGAGCACATCATGAGAAAGGCAGGGCTAGATGAATCAAAAGTTGGAATTAAGATTGCCGGAAGAAATATCAACAACCTAAGATATGCAGATGATACCACTCTAATGGCAGAAAGTGAAGAAGAACTAAAGAGCCTCTTGTTGCGAGTGAAGAAGGAGAGTGCAAAAGTTGGGTTGAAACTTAACATTAAGAAAACCAAGATCATGGCATCCGGCCCTCTCAATTCCTGGCAAATAGATGGGGAAGAAATGGAGGTAGTGACAGATTTTATTTTCCTGGGCTCCAAGATCACTGCAGATGGGGACTGTAGCCAAGAAATCAAAAGACGCTTGCTCCTGGGGAGGAAAGCTATGGCAAATCTAGACAGCACACTAAAAAGCAGAGACATCACCCTGTCAACAAAAGTGCGTATAGTCAAGGCTATGGTCTTCCCAGTTGCAATGTATGGCAGTGAAAGTTGGACCATAAAAAAGGCTGAGCACCAAAGAATTGAGTCCTTTGAACTGTGGTGCTCTAGAAGACTCCTGTGAGTCCCTTGGATTGCAAGGCGATCAAACCGGTCAGTCCTAGAGGAGATCAACCCTGACTGCTCTTTAGAAGGCCAGATCCTGAAGCTAAAACTCAAATACTTTGGCCACCTAATGAGAAGGAAGGACTCACTGGAGAAGAACCTAATGCTGGGAAAGATTGAGGGCAATAGAAGAAGGGTACGACAGAGAATGAAGTGGCTGGATGGAGTCACTGAAGCGGTAGGCATGAGCTTAAATGGACTCCAGAAGATGGTAGAGGACAGGAAGGCCTGGAGGAATGAAAATAAGGGACATGGTGGCTCAGTGGGTTAGGACACTGAGCTTGTCGATCAGAAGGTCGGCAGTTTGGTGGGTCGAATCCCGCGTGCCGCGTAGCAGAGTGAGCACCTGTTACTCTTCCCAGCTTCTGCC
Source organism: Vipera ursinii (assembly GCF_947247035.1). Classification (NCBI taxonomy): domain Eukaryota; kingdom Metazoa; phylum Chordata; class Lepidosauria; order Squamata; family Viperidae; genus Vipera; species Vipera ursinii. The sequence continues at coordinate 64,318,407 of NC_139512.1, forward strand.
AACCTAGCAGTTCAAAAACACGTAAAAATGCAAGTAGAAAAATAGGGACCACTACAGTGGGAAGGTAACAGCGTTCCGTGCGCCTTTGGCGTCTAGTCATGCCAGCCACATGACCATGGAGATGTCCTCGGACAAACGCTGGCTCTTCGGCTTTGAAATGGAGATGAGCACCGGCCCTTAGAGTCAGAAACGACTAGCATGCATGTGCGGGGGAACCTTTACCTATATATATGTAATTTAGCTTTCCTTCATCTGGGTTTTTTCCAATGTAATCAACACCATTTTCAGTCAGTACTATCACAATAAATCCAGAAATGTTCAGGAGATCTAGCTCATTTGAATGCCTTATCATTGCTTAGGAAAAAATTTTTCTGAATTGTGCATTTTGATGAATCCATTGATGAACAGGGTACCAACTCAGACAAACAAGCTAACAATAAACAACAGCCTAATTAAGAAACCACCAAGAACATTTCCACCAATGTTGATAGGGCAAGCCACTCATATATAAATAGAGAGCAAACCTCACTCCCCTTTGGCACTGATGATGTTACCTATTTGGGCAAAGAAACATCTGCAAGAAAACACTCAAGCTCAGAGAGCATCAAGGATCCCACAGTTCAACCCTGAGCTACATATATTTTCTTCTAAGGGTACATATCTCAAGGCATATCTCTAAAACTTTGAGGTGTCAGAGTAATTTTCTTCAGGGAATAGAAAGGCTTGGGTTTCAGTATTGGGCAGGAATCCCTTCAAATTAAAATCTGCCTAGTGGACTGGTAAAGTAAGACCAGTCCAGTTCCAACATAATGGGAGTGGATTCTTATTTATTCATTTGATGATTTATTTTATGATTTGTTACAAATGGGTTTGTTCATTCTTGTTCATTCAAGATTCTCCCCTGCCTCTCAGATCTATCTGATGTATTATTCTTAGCCATCCGTTTATCTGATGTGCTTTATGATAGGGTCATAAGGTCACCAAAGCACTTATTCCTCTTTGTTTTGCTGCTATCTGCAAAAAATTGTTAAAAAAAGTGGGAGGTTTTGAATGTGCACCCAAGTTCTCTGTTAGATTGCACGTTTTTGCAGACGTGATGTAGAAACTTGGAGGGACTTCCTGAACATCTGTTTTCTTGCTTCATTATGTCTGGCTCACTTAATGTGACATCCTAACTTATATCTCTGTTGCTGGCAACAAGATTGTTTGTCTGTCTTTTGAGAATTGGGGAGGATACTTTGTAGATATAATTGTTTTTTATGTGAATGTTCAGACTCCAAGCACTATTGTTTTTTGCCAATTCCAAATTCTGATTGCCAGTTTGTAAACAATTCTTTACTCAAATCTTTCATTTATAAAATATTAAACGGAATTACAGTGTGGGAAGATAAGAAGAAGCATAAATAAAGCCATATTTGGGGCATGATTATCAATTCTGGGTGTGTATATGTAAGCTCCTAGCCATAGGAGATGATTGCTATGAAGACAGTTTTTCTTGTTGTATCATTGGTAAGAAAGTGGATGTCATTCATTTGGAGTGTTTTCTTTCTAGTTTACTCAATAGAAGCCACTCACAATTGTCTTGGAATTCAGCAGCATATAAACTGCCTAAATAAATTAAAAGGAAATTATGTTCTGTGGCCAGTTTCTGTAACAAATCTGCTAAAACCCAATATACATCACAAACAAGCAAAATCTGATCAAATGTGGAGAAGACTCAACTGATAAATATGTCTGCTTTTACTGGCTTACTAGCTTTGCGTTATCTGGTTTTGCGTTTATATTTTTAATGTCAATTTAAAATTGCACAAATATTTTAACCAGCATAACAAAATGCAATTAGAGAATAAGAACTAATCAAAGGGTCAAAATAAAAGATCATTGGCAGTTCCCTCCCTCCCATCCAAGACATAGCACAGAAGCATTGTTTGAACAGGGTCCATAAGATCATCTGGGACACTACTTATGCTCTTCCCAACCTGTTTTCCTTGTTACCTTCTGGGAGGAGGCTTCGTGGTATCCGTAGCAGAACATCCAGATCCAACCATAGTTTCATTCCATACAGCATTAACCTTGTGAACTCTCAGGCTTCTTCCTTCCGTTATACATTCAAGATGGATAGTATTTAATATTTTATTGTTATGGATATGTAGGGGTGTGGGTCTATACATATGTTGTATATAGTATGTTTTAGGTGTGTGTCGTGTATGTGTTTCACTTTGAGAGTGGGCAACTAAATTTCATTTTTTATGTGTGCCATTGTGCCCACAATAAAAAATGACAATAAAGATTATCTTATCTTATCATCTTATCTTATCTTATCATCTTATCTTATCTCATCTCATCTCATCTCATCTCATCTCATCTCATCTCATCTCATCTTATCTTATCTTATCTTATCTTAAATGTCAAAATAATCTTTCTGGGACTTCCTAAAATAAATGAGCAGTATGGGAAACATTCAGAATAGAAGGCTCTTTAGATTATCAAAACACCCTTACGCACATGCATATACATCCATAAAAATATGTCCATTAATTCCAGGTCAGCAAGGCAACATATAAATGTATTAATGCTACAGTTTATTGTTATTAATTAAATAGTTTGGTCTTACTAAACTACATCCTAGAAATTTAATGAAAAATAAAAGCTTTTGCTAGATCCTCCAAAATGGTAATACTGAAGATATGCATTCTTTCATCATATCAGAATTTTCTATCTGAATACTACATCAAATTATATCAAATTCACAAAATAAAACAAAGGACAAGTGCATTGTTGTTGCTTTTTAACTCCATAACATTTTCCATTTCTTACTTCCTTTTTGGTCCATTTGTGTAGAAAGATCACAGCCAAAATGAATCTTTCTTTCTTTCTTTCTTTCTTTCTTTCTTTCTTTCTTTCTTTCTTTCTTTCTTTCTTTCTTTCTTTCTTTCTTTCTTTCTTTCTTTCTTTCTTTCTTTCTTTCTTTCTTTCTTTCTTTCTTTCTTTCTTTCTTTCTTTCTTTCTTTCTTTCTTTCTTTCGAACAGATATGGGAGAGATTGTTCCCATTCTCCTTTTACTGTCCTAGAAATTATCCAGATTAATTTTAAAGAAGGAAAATAACTCAGATCCATTGACAAATCAATCTGAAGCATCAGATGGACAACTTGTATTGAAGTGGGATTTGGAGAAAAAACTGAGAAAGTTGCAGGAAGATTGCATAAGCGCTGGGGAACCTATTTACTCTAGTTTCAATGATGTAGAATTTGGAGTGGGGGAGCCTCACAAGGCCCATCTCTTCATTGAAACAGACTTTTGCCTGCTCTTAAAGAAGAGAAAGTTTTGCTGGCATCCTCAGCTTGAATTCTGGTAAGATATGCTCAAAATTATATTTGCTTTCCAATTAATGGTGTTGCAAAGCTAACTGATATATATGTGACTGCTACATACGGTCATTCATTGATTAGTTTAATGTTACAATTTGGCAGCTAATTCCAAGGGTTTCCTGATTATGTTGGCACCAAGGCACTAAGTTAGCATGTTGTGGTGCATAATTGAAAACAATACAATCACTATTCAGCACAAAGAAATTCCACTTACTTCTGGACTGGAAAACCTCCAATAATGTATGAGCCTTGAAGATGATATTGGAATTGTAATAACTGAATTACTAGTGTACTGGGGGGCAGAGGAAGGTGAAGGGTGAGGGAAAAGCATTAAATCTGTCTTGACACCAAATGGTTCATTCCCAAGTTATAACTGGAAGAAGAAAATATATAACAGATTTTGACGGCTTACATAAAGGTTTGGGCAGCCAAATCTTGTAATAGAAACATTTCAAAGGACTAATATAGCCAGGTCTATTTTCATTCAAATATTGCTCAATCCTGAGCCCCCAATATTTCTGGTGTATCGTTACAGCCAATTGTAACGTTCCTTTGGTGATGCCTCCTCTTAGCTCGTAAACCTGCGCACAACTTGTGACTCACCATCCTGAATGCATCATGCATTCTCATCCCCTAAGAACATTGTGTCAATATGAGTTTAAGAAACCTTTTAAACTCTTAATCAGCAATTGCTAAACAACAGCAACTGGGTAGGAGTGCAAAGATGCTAAGATGATGAGTGAATTGCAGGAAAATTTGTAGAATGAACAGAGGAGAAAAGTTGTAGTTTAGTTGGTAAGCAGCTATTGGTCCTGATGATCCCAACAATGGAGAAATTCAGTTATCTAAGACTTTGGAATCTCCTAAAATAATGTTGCTACATTCTTAGCTAATTGCCAGAAGATGCAGGGTCTAAATGGCTGTGAAATAAGTGATCACAGCCATTACTGTCCATAGAGAAATCTACAGTGAGAAAGATAGGCCAGAATAACCTGCAGGCAAAAGAGGCAATAGCGTAGGGGCAGAAGCAATGTCAGAAAAAGTAAGTGACAGCATAAGAAATGTTTGAAAAAATTGTGACACTTTACAGGTTGAAAACTCTCTTACATTCTGTCAGAGTTTCCTTTTAATAGAAACTCAGAAATTAATGCCACACAGATATCTGGCTATAGCCCTATTATCTTCTGATCCTCTATTATGACTCCTTTAGAAAGAAAAAATGGTATATAACTAAAAAATGAAATATTGCAAACATTTCTAGACTTAAATTGTTGTTTAATTAATTCACCCATGTGAATTTTACATTAGTCCCATGCATGAACACTTTAAAAAAGAACAACTCAGTTGGGCAACCCAGAAGGGATTTAACATAGCTGAGTTTAATTGATGGCTTCTTTGCAGGTTAACCTTGAGTGCACAGCTTGTCTACAATGCCCCATTGTTTGACTCTTTGTTGGTGATAGTGTTGCTGGCATTCAGTTTCCACCCTTGCATGATTTCAGCAGGCTTTTTAAAAGGACTATCTGATATTCTTGGTATTAAATAGCAGTCTTCATTTCTGTGCACACAACCTAGGCACATTTCAGTATTCTTATCAAATACCTTATCTCTGCGTTAGCATTAATAACTAAACATGCAGCATGCACTCCAACTATCCCATAACAATATCTTTGTGAAACATTATGTCAACATAGTCACTTTCTTATCACTTGGGTGGCTCTTAATTTACTTTTGAGGTAGTTACATCCACATCCACTCCAACTTTATGCTAGAAATAGCAGAGATTATGACTGATTGTCCTGAACCAAGAGAAACTTCTCAGCCCAAGAACACTTGCAAATGCACATGTCTGTATTATTAAAGTTAATGCACAATTGAAGGAGTATCAGCGTGTCACCAGATCCCCTGGCTACAACCCAGCAAGCAATATGAGGATGTGGTTATGGCAAATGAGTTTGCACATTTAAGCAGTGTTCAAAGTGGGTAGTCAGGAATTTAAAGATAAGTATATGTTTAAGAAGAATGCATCCTCAAGATCACAATAAATAAGTTGAAACCCGGTGTGTGCTAAATCATAATGCATATTCAGAATTACACACCATATCACTATCCTAAGTTATCTGCTGATTTGGCATCAACCTAAATGCCATGGTTAGTATTTTAACATGTACCAAATGTGGTGATATACTTTATAATATACTACAGAATAACTTATGTCTTGGACAATCATACCAAGAAGATCCTTGAATATGCCAGTCATATATTTTGATGGTATGGAACATAAATGGTATGCAATGAAGTTTCTTTTTAATGTATGCCGATTAGTGTACATTTAAAGTGACAATAAAAGTTTTTATTCTATTCTATTCAAATGTGAAAGTATTATTGGGCAAGATTGTATACATACATTTTCCTTTGTTTTGCTTTATGCATGCTAGACCAGTGTTTCTCAGCCTTAGCAACTTTAAGATATCTGGACTTCAACTCCTAAAACTTCCAGCCAGTGAAGTTGCTAAAACACTGTGCTAAACGATATGGCAGGACTCCTGACTTGTTTGCTTCTAAATCCTTCTGAGATGTAAACTGTAAATAGCTCAGAAATATCTACAATGGCTAAAAAGTAGTCTCCATCAAGTGGCCTTTGACTCCTAGTGATTTTATCACATGGTGCTTCATGTCATTTTTTTGGCAGCAAAATGGAAGTGGATTGCCATTGCCTTTTGGGAACTATTTTTAATCTCTTAGTATAACCTATAACCCTGAATTTGTTTAGAGGTTTCCCATCCATATGCTATTCAGACCATACCAGACAAGTTCAGCCAGATATCACCATCTGCTGAGTTTAATCCAACTAATGTCGGCTTTTTAGACTTTAGGGATCTGGTTACTAAAAGGTCCACATATTCAAAAACAGTGTCTTTATAATAAATTATAGAAAGATGGGTAGTGTTTTGTATTTAAACTGTTTTTAAACTTAAGAAAAAATGGGGGCAGAGACTACTCTTTCAAATGATCAAAGTTAAAAAATATTATATACCATTGTTAATTGTATACTTGTAATCTGTGGACTTCCAAAGTATAGTATTAATAGGGTCATATCCAACATTAATGCAATAAGCATTCTCAAATGAAAGACTTTTATGACTTCAATAGAAAAATGGCATAGGACCACATACTGACTAAAATTTGCTAAATGGATGGGGTTTTGATGAAGGGGACAAATATTTTTCTAGCTATTACTGCCATACAAAAATAGTGTGTTTCCTCAACAGACTCTTAACTGGCAATAAAGAGATCTACCAGGTTAATAGGGAAATCTGCTAGCAAGAGGAGAGAAGAAGCCAAAAAAAGATGAATACTGTAGCACTGCATTCAATCCCCTTTCAGAGTCACCTCTTGACAAGATGGGTAGCATATAAATTTAACAAACAAACAAAAAAACATAAATAAATAAATAAATAAATAAATAAATAAATAAATAAATAAATATAACCTATGGAGATGTGCAAAATGTTGACAAATTGACCAGGCCTAGTTTTAGTAGTCCTAAATAATTTCTAATCCCTGGAATGCAGTGATGGTTTCAAGCAATCCTTCTGGCTATGAAGGGTTTGAATTTAGGATAGATTCAATCACCATAATGTCAGCTCAACAACTTAACTTTTTAGAATTGGGTTGCCCAAGGCATTAAATGCATTGGGAGTACTTAATTGTCCTTTGCTCTTTTCATGCATGTCCATAGCTAGTTGCAAAGATAAATGCAGACAAATTTAAAAACTGTGTTGAGCCAATATCATAAAATGGCATAAGAAAACTTGCAACTATCATCCATGTGAGTTGTCTCTGGAGTGGAGGGACAGAGGGGCAGAAGGTAGATATTTTACAACTGCAATACTAAAGTTTTAGTATTAATTCCATACAAAGTCAGATTTTGTTCGGTACTCACACGTATCTCTTTTAAAAGCATATTTAAAACATTCTTGGCACAGGAGCATAAACATTTTGTGATAAAGAATTAAATAAATAAAGACACCAACATAAGCAAAGCTATGGTCTTTCCTTGAACTTTCCATCCGTTTCTAAACTGAGACTATATTTTGTATGTGTGTTTACATTTAAGAAATGTAAATGTTCTTTAACTTATATGATCTGGTCCAGTCCTTGTTTTGGTTTCAAATCACTACAATTCACTTTGATTTTGGGAAGAAATATTACAGTTAAGGATCTTAAGGAGATGTTAAACTATATTCTTCAAACACAGGACTTCTCATTTCATGAATTACTAAAGGCCATATTAGGTTGGAGGCATGGCAAAACTGATAATTTTATATAATTGAAAATAATCTTCCTGTCCCTTTTAAGCAATGGATCCAGAATATGAATCTACTAGCTATTTCTAGAATATCTTTGTCTTCCAAAAAATAGAAGATAAAGTAATTTGTTTCTATATAGACTAGATTTTATAATCGTAAGTATTAAATTATATCACTATCAGTAGTTATTATATGGAGCTTTCCTTTTTTTCTGTTAATTAACTTTCTGTTGGTTATAACACTATAACATATCCAAGGGTTCTTTATTTCCCTGATACATTAACTTTTTTATATCATGGCCTCTTTCTTTGCATTTTACCATTAAACTGAAATTTTAAAAATGTAAAATGGGGGTGGGAGGGGACACTGCATTTTTTCCAGTTTAAAATAAACATCTGAAAAATATACTCTTTCTCTAATGTTTGGTGACAATGTTCTCTCAGAAGAAAAAAATAAAGTGACTTTTCTAATGATATCTGTTTAAACATCTTTCAGACTGATTTCTTTGTATTTCATGAAATAATGCTAGAAATATTTGTATTTCATGAAATAACAGGAAATATAGTAATCACAATGAATTTTTAAGGAGAAACTATGATGCTGATGCATTTGAATGGAAAATATGTCACTGGAATTTTCTCTCCAATATTTGTAATTCTTTTAAAATGCAGCACCATTTTAAAGTGGCACAGCCTCTTATATGGAGAGGAAACCTAGAACTAAGAAATTTCCTGACAGTTAGAAAAATTAATCAGTGGAACAACTTTTTTTTTTTAAATTCCATTTATATCCCGCCCTTCTCCGAAGACTCAGGGCGGCTTACAAGCTTAGCAGTAGCCTTCATTCTATGTATATGCCTGCTTATTAGGGCTTTCACACACACACCCCAAGCAGCATTATTACAAAGTCAGCTTAATTGCCCCCAACAGTCTGGGTCCTCATTTTACCTACCTCGGAAGGATGGAAGGCTGAGTCAACCTTGAGCCTGGTGGGATGCGAACCTGCACTAATTGCAGGCAGCTGGTGTTACTTAAGGAGGCATTAGCCCACTGCTCCACCAAGGCTCTTCCTCCAGAAGTTGTGAATGCTCCAACACTGGAAGTTTTTTTTTTTTTAAAGAGATCGGACTGAAACTCTCTTTGCTAGATTTTTTAAAAAAGTTCTTAAAGCCCAACCTATTCCAGGCAGCCATTTTGGGTGACTTTGGACCAGTCACGCTCTCTCAGCCCAATTCACCTCACAGGGTTGTTGTTGTGGAGAAATTAGGAGAAAGAAAGAGTATTAGGTATGTTCGCTATCTTGAGTTGTTTATAAAAATAACAAAGGCAGGATATACATTAAACAAATAAATGCAAGCTAGCCATGTCTGTGAATCTAACACAGGTGGTTAGTTTATAGTTCAGTCATGAGACTCAGAAAACCACTCATGCACTTGCGCAATTCAAATAGCAGATTCTGGTTTTCACATTACAGCTTTCAACTTTCTAAAGCTGCAATCAATGGGCTGAGTTTGTTTTGGGGCAAAAGCAAAAACGTATTTACTGAAAGGGATGAGGGGGGAGTGGCTGTCTTACTTTGATAACATTGTCTAATGTTGCAATAGTTTATTGTGAGTATTATCAATGAAATTAATCAGGAAAGTGATCTTGATATTCAATGTTTCGTTTATAGGTTGTTTGCTCAGCAGCTCCTCCAGGTAATGACGCTGAACCCGCTGTTACAACCAAGCAAGAAATCTCAGGCTAAAAGCAATAAGGGAACTTCACCAGGTATGTCACTTTCATTTGCAAAATTGGAGGGGGAAAAACCGGTGACTGGGGAGAAAAAGGAGGGGAAAAATATTTTTAGTCCATGTTACAATCATTTTTTAAATCCAATGCCCAATTCTGTTTGTTCGTTTGAAGTACAGTAAACAAGTAAGAACTGAGGAAACATTCACAAACTGAGGTGATGAAGAGATTAAAATGCCATCTCAGACTTCGGAATTGCCTTGTTTAAAAGGAAGTGTGACTAAAGGGAACATGACTGAGGATCATGAAGCTTTAATCATACAGAGAAGCCCGCTTTCTTTATTAGAAATCATGAGCCAGCAATATGCTGCTTTTGCCAAAAGAGCTAATGCAGTCTTAGGATTCATCAACATATTACTTGTGATCATAAGAAGTGATAGTTGTATTTTATGATTACTGGTCAGACCACACCTGAAATAACAGGTCTGGTTTCAACTTCCATAAGTCAGGAAGGGCCCTGGGGAACTGATAAGAGTTCAGAGAAGAGCAAGGAAGATGGTGAGGGGCTTGCAACACTAAACCCTATTAAAAACAATTGAAGGGATTGAGATTATTTAATCTGAAGAAAAGAAAGCTAAGGAAAGAATGATAGCAACCTTCAAACACTTGAAAAGTGGTCACAGGGGAAAAGGTATAGATTTATTCTCAGTAGTTCCTGAAAGCAAAAGAATCAGCAATGGAAGCTTTACAAGAAATGATCCAAACTCAAAACAAGGAAACTTTCTAACCGTGAGAATTATTAAGCAGCGCAATAATCTATTTCTTGGAGTTTTTGTATCTTCTAGCACAATGTTACCAAGCAAAGGTTGGACAGCGACTTTTTGGGAATGGTCTGAGGATTTTTCCTCTTCACAGAGAGTTCTAAGGTCTCTTTCCACCCTCTATAGTTGTTCTGTGATCATCATGTAAACCAGCAGTGTATAAATACCCCAAGGTCTTGTCTATGGAGATTCTCAATCATCCAGGTTACGGTTATCCCAAAGGTGATTTTCTAAAAGGTAGCTGGAGTTTCTTGGAGTTTTTTTCCCTTGAAAACATTTCATTTCTCATCCAAGAGAATCTTGGAACTGAAGAAGCTTCTTGGATGAAAAGCAAAACTTGGAATATTGCATCCAGTTTTGGTTGCTACAATATAAAAAAGATGTTGAAACTCTAGAAAGAGTGCAGAGAAGAGCAACAAAGAAGATTAGGGGACTGGAAGCTAAACATATAACTAACTGTTGCAGGAACTGGGTATATCTGGTTTAATGAAAAGAAGGAATAGGAGTGAAATGATAGCAGTGTTCCAATATCTAAGGGACTGCTACAAAGAAGAGGTGGGTCAGCCTATTCTCCAAAGCATCTAAAGGTAGAACAAGAAGCAATGATGGAAAATAATCAAGGAGAGAAGCAACCTAGAAATAAGAAGAAATTTCCTAATAGAAAAATTAATCAGTAGAACAGCCTGCCTTCAGAAGTTATGTCTGCTCCATCAATGGGGAAAAAATTATAAGTATTTTATTAATTTTCTAGTTTTACAATCATAAGTACTTAATAAATAATGTGTTGTCTGGGTCCATCAGTAATTCAGTGGTACATATTAACTTCCTCAATCTAGGTACAATACTGCACCATCCAGTGCTTCCTCTCTTCTTCTGATGTTATACATTTTCCATACTGGGCAAATACAATTCTTATTGCTGTTAATACATATACAATTGAATATTAGCATCTTTGTTACGTTTTTCTAATATTTTATATAATATCAGTAGTGTCAATTTAAAATATCTTTTCTAACCCAAACATATCTCAATTGCATTTGCACTTAATATCCATTTGTTCAATCAATATCCTGTTTTTTCCTGCTTTTTTATTTGATTTCACATCAGTGTTCAAAGTGTCTCTATCGCTTATAATTTTCTCTTAATAAATTATATTTGGGCAACCAAAGGCTTCCCTTGTTCAAATCTTCTTAGCATTTTCATATTTCCCTTCTCATATCAAAATGTAAAATTCTACTTATAGATCCTATCTTTCTAGTTCTAATAACACTTCTATTTCTAACAATTATCTATTCTCTTAGCCATATTCAAACATCTCTTTAATAGTATAATATCCCATCTAATGAGTCCGCACCTCTATTTTCTTCAATCTTACTCTAGCTTTCTTCCTTTGCCAACTAACTTTCCAAGTCAATTCCTTTGAATCATCAAGTAGTTCTTCCTCTATTTTTATGTATATTGTTTGGAATAAGTAAGACAAATTGGTTAAAGTATTTTTGGAAGAATGCTCATCCCATTGATATTCATTAAACAGCCTCCATCTTATCCAATTTCCCACAATTCTCCTAACAGCTTTATCTTCCATTTGATTGGCTCTTCTTCCTTATCCTCAAGAGTGTTCTTGATCTTGACAGGTAAGATGTCTTTTTGGTTTCCGCTATTATCACTACATCTTCTAATTCTTCATTTGTCTGAGTCCATTTGTTAATTCCTTCCTTTAGGTCCTCCATCTTTGGATCTGCTTCCTCTAATTTCCCTTCTATTTTCTGGGTTACTAGTTCCTCCTTTATAGTCATTTTCTGAATTTGTGGATTTAGATTAGAAAATTGTTCTTTTATCTCATTTGTGTTATTTTTAGTCTCATCATGAGCTAAGGCAATTGTCTCTTGTTTTTTTTTATTGAAAAGTTTTAAAATACAGTTTTCCTTTAAAAAACCCCCCTTCCCCCTCCCTGCTCCCCCCCTACCTCCCCCCAACCTCCCTCCCTCCCCCCCTCCCTCCCTCCCCCCCTCCCCCCCAACTTCCCAGAGCTAAATACAAGGTATATATATATATAAAGGCAATCATAAACAACCATATACTAACAACTATAAATTCTAAAATCCATCACTCTCTAGCTTATATAGGATAAAACACACCTTAACAATATTAAATATATATAAAAAACTAGAATAAAAAAAAGAAAAAAAACGAAAGAAGACTTATTCGAATGCTACATAAAACTTCTTAACCCTATACTTGTTCTGGATAAACTCAATCCATTTTCTCCATTCCATAATATAACGTTCTTGCGAATGATCTTTCAAATAGGCCGAAATCTTCGCCATCTCTGCCAGGTCGGAAACCTTTAAAGTCCACTCTTCTATGGTCGGCAATTCCTCTTTCTTCCAATATTGGCCTATCAAGAGTCTTGCCGCAATTGTCTCTTGTATTAATCTTAACATAGAAAGAATTTTCTTCTGAGCTTTGTCAACATTTTCTTGTTGATATGTCAAACTGGGGACTTTGGAGATAAGTGTTAGAGATGGTTTTTTACCATTTAAAGCTGAGTATGGAAGATTTAGATTTCTTTTTATATGTGGTCTCTATAGTCCAATCTATTTAGGGATTTAAAGAGTTCCAGTCAATTGTCATTTGAGCTCCAAGTTATCCAGCCAGCCTACCAGTCCATCCTTAAGCCTCCCCTAAGCAAATATAAGCAAAATTCAAGTTTTTCTGTCCAATGAAAAACATGCCCTTTCTGTCCAGAGAGAAAAAAAGCAATTAAAAGTTGTTCATCAGTCAAAGGTTTATAATCCAAAGTATTCCATCATCTCAATCCATAATGTATGTTTCTTCTACAGGTAAATAGCTCCATGACACAGCTCTAAAAGTCAGTTGGTTTTTATAGTCATGGTCCAGGCATGCCAGTTTCAAAATAGTTTATCATCTCTGTCACACAGATAAGCAGCCCAAGAGTCCCCCCCCTTTTCGCAGCTGCAATCTTGAAGAGTGAAAGTTTCTAAGGACAATAAAAGGCTACTGCTAAGCTTGTAAGCCGCCCTGAGTCTTCGGAGAAGGGCGGGATATAAATGGAATTTTTTTTAAAAAAGGCCCTGGGCTTCAAGCCAAGTTTCCCTTAAACATAATAAATTATTGTGCTGTGGTTCACCACTAGATGTCATTGACACAGTCTTCCAGCTTTTTGAGTCCAAACTTATATTACAAGCTTTTCAAGACTTTTTTTTAACAAAAAAACCTCAAAAGCACCTTTAGTCCTCAAATTTCAAAGCTATATATATGTATTGATTCCAAATTAATCTTGTAATTTTCTCTGTTTTCCCCCAAGCAATTAATTCACTGCTTTTCTTTTCCTGCAGGAATGGAGTGGAAATTCCCCTTCCCTCTCTCCTCAGGGATGAGGAGAGAGGGACTTTGAGCAGTTTTTTCAGGAGAAAGTCTTAAGGTCATAAAGAGAGGATAGGATGTCACCCAGTTCCATCCACGTTGCTCATTAGTGCTTATTTTGTTCAGTTGTCAGCAGCTTCTGACTGGCTACATGGATGTAGCCAGTCTTTCCCCTGCTGGTTTGGAGGGCTTTCTCAGATCAAATGAAAGGGCCACCACCCTCCCACAATCAACAAGGGTCCCCACCTTCTTCGTCACCTCTCCAGGGTGACTTTTGACCCTTTTTAGGGTTCCCAGCAGGGAAAATTTGAATCCAGAAGATGGAGCCCCATCTTCCAGTATCCGTTATACCACAACGTCAAGCTGGAAGTCTCAATGGAAATTTTTAAGAAGAGATTTGACAACCATTTGTCTGAAGTGGTATAAGGTCTCCTGCTTCAGCTGGGGTTTGAAATAGAAGACCTCCAAATTCCCTTCCTACTCTGTTATTCTGTTATTAAGTAATGAAAGAATTGTAAGATTTAAGCAAACTATGATTTTTTTGAATAGAATGGTACATTTTTGAGAGATTTGTTTCTTTCCAGATAGAAAAATGCTGTGATTCTACTTTTTCCAGCTGCATACCATAAGGTTTATGATATTTTGTGGTGGCCAGACAGTTTGTGGGGCTAACAGAATGTCTAAACATAGTAAATTACCTCTGACCATTCAATCATTTGAACTCACAGTAGTCATCCAGATCTTCCCTTGGGTTCCATATATTGCTTTTATTGCTGCACAGCTAATTAAAGATTCCAAAAGTGAATTCTTCTGATTGCAAAAAAACAATCCCCTGCTTTTAACTTCACTCTGGTGCAGTGCAAACTAATATTTTTCTTTGAGAAATATATCTTTTTGCTAAAAAAAAATTCCCCCAATCTACTCGGTTCATCACAACATCCTGAAACCATCTGCAGAGAACTATTACTGCTTGTAACAAGTGATTATTTTTCTTTTGGGGCATTCCTAGCTGATATTAATAAGCGCAATTTTCATTCATGTTACATTGGTGCTTTTTTATACTACTTATAGGGCTCTCTCTACTACTTATAGGGCTCCCAGCACCACTTCCCAGTTTCTCCCATGATCACTGAAAAGGAGGCATCTATATAGCGCATGTAATAATCTAAATGCTATGAATGAGTTTCTCATTATATTGCTTTATGGTAGATAACTTTTCTGACGTACAGATTCCAGCACTCTTCACTATTAATTATGCCAGTTGGTGTGGTTGGGATTTGTGAGAATAAGCTCTTACATACTGTATATATATATATATAAGTTCTTTCACAAGAAGGAGACTTGGTCACATGGAGAAGACACTGGTTTATTCAGAGATTGAACATGTGGTGAATTGGCAAGGGCTGCAAAAATTATTTGAAGTGGCTGTTCATGAATTTGCAGGCAGAAATAGTCAGGAGCAGCTTCCAAAAGAGATGTGCAATCTAGAAAAAATAATATATTAATATATTAATATAAAAATTAATATATATATATATAAAGCAAAACAGATACTTTTATTTTTGATTTAATGAACTTGAAAAGAAATCTGACACTTTCTTGTTACACATGTTGACAGCAGCGAGAATGCTCTATGCACAAAAATGGAAAGATACATTAGAAGAGAAGAGCAACTTAAATGATCAAAGGCCTGGAGCCTAAAACATATGAAGAACAGCTGCAGGATTTGGGTTTAGCTAGTCTAAAGAAAAGAAAGACTAGGGTGACATGATAGTCATATTCCAGTATGTGAGAAGAGGCCAGGACAAAGAAACAATGGATGGAAACTAATCAAAGAGAGAAGCAACCTGGAATTAATGAGAAACTTCCTAACAGTGAGGACAATTAACCAGTGGAACAACTTGCCTTCAGAAATTGTAGGTGCTCCATCACTGGAGGCTTTTAAGAAGAGGCTAGACAGTCATTTATCTGAAATGGTATAGATTCTCCTGCTTGAGAAGGGGGCTGGACTAGAAGACCTCTAAAATCCCTTCAGTTTCTATTCTGTTCTGTTCTGTTCTACTCTACTCTACTCTACTCTTTCCCACAATGGAAGAATGGCTGGCAGTGGAGCAGTGGGCTAATGCCTCCTTAAGTAACACCAGCTGCCTGCAATTAGTGCAGGTTCGCATCCCACCAGGCTCAAGGTTGACTCAGCCTTCCATCCTTCCGAGGTAGGTAAAATGAGGACCCAGATTGTTGGGGGCAATTAAGCTGACTTTGTAATAATGCCACTTGGGGTGTGTGTGAAAGCCCTAATAAGCAGGCGTATACATACTGTAGGATGAAGGCTACTGCTAAGTTTGTAAGCCGCCCTGAGTCTTCGGAGAAGGGCGGGATATAAATAGAATTAAAATAAATAAAAAAATAAATAAACTGATGGAACTAGCAGGGAAAGTGGTGGAATTAACTACTTTAATTGAAGAAAAGAATACATCTAACATCTTTTACTGTTATTTTAATATTTGTATTTACTGTTTTTAGTTGGGCATATATTTAATCCTTTTTAACTTTTGTATCTCTGTATTTTTTATGCTTGCCCTGTTCACTGCCCTGAGTCCTTCAGGAGAAGGGCGGTATATAAATAAAATTATTATTATTATTATTATTATTATTATTATTATTATTATTATTATTATTATTATTATTATTATTATTATTTCTGCTTGAAAACTGCTTCTGGAATTTGTGCTCGAGGCAGAAAAAAAATGGAACTTTGAAGTTTGTTGTTATCAAAATGGCTAATATATATCAAGTATGCAAAACTAAAAAAGGCTGTAATGTAATTATTCTCCTGTAATTTTACTCTACTGCACTGAAAAGAGTTGGAAGTTAATACTTTTTTTTACTTTTCCCCTTTTACCCCATGTTTCTCTCTCTCCCTTTTTCCCTTTCCTCACTTTTCCATTATTTTCACTTGCACTTGTATTTTATATTTTGATAAGTTTAATATTCAATATATTCGTGCAAAGAAAAATTCCCTTAGCCAAAATCTCCCCTCCCCATTAGTTGAATATTTTTTTGTTTCCTAATTAATTTCTCTATTGCTTGTTTGCAAAATAGGGTGGGTGCATGGCTGGCTAGGGAATTCTGGGAGTTGAAGTCCACACATTTAAAGTTGTCAAGATGGAGAATCATTGGTCTAGATCAGGGTGTCAAACTGGCAACCCGTGGGCTGGATGTGTTATGTGCAGGCCACACCCACCCCTGCTTCGCAAAGGGAAAAAACGCCATGATATGTCACGATATGTCATGTGATGTGATGGAGTTTGACACCCATGGTCTAGATGCTTAAGACAATTCCTTGAAACAATTATTATGAGGCTAATCCAATATACATTTAACTGAAAGTAAGTCACTGACTTCATACATCTTAGATTAGATAATTGTACACTATCTTATTCTTAAACCCTATTAAAGCCATTTAAAATTATTTATTTACTTTCAATCAAAGTTTAACTATCGGAATACATTGGAATTTTTATTGTCAGATGAACTCCTTACCAACTTCTACTAGGAACATGGTATGTCTATTTATAGAAATACTTCCTTAAATTAGACCTTGCAAATGCTAATATTTGACACCTGCTATTCTTGTTGAAGGTTCCATGACCCTGTAATAAAACTGATTAATGACATGTCACATGAATCAATGCAACTGCTCTTGACCCTGTTTTGCAAATAGATTTTCTCTGATCTCTTTGACCTCTGTCTGACATCTTTTTACTGTTCAATGTCCTCCTAAATTAAATGTCCTGTCAGTTCACCATTTCTGAGACTAAGATACCAGTAGCACATTTCCCACCCCCCAGGTTAATTATGTAACATAATTTATAGCTTTTTACATTGTTCATTTCCTGCAGCAATCATTCCTATAAAACTTAATTCTTCTTTAGATAAATATATTTTCATTTAATTTAATTCTTCTTTAAACAAATATTTTCTTTTCATTTCACATGGGGTGCTTGACGTTCTTGATCTAGATATGATCTGATGTGGATCTATATTTATAATAAGCATTAAATAAAAATGTATGTTGTAGCCTTCATTTCATTTTGTTTCATCTTAACCTATTGCAGAAAGAGAACATCACTTTTGTTCACCTTCCTGTGCTTTTTAGCTTTCTTTTCTAACATATAATTTCACTCACAGTGATTCTCCTTTGATATTGTTTATGAGATTGATATGAAAAAAAATATTGTTCTGTATGGGCATCTTGGTATAGGAGCCATATAAGAACTGATCGTAATTGCTTTTGACAAAGCAGTCTGTGATACAGCTATATTTTGCAAATATTTGGAAAATATTTTGGATTCTCTAGCTCTCTGCTCAGAAAAGTGTTTACATTTTTATGTCAAAATCCTCCAGAGAATCAATCTTCATTTGGCAGTGGGGAAGGGAAGGTTTAGAGTAAATTCATATGCACTCAGAATATTTTCCTGTGTCTGGTCCTTTTCTTCTCTCTGTCATTTGAATATGGGAACAGGATCAGACTGAATCCCAGAAGTTTAGCTCTCTTCATTTCTTATGCATACAATTTCTTGCTGATTTTGACTTTGAACAGTTCTGAAGAGTAATATATGTTTACTCTTCCCACAAGGAGAAAGTTGCATTATATGATGAGCTAGATTCTTTTCTTGGGAACCGTGTAGTTAATATTTGTGAGACAGGATCTGCATTTATATGTTTGGCCAACAGATGCCAGCCCAACCAATAGATATATTAGCATTTGAATGACACTCAGACACCATATAGAGTTGTGGATGTTTTCTTTTTGTTGCCAATAGAGCTATTGCTATTTCCTATATCATTATAAATTTGTCTTAAAGAAAGGGCTAAAATAAATTAGGATTTGTTAAAATAATTTTCATTTTCTTGAAAACTGAGTTTCTGTTTTTTGGTAGCAGATTTTCCCAGCCTTTCCCCTTCTAGATATTATGGGATCCCATAATTCACAGTTGATAGGATATCTTAATCTGAGATCTTTAGAATGAACAGAATGGGAAAGCTAATTGATTTGGGGAAGGTTGCAGGAAGAACTTCCTTTTCTTAAAATGAGAGAAAAAAACATTTTCTAAAGCACATTATATATATATATATATATATATATATATATATATATATATATATATATATATATATATATATATATATATATATATATATGAAAGAATAACACTATATTTTAAGGCTGGGGGTTCACACATTTCTTCTTGATTAAAATGGTAGTACAACATTTGTATTCTAAAGCCTGCAACTGCCATCATGGACAATAAATGTTTGAGATTATTAATTTATTTAAATTATTAATTCCAGAAATTTATATGGCTGCCTATTTTAAAACATTAACTGTGATTGTTCCAGCCAGCCAAGTAAATCTGGGTGGCTAACAACCAATAGGAAAAGTTAACTGAATCTAAATTGTTATTTATATAATATGTTTGTTCATTTGTTTCTATAAAACAGATCCCTTAAGATAATAAAATTGTATCTCATCTTCTTGACTTTTTGTCTTTTTCAAAGTGTGATACTTAATTCTAGAGAAAGTGATTGCAGAGACAAAAAATGTCACCCACAAACCATAGTAGTAAAAGAAAGACAGTTGACTCCAAAATCTTTACAGGTACGCAAGTACAAGTACACAAGTGAAGATGTGTATACTATGCTCTTAAGGAAAATAGGGGAACATGCCTTTTACCAAATAAGCCCACAGACCGATTAAGAAGGTTCATAAATGAGAGGGGGAACCTGTTTCCCCATTCAGTCTTCCACATCTTCACTGAACACCAAAAAGGATTAATGTGAAACCCCAAAGATGGCTGCTGCTTGTCAGTACTGAATGTTGAACTAGATGTGGTAGATACAATGACTCAGACAGCTCCATGCCCACTGGATCTCCTATAGACAGAGCTAGTCCACTGACATCTCCTCAGTGACCAAAAAGAATCAACATGGAGGGATTTTCACAGCAGTTCCACACTGGTAACAACTCCCTCACAACTTGCATCCCATCTTCTGGCTTCCCCTCTTCCAGCTGAGGTTCGGCAGTCATGGCATCATGCTACCATTTTCTATTCATCCCCAATGAACAGAGAAATGGCTTTCTATCTGCCACTCACTATGACTGGCCAGATATTATCAAAATATTTGGTGGAGAAACAGCAAGGAACTGAGGGAGAGACAGTCTAGAATTGCTGGCTGGGTGCCAGTTTTTGCAGTCCCCAATCAATCAGCTGGATGGGCATTTCTTTGGGGGTTGTGGCTTGCACCTCTTTGATCAATTTGTGAATGCAGTCTGTGATTACTTTGTTTCTATTGGGAATGGGGGTTAGGGAGTGAAACCATTGACTGTCTGGAAATGTTCTCGATATTCCTAACTCAATATTGGCTTCCGTAACTGGCAGAGCAAACCAGACTTTCAAGTAGTTTTATTCACCTAACATTACTCTCGCTACTACTATGGTTTAAACTGGCAGTCTTGGCAATTTAGAGAATAAAACTTTGCACTGTGTCAAAGTTCCTCTTCTTTTTTTTCATATCTGCCAAAATATTTAGTTTCAATTCTGAGTTCAAGTTAATAAACAAACTCTCTTAATTAAAAAAATGCAGACATTGTAAATAACAGTCTGACCGAAGTATGTAATATTGAAAAGGGCACAAGGCAGGGGTGTCTGTTATCACCTTTATTATTTGTTTTAACATTGGAGATATTATTGATTAAAATACGGAATTCGGAAAAAATCAAGGGAATTCAAATAAGAGATCAGGATTATAGATTGAGGGCGTTTGCAGACGATCTGGTTGTTACGGAGACCCAGCCAGAAAATTCTGTTGTAGAATTGATGGAGATAATAATGCAATATGGGAAAGTTTCTGGATTCAAGGTTAATATACAAAAAACTAAAATGCTGTCTAAAAATATGACAGTATCACAAAAGGCTGTTTTAGAAGGGTTAACTGGATTTGAAATTGTCAAAAGGGTTAAATATTTGGGGGTATATTTGTCACCCTCAAATGCAAAGTTATATAAAAATAATTATGAAAAGCTATGGGGTAAAGTTCAAAAAGAATTGGATAGCTGGAAAAAATTACAATTGTCCTTATTGGGAAGAATTGCAGCAGTGAAAATGAATGTCTTGACGAAATTTCTATTTTTATTTCAAATGATACCTATTCTTAAAAAGGATTCAAACTTGGAGGAATGGCAAAAGGGTATTAATAAATTTGTTTGAGCAGGGAAAAGGCCACGAGTTAAATTTAAGATTATGCAGGATACGCGTGAAAGACGTGGTCTTAAAATGCCCAACCTTAAATTATACTATGAAGCTGCTGCTTTGTCAGCGATAAGTGATTGGATTAATTTAACACAAGGAAGATTATTAAATCTTGAAGGTCATGATTTGTTATTTGGTTGGCATGCATATTTATTGTATGATAAGAAGGTAGATAATGTGTTTAAGGTGCATATTTTAAGACATGCTTTGTTGCGAGTTTGGAAAAAGTATAGATATAAATTAAATTATAAGATACCTTTATGGGCAATACCGAAACATGCAATAGAAAACATAAATGTTGGGTTTAAACATGATGTGACTACATATAAGGAAATTTTAAGTTTGGAGAGGAATGTATGGCATTTGAAGCCGTATAACTTTTTACGAGGAGAAAAGATTGTTCAAACCTGGTTTCAATATGGGCAACTACAGGCCAGGTGGAAAGAAGATCAGAAAATTTGTTTTTCAATGACTGATGAAAATTTGGTAAAGCAAATTAGAAATCAGGGTCAAGCACATATCAAACGGATATATCTTGCATTGATAGAAATTGATTCAGAAACAGAACTTGTTAAAGATTGCATGATAAAGTGGGCTCAGAATATTCAAGAAGTTATTACAATGGATACTTGGGAAAAGATCTGGGTGAGAAATGTAAAATTTACGCAAGCCCAAAATTTAAGAGAGAATTTTTATAAAATGTTTTATAGGTGGCATTTAGATCCCAAAAAGTTAGCAAGTATGTATCCGAACTACCAACCTAAATGTTGGAGGTGTGGTGGTGAAGACGCAACGTATTTTCATATATGGTGGACCTGTAAAAAGGTTAAAGCATTTTGGATTAAAATCTGGTGGAATATGCAGAAGATATTTAAGAAAAGGATAAAGTTTTGTCCGCAATTGTTTTTACTGGGCATTATTATTACTGATACTACTGTTGTGGACATTAAGTTGATGTTGAACTTAATTACGACAGCAAGACTTTTAGTAGCGCAATACTGGAAGAAGGAAGAACTGCCGACTATAGAAGAATGGACTTTAAAAGTTTCTAACCTGGCGGAAATGGCAAAGATCTCGGCGTATTTGAAAGACCATTCGCAACAACGATATATTGTGGAGTGGAAAAAATGGATTGATTACATCCAGAATAAATATGGGACTAAAAAGTTTCATTTAGCATTTGAATAAGTATTGATGTGATATTTATATTGCTTGTAGTCATTTTATAAGAGCTAAAGCGCGATAGACCTAATAGTTTATTGTTGTTAGCATATGGTAGTTTATGATTGTTTTTACTTTTATACCTTGTATTTAGCTCTGGGAAGTTGGGGAGGGGGGAAGGGGAGGGGGGGAGGGTTGGGTTGGGGTGGGAAGGGGGTGGGTGGGGAGGGGTTGTTTTGTTAAAGATAAAATGTATTGAAAAACTTTTCAATAAAAAAAAGTGCAGACATTTTTTTGCTTTTACGTTACCATTTTTCAACTACATTATTTTCCCTAGTCATTCTTGTGAAAATAGAAGGAAGGAAGGAAGGGATGATAAGTGAGATTCACTTGGTGAGTTAGGACATAAAACTCATTTATAGGAAGGTGAACTTTTAGATTTTCCACATCAGGTTGACAGGCATCTGTTACAATTAGAAATTTGTTTTCTGGAATTGCATCAGTCTGGAAAATATTTCATGAATAGTTGTTTCCCTCAATGTATTTGGAAGCTTGCTAGAATGGTGGCATATTTAAAACAGCAGACCGGTGCTCATTCCTCTAAGAGCTATGCAATAGTTTTAATTTTGTCTATAATGATATAAAGATGTGTTGCTATGAAAAACTCATGTGGGAGCAAGAAATATGACAAATTGATATAGCAAAATACAAATGATAGAAATGCTGGTAGTCATAAATATGCGTAAAATAATGTATTTATTATTTTTCCATAGTAAAGTTTTATAACTGAAGCTAAAAGGGTTTGGCATGGCAGGTGGGACAGGAAATAACTAGGAACTATGGAACAGCAACTTTGCATTGAGTAAATAACACAATATAATCAGATATTGTGCATTTGGATAAAATAGGACAGGTAATATAATGTGAGCCAGTCTGGGGTGGTGGTTAAGGTATCAAGCTAGAAACTGAGAGATTATGAGTTCTAGTCTCACCTTAGGCACAAAGCCAGTTGGGTGACCTTGGGCCAGCCACTTTCTCTCAGCCCTAGGAAGGAGGCAGTGGCAAACCACTTGTGAAAAACCTTGCCAAGAAAACTGCAGGGAGTAGTCTGGGCAGTCTCAAGAATCAGACACTGGAGTAAGCAGCCTTAAATTTATAACTAAATTGTATGAAATACAGTTAAGGTAAAGGTAAAGGTTCCCCCGCACATGCGTGCATACAAAAATAGATAAAAAGCAAGAATATAAAAACATAAAAAACAAGACCATAATAATAATATCTTAAAAACTGGAAATATTGCCCAGAGTTGAAAGAAATAAAAATTACCCTTTCAACAATATGTAGAGCCATCTGAATAGATCTCTGGTTCATGGAACCCAGGGCCTGATTATCTAATCAATTATTTTTAGAATAGAGTGATTTGGAATAGAAAGACAAATAAGAGTGTATATTATTATATTGATGTATTAGAAGAATTGGAAGTGATTATATCAAAACAGAAGGACAAAACACTATCCACTTTCAGAAATACTGGAACACTTAGAAACAATAAACACTTAGATGACTTGTTATAAAAATGAAAATGAAAAATACAAAAATCCAGTTCCAACAGACAATAATCTAATGTTTCATGGCAAAGATGCCAAAGAGAGATATAGTTTTATTTTCTGTGGCTGAAAAGTGGCTTAATGTGGAATTTGCTAGAGAAGATATTAATTCTAGGGAGAAGGATGATGACAAGTTTTAAGAAGATCATGCAAGATGAGGCAAGTTCTATGACAACAAGGATCAGAATAGTTAAAACAGTGTTTCTTTCCAATAGTAACGTATGACCATGAAAGCTAGACATTGAGAAGGAATGAAAGAGAAGATAAAGGTAAAGGTAAAGGTTCCCCCGCACATGCGTTCTAGTCATTTCCAACTCTAGGGGCTGGTGCTCATCTCTGTTTCAAAGCCGAAGAGCCAGTGCTTGTCCGAGGATGTCTCCGTCGTCATGTGGCTGGCATGACTAGACGCCAAAGGCACATGGAACGCTGTTACCTTCCCACCATAGTGGTCCTTATTTTTCTACTTGCATTTTTATGTGCTTTCGAACTGCTAGGTTGGCAGAAGCTGGGACTAGTAACAGGCGCTCACTCTGTTACATGGCACTTGGGATTCGACCCGCCAAACTGCTGACCTTCTGATTGACAAGCTCAGCGTCCTAACCCACTGAGCCACCACATCCCTTATGAAATACAGTTGGCAGGTGTTTAATGGAGCAATCCTTTTGAAATTTAGAAAAAAAAACCCAGTTGATTTGCAGTCATCAACCTTAACTGACCTTTTCAGTGGATTTCTTGCTGTTGAATCCATCTAATAAAATCTTACATGTGTGCTTATACACAAAGCAGTTTTCAACTTGAATTTTAACCCCATTCTTCTCTCATTTGCAGTCTCTAATGCCATATTTCTACAGAAGTGATTTTTAAACTTCAAAATGTTCCAGTGTGGAATTCCGGTCCATGGGTCAGCTTCTATTCAAGATGCATGGTTCAGTGCATGCACACTAATCGTGGTTAGGTTCTTACCCCTGATTCCAAAGCAAACATGTTTGAAATTGTCATTCCCTTGTTAATATCTAAAGTAACCTTTCTCAACTGGTACCAAAATGATGCATCGTGATATCACAAGACAAAGCTACCCATTCAGAGATGCATATGATATCCCACTCAATTATTTTCTTCTCCTAGGGAAAGCACTAAAGAAAGTGGACTCTAAAATAGCTAAATCACACCACTTCTGGTGTGGCTGGACAGATGCAAGTTACATGTAGTTTTCAGGTAGTCACCTAAAATGTAGTGAAACCTTGACGTCAAGCCCTTCAGCCCTGCAGTCTGCCTAAACCAGGGGTCTGCAACATTGAACACTTTAAGACTTCTGGACTTCAGCTCCCAGAATTCCTCAGCCAGCATAGCTGGGAGCTGAAGTCCACAAGTCTTAAAGTTGTCAAAGTTGCAGACCCCTGGCCTAAGCAAAATTGAAGTTTAGGCCAGAGAGTATGAAGAGAGGATAACATTTTTTATATAAATAGTAGGGGAAATTGAAACTTAGTCAGCAAATATTTTCATCTTTTCCCCTTCTTTCCTCTTAGATTTGTATTTAAACCTTCACCAAAAGAATCTTACATGTGTATCATATGTTACAATATGTTCTCAATCATAGGAATAAGCTGGAAAATTCTCCTGTAGAAGTTATTATAGTCCAAGCAGAAATATGTTCTACAAAGATTTGCTATGGCCAAATATGTCTACATTGTCTCTAAATTATTAAAACCTCTGTAGCTGATGTGCTGATGACACTTTATTGTGCTTCTGTGGGTAACATGTTTCTGACACTTCTGGTCCTCTAATTCATAGTGGAGGTTTTTCAAAGTCTGGGGTTCATCTTTTAAAAGGGGAAAAATGCAAAATATTTTCTCATTGTTAAGAGGAACATTTCACAGTAGAAGAACTCACTGTAAAATTAATGTTGAAATTTCCACAAAAAGTCACAAATGAAATGATTGCTCAAGAGGCTTATACTAGCCTGCTGAAATCAATGTGAGTCTGTTGGCACAATTTTAATAGGAATGGATTGGCATCTATGACAAAGCTTTATTCTTGACAACGCTTTATTCTATTTATATATTCTTCTGTGAAAAGATTTCCAGAAATTTTCATCAGAATGCTCAATTTATTTTTCAGCGTTCCAAAACTACAGGCTTCAATGGGAAATTCACTAATTTTTGATGTGGAGCCAGTTTTCTTTGTTCAGCAGTTATAATATTATCTTATTTCAGTTAAGGCAGGGATGAGGAAACCCCAAATTTCATGATATTCCAAAAGATTGTCTTCAATCCAACCAGTTAAATTCAGCTGGAGCAAACCATCAAGAAGCAGTGGTACTGTTTTCTTCTATTTTAAAGCTTATTCCAAGATGGAAGCCTTAGATCAGGCTTGCAATTTTTAGATAACCTTCAGTGCCTCCTCCACCACACGCAAACATGTACATATAAACCTAAGTGTTTTAGCATGCAAGTGTTAAACATTTATCATGACATTAAAGATATCACAAGAACAGGCTTATCAATGCAGCACTGAATATAACATGTTGAATGAATGTGTAATAGATTCCACAAGCAAAGTGTGGGTTTCAATATGGGCCGCTCCCAACTTGGCCTGATGACCTATGGTGATAAAAAGCCAGAATCTAGAATTTCTGTGACTATTTCAAAGTGCCTGATGGGTTTCTGCCAGTTGATGCATAATAAGTTGGTAATGTGTTCATGCAACATGGCGATAAGAAATCAGCTTATCCAGAAGCAAATTATAGTTGCAACAATTTTTCTTTTATAAATGTGAACATAATCAGTAGGGCTATGCAGCTGTCTTCGGATTCAGTTTTAAAAAATGGTTTGCAAGTTGTGGAAATGCAACTCTAGCATCTGGCTGCAACTTCATGCAGCAGCTGCATCTTTTCCTGGGATAATATGGCTGTCCTCTGCTCTTGCTATTTGATCCCTGGAAAAGATGTGCCTGCTCTAAACAGTGCAGATGGCTTTTATACGCATGTACCACTGATATCTGAAACTTTGAAAGGACGCAACTGATTCTTATACGAGGAGAGAGAGCCTATGTGTTCTGAATCGCTTCAAAAATAATGCTAATGAAAATACTAAGTAATGTGATATTTCTGTAAAGAAAAAACTAGCAACCCAACTTTGAAGCATAATCCAAATGGAGCATTTTCTGCTCATAGAGAAAAGGGGTTCTTTAGCCATACAAGAATACAAAAGGATATTTTAATTACATATTGAATATTTCAGAATAAACATATTCTCTCTTAAAAATGCAGACAACAAATGTTTAATGTTTATTCAAGAAAAATGTATCAGTGTATGAACTGAATGAACTATATAGCTTTAGAACAGAATGAACATTACTCTGTATCAAGCCAAATAATGCTACCTAGATTGTTTTACAAAAACAGAAACCATTTAGAAATGTTGATGTCCCCCTTATTATTCTAACCTTTGTTTTTTGTTTCCATGGAATACTTTTTCCCATATCAATGATTTCATTTCATCAGAAGGTGGAAATATTATTTGCTTCCACAGTTTGATTGAGTTTGCTGCTTTCTCTTTCCTGAACTCTTCAATTTTCCATATTAGGCTCTGTTTTAACACTGTTTCCAGACATTTATTTTAATAATGATAGCGACAAATCATCTACAAATATTGAAAGCATGCAAAGTTCAGTGACAGAGATGAACCAATGACCGGATTCTCCTTTCGTTTCTCAGAATTCCCAGGGTCATCCATGCTACTATAGTGACCAAACAGCCTAAATGGTTAGTCACATAAACAATACTTAAAACTGGATTTGTCACACAGAATCCCTTTTTAAATGTTCCCTTTTTGTGACCAAGACTTTCTTTTCTCAGGCACGGATCAGCACTCACATATTTCCACCATGAACAAACAGCCCTGTGAAATTATATAGCCTTGTTATGGTAACGATAGTCTTAAAATAGCAGTAGACAAGAAGACCCATCTAATCTTAGACAATGTTTTCAAACAAAGGACCATTTTTCCTTGCCTTAGGAAGATGTTTTCAGGATTAAAAAAATTCTATGTTAAATTCTGAATATCTGTAAAGCACCACTTGGCCATTGTAAATGGTCACACCAAAACTCCCTGGTTATGTGACCACATGCCAGGCACTTGGCCACCTGACCCTTTGCAACCAGTGATGGTGTTCTGTGGTCAAATGACCATGATGGTTTATTGTTTGTTTTTCTGTAGTACACCACCCCAAGTCATATTGTTTGACTTGAGCAGTCTTATAAATCTAATAAATAAACACAAATGTAAATAAATAAATCAATAATATCCATAGGAATATAAAAGACATTAATACCTAGCAACTTTATAATTGGTAGAACTCATTGGTTTGCTCCATCTATTGGCGATTAGTTTGGATGTTGATCTTATAAGAGTATGTAGCATTGCCTCTGTAATGGAGTGAATATAAGATTATGGTTTACATTATATCTGCTTTGGATCTGCCAAGTATAATGCCTGCCCAAGCTCAGCCATGCTGTTACAGTTCCAGTAATTATGTATCTGGGTATCCAAAATTAAAAATAATTTCATATTATTCATAAGGTATTATGAAATATTGGTGTGCATTTTCTTGAATATGTAACATCTGATGAAAGACTTAGGAGGAAGAGTTCTAAATAAATAACCTATGAAATAGTCTAAATCTGAAATATATATATATAGTGATATTCACTCAAAGTACAAAATGTACCTCTCCTGCACATCATTTTCCATTCTAATGTGTAACTTATAACAGGATGCGGAGAAACTTTTAATATGACATCATTAGAGAATTGAGAATACTGGAAAGACTAAGCCAAGGTTTCTAACCAAATAATACACTTTGGGTTAGAAACAGAGTTGCCAAGATGTACACTGATAATCCACCCGAAAAATCCCAATAAGGACACATCTCAAATTTACTTCTCAAATGTAGTTCTATTTTAAAATAAAAATGTTTTCATTTACATATCTTTCATGCATTAAGGAATATTCCTTACAGAGAACACAGAACCTAGTAAATATAAATCACAATGCAATTAGATAAAAAAATGTTAGGGTCATTATATAATAAGAAAGAAGAAAAGGAGGAGGAGATTATAAGGACGTAAATGTTCTAATAAATTTATTGTTCATGAAAGAAATCACTAGGAAAGAGTGAAGAATCATTATATTTACCACTAACTTAAGTTTAAGCAATCACTACTACTTCCAAAACAAATTTTGTACATTTCTTTGTATTCAGATTGTTATCTTGGAGGACATATGACATACAACTTCAGAAATAAATATCCTGGTTGTCATCTACCAATTTATCAATAAATGTGAACTGGAAAAATATATTTATTGTTTAGTATATGTAAGTATATGTTTAGTATATGTGTTGCTTTTTCCCCGTCTTAGTATCCTCTATGGATAGTTTCCTCTATGGATGGAAAGAACAGTTCTATTTTGATTGGTTCTCTACCTATTGTATCAACTCCTACTTACCTTGATACAATTACAATTATGCCTTGGTGAGAGCAAACTGGCTAGGGAGAAGACAAAGTGGGGTCTGGTGATGTGAGTGACAAGTGCTGTGTGTCTGGGTATATACTATGCTTGCAAATAGCACCATCAATTGTTGAGGAAGTTACAAGTTAGGCTACTATTGCTTCTCTGACATCTGGAAATGTATTCCAAGCTAAAATTTTGATTTTTTTTCAGTGAAGAACTTCCTCATGGAGACCAACATGGTTGACCAGATTGGTGGCCAATAAATTATATAAGTAAGTAAGTAGATAGATGGATAGATAGATAGATAGACAGACAGACAGACAGACAGACAGACAGACAGACAGATAGACAGACAGACAGATCTAAATAAATAAGAGTTAGATCAGGTATGATGGCATTTTGCTTGTAGAGGCCCCACTTTTTCACTGCCTGGCATAAAACACATTTAAAATGAAGACTGCTGCAACTTTTAGTCAAGCTTTCCTGGCTATTCTGCTTGAGTAGCAGGGAAAATTCTCCTTCATCTTCCATTTGAGAGGCTTTCAGATATTTTGAAAACTGCAAACCCGTCTCCCCTTAATCTTATCGTCTATAGACTAAACATCCCCAGTTATTTCAGCTGTTCTTCATTGGATGTGGTTTCTTGCTCTTTCATCCCTCCAGTTGCTCTTCTCTGAAAGTGAGCATTTGTCAATGCCCAGTGTCATGAGTAAAGCAGGGCCAAGTAGAACATTACATCCTGTGACCTGAAGATTATATTTCAGTTAATACTGCCTTTAATACATTCTCAGGTAGCATTTGTCTGTTCTGTGTTTTGTTTTTAGCAGCTGCATGTATTTGCTATGCAGCTCTCCTATTGAGCAGTCAACTAAATTGCATGTCATAGCATTATCCGTAAATAATGTAGGGATTTCAATGTAAAGGCAGCACATCTATAGAGGCCAAAAAATATCACAGGACAGAATACAAAGATTAAAAACCACCCCTCTCTAAAAATTCTCTTTTTCCAACTTTACAAACAATCTTTGTTCAAGTTAATGAGTTAAACAGAGAAAAAAGTAACATGTTCCAAATGGGGTGGATTATAATAATAAATTTATTTAGACACTTTCCCTTCCATATTGGGTAAGGTTGGTTTAGGATTTCAGATATATTCAAGTTTTTCAAACATGCCATATTAAATTGTACGCAGTATCAGATTAATCTGTTCCTTGAAATATGTAAAGTAGATAAGAACTCTGCTTACAACTGACTCTTCTAAGCCTTAACACTGTTTCATTTAATAAAATTTGAAACATGATAATGTGATCAATTAGTCTTGAAAAATCTTCCCCTACCCCATCTTTTTCTTGTTTTTCTTACAATAATTGTTACTGTTGTCCAACTTCTGCAGAAAGCTTATTAATAAAGGAATCTTTTCCTATAAATTTTAAATAATCTTGAAAAAGGTTGTTAAAATTTGCCAACTTGAAAAACATCACATAAAATAAATTTGTTTGCAAAAAACACACTCTTTGAAATACCTACAAAAACTGTGCTTCCTTTCAGCTTTAAAGTCTCTCAAGAAATCAAATTAATTCTGGTTACTTACTGAGTTTTCAGTCCTGTGCATCAAAGTGGAAAGTACAGGGTGTTTTCTGAAAGAAAATGGAAGGGGGGACAGTTTACATTTCATACTTCTAGGCAGTACATCATGTCCAACTAGAATGATTGCTTAAATACTGCTCCAAACACTACTATATTTAAGTGACTTTAAATCTGATTGCAAGGTGATTGCCACCATGTGGTAAAGATCAGATTTTTACAAGTGATGTAGAAAGGCATACAAATGATAAGATATTTTGGTTTATTTTTTTGAAAAGCCCAGTTGCCTTGCAAGTGCCTTAAGATGACATTGATCCATTTTAGCAACCTCCAGGTAGCTAGATTATGTTACCTAGTTGGGGGTAATGAAACATCTGCAAGAAAACAAGCAAGCTCAGAGAGCACCAAGGACCCCTCATGTCAACCCTGAGCTACAAGCATACTCCTTTATTAATCTATTTATGAGATCTGGATACTAATCCCATACAAATGATTGGCCAAAACCTACCTCCTGTGTCATCCCATGCACAAGTACCTTAACAATCAGATTCACAATGGTGGACCTTCACAAATTCAGACAGTTCCTAATGATGGCCTTCATTTGTAAAAGGTCAGCATTTGCAGAGGAGCCAGACCTCTGAAATAAGGCTCAAGGAACTCGCTGACAGTCCTGTCATAGAATATTGCAGAATTATACACTGATTTTATTTTATTTTTTTACAAGCCAGGCCAGGCGAAAGCCCTGCACATGAGAAGTCACTAATTGTATAAGGAACTTTTAAAATTGCCTTTGAACTATGAGTTAATTCTACATACAGCCTTAAACTGTTGTAAGCTAACTTAGTTGTTTACATAGAGAGAAAGATACATTCCAGAATAAATAAATAATAATAATTAAAGCACAGTGCCGAACAACTAGGAAAAAAGTAGAGAAAAAGAATTAAACTCGGGCAATGGATATTAAAGTGTCATAATTTTGATGGCCTGTTTGAAAGGAAAATTGTGGCTGAATTTAGTTGAACAGGTACGTATACAGTATGCCAGTGCTGGATTTGGTTGTTTTATTTAAAAGAAAGGGCCCAACCAGAGACTAAGGCTTATCATTTTCATGCAGAATTCATTAAGGTTCTCTATGCAAATTAAATCCTCTTTCTGCTATATCAGTTCTCAGAGGTAGCCTAGGTCAAGAAGTAAATTCCTCAAGAGGAATTGTGTCTCTATTTTATTGGGATAGGCTATAGTAACAGAATCTTGAATGCCTGGTAGCATTTTCTTTACTTCCCTTTTACAAGGAAATTACAGCAGAACTAGTTTGGGTTATTTTTTCCCCTGTCCTGGATTTAATCATGTTTTTCTAATATAGAACATAGAATTCTTTATTGGCCAAGGGATTGGACACACACAAGGAATTTGTGTGCATAAGCTTTCAGTGTACATACAAGCAACAAGTGACAATCATAATCATAAAATACAATCGTCATAAATCATAGATACAACACTCAGTGATAGTCATAGGATACTAAAGCCATCAACCTAAATCATAATCAGATACTAAATAAAAGCAATCAACATAAATCACAAGATACAACAAGTTATAGTCATAAGACTCTAAGGAAATAGGTAATATGGCAGATGAGAAGAAGAATAAATAATAAAGCCCTACTAGATGGTTCGACATCCCAGGGCATAGCAATGTTGTGGAAATTAGTTGTTTAACAAAGTGACAGAATTGCGGGGGGGGAAACTGTTTTTGTGTCTGGCTGTTTTGGCGTGCAATGCCCTATAGCACAGGTCTGCAACCCGCGGCTCTGGAGCCGCATGCAGCTCTTTCAGCCGTCTCCTGCGGCTCCCAGTCCTCTGCCATGTGCAGTCCAAAAAAAATATCAATCAATTCAAATATGCAGGGTAGGTGCATATCTCGCCTTGGCTCCACTCTTCAGTCAAACGCTGTTCTGCGCATGCGCGCATGTATGCGCATGTGCACACAATTTTTTGCGGCTCCCAGTTTTTCCTTTTGTGAGGGAACCAGTTCTGAGTGGCT
Organism: Vipera ursinii; assembly: GCF_947247035.1. Taxonomy (NCBI): domain Eukaryota; kingdom Metazoa; phylum Chordata; class Lepidosauria; order Squamata; family Viperidae; genus Vipera; species Vipera ursinii. The sequence continues at coordinate 64,351,246 of NC_139512.1, forward strand.
CTTTCACTGTTTCAGGTTGCTGACCCCTGCCCTATAGCATCGATTTGAGGGAAGAAGTTGGAACAGTTTATGTCCAGGATGTGAGGGGTCTGTAGATATTTTCACAGCCCTCTTTCTGGCTTGTGCATAACTGCCACTGCACAGTTTTTCCAAGGTTATGTCTGAGATTCTCCACAGGCAAACTGTCACAACAGCTTCTGAACTTCTGCACTGGTGTCTTCACAGCATCACCCAGCCATTGCTGAAGCAATATAAAGGCTGTCCTCATTACTGTTATTTTGGCACAATGAAGTCTGGATGACTCTTGATGATGCTGTTGCTAATGGGGAAATGAACAATGGATAAAATAGGATTTTGCATTTTTCCCTGTTCCAAGTAGTACATGTTGTCCCTGCCTTGGGAGGCTGCATATCTCATGAGCAACATAGAGGGTAGAGGAGAATCAAAACAAGAATGGCAAGAACATTCATCCCAAATGTGAGAGCCTGTTCAGAAATCAGATACATATATTTATTCATACATGTCTAATCTTGCATACATCATTTTATATTTAGGTACTGCCTAATCATCCCTGACATCAGGCAACTGTGCTAGTTGAAGAAGAATTCAGGGTCTTCTGTAGGTGCATGTGTTTTGTGTGCTGCCTTTTCTTGGTTTTATAAAGCAAGTGGATGTTTACTCCAAGCAATTAAATATTGATGAATAATTAAATATTAGAGGCCACCAGTGATTTAACTAGTTTGTCACCTCCTGATTGCCTCCAAGCTTCTATATCCTTTTTTTTTCAAAACAAATCAAGGAAAGACAAATAATTGTTCCTTCCCATGAGAAGCAACCTAGGACTAAGGAGAAACTTCCTGACAGTTAGAACAATTAACCAGTGGAACAACCTGCCTCCAGAGGTGGTGAATGCTCCAACACTGGAAGTTTTTAAGAAGAGACTGGACACTCATTTGTCTGAAATGGTATAAGGTTTCCTGCCTGAGCAGGGGGTTGGACTAGATGACCTCCAAGGTCCCTTCCAACTTCTTCTTCTTCTTCTTCTTCTTCTTCTTCTTATTATTATTATTATTATTATTATTATTATTATTATTATTATTATTAGTTTTAGTTTTAGTTTTAGTTTTTAGTTTTTAGTTTTTTATTTAATTTATATACCGCCCTTCTCCCTAGGGACTCAGGGCGGTTCACAGGGCATATATAAATAGCAATACAATACAATACAAAAGTTAAAAAAGATTAAATCAATGCCCAGTTAAAAACAATAATACAATTCTAAAACAACAATTTAAAACCCAAATCCCCCGTCAGGCCAGACCAGCTAATTCAAATAAATGGGTCTTCAAGCCACGACGGAAAGTTCGGAGGTCTGATGCCATCCGGAGCTCCACCGGCAGTTGGTTCCATAATGCCGGAGCGCCCACAGAGAAGGCTCTCCCCCTGGGGGCCGCCAGTCGGCATTCCCTGACTGGAGGCACCCTGAGGAGGCCCTCTCTGTGGGAACGCACAGGGCGGAGGGGAGTTGACGCCGGCAGCAGGTGGTCCCCGAGGTAACCCGGACCCATGCCATGTAAGGACTTGAAGATCATAACCAAAACCTTGAACCTCACCCGGAAGACAACTGGTAACCAATGCAGCTCGCGGAGCAAAGGTGTAACATGGGAGTACCGGGAAACTCCCAAGACAACTCTCGCGGCCGCATTCTGTACCAGTTGGAGCCTCCGAGTGGTCTTCAAGGGAAGCCCCATGTAGAGAGCATTACAGTAGTCAAGGCGAGAGAGTTGTTGTTGTTGTTGTTGTTGTTATTATTATTATTATTATTATTATTATTATTATTATTATTATTATTATTATTGTAGACAAAAGACCATCCAGAGCTATTGTTCCTGCCTTTGAAGTCTATCATAGAAACTAGTTTTGTTAGTTGACTTTCTCTTTTTTTGTACCCATCTATATGCAAGGAAGTTAAAAAGAATCTCATTAACCAGCTATCCAAACCTGGATAATACATGAGGGGATAATCCACCCTAAGGAAGCAGGGTTTCAATCAGGATGACACAACATCTGCCAGACGAATATACAAAGCACTCTGAATAACAGAATAACAGAGTTGGAAGGGGTCTTAGAGGTCTTCTAGTCCAAACTCCTGCACAAGCAAGAGACTCTGTGCCATTCCAGACAGTCAAATGTACAACGGGCCAAATATCAAGAAATACACCTGTGCAAAACCTCTAATTAGATCTGTTGTTTTATTGTGTTTTTGGTTTTTCCCCCTGACAATAAATTGTTGTATTAAATTACCTTTCTTTCTTTTACTGTAAAGGCTATTTAAAGATTGCAAAAAAAAAGATAGTTGATATGATACTTGATTTGGGGAAAACACAACTGCTGTTGAATCAGTCTTTAATTGTAAGACCTAAATCTGTTGAATCTTAATGGCTAGATTCTGGCCCAATAAAGTTATGGATAACCAGTTGATTAATTCACAAAGCTATAGTGCATTCAGAAAGTATTCAGATTCCCTTCACTTTTGTCAATTTTGTTATGCTGCAACCTGATTCTACAGTTGTTGAAATTCATTTTTTTCCTCATTAATCTACACTCAGTACCCCAAAATGACAAAGTGAAAACAGAATTTTAGAAAGGACTGTAAATTTACTAAAAAGAAAAAAAAACTGAAATCTCACATTGACATAAGTATTCAGACCCTTTGCGACAACACTAGGAATTTAGCTCTGGTGCCTCTTATTTCTCTTGATCATTGTTTCTACACCTTGATTGGAGCCAACCTGTGGTAAATTAAATTGATGGGACATGATATGGAAAGGCACACTCTCTATAGAAGGCCTCACAGCTGATAATGCGTACTGTAACAGAGCAAAAGCCATGAGGTCAAAGGGACTGTCTGCAGAGCTCAGAGACAGGATTATTGCAAGGCGCAGATCTGGGGAAGGCTATAATAAAATTTCTGCTGCACTGAAGGTTCCTAAGACCACAGTGGTCTCCATAATTCTCAAATGGAAGAAGTTTGGCATAGCTAGGACTCCAAGAGCTGGTCATCCAGTCAAACTGAGCAATTGTAGGAGAAGGGCCTTAGTAAGGGAGGTAACCAAGAACCCAATGGTCACTCTGACTGAGCTTCAGAGATCCTGTGTGGAGATGGGACAGAGTTCCAGAAGAACAACCATCACTGCAGCCCTCCACCGACCTGGATTTGGCAGGTGGCAGAGTGGCTATACAGAAACTTCTCCTCAGTGCAAAACACATGAAAGCCTGCTTGGAGTTTGCTAAAAAGCACCTGAAGAAGTTCCTCTCAGACTGTGAGGAACAAGATTTTCTGGTCTAATGAAACCAAGATCGAACTGTTTGGCCTCAATTCTAAACATTGTGTTTGGAGGACACCAGGTACCATCACCTGCCCAATACCATCCCAACAGTGAAGCATGATGGTGGCAGCATCATACTCTGGGGGTGTTTTTCAGCAGCAGGCACTGGGGACTGGTCAGGATTGAGGGAAAGCCGAATGGAGCAAAGTACAGGGATATCCTCAATGAAAACCTGTTCCACAGCACTCAGGACCTCAGACCGAGCCGAAGGTTCACTTTCCAACATGACAATGCATACAGCCAAGCATACAGCCAAGACAACACAGGAGTGGCTTAGGGACAACTCTATGAATGTCCTAGAGTGACTCAGCCAGAGTCCAGACTTGAATACTATTGAACACCTCTGGAGGAATCTGAAAATAGCTGTCCACCAATGGTTGCCATCCAACCTGACTGAGCTTGAGAGGATTTGCAAGGAAGAATGGCAGAAAATCCCCCAGTCCATGTGTGCAAAGCTTGTCACATCATTCCCCCAAAGACTCGAGGCTTAATTGGTGCCAAAGTTACTTCAACAAAGTACTCAGTGAAGGTCTGGATACTTATGGCAATGTGATATTACATTTTTTTTTCTTTTTAATAAATTTATAGACATTTCTAAAATTCTGTTTTCACTTTGTCATTATGGGGTACTGAGTGTAGATTGAAGAGAAAAAAATCAATTTCAAAAACAGTAGAATCAGGCTGCAGCGTAACAAAATTGACAAAAGTGAAGGGATCTGAATACTCTTGTATGCACTGTATACAAGAGTATTATGTATAGAGAAACTCTCATCCAGATGTTTTACCAGCAAATTGCACAGGCCATTATAATTAGGCAATGACTGGCAACAGCACAAGGAGAAAGACATTGAAATCTGAGGAGGATGTAGACTGCAGCACTTATCTTGCTCAAGGGAAGATAAGAAATCACATAAGGATATTAGACTTCTTTAGGAGTAATTTTGCATTAGAACTGGATTAATAACATGCAACAGTCCAGACATTTTCAGCAACAGTCATTGGCCACACTGGCTAGAATCTAACAACTTCTAATCTTTACTTGCTACTCTCATTTTCTTGAGTCATTTGTTCTTTGGCTAAATGTGTCCCTTCTGTGCTTCCAAAAATTCTCAGAATCTCCAAAAGTGGTGGGCAGCTATTCAGATGACTGAGTCCAATTTGCTACTCAGAGCAGGAATCCAAACTAAAACATCTCTGACAGATGTTGCTAAGCATGTGGCAGAAAATGAGACCACAAAATTGTAGTCCATACAATTTGTTCCGTTATTACATTAAAATAACCTTTTAAATGGTTGAGCAAAAAAAGAGGGGGAAGTTCTAAAAATAAAAACAAGAATAGGAGATTGTTTCCTCTGACTGAATTTTTTTAAAGGGGCAGTGGTATCTCTTCCTTTTAAAAAATAAAATGGGCTCAGAAAATATTGAAGATACTATCCAGTAGTGGGTTAGAAAAAATTTCCTTCACTTTTTATTTTACTAAAAATATTTCTCCACTCTGCACATTTACTCACTATTTATCTTAGTGGTTCCTACTGTCAGTTACCATATATAACCATTATCTAAATCGTTATTTATATTTTATTATAGTTGGCTATTATAATTATTAATTTCATCATTTAAATTCTGAAGAAAGCCCTGGATATTCTAAGTCCCTTTTTTCTGCTACAGTTGCTTGGGATGTAGTTACTGCTCATTTTCTCATGAAGAATTGCATTGACTCATGGCAACAGATATTGCTGCTTCTCCTAGGACATTGCATGCTGAAATGGCCAATATATAGATTTTCTCAACTAGTACTATTATTAAAATAAATCTAACTATTGTTAATTGTCCCTAAGAATTGGAAATGTCAAGGCTATTATACTTTGTTCTACCACCACCATTCTAAATTTTACTTCCAGCTTCCAGTCAGCATAAATTATTATTTGTCAGGACTTGCACATCAGCAAATCATGTCAAGGTATCCTCTTAAAAACTTTTTGAAATAAATTTGTAATCTAATTAAGAGGCAATCGTGTCCCACAGTTTGGGGATATCATGAGAAACTATGGCTTGCATTACCTGGAGACTGAAAACACAGTCACACTAAGACAGCAAAAATGATATCTTGTGTGTTGTGGATTGTGACTGAGTTCTTGGTGAACCTTCAAATATCTGCAATGATTAACTAACCAGTGATAATACATGAGAAGGCCAATGTACATTCCTCCATGAGTCACTTTATATGTATCAACCCTTATTCTTAGACATGCATTTTTACAAAAAATGTAATAACAACACTAATGATTCTTACCTCTGCTACTCCCTCCTTTCTTCTGCTCTATAGGCATCACTATAGGTGCAATATATAATGTCACCATAGGCAGAATGGGAGGAGAGAGAGCTCTCTGTGGAGCACCATAAGAGCTTCTCTGAATATAATGCTGAAGCTTTATTTTGATGATCCATGTTCATCATTTGTCTTAGCACTTTTCTTGATGTTTATGTAACATTTTGGGGTTTTGACTTTTTTTTTTACTACACTGTGGCTATTTTGCTCCTCTTGTAAGATTGTTTTCTAGTGATCACTGGGCAAAATCAAATGTCTGATACCTAGGACATGAGCTCAACTGTGCAAACACAAAATCTTAAAGGATTTTTGCTGATCAGGACTGAATGACAAGCCTTTAAAGATTTGTTTATAGATGAGAAAGACATTTCTTTATATATTTCTCATATTTATATACATTTTTATTTTTTCTTTCTTTTCCATTTTCCTTTTTTTTCCATTCCTGCACTTTCTATTTTTTCTTCTTAGGCTTTTAATTTTTTTTAGTTTGCATTAGTTCTTACTTTTTTAATTATAATGTTTAATAACTGAGCATTACGGACCCAAATACAGGAATATAATAGAAGAAGCAACTGTACTGGAATTAAGTTAGAAACACCTTCTGGGAAATAACATAAGATGACTGTCTACTTTCATATAAAATTTTAGGGTAATTGGCTGGACTGAGTAATTAGCTTATTAGTTACTGAGAATTTTATTATAATTCTAAGTTAATTGACCTGAATAAAATGTATATCTCATCCATTTACTTAAAGAAAACCCAAAGCAAATAGGAAACTTTAAGAGACATATTCTCCAAAGAGCCTGAAGACAGGACAAGAAGCAATGGATAGAAACTTGTCAAGGAGAGAAGCAACCTAGAACTAAGGAGAAACTTCCTGACAGTTAAAACAATTAACCAGTGGAACAACCTGCCTCCAGAAGTGGTGAATGCTCCAACACTGGAAGTTTTTAAGAAGAGACTGGACAGCCATTTGTCTGAAATGGCATAGGGTTTCCTGCCTGAGCAGGGAGTTAGACTAGATTACCTCCAAGGTCCCTTCCAATTTTTTATTTTTATTATTATTATTTTAAAAAGTTTGTTTTTATTTGGACTTGCATTATACTGAAGAAAATGGTATAGAAAATGAAGTTTCTTAGGATATTTTTTTGATAGTAAGGAGAAGGGAAAATCCAGGCAAGGATTTCAGCATGTAAACCTGTAATACATTTGAGATTTGGCAATAATTCAAAGAATTATCATAATTATTTACAAACTACAAGAAATTGGTTTGCACACAATTTATGTAATAGATGTAAGCCAAGAACACTCTGGGTGATCTTTCCTCTCGCTAATAAGACCTCACAAAAGCGATTCAACAGTTTTTTAAATGGAGATATTAAAAAAATTACATAGACTCCAAAAATGTAATAAGAAAAAGTAGGATGCTCATAACCTGTCAGTCTTTATTTCAAGTGGGTGATGCCCAGTGCCAGATCTGTCAGCACATCGATTATATATTTTAATTCTTAACACACATATCTTACCATCTTTTTAGTACACTGAAAATACTTTTAGTACATTCTTAGTCTTGATATGTGCTGGCTTCACACTTTGTCCTATGGCATCACTTATTTTATTGGATAAACCACAATAGCTGGACTGACACAGCACACAAAGCCAAAACTAAACAAATCTCATTATGACTCAATATGATTTAAGAATTTAGCCTCTCAGACAGTTGGAGAAAGAAGACTGGATGATTTAGCACTTGCTACATAAAGAATGGGAAGCAGTAACGGAGAGCTGGCATTGTAGTATTTTGAGAAGCTGTATACTAGGAAACTTCAAGGTCTGGTGAAAATGGTCTGCAGGGAAGAAATTGTGAATTTAGTAGGAGAAGAAATCAACAAAACAGTTTTATGACTTTACAGTAAGCAAAACACACAAGATCTCACTTTTGGTTGATCAGATGCTTGGAAAATGCAATGGGTACTGACTATTATATAGCCTCTTGACTACAACAAAATGGTTTGAAATCTTTGAAACGCTTGAGAAATATTTAAAAGGAAGCAACTAAAGGCTGAATTTTTGGACTTCAGTATTCGTGGTAGAATAGGCAAATCCAGTAGAGATGTAGCTACTTTTAGACCACCCCTAAATAATTTCCCCAAGAGGGGTTTCCCCTTCTTAACATAATTCACAGTATAGTATCAACATGGATCAAGGGGAGTGGACATTCGAAATTATAGATTTGATGTACCTGGCAGATAACAGGAAAACTGCCTCAGATTTTAGTAAAAGCATTAGGAACAATAAAGGAACTGAGAAGGAAGAAGGTAAAAGAGATGAATTAAATAAAAGATGGTTTGTTTGTTTAATTATTTATTTATGTGGGTAAAAGGTAAAGGTAAAGTTTCCCCCACACATGCGTGCTAGTTGTTTCCAACTCTAGGGGCTGGTACTCATCTCCGTTTCAAAGCCGAAGAGCCAGCACTTGTCTGAGGATGACTCCGTGGTCATGTGGCCGGCATGACTAGACACCAAAGGCGCATGGAACACTGTTACCTTCCCACCATAGTGGTCCCTATTTTTCTACTTACATTTGTACGTGCTTTTGAACTGCTAGGTTGGCAGAAGCTGGGATGAGTAACAGGCGCTCACACTCGAGATTTGACCCACCAAACTGCCGACCTTCTGATCGACAAGCTCAGCATCCTAACCCACTGAGCCACCGCGTCACTTTATGTGGGTAGGTGTGTGTACACACACACACACACACACACACACACACACACACACACACACATATATATATATATATATATATATATATATATATATATATATATATATATATATATGGATCTTTGGTCATTCAGGTTTTTTCCCGCGTAGAATTGAAGGTGTAGGAGCAACATTTTGACGGAATCCCATCCGTCATCCTCAGGCTGGTGGCTTCAGCTTCCTTCTTTTGGGAGAAGCATGTGGTAGTGGCTGTTTGTTCCTCTTTTGTAAACTGCCAGAGGGGGTGTGTTCTGTGGGTGGAGGTGTGCTCTGATTGGGTGGGGGATTAGGTGTGTTCTGATTGGGTGGGAGTGTGTTTTGAATGGTGGGTGTGTTCTGATTGGGTGGGGGTGTGTTTTGAGTGGATGGGCTGGTCTCAGCTGCAGCCTTAGACCTGAGCTGGTGAGTTGTGCTGCTTTTGTTCGGCTTTGTGTTTGTGGAGGTGCCATTTTTTTATAGTGGGTGTCAGTTTGTTTATTGTGTGGTTTGGAGGGGTTTAAAGTGGCTGATGTTGCAGCTGTAGTTAGGTTTCGGTTTTGTGGTTGTGCGTCGTTATCATTGTGGGTTCGGATTTGCTTTTTGAATGGTTGTGTGGTGGTGATGTCATGTGATGTTATCATGAGTTTGGGTCTGGTATCATTCTTGGTGGTTGGGACTCGTCTGTCAATCAAGGCGGGTTTCCAAATGGCTGGTAGGCGAGAGGTATCATCTCGTTTGTTCATGCTGTGGGGGCGTTTTTCTATCTCAATGGCTTCTCTGATTATGTTCAATTTTGACGATAGTTTTGGTTTTTTTAAAATCAATTTCATGTCCCGTGGCTTCAAAGTGTTGGACCAGGGATGAAGTTTGTTCTCCCTTTCTGAGTGAGTTTTTGTGCTCTTCAATGCGTGCACTTATTCTTCTGTTGGTCTGTCCGATGTATGTGGTGGGGCAGATGGTGCATGGGATTTCGTATTCTCCTTGGTTTTCTAACCCAGTTATGTCTTTGGGGTCTCTTAGGATGGTGGATATTTTTCTGTCTGTGTAGAATGCTGTTTTGATGTTGTGTTTTTGGAGGACCTTGCTGATTCTGTCTGTGGTCCCTTTTAAGTATGGGAGGAGGGCTTTGCCATTTTCTTGTTCTCTGTCTTGGGTTTTTGTGGGTGTCTCTCTTCGGATTAAGTTGGTAATCGTGTTTCTTTGGAATCCATTGGCTGTTATTTCAGTATGATTCAATGTATTTAGGACCTGGCCTGATGGGGAATCACTTAGGGTTTTAATATTTATATATATTTTTATTGTGGGCAATAATTTAATTCTTTTTTAATTTTTGTATTTTTGTAGTTTTAAGATATGCCCTGTTCACCGCCCTGAGTCCTTCGGGAGAAGGGCGGTATAAAAATTTAATAAATAATAATAATAATAATAATAATAATTTATAAGCTGACTGATTCCCAAACAAATCTAGGCAGCTTACCACTAGGAGCCAGAGATAGAAAGATGGAGATAGAGATCAACTGATCACAAGATTAAAAAAATTAAAAAAAATTCAATGCAAAGCAAAATAAAATTAATGACAAAAAGAAACTCCACAATCACTGTCCACCAGACATGACAGAAAAACCAGATTTTCAATAGTTTCCTGAATGATCTGAATCTCTGGGAGGAAACTATTTCAGAGGGCAGAAATTGTAACAAAATAGCCATACTTCCTGGATCCTACAAGATGACAATTTTTGTACTGATGGGCCCCAGAGTACACTCATCTTGTACTCAATGGGCAGAGACGACAGGAGACAATTGATCCTTCAGCCAAGCCCTGTGGTTTGAAGGGTTTTAAAGATGACAACCAACACTTTAAAATGCACCCTGAAGCTAACCCATAACATGGCATCTTCGCTGCCGCCATGCTACCACATCATGGACATCCAGGTTAACTTTAAATAGAGAGAATTAAAGTAATCAAAATGTGAGATGATTCTTTGAAAGGCCTTCTGGTCAAGCAAAAGGTGCAACTGGTGCACCAGGTATAAAATCCCTGCATAAAATCCCTCTTGGCTGTAGTTTCTACCTACTTTTTGAGCAGGAGTTTATTTATTTATTAAATTTATTTGCTGCCCACCTTGTATCAAAGTAACTCTGGGCTGGAGTAGAGAGTTCAAGAGGCCTGTGAGATCATAGAGCATATGTGCTGCATACACCACTCCCATCCGGGCTCCAAAATAGGTTATCAATAAATGTGACCAATGCTGCCTTCCTACTAAACCCTGGCCTCAGTGAAATGGGTCCAAATAATCAGCTTTCTCCAGGGTCCTCTGACCCTCCATTCTACTATTTCCTCTAAAAAGGGAAGGTTGGAGACTACACAATAGTTGTTCAGGATCAGCAATGGCTTCCTGTTGGGGGGAGGGTGCACCACAGCCTCCTTCAAGGCTAATGGAACCACTCCTCCATTCAAAGAAGTTGATATCAGAGACCATCTACTTGACAGCTTTAAAAATCTGGGAGAAACCTGGATCTAACAAGCAGGTGCCAAGCTAAAAGATTGGAAAACCCTAATTCTCTGAATCAGCAATCATAGATGTCCCAGGCATCTCAGCTGGAACTGATCAGTCGGAATCTAGCTTTGAGCAGGTCCAAGTAACTCTCACAAATAAAATGAATATTCCTCGCAGTAGCATTTTCAGAAATGAATGCAGCTTTTGGGAAGCAAAGAAAAAAATGGAAAACAACAGTTGACAGATTATACTGTATTATATGTGCAACCAGGCTTTTGACTAAATGGGAGCTGTACTAAGATAGAAAAGGCAACACACTGTTTCTGTACAAAGAAGTCAATGAGATGAGTTTAGTGACTGACCCAGACTGGATCCTGCAACATTATCCCGGGATACATATGTTCGCCTTCATTCGTGAACTAATATTCTTGGAGAGAAGGAATTCTGTTTCTAACTAGTTCAGCAATTACATATGAATGGAATCACTATTAAAGATGAAATAAGAAGAAAGGGCATACGTCTGTTCTTGTGCCAGTACTATGACAGTACTTATTGCATACTTCATGGTTGCTGATTTTGTATAGATAATTGCTTCAGGAAATTTGTGCCACCTTTCCTTAAATAATTTCCATGAGATGCAAGAAGAAGGATGTTCAGCCTGTTTTATTGATTTGTTATGGACAGCAGATGACATTCCACTGAGACTTAATAGAAAACAGATTTATACATATGTACAGGTTCCAAGACAAAAGTTTCCAGTCCAACCTTTCTTAATCACTCTCTTCCAGATGGGTTGGGACTACAATTCCCAGAAGTCCCATCAGACTATAGGTTCCATAGGCCAGGCAGAGCTAGAGAAATAACACTGTCACTTTTCAGAAATATTTCAGATTATACTAATGTACTGTACATCAGGAAAAAATATCCCACAAGATTTTGCAATGTTTCTACTTTGAGCTTCCTGGAACATTTTAACATGTGAATTCATTTCTATTCTCTGCTGTACACACATTGGTGTAACATATACTGATTCTTATGAAACTCATTGACTTCAAGAACATGTGTACTTGGGACATACTCCGAAATTAACCACATCTGCTCATTTGATCTTAAAATAACTATTGACCAAGTACATTAATGCAGAACGTGGTACAGAAATACTCTGCACTAGTAAGCTTGTTATTATAAAGGAAAAAAAATGACTTTTAAGTTGTGCTATAACATCACCAATTCCTTAAAAATATAAGTTTTAAATTTTAAAAGTAAAAAAAACCCAGATTAGTCACACGGTCCACCCCATTCAATTACAATGGAAATAAAATTAGGAACGTTGCTGAAAATGATTCATTCCTTGTATTTAAGGTTTCTTGTCCTAAGTGCTTGGCTCACAGATCTGCAACCTTTTGCATTCTCTTTAATAATAGCAAGTAGGCAGAAAAACATTATACAAACTTCATGTACACACAGTAATCTTTCCAAAACTTTCCCTGCACTAAAATGGCAATTAGCAACATTTTAGTTAGTATTTTGTTTTCTTGAGTATTTTACTTGATTATATGAGCAAACAACCAAGGAATGTGTTTTCTCCATGACTTATTTATTTATTCATATGTGTTCAATTTATATCCTGTCTTTCTTCCTAGAGTTCAGGGTCTCATGCCTCTTATTCCCCCCCAAAAAAATCCTCTGGGTTACATTGGGCTGATACATTGCATAACTGGCCCAAAGCCATCCAATAAACTTATATGGCTGGTGCCAAATTTGAATTTGGGTTTCCCTGCTTCTAATCCAATACATTAACTACCACACTACACTGGCTATCCACTCATTTATCTAGATGCAAATCTATCTGTTGCTGGATCTGCCCATAGATTACCCCAAAAATGCTCCTTGGAGAATATAGAATCTGCCTTTCTATTATTTTATGAAGCTTTGTGCCAGACTAATATTGGTAAGGCATTGTGACATCCTGAGCCATTCGCCATTAGTCAGGCAGGCAGCAGTAGTGTGGAAAGGAGTGGGAAAAAAACAATGGTTGAAGGAGAAAACTTGGCCTTGGTTCCAAGGACCAATCTAAATAATTAAGAAGTCCCAGTCATTATGTCTGCCTATTGTTACTATTGTCCTTCCTTCCCACATTCCTGATCTCCTCAACATCTTCCATCTGTTTAACTAGTCACAGAACAGCATCACCCATGCTATTCCCCAAACTCAACCACAGAAGGCAGAAGACAAACAGCCAGAAGACATATTGAAAAGCCTTTTACTCCCCACCATCCCTGCCCTCAAGCCAATCTCCAACATGGCACCTCAGAAACAATGTACATGTGCTTTGCAAGGAAAATTTAACTTTTAGTGAGGAAACAAAGCCACAACATAGAGGAAAGTCTTCCCCAACCACAACAATACCCACAGGAAACATAATTCAATTCAAGGACAGAAGAAATGGGAGTGAGATGAATATGTGCAAGGAACTCAGGGCACTTACTTAAGATCCAAGGCACACTAGGAAAGAGGAGGCAGCGTTAGACTTTTCTTCCATTATACTGGAAACACAAACAGGGGTTTCTAGATAAGCTCTGCCAGGATAGCAATTGGCTCCCACCTGGATCCAAGAACTCAGGAGTTATCCAGACAAGGCATCTACTCCTCAAACCCACCATCCATTGGGATGTCATCTACTACAGAATGCTGACTTCACAACTTTGCATCCCCGCCTGAAGTAGCAGTTGAAAAAGTGCTACTGCAGAATACAAAAAAGAGTACATGGCAGAGGTCTTGTCTCCTAGAATGATAGGATGAAGAAGCAATGTGGGACCTATTATTAAATATATTTCATGCAATGCATTTTATTTCACCAAATAGCTGCAGTTAATACGGTAGCAGAACTAGAACAATCCATCATAAAATTCCAACCACAATTTCCTGTAAGCACAAAATATAAAAGCAAAAAATTATAGGTCAAGGGAAGGAGCTTTCATTTTATCCCTTTTGGACATGATACTCAAAGGTTTGTAAACAAAAAAAGTGTTTTCATTTTGAGATTGGCATTTGGTGATTGAATCTTTTCAGCTCTCCTAGCTGTCTCTCTCTCTCTCTCTCTCTCTCTCTCTCTCTCTCTCTCTCTCTCTCTCTCTCTCTCTCTCTCTCTCTCTCTCCCTCCCTCCCTCCCTCCCTCCCTCCCTCCCTCTGTCCTTTAGCCTATTTTAACTTCTATCACTTTACCTTAACTTTGATCTACCTTATCTTAAAATTGATGTCTTCTAAATAGTTTGGGATCTTGACTGTTATCACTCCCAGTTAGTATGGCCATGGATGAGAATAGCTGCTATAAACAAGTTACAAGTTCAATGTCTATGGCTGTCCCAAAGATGCTTTTTTCAAGAGGCAACTGGATTTTCTTGTTTTTCTCTGAAGACATTTTGCTTCTCATCCCAAAAGTTTCATTTTAGAAAATGATAAAGAACAACAATAATGATTGTGACCTGTTCTTTCAGTAAAATGCCTCTCTAGTGATCAATAGTTTACTTCAGAGCAGGAAGGAATGACTGATTGTATATGATAAATAAAGATATTGGCCTTTCGTCTTAATGAAAGTCTCTCTCTCTCTCTCTCTCTCTCTCTCATTGCAATCAATTGCTGGGGTGATGTGCAGACCATGACTAGTTCAATTGTTCAAAGTCATGTGCACAACTGAACTAGTTGTTAGTTTGTTAGTTCTGAATATATGTATGTATTAAATATGAAGCTAATATATGTTGTTGTTGTTGTTGTTAGCAGCGAAGTCGTGTCCGACCCATCGCGACCCCATGGACAACATTCCTCCAGGCCTTCGTGTCCTGTACCATCTTCTGGAGTCCATTTAAGCTCACACCTACTGCTTTAGTGACTCCATCCAGCCACCTCATTCTCTGTCGTCCCCTTCTTCTCTTGCCCTCAATCTTTCCCAGCATTAGGCTCTTCTCCAGTGAGTCCTTCCTTCTCATTAGATGGCCAAAGTATTTGAGTTTCAACTTCAGGATCTGGCCTTCTAAAGAGAAGTCAGGGTTGATCTCCTATAAGGACTGACCCGTTTGATCACCTTGCAGTCCAGGGGACTCGCAGGAGTCTTCTCCAGCACCATAAACTAGTTCAAAGGACTCAATTCTTTGGCACTCAGCCTTTCTTATGGTCCAACTTTCACAGCCATACATTGCAACTCGGAAGACCATAGCCTTGACTATATACACTTTTGTTGACAGGGTGATGTTTCTGCTTTTTAGTGTGCTGTCTAGATTTGCCATTGCTTTCCTCCCCAAGAGCAAGCGTCTTTTAATTTCTTGGCTACAGTCCCCATCTGCAGTGATCTTGGAGCCCAGGAAAGTAAAATCTGTCACTACCTCCATTTCTTCCCCATCTATTTGCCAGGAATTGAGGGGGCCGGATGCCATGATCTTGGTTTTCTTAATGTTAAGTTTCAACCCAAGTTTTGCACTCTCCTTCTTCACCCACAACAATAGGCTCTTTAGTTCTTCTTCACTTCCTGCCATTAGAGTGGTATCATCTGCATATCTTAGGTTGTTGATAATTCTTCCGGCAATCTTAATTCCAACTTTTGGTTCATCTAGCCCTGCCTTTCTCAAGATGTGCTCTGCATATAAGTTAAACAGGCAGGGTGAGAGTACACAGCCTTGCCGGACTCCTTTCCCAATTTTGAACCAATCAGTGGTTCTGTGTCCAGTTGTCACTGTTGCTTCTTGACCCGCATATAGGTTTCTCAAGAGACAAATAAGATGGTCTGGTACTCCCATCTCTTTAAGAACTTGTCACAGTTTATTGTGATCCACAAAATCAAATGCTTTAGCATAGTCAATGAAGCAGAAGTAGATGTTTTTCTGGAACTCCCTAGCTTTCTCCATGATCCAGCATATGTTGGCAATTTGATCTCTAGTTCCTCTGCCTCTTTGAAATCCTGCCTGTACTTCTGGTAGTTCTCAATCCACCTACTGCTGTAGTCTAGCTTGTAGGATTTTAAGCATAACTTTACTAGCATGAGAAATGAGTGCAATGGTGTGATAGTTTGAACATTCTTTGGCACTGCCATTCTTTGAAATTGGAATGTAAACTGATCTTTTCCAATCCTGTGGCCACTGTTGAGTTTTCCAAATTTGCTGGCAAATTCAGTGTAGCACTTTTACTGCATCGTCTTTTAAAATTTTGAATAGCTCAGCTGGAATACTGTCACCTCCACTAGCTTTGTTTTTGCTCAGTTTTTCTAAGGCCCACTTCACTTCACATCCTAGGATGTCTGGCTCGAGGTCAGTCACCTCTACTGTATATTCAACAGGGATATAATTTAATTCATACCTGAGTGGCCTAGTGCTTTTCCCTACTGTCTTCAGTTTAAGCCTAAACTTTGCAATGAGAAGCTCATGGTCTGAGCCACAGTCAGCTTTCTGTGTTGACCGTCTGGTGATGTCCATGTGTAGAGCCGTCTCTTGGGTTGTTGGAAAAGAGTGTTTGCTATGACCATCGTATTCTCTTGACAAAATTCTATCAGCCTGTGCCCTGCTTCATTTTGTACTCCAAGGCCAAACTTGCCTGTTATTCCAGTTATCTTTTGGCTTCCTACTTTAACATTCCAATCCCCCATGATGATAAGGACATAATTTTTTGGTGTTAGTTCTACAAGGTGCTGTATGTCTTCATAGAACTGGTCAATTTCATCCTCTTCAGCACCAATGGTTGGGGCTTAGACGTGGACTACTGTGATATTGAATGGTTTGCCTTGGATTCGAACTGAGATCATTCTGTCATTTTGGGGATTGTATCCCAGTATTGCTTTTCCTACTCTTTTATTGACTATGAAGGCTACTCCATTTCTTCTGAGGGATTCTTGCCCGCAGTAGTATACCTGATGGTCATCTGAATTAAATTCACCCATTTCTGTCCATTTTAGTTCACTGATTCCTAAGATGTTGATGTTCAGTCTTGTCATCTCTTGTTGTGACAAGACTGAAGTATTAAGTACTGCAAAACTTAAATACTTTCCTGTAAATAAGTTCCTTGTAACTGATCATGTAAGAAAGTGTATACTACCTCCTCCAGTTTGGTGCCCTCCAGATGTTATACTACAGTTTCCATTATCTTCAGACATAATAGTCTGGCTGAGGATTATGGAAGGTGTGGTCTCTGCCCATTTGAAAGATGGCAGTGGAACAAAGCTGCTTTAGATCAAGAATGAAGTAATTGCTAGAGTCCAAATGGTTGTGATAAATCTTGAGAAATTATGTGTCTGGCATCCTGGTTCAACTTATGTTTGTCTCGATGATTCAAGTTTTCAGAACTTCTGCATCAGATGCAGATAAGCTTTGGCAAAATATATTTGTGATGGCTGAATCATCTGCCAATTAGTCTATGCATGGAATTTTTTTCTCTGCTGGTTAAAAAATAAAATAAAATGAGGTTTTAAAAAGTAAGATGAGTATGAGAAATAAATCTTTGACAAATTCAGTGGGGAATGCTAAATTCACTCCATGTTACCATGATGCTTTTGGAAAATAAGCCATTCCAAAATATTTGAGAATGGGTTACAACCAGCAACTCATTAACTACAGGAAATATCATTCAGCATATGATCATTACAGGAGGGAAAATGCCATTACATATAATTTGAAACACAGGATTACAGTAACAATTTACTTCACATTTGCTGCACATTTTTCTAAAGCATCCATCAAAGAGATCAGTAAATTTATGAAGCTAAATCTAAATAATATATAATTAATCAAGCCCAAATTTAAGATTTTTCTATTGTTTTATACAAATGAAATGTACTACTTATATTTCTACCTTTTTTAGCAATTCAGAAATTCAGAACAAGTGTAAAGTTTACTAATCCTGACATATGTTTTAGATCGGACAAGTGGAAGCAATTACTTTCAGCAATATACTGGAAATTCAATTTCACACAATGTTGACAGTTCTAGTTTTGATACACCATTGTCAAATTTCAGAAAGAGAAGTCTTATGCTTATTTAAAACATAAGCTTTTGTGAATACAGTATAAATCATATTTGGTTTAAGAGCTGAAAAGAATTCATTCTCAGCAGAACTGGTGGTCCACCATACAGTGTGGGCAATATTTTAACTGTGAGGAATTCATTTTATTGAAGGTCCAGATGCGGAGTATGCAAACTTTTCTACTCTTTAATATCGAACCCATGTGCAAAATCTCACTTTTGCACACTTACCTGACTTCTGTGTTGACGTTATAAATCTGGAAACAATCTACATGTAGAAAAGATATTTGGATCCTGGGGTAGCCCTCACCCATAACTTCCTCCGCTTGATCAATCATTTTGTAAACCCTTACTGTGGAACAGAAATAATTTTTGTTTGTTTATATATTTGTTATTTGCTCTTTTTTTCTCTGCCAAGCATCCAAGGCAGCTAAGGAAACTTAAAAACATCTTAAAAATAGAAAGTATTATTTATTTTATTAATTTACTTATCAAATTTATTTGCTGCCCATTTCGTAGTTCAGGCCACTCAGAGAGGCTTATTAAAAACCTTTAATAATTAAGACCCTGGCAATTGGGTCTTTACAGACTTGTTAAAAGGGATGTTGCAAGGCAGTGTGAGAACAACACAAGAGAAAGCCCCTCTCTCTTTTTTTCCAGAAAGATAACTCTCTGATAGCAGATCTTCAAAAGAGCCTCTTCTTTATATTTTGGAAACTGGGCAGATTTATATCAAGGAAAGGCAGCTTTTACATAGCCAGGTCCTCTGCCCTTCAGAGCTTTAAAGCTGTATTATTTATTTATTTATTTATTTATTTATTTATTTATTTATTTATTTATTTATTTATTTATTGCATTTATATACCGCCCTTTCCCTGAGGACTCAGGGCGGTTTACAGGGAGTTAAAATCAACCATACAAAAGTTAAAACCCAATTTAAAAAAATTAAATCGACCCTGTACTATTAAAAACCCCAATTAAAATGAATGTCTCCTCAGCCTGGGCCCGAGAGCTCAAAGAGCCAGGTCTTCAGGCCCCGGCGGAATGATCGGAGGTCGGGAGCAGTCCTCAGCTCCACCGGCAGCTGGTTCCAGAGGGCAGGCGCCCCCACTGAGAAGGCCCTATCCCTGGGTGTCACCCGCCGGCAATCTCTTACCGGCGGGACCCTGAGCAGACCCTCCCTGTGGGAGCGCACTGAGCGAAGGGCATTTGATGCCGGCAGCAGGTGTTCCCTCAAATACCCCGGACCCAGGCCATGTAGGGCTTTATAGGTGATAACCAGCACCTTGAATTTCACCCGGAGGGCAACCGGAAGCCAATGCAGCTCGCGGAGTAGAGGTGTTACATGGGAGTATCGGGAGACCCCCATTACAACTCGCGCGGCCGCATTCTGCACCAGTTGAAGCCTCCGAGTGGTCTTCAAGGGCAGCCCCATGTAGAGAGTGTTACAGTAGTCCAAACGGGAGGTCACAAGCGCACGAGTAACTGTGCGTAGGGCATCTCGGTCCAGATGGGGACGCAACTGGCGCACCAGGCGAACCTGTGCAAAAGCCCCCCTGGTCACGGTTAAACAAGTTAAACAGTATTCTGCAAGGAATCTTCAACTAGTGCACATCTTTCAGTACAAATATTTTATCATTATTATAACATGTATCAATTCATAACCTAATGGCCACATCGGGCACCAACTGCAACTTCTAGACAATTTGCAAGGGAATTCCTACAAACAGTGCATAGCAGTAATCAAAACCGGAATTTTGAATTTATTAATGTTTTTAGTATGCATTTATCAAACTGAATTCATCCATTATACAAGATTAAATTTAGTTATCATGCAGAATTCACATCTTGTAAAGCAGTTCACCAATTTTAAACATTTGCATATTAAGGGAAAGCCCACATAAAATGCAACAAAATGTACAAAAATGCATTGTATTTTGGGGAATCCTTCACAAAATAGGTAGCATAGCAGAGAAAAGTACACTGGGGAAAATGTGCAGTAAAATCCATACAATTTTCATGCAAACATTTTTTTAAAAATCTCAAGGTTGATGAATTAATTTTAATTGATTTGCAAAAGCCCCACACCCCACAGACTCAGAAAAATAAGATACTAAAAAAAACGTTGAACTATATGTGGCTGCTATTATGATCTATGTGCAAATAAATTGGGCAAATAATGTAAATGATGCACTTAAGGAATCATAATTGCACAGAGATCAAATATAAAGCTAGAAGAAATTTTCCCATTCATAACTTTCCCATTCATTAATCAGTACATATTGCTTAGCCCTAGCTGTAGACTGTGTGCGTATAGCCACTGCCCCATTATAATGACCAATGAAACCATTCCTCGGTTCTAGAAATCTTCTCTTCTGAAGTCTAACCAAATCCATGCCTGAAGATGAAAGAGTTGTCTGGGACTCATAATAATTGTTGAAGGACACTTCTCAGAAGCTGTAACTTCACAGAAAACTGGTCATTTGTACTTCTCAAACATATAGTAAGTCAATTTTCATAAAGACACCAATTCAGTGACTTGGAACAGATTTTTTTTAGTGTTAAGACAAACACTGTATTTGCAGGATAATGCTACACATTACTGGGGAGTTTATCCTGTGCATATTTATTTATCAAATTTAGGTGCCACTCATCTCATGGTTCGAGGCAAGGTGATATCCTGCAAAATACCTGGTATGCATCTTCTTGGATTGTACGCAACACTACTTGTTACAAAATGTTTTGGACTAGACTTTTTCTTCTCCATGTGCTGTCTGATCATCCCTTTGCACTTTGCCATTAGTGACGCAAGATCTTTTACAGGGAGGTGCTTTGTGAATATGTAACAACAGATGGTTCTTTTACCATCCAACTAACAGCGTTCCTGTGGTTTTCACACATCTTCCATCAGATAGTCTGATCCCATTATCTTGGCTCTATAACAAAGTGAATATATTTAATATAAATAATTGCTGGGACTGACATCAACATAAAAGTTTTTGTCCCCTGATCCTGGAATGGTCTTTGGTGATTCAGAAATAGCTGAAAAGTTCTCTATCTTAGCTCAAGGCCAGACTAGACATGATATGTGAGTAACTATGTTTGTGTAGTCATGAGTCTGTTCCGCTTACACATAAAGTGGGGGAATTAGACCAATTTCTCAGAACCCAGTTATGTTAAATTAGAGATTACTGTCCAAAAAAGGAAGGTGTCATCAAATGGAGGACATGGATTGTATACAAACAACATATATGTAAAAATGTATATTTGGAACTGTGTGCTCTATTTTAAATATAAAGCCATGATGAAGCAGGTTGTAAACAAGGTCCATGTTCAATCTAATGAATAGTAATTTAAGGTCTCTCCACTCTCCCTTCATTACTGTTAAGCAGAATATTCATCAAAGTCAGGTGCAAAAAATGCCTTAAAAGTGTTGAAAGTCCAATGCCCGGTCCAAGACTCTGCCTTCAGAAACAAGTTTGCTCATGGTTCAGTTATGCCCTGCTTTCCTCTCCACTTTCTTTCATATGAAGTTTCTTTCATATATAA
Source organism: Vipera ursinii (assembly GCF_947247035.1). Classification (NCBI taxonomy): domain Eukaryota; kingdom Metazoa; phylum Chordata; class Lepidosauria; order Squamata; family Viperidae; genus Vipera; species Vipera ursinii. The sequence continues at coordinate 64,372,755 of NC_139512.1, forward strand.
CAGAGAAAGACAGAGAAGGAGGGAAAGGGCGGGAGGCTGGCTTCCCTTATAGTAGCCCGTAGCTCAGGCGACTATAGTAGCTCATCAGAGCTCTTTAGGGATCTATATAGCACAGTATTCATAATTCAATATTTTTTGTTTTAGTCCTGTGGTTAAATTAAAGGCATAGATAATATTTCATACACAATTATATTGAATAAAACACAGGATGTTGGGGGCAATTAAGCTGACTTTGTAATAATGCCGCTTGGGAGGGGTGTGAAAGCCCTAATAAGCAGGCATATACATAGAATGAAGGCTACTGCTAAGCTTGTAAGCCGCCCTGAGTCTTCGGAGAAGGGTGGGATATAAATGGAATAAAAATAAAAATAAATAAATAAAATAAATAACAAAAATTAAAACCAGTGCTGGTAATCAGCAGAACACCATCAGCACAAACAAAATGCCTGGCTGAAAAAGTACATCTTAAACGTTTGGTAAAATGCATCCACAGATGCTGGTCTGAAAAAGAGGATTGATAGACCTTCAGAAAGAAAACCATACACTTTGAAATGAGACTCCTGGACATCCAATTTACTTTGACGCAGACCAAGAGAAAAATGCCTCAGGCCAACAGAGCACTGAACAATGCCCTTTAGATGTAAAAGATAGATCTCCTTTTTTTTAACTTGTGAACCAAATTGTCAATCCAGATTACATTTACGTTGGTCTGTGAGACTTTGTTCTCTCCTGCCTGTCTTAGAGAGAATACCCAGTGACCAGCTATTCACATAAATGAAAGAGAGAAGTGGTTCAGCCTGAAATGCTTGACGGGAATTTGGAGTGATTCTGGATCACTGACCCCTGACCAAAGTCGATCACTAGCTGCAATGAAGTCCAGAGATGTTGCCATGGCAACTAATGCCAATTAGTGCTGCCGGTACAGTGAAGCTAGCAGTAAACCAGGATCATCAGGTCTTGCTCTTCTGTGAGTCAATGAGCTTGGAAATAATGGGATTTAACTAGCCGATATGAAAAAACAATGCATTGTAAAAGCCAAAACAAAGGGGGCTGTGAGTCAGAGGGGACAAGCAGCCATCGCATGCTTAATAGCCATTCTCTCTGCTTGTAAGGATTTCTTCAACCGGCAAAATTCAGTCCAGCCCAATAGCCATAGCAGATCTGTTTTATAATCAACAGAAGTGGATGCTTAAGCATAGGTTACCAATAAGGAACTCTAAAAGAATTTGATGTCAACAATTTCAACAAACATGCTTCTTCTCCTTTTTAAAACTCAAGTCTTAATGCTTTACAGATTTCACAGGAAATCTCCTATCAGCCAAGCATGATTGCACAAACAAAGCATCTCCATCTTTCAGACAAATGTGTAGGCCAATTGTTTGCTGAAAAAGTAAAAACTACAGACGTTAGGGGGGAAAAAGTTGTTCTATTTGATATTCTTTTATGCCAGAGTCATACTCTTGCATGTAAGGGCAACAGCAAAACCTCCTTGGCAATAGACCAGTGGGGTTTTTAAATTTACTTTTGCAAGCTACTGCTTGATTTTGAATGGAAGGAATGCCACTGCAAACAATTCTCTGTGGCTCTGAACAAAACTTCAATTAGTCAAGCAACAGATAACACTCTATGATGAGTGCACCTGGGAAATTCTTACACCAAGTTTATTTTCTTCTTCGATGTAAAGTCTTAGGGGAAATGATGCTGTTTTTTATTAAGGCTTGACTAAAGGCTAAGGCTTCTTATAAGAAAGAAAATTCTCTGGAAAGGAAACAACAATTTTAAAAGGCTTTTTACTGCCAAATCTACTTATAAGCAAGTTCCCAAAGATCTTGGATTTATCAAGTACTTGATACTGCATGTTTATATGCCATTTTTTCTATAAGGAGCTTGGAAAAAGCAGGCATTAATACTCCACTAATTGTCAGCCAAAATGGGTTAAGCTGAGAGAAAAGAACTGATTCAAGAACATCATATGAGTTTTGGATTTGATTCTGGAGCCAAATGCAACTCAGCCTAACCACCATGCCCCAGGGGACATGTTTGTTGTGCTTAGCATGGTGAGTTACACATTGGCCAAGCTTGAACTAAACATTTCTGAATGATGGATCTCCAGATTATTTCCTTGGAGGAGCTCTACATAAAGAGATACCACAGCTGCTCTGGTCAATTTGTTTCATGGCTGAACTGCCCTTATAGTAATCAATCTAAATTTACCTTCCTGATCTTTGGTTTTGTCCTCGAGCAAGAAATATAATGAAAACAATCTTGTCTCTACTTTCTAATGTGTTTTGTACAGTATGATGCTCATTTAATTCTTCCTTCCTTAATTATCTATATGGATTTAGAAAATGCTCAGAGACCATTTTCTCCACAGTGCAATCTATATGTTTGCCTTCATCAGCACCATGCAATCAACAATTTGCATCTGTTTTACATCTTCCTTCCTTCCTTCCTTCCTTCCTTCCTTCCTTCCTTCCTTCCTTCCTTCCTTCCTTCCCCAATTTAATCCCACTGCCTAAATTTAAACTGAAATTTCTCTAAGACTGATTCATAATCCTTGATGGATAAAACTAGCATGCATCTTTCTAGAATGCTGCCCACAAAATTGCACTTAAGAATTAAAATGGAAGCGAGAGAACTTTCAAAATTCATACCCACTTCAACCATCTGTTCCAAATTCAGCTGGCCATTAGAAGCCATTTTCTTCAGTCTGGAGAATAAAGGGAGCATTGGAGTAACATGGCAGCAGAATGGTCCATTCCCCAAGTTATTTGTTCTCTGGTCCATTTCTAAACAGATGCACAGTTAAGCTCTGGAAAAAGCTTTGTTTGTATTGTTGAAAGCATTTTATGTATGTGGAATAGTAGTGACATATGGCCCAATAATCTCTTCCCCCCAACCACCTTTAAATCTCCTCCATTTATAACAGTCTGAAGAATAAACCTTTATCTTTTTTTTGCACAGCTTTGTCCCTCTGCTTGTTTATATCTTTCAATGAGAATGCCCTTTCTCTTTCCAGACTGTCATGTGGCATTGCATTGCCAACGTAAAGCAGCCTACAAAACTATAAGTAGAAGTGCTTTTGGCAAACCAAAATGATCGTGCTGGGCCTACTAGAGCATAGAAAGATAATAGATGCGGGGAAGCTAGTCTGAAGCTTGTCCATCTGTTATTGTTTAAAGCTAATGCCTCCACTTCATTACATTCAAGGCTGATGAATCAAGTATTCCCTACACTGCCTGCAGTAAATACAGGCCTTGCAAGGATCTGATCATGTACCTGAAGATATACATCAGCTTATATACTTTATTTAATTATTATTTGTTTCTGGGGTTTTTTGTGTGTGTTTATGTAATAATTCAGAACCAGATGGTATCAATTTCTTCCAGTTTTAAAGAGTCTGGAAACAAAGCAGATTCCTATTTTATTTACTTATTCTTCATTCTCTGGACTGCCTATCTCTCTCAAATCTGCATAAATGATAAGACTCCTATAGAATGAGTTTTTTTCCTACAAGATAAAACTTCCTTTTCTCTTAACCATAATGAGCAGAAGGACCCTGTCAAATCTGAACACTAGGACCTATCTAACAAAATGAAATTCAGTGGTGAGAAAAGTAAGGTTCTACATAGAATAGGTGGTAGCTGGCTCAACAGTAGCGACTACAAGAGGGATCTTGGAGTCCTAGTGGACAATCACTTAAATATGAGCCAGCAGTGTGCTGCAGCTGCCGAAAAAGCCAACACAGTCCTGCTTTGCATTAACGGAGGGATAGCATCAAGATAACGTGAAGTATTTAATACCACTTTATAATGCCTCGGTAAGACCACACTTGGACTATTGCATCCAGTTTTGGTCATCATGATGTATAAAAAATGTTGAGGCTCTAGAAAGAGTGCAGAGAAGAGCAACAAAGATGATTAAGGCACTGGAGGCTAAAACATATGATTAACAGTTGCAAGGAATTGGATATGTTTAGTTTAATGAAAAGAGGGACTAGGGGTGACATGATAGCAGTGTTCCAATATCTAAGGGGCTGCCACAAAGAAGAGAGGGACAACCTATTCTTCAAAGCACCTGAAGGCAGAAGAAGCAATAGATGGAAACTAATCAAAGAGAGAACCAACCTAGAATTACAGAGAAATTTTCTAACAGTGAGAGCAATTAACCAGCACAATGGCTCGCCTTCAAAAGTTGTGAGTGCTCCACCACTGGAAGTTTTTAAGAAGAGATTCGACCACCGTTTGTCTGAAGGTTTCCTGCTTGAGTAAGGGGCTGAACTAGAAGACTTCCAAGATCACTTCCAACTCTGTTATTGTCTTATTATAATACATTAACAGAACTGTAGTTCATTAGAGCAAGACACATACGTGCCGCTCTGCATCAGAAAGGTAGAAGTGTGACTTCAGTAGCACTGATGCTTCAGCAGCTCCTTATTTACTGATCACCAGGGAATTACTGGTGTAGGTAGAAAGCTACTGATTTACTTTGTGTCCCCTCTTTTTGCTACTGGCTTTGCTGATTTTTGGTCACTTTCTATGCTGCCAGACACAACTGAAGAGACACAGTGAATGCCTGTCCTGCCTTAGGCTTGAAAGCCATCTGGGTGACTTTGGCCCAGTCATTCTCTCTCAGCCCAACTCACCTCACAGGGTTGTCCTTGTGGGGGGGAAAAAGGAGGAGGAAGGAGTATTAAGAATGTTCACTACTTTAAGTTATTAATAAAAAATAATACAGTTTGGGATTTTAAAAACAAATCTAAAAGGTATATATGGTTAGCTAGGTGCTAAGTTTTACCTGAGGGACGCGGTGGCTCAGTGGGTTAGGATGCTGAGCTTGTCGATCAGAAGATCGGCAGTTTGGCGGGTCGAATCCCGAGTGCCGCGTAGCAGAGTGAGCGCCTGTTACTCTTCCCAGCTTCTGCCAACCTAGCAGTTCGAAAGCACGTAAAAATGCAAGTAGAAAAATAGGGACCACTATGGTGGGAAGGTGACAGCGTTCTGTGCGCCTTTGGCGTCTAGTCATGCCGGCCACATGACCACGGAGACGTCCACGGACAAGCGCTGGCTCTTCGGCTTTGAAACGGAGATGAGCACCAGCCCCCTAGAGTTGGAAACGACTAGCACGCATGTGCGGGGGAACCTTTACCTTTACCTTTAAGTTTTACCTATCCCTATCAGGTAATTTCTTAAATAAATCTCTTTCCAATTATAGTCATAAAGCATGTTGAGTTAATGACTGCTCAGGTTAGAATCTGGCTGTCAGACATGCTCCTCTCACTCACTAATGCTTTCCCAGGGAAAATATTTGTATGACATCAGGGTTGGATAAACACTTTTCCTGGTGCACTTAGAAAGGCTCACATCTCCTCCCTCGCAGGCCTGCCTGCTTCCTGAGATTTGTTCAGACAAAGACTGAATCCCAGCTGGTTGGGATGCAGCAGAGGGCGTTCTCTATGGTCTTGCAAGGCTTGGAAAACCCCCTAATTCACTAGAGTTTAACCTTATTTCACCTTTTTTAAAATCACCTGGTCAACATGGTTTAGTTTAATATTTTACCTACTGTTGTTTTTTTGGTGACCTCCCTACTTTTGTGTGTTTACTTTGTTTTGTTTCCTGCACCTATCTTTGTTTTCACTGCTCTATGTGCTAGTTTACTTGATTGACTAATGGGTTAATTTCTGCTTAGAGGGGTTTATTTTTTTTTTACTCTATTGTGAATCCTGAATACTGCAACTTGACTATTTTAAATAAATTAAATTAGCAGTGGCTAAAAAATTGGGGGGAAATGCTGGAACCAAGCTCTCTGAGACTACGTTAGCACCTCCATCGATGTGTCTGTGGTGCCTACATTACCTGAGGTGCATAGACTGCTGTGTTTTCTTAAAGCCCATCCTTTTATTTATCTACAAATACAGGGATTGTTGGAAAAAAACACACCACTCTGTCTTCAAAGAAAAGATCAGGTACTCCAGAGCTCAATTCTCTTACCCTTCCTATTTAACATGGTGGCTAAGTGAAGTGATTCAGTGACATGAGATGTGAAATTATCCTTCACTTATACATCTCTCCTCCAGGATGAACAAAGGATGCCATTTAAAGGCTTACTGATTATCTGAGGCTGTGAAGTTCTGGATGAGGAGGAACTGGCTCTGACTGGTGTCAGCCCTACCAAGTAGACCAGAGTAAGAAACAGACACCATGCAGATATAAATGACTTTTATTAAAACAGATACAGTATTGTTCTGTATGTACCTGTCCAGCCTCGTGATTGGCTAATCCGGCTGGCGGGAATTCCTGGACACCGGGTTGGGTGTCTGAGGCTAGGCGGGAGATTGCAGCCAGGGGGTTGGCTAGCGTCCGGCACCAAACACAAGTATGTTAACCAAATCTTGCAAGTCTGAATGTGCTTGCTTTATTCCCTCTTTCATCTTCATGAGAATTTGGGTGGGAAGCTGTCTTGAGTCATTTTCACAAATTACAGATAGTCCTTGACTTGCAGCCATCCATTTAGTGACTGAGGCTACAATGGTGCTGAAAAAAATGATTTCTGACCAATTTTCTTTCACACAGCCACTACATCATGGTCATGTGATCAAAATTCAGGTGGTTCACCATTGGTATATATTTATGGCAGTTGTGCTATCCTGGTGTCACTATTTAACAATTTCCCAGCTGGCTTCTGACATTCAGAATCAATGGCAACTGCAGTGATTCACTTAACATTGTGGCAAAAAAATGGTTGCAAAATGGGGCAAAAACCTACTTAACAATTGTCTTGTTAAGCGATGGAAATGTGGGCTGAATTGTGGTTGTAAGTTGTAAGTCAAGGGCTACCTTCACTTTCTTGTCCTGGACTCAGGTTTTGTTTATTTGATTGTTTGGGAGCAGATCTGCCCTTTGCCAGGGTGCAGCATCCTGCTGGAAGTTGTTGGGTTGCAATTTGTGATCCTCCTGGATTCAGTTTCTCCTGCCTGAGGAGTGCAATTCAAAAGGCTGATTATCTTCTTCACAAACCTATATTATTGTTAGGAAGTCTTTCCTGACATTTAGCTGGCATCTGCTTCCATTTGATTTATTCTGAGTCCTGCATTCTGGGATGGGAAATAACAGGTTTTAACTTTCTTTTCTCTCCTTTCAAATAGTTGAAGATACTATCATGTTCCCCCCCTCTCCATCTGTGACTCACAGCGTCATCTTTTTTTAAGGATAAAACATACTCAGTTCCCTCTGTCCCTCCTCGCAGGAAGTGGTTTTCACACCCTGAGTCCTCTGGATTGCCTTCACCTCCACATATTCCACTTCATCTGGACAAGTAGTACTCAACCTTTTTGTCAGCACAGGCCCTCTTTTAAATACCTTTTGTGGTCACAGATCATGACCACAGATGACCAAGACTTAACTCAAGATTTAAATCATGGCATTTCTTCAAGCCTTTGCAGACCCCCCTGTGACATCATGGCCCCCCTAGGGGTCCACGGACCACAGGCTGAAAACCACTTATCTGGATCCTTCTGAAGAAGTCAGTGGCCAATGGTAACCATAGGCTCAAGGCAGGAAATTGGTCACCACAGAGTAATGTAGAACCATTACCTCCTGAGATTTGATAGCTAGGCTTACAGTGATGCTAGTAAAATGTTTCTCATTGCATTCTGCTGCCTTACATTCTGTTTGGGACCAATTATAATTCTGAAATCCTTTTTACACACCTCTATTGCTAAGTATCTGACTTCCTGCATCTTTACATTTAATTTCTTTTTCTAGGTAAGTAACTTTGTGTTGGGCTCTGTTAAATTCAGTTAAATTAAATTTGCTTCTTGTACTTTCAGCCACTCTAAAATCTATGGAGTTCACTTTGAACTTAATTTCTTAAAGCATTAATCACTCATTTCAAACTTGATCTTCAAACACTAAAAAGATTCCTTCCACCTTCTCATCTATATCATTATAGAAATAATAAGGAGATATTGGAGCTCTAACAACACGGCATCTTAATAGCTTGTTTTAGTTTGAGGAGGAATTATTTGTATGCACTCCTCACATAAAATTTTTCAAGCCAGATGTGAATCCTTTTAACAGGAATGTAATCTAGCTGTCATAGCCAGGACTATATAAAAGATGAAAGCACATTTTTAAAAGAAATGAGGATAAAATTGATAAGATACATATAAAACTGGACTTCAAAAAGGATGGGTGGTTGAGGATCTTGATGCAATGTCAAGACACTTAATTACTAAATGTTTAAAAGGTTTATATTTCTTAAGATAACTTATGTATGCATACATTCTGGATTTTTATTTCTTTTTTCACATATTTATTTCACTTTTTAATTTGGTAATTTCTAGTTTTTGGCTTGCTTTGCTTCAATTTTTGAAAAAATGTATAAAAAGGATCTTTGGGACAAATCAGGAAGAAGTGTTTGAATAAAAGATGAGTTATATCAAGAATACGATTTTCCCCCAAATAAATGCCATGTGTAGTTATAAAAATGTGGGTCACAAAAGGACTGGAACTCCCAATACACTAACCTTCATTTTGAGACTTTGTCTACTACTGGTTTATACTTCTTTTTGGCAACTATTCAGTATCAAAGCATGACTAATCTCCTATAAGCAGAGGTTTCCCATTATCCTACCACAGTATCTAATCTTACATTTTGATGTTCCAGCTATTGTTGATATAAGACCAAATTTCTGTGTCCTTTAGGAGTAGCTGCTGTCATAACCACAATTTATAGGAGTCTGTCCAATTCCTCGTGTTCATTTTGTCTCTTCTGTTTTTCCCAAAGCTAAGAAAATCAGCAACTGTGCTTTATTGGTGCACTCAACTCCAAAAGCTGTATTTGCTTTTGGCCAGTCATTTGGACATGTCATACCATTCTAATATCACTTCATGATCAACAACACATAAGGAGGGAAAGGAAGCCATGGATATTCAGGTGTGAACTGTGAGGCAATTATTTGTGAGGGAAGCAGAAAATACAGTGCATGTATCTGTGTCTGATGCTTATGAAAGAAACTCAGAATTCTCAATAGATAAAGTTCTGAACCACCTTTGTGACTACAACACACAAACACATTGTAAGGAGTTTTGGGTGGAAGAACACTGTGCATGTAAAGCAGGAAAACAGTTTGAAAGGCAGTCCTGAGAGCTGAGGTTTGACACTAATCGTACACTTTTTTTTAGTTCAGAGGAATTCTTCACCCCCACCCCCACCCACAAACTACCATAGATTAGGGAGGGGATAAATGATTCTCAAGACTTAACAGGATAAAAGAATGTATGTCCTCCTCATAGCAGTCTCTCTCCCTTGGCAACCAGCTCCCCATGGAATCAGGAAGTCATGCCTCCTAGCAATTCCTCTCTGCTTAGTCTCAACTCTGCACCTCCAAACTAGTCAAAAGATGGCACAGGTTTAGTTCCTTTTCTAAAACCTCAACTGGCGTTTATATGCTGTATAAAACATGGTGTATGAGAACACTAACCTTTGATAGTGATAATGATGGTATGCTTGAGAAACAAATTCTTTGTATTTCTTACTCTGTGCACTATATGTGCTGAGATCATTTTTTTAAAAAAAAATATCTTTTGAACTGCTTCCCTTGTTTTCCTATTGTGTCTTGGGAATATTAAATCTGATAAATTTCTGCTGTCGTTGTTTATTGATATTTGCTGTTATCAAAACCAGCGAAGTATTTTCTGATACCTGCCTAGCAAAACTATAGTTTACTTGTTATTATCCAGATATTAATTTAATGACAGATTGTTATCTATGAATATTCAGCACACTGTGCATATTCAGACTTCTTCAAATATCACTGTGCAATTAGTGTCCTTTAATTCATAAAATAGAGATACATAGAGACAAGCCAGTTCAATGTTTGATCCAATCAGGAGTTTCAGAATTATCATCATCTGGCCTGTATCAATTGCAGATAATCCAGTCCAGTCTGATGCCAAGATGATGATGATGATGATGATGATGATGATGATGATGATGATGATGATGATGATCTTCATCAAATGTATTTGCTACCCATCTAGTTCTGATCTAATGTTGTTTAATAACCCACCCAATTGTACAGAAAATCAGAATTTTTTCCCCCTCTATCACTTTGCTTTGCTTTCAGCATAATGAACTAAATTTTGCAAGAAACTACATTAGAAATCAGTGAAAGAGATTCAAATTATATTCCTTTAATAGCAGTAGTATTACATTGAGGCTTATATACTACCCCATAACCCTTTACACCACTTTCTGGGCAGTTTACAATGTGGAAGCATTATTTGCATATTGCCCCCAACAATCTGATCCCTCATTTTACCAACCTCGGAAAGATGGAAGGCTGAGTCAACCTTGAGTCCCATCAGGATTGAACTCCAGGCTGTGGGTAAGTTGCCTGCAGTACTGCAGCTTAACCACTGTGCCACCAGTTTAAACCTAAATGGGAATGGACCTGGCCAAATTTCAGAAGACATTTTGTGCAAAAAGAAAAGAGACTTGATGATCTCCTTGTCTTGAATGTGGCGGAGCTGAACAGTACTGAATATTGAGTGTTTAAGTTGAAATATAAGGGATTAACTTTTTCCCCCATAAATCCCATCAGTTGCTAGTCTCCTGCCTAGCACAGTTCATCAAACATCATCTACAATCGTTCAGATGAAATCCTGATAACAATGAGGTGGAGTGAATGATAAAACTAAAGATTTTTCTTGGAAGACCAATGATGCAAACATTCCAAGGACAGACATGTCTCCCTCCCTACTGTGATGTTTTTTTATAAACAATAAAATTTTCACTTCTCCAGCTGCTTCAGCATCATAAAATTCCAGAAAAAATATAACAAAATTCAGGGAGGTCCAGTACTGGTATGGAGCCAGTTCAGACTTATTAACTTTGTCCCAGATAACTAAAAATATTTCCAATTTATCCCATTCTTTCTCATGACATTGTACTTGGGTAGTGGGGAGAGGGGGAACCACTGGATTATCACTCAGAGATTTCAATAATCAAGATACGTAGTTCGGTACAGAAAAGAAAAGTTCAAAAACATGTACAGAAGATTGGGATACTGTCTGATATGGAAGATCAGGACCACCCACGAAGTTCCAATTAAATTGATTACTACCTTGATCATGCCTATATACAGAAAACTGTTCAACTAATGTTTAGCACTATTTTGGCCCTAGATAAGGGTCAGTGGAATTCAAAAAGGGTTGGACTTTGCTTGTAGCTACTCAGACTCCAGGCTGATTCATCTATGGATATTCTTGATGTCTATGGAGATTCTCAATCAACCAGGTCATGGCTGTCCAGGATGATTCCTCTTTTGAACTCTGCCCCCAGGTTCTGCCACTCCTTCTCCTATGGATACAGAGAAAGGAGCTATAAAGCATTTACAACTAGATATCAAATTGCCAACATACGCTGGATCATGGAGAAAGCTAGAGAGTTCCAGAAAAACATCTACTTCTGCTTCATTGACTATGCTAAAGCCTTTGATTGTGTGGATCATAACAAACTGTGGCAAGTTCTTAAAGAGATGGGCGTACCAGATCATCTTATTTGTCTCTTGAGAAACCTATATGTGGGCCGAGAAGCAACAGTGACAACTGGACATGGAACCACTGATTGGTTCAAAATTGGGAAAGGAGTCCAGCAAGGCTGTATACTGTTGCCCTGCCTATTTAACTTATATGCAGAGCACATCATGAGAAAGGCAGGGCTAGATGAATCAAAAGTTGGAATTAAGATTGCTGGAAGAAACATCAACAACCTAAGATACGCAGATGATACCACTCTAATGGCAGAAAGTGAAGAAGAACTAAAGAGCCTCTTATTGCGGGTGAAGAAGGAGAGTGCAAAACTTGGGTTGAAACTTAACATTAAGAAAACCAAGATCATGGCATCCGGCCCTCTCAATTCCTGGCAAATAGATGGGGAAGAAATGGAGGTAGTGACAAATTTTATTTTCCTGGGCTCCAAGATCACTGCAGATGGGGACTGTAGCCAAGAAATTAAAAGACGCTTGCTCCTGGGGAGGAAAGCCATGGCAAATCTAGACAGCATACTAAAAAATACACACATCACCCTATCAACAAAAATCCGTATAGTCAAGGCTATGGTCTTCCCAGTTGCAATGTATGGCAGTGAAAGCTGGACCATAAAAAAGGCTGAGTGCCAAAGAATTGAGGCCTTTGAACTGTGGTGGTGGAGAAGACTTCTGCGAGTCCCTTGGACTGCAAGGCGATCAAACTGGTCAGTCCTAGAGGAGATCAACCCTGACTGCTCTTTAGAAGGCCAGATCCTGAAGCTAAAACTCAAATACTTTGGCCACCTAATGAGGAGGAAGGACTCACTGGAGAAGAGCCTAATGCTGGGAAAGATTGAGAGCAAGAGAAGAAGGGGATGACAGAGAATGAGGTGGCTGGATGGAGTCACTGAAGCAGTAGGTGTGAGCTTAAATGGACTCCAGAAGATGATAGAGGACAGGAAGGCCTGGAGGAATGTTGTCCATAGGGTCATGATGGGTTGGACACAACTTCACAGCTAACAACAAGAAAAGTGTATTTTGGGAGCATGAAAAATAAGGAAGTAAGAAAGGGATAGAGAAAAGGTAGTGTTTAACTTAGTAGAAGGCTGGTTCAGCATTTAAATTGTTTGGCTCGTGACCATGGTAGTTTTTTTCATGTATAAGCAATTTTGTAAGCACAATGGAAATTATTTTGTTTCTTAATTGCACTATCAAGCCTGAGTATAGGAAATTATGCTGTACTCTGAACCTTGTTATTTTTACTTAAGGAAGCCATAACAAGCCACTGAAGAAGTAAATGAAATACATCTGGCTTGGCTGGAATTCCCAGATGGTTTCTGTAGCAGTTTTGGCAATCCCTTCTATTGGACAGATGATCAGAGAGTTGAGTTACTATGGACAGATGATCAGAGAGTTGAGTTCCTATCCATGGATGTGGGCTCTGAGAACAGGAGAAGACAAAGGCAAAACAGAAGGCCCACAAGGATTGTCATTGCATCTGTATATTATTCCTATAAGTTCCATCGTTTCTTTCTTTACACATATGTGTACTGTAGTCATTTACAGAAGTGTCTGTGCAAGGGAATGGGGATCAAAAAGGCAAAATCTGCACAATGAAACCCTGTCCTTTTTTATCTGCCTCTTATAGGGGGCAGAGCTTCATTATGCCAGCCTTTCCCATCCTTGTTCGTTTTGACAAGGTCTGGATTTCAGCCAGTGGTGGGATTCAGCCACTTTGCACCAGTTCATCAGAACAGGTAGCTAATTTTTTGTTGCCCAGGCCCAGAATGGACTTCTGGAAATGGCATCCACACAGAGAACTGGTTGTTCATGTATTTGAATCCCACCGCTGATTTCAGCTCCAAGAATTCTCAGCAATGGCCATGCCTGCTGAGGAATTATGGATAGTGAATACCCCAGACATCTGGAAGTTGCCATGATTAAGAACCACTGAATCTTAACTGTTTTGATTGTCCCTGTAGATGACTATGGTAGATTTGTACTTGCTAGTCACATTAAACACTCTTTATTTAAAACTGCACAGATTGGCCTACTATTTCCATTTGATCCTTTTTGATTAATAGTGTTAGGGCATTAGGCTTGCCAGAAAACTGCTATATCCAAGTGTTCCTTGTCATTCATTCATTCATTCATTCATTCATTCATTCATTCATTCATTCATTCATTTCCCACATTTCTAAATCACTCATCTCCCTCAAAAAGGAACATTTTGGTCTTACTTTCCTATGCAACAAATAATTATCATCTTTCTGGAGTTCTTTTGACATGATTCCATTCAATGCTAACAAAATGTTAAAGTAGCAACAACATGTTAAAGTAACAACATGTTAAAGATAATTTGTTGTCTAAAATTTGTAAACGAAATCATTTTCCGGTCTTTATTAGCACCTGATAGCTTTACTCCACATGTGAGCATGTCAAAATATGTTCCTGAGGTTTTATTGGTAAATCAGTGGAAATCCTGAAATTAATTAACCTTATTAAGCTGTATAAAAGTTATATAAGATGCCTGAGTAACTGTTCCAAAATTTGTCTCCTTAATTATGTCCATGTTTATGCATAATTATGTCTACTTTAGCACCACTCGTGCAAAAGAAAACAAGATGTTTTACTTTATAATTTTTAATCCTAGTCACTGTATAATAAAATTAAATCAGAATTCAATCCCTAAAAGCTGGATAATGTAATTTTAATTTAAAATAAACTTAAAACCGAAATACATACTGTAGCCAATATAGAAACTGCAACTGTTATGTTAATGAAAATAACTGATTACTTTCCAAAATATGAATGCTAATACATTTGAGGTTGCTGTTTTTTGTTTGTTTTTTGCTGGCTAGGTTACAATAATGAGCTGTGTCAAAACAAAGGAAAAGGAACTTTAGGAATTTATTTTCACCGTTTTAAACTGGGTTTATTTTCCTCTGCTCCCATTTATCCATCTTTCCACCAAAGCATGGTGATTTATAATTCCACGGGTATCCCCTCCACATGTAGGTCTGACTGCTTTTTATTAGAAACACAGGACAAAACTATGCCATTTATTTAGGGTGTGATGTTCACAGTGTAATTTATGCCCTCTCAACAAAGAGCATATACAAGTTATCCTTGACTTATAACTACGATTGAGCCCAACATTTCCATTGCTAAGCCAGGCAGTTGTTAGGTGAGTTTTGTCACATTTGGTGGAGCAGTGGAGCCTTGGTGGAGCAGTGGGCTAATGCCTCCTTAAGTAACACCAGCTGCCTGCAATTATTGCAGGTTCGAGTCCCACCAGGCTCAAGGTTGACTCAGCCTTCCATCCTTCCGAGGTAGGTAAAATGAGGACCCAGATTGTTGGGGGCAAGTAAGCTGACTTTGTAATAATGCCGCTTGGGTGTGTGTGTGTGAAAGCCCTAATAAGCAGGCATATACATAGAATGAAGGCTATTGCTAAGCACATTGATTTGTGCTTTAAATTGTAAGCCGCCCTGAGTCTTCGGAGAAGGGCGGGATATAAATGGGATTAAAATAAAAAATAAAATTTTATGACCTTTTTGCCAGAGTTATTCAGTGAGTCACTGCAGTTGTTCAAGTGACTCACGGTGAATTTAGCTTCCCCTGACTTTGCTTGTTGGAAGCTGGCTGGAAAAGTGACAAATGGTGACCACGTGAACTTGAGACAGTGCAACGGTCATAAATACACCCCAGTTGCCAAGTGACAGAATTTTGATCATGTGACCGTAGGAATGCTGCTGCGGTCATAAGGGTGAAAACTGGTCATAAGTCACTTTTTTCAGTGCTATTGTAAATTTGAACAGTAACTAAACAAATGATTGTAAGTTGAGAACTGCTGTAGAATGAGAAAGAAAATGGGGGGGGGGAAGAGCTCAGCAGCTTTCTTATGTTATCATCAGTTGCAGCGTGAAGGTGGAGCAGTGCAGTTGGGGGTTCAACTGATCAGGCAACCACAGAAACTATTGCTGTGACTCAAAAAACAAAAAGTGGAGATCATTGAGAGCAGGGAGTCTCGAGGAAGTAAAAGTAGAGCCAAGTAACACAAAAAGGTTCAACGGTGGACCCAGGATAAAGAGGAGAATGCAAGCACACAAGCTGATACAGTTAGGAAAACAAATAGAACAGAACAGAATAGAGCTGGAAGGGACCTTGGAGGTCTTCTAGTCCAGGCCCCTGCTCAAGCAGGAGAATCTATACCATCTCAGACAGGTGAATGTCCAGTCTCTTCTTAAAAATCTCAAGTGATGGAGCGCCCACAATTTCGGGGGGTAAGTTGTTCCACTGGTTGATTGTCCTCACTATTAGGAAGTTTCTCCCTAGTTCCAGGTTGAGAAGCAAAACAGAAGAGTCAGGAGGTGGTGGTGAAAAAGATTTCAGAAGAATTTAAGAATAGACAGGGAAGACTCTTCTCTTTCAGCAGTGGGAGCAAGGTATGTCCACTAATCAGGGATTCCTCTCTTCACAAAGGCATCACCCTCGGCATCCCAGAGAAACAGGAATTTGGATTGGCAGAGAATGGCCAAAGGAAGAAAGGAGCTGACAGGGTAGCCGACAAAGTATCTTCAAGCTGTACAGATAGGAATTGTAGTCAAAGGAGCCATAACAAACAGCAGAAACACCCATTTACCACATACATTCCTTATAGGATTGTTTAATGTTATAACATTAAATGATGAAAGATTGATCAGATCTACACCAGGGTGCTTTTGCTTTAAAGAAGCTCTTATATCTCTGTTTCCTTTTAGCTACTTTATTTTATTTCATAGTTAGAATTACTATTGTTTTTGTGATTGTTCTGTTTTTGTCCATAATCAAGAGATGGCAATTCTAGCTTTACACTTACATTTCTGAGGGAAACGTCTTCAAAGAGAAACAAGAAAGTCCAGTTGCCTCCTGAAAAAGCACCTTTGGGACAACCATGACTTGGACACCTGAGAATCTCCATAGACATTTAGCTATGCACTTTGGGATGAACACTCTTCGAATGGTGCTGGAGTATGAATGGATTTCCAGCAAACATTGCAGACTACAGGAATCATTTGTGCTTCAGTTTGAGATGCAGACAACACAGACTCATCCCCAACAGCTTGAGCCCATCTTCCATAGTGAAGGGACCCAGGGCAGAAAACATCCTGCAGCCAAGAAGGCTCCACACACATTTGCACTACTCAGGTGATCCTGACGACACAGGTAAACCTCCAAGTGGCCTCAATGACTCTCTAAAACAGGGGTATCAAACTGCCGGCCTGTAGGCTGGATGCATCACACCAAACCTGCACCCACCCCATTACCGGCAATGGAGATTAGTTGCAGTACGTCATGACACGTCATGTGATGTTGCGATTTTGACACCCCTGTCATGATTCTGATAGATGAAACCAATTAAAAGAACTTCAACGCAAGAATTTCTTCCTTAAAGAACATTTTATTAGGAAACAAAGTATTGGCACTTACATAGTTGAACCCAAGAATGAGATTCCCTCCTCCCAGATACAAAGTAACAAATTGCAATTCCCTCCCCACAAAAGCTGTACTAAATCACATTCATCAATTAGCACAAAACGCAGGCTTTTCTCTGCTGCCCTTCAGCCTGCCAAAACCTTATCAGAACATGTCCTTGAATTCCCACACTGCTACACTGTTATGGCTAGCTAAGCCTCAGGCATTTACCCCATCCCCTCTTCTACATCTGAACTCTAAGAGAAGAGGAAAAAGCACATTAAAAACAGAAGTAAAATGGCTGCTGAATCTCAGTTGTCAGAATGTAGACATCCAATGTCACGGCATTGACATCTGCTCTAAAAGAATGCAAATGACAGTTGTCTGTAAGGAGTATAAATCCTTCCATTCCCCACCATCCAATCAGAGCTGAAGAAGCTTCTTGGATGAGAAACGAAACAGCTTCAGCTTCCAGTTGCCTCCTGAAAAAACACCTTTGGAACAACTATGCTCTGGATGACTGAGAATCTCCATAGACATTTCTCAGGGAGACCTTGGAAACTGCCTCAGAGCTCCCAAACATCAAACTTTGTTTAAAGAATAAGAGCATTCTTTGTGACATCTCACTAAAAATGAAATGTTATATTAGTCCAAGAAATGTTTCCATTTCCATCCCTGCATATTCTCCTGAACTTGATTTGTTACATGTGCAATTAATCAAGGTCAAGAGAATATGCAGGGATGGAAATTAAGTGTTTTGGGAAAACATGTTCTCAGGACACATACAGTGGATGATTCAAAACAGAGAATCATCAGTGGCATAAAAGTTTGAATACTAGATCTCACTAAGCATTTGGTACCAACTAGGATCGTTATATTGCCATAACAAGGAGGAAATTGGCTTGTTGTCGTTCTGTCTCTTTTATGATGCAATGGGAGGTTCTATAAAAATCATGTTCTTGATCTTTAAGGAACTACATAAACATGTCAAACTCACGATGTCACGTGACGTCACACAACATATCGGAACTTTTTCCCCATTGCTGGCAATGGGGTGGATGCAGTTTCCTTGCGATGCGTCCAGCCCACGGGCCAGCAGTTTGACACCCCTGAACAAAAAGATCTTCCATAAGTAGCTTAGAGATATATTTCTGTCCCTTTTCTTGGAGTTCATCACTTCTTTACTACTGTACATGTATTCTTTATGACTTTTTGTGTATGTGCATGTTCATTTGACCAGGGGCGGATCACACAGTAAGCAACTTACTATTTCTGGAAACTATCGTGTCTTTTGATAGATCTTGGTCTGATCACCTATTATGGAACTTATTATACTCATAATAATGAGTATAATATAAAGATATAGTATAAAGATCACAGGATCTTTTTTCACTTTATGGCTAAATAATAGCTTCTGGTAACAGAATTCTCTTAATAAAGATATCTTGAATTTTACAACTTTGCTATAGCAACTTGGGCTGTCATGACAACTCCTAAAGCTGAGAATACTGAAAAAAATTTTATTTCCTTACTCTTTAACTATTAAAAGTTTTGAACTAAATCTATATTCTCCAGCTTTCCACTTGACTCTCACATCTGTATTTAGAAATTCAGCAAAATTTACAAAAGTTTACAAGACTTTCTCAGACACACATCCAAATTCCTTAATAATCCCTACATTCATTATTTCAAATGTGTTAATGGATTTCAAGCATTAGAAGATTGGCAAATTGAGAAAAGAATAGATCCCTTTATTAAAAATGCAAGGAATCTGTAGAAATGTGGGGAATCAGAAGTTATTTACTATTCTTTTTTAAATGGAAGGGGGGGAGAGAAATGAGCCTTGGTGACACAATAAGATGGTATTTACCCCAGCTGTTTGCCTTACATGGCTGCCTCAGATAAGCAATAATGAAGATATAAATTTGAAACTCCAGATGGCAATAAATACCATTTAGCCTCCATAAAAACTAAATCCTGACAAGCTCCTACTTAGTGTTGTTTCAATTACAAATTTTAGGTAAATGTTTCACAGTATATTTTCAAATTACATATGCAATCTGCAGAGAACTCCGGAGCAGGTATGCCTTCTTTGATTATTCAGTAAAATATACAACTCTGCTTATGTTTTGTTCTTTTCTACTCTTTTTAATCATGATCTAGCTGAAAAATACCCATGATCCCAGTCCATTTGATTTATTATTGAATACATTGGACCACCCTCTCCCCCAAATGGATTAATTCAGTGAACAGAGAAACACAGTAAAAATAACTCAAAGTAAGATAGCTGCTTTTTCCTGTGTTTCTGTCACTATATTGTTTAAATATAGCACAGCAAGATCTTTGTTTCAATATGGTTATCAAAGTTTGTGTTTATCTTGAAAAAAGTCACATCCTCTGGCTAACCGCACAACTATACAAGTATATAACAGCAGCAGGAAGAGGAGGTGGATTAGTTTAGCAGAATCAAATCCTTTTAATAGCTTCTTTGAGAGCAAAGCAAATCGCTGACCTCCAACATCATTGCTGTTGACAAGAATGCTTTGGGGATTTATGTAGGCCCATAGGTATCCATACGAAATTAAAATGATGAATAGCTGCTCACCAGGGTTGGCTTAGTTCCCCCCTAGAGAAAAGCCTTGTGA
Source organism: Vipera ursinii (assembly GCF_947247035.1). Taxonomy (NCBI): domain Eukaryota; kingdom Metazoa; phylum Chordata; class Lepidosauria; order Squamata; family Viperidae; genus Vipera; species Vipera ursinii. Next base: position 64,392,390 of record NC_139512.1, read on the forward strand.
GTACCTACCAGAGAAAATAAGACACTAAACTGTGATATTAGAGGGGTCCTAGAAGGGATGATCAGAGGCAACCCTTTGCCTTCTGTTAGGTGGGGAAGTTATTAGTTATTAGCTATGGAATCAGTTACCGGTTGAGCTCCAGATGGCGCCCGATCTTCGCTCCTTCCGTCGCGATCTAAAGACATTCTTATTTGAACAAGCCGGCCTGGCCTGATGGGGGATGGGTGGGGTTTTTTATTGTTATTTTAATATTTGTATTTACTGTTTTTAGTGGGCATATATTTAATCCTTTTTTAACTTTTGTAACTCTGTATTTTTTATGCTTGCCCTGTTCACCGCCCTGAGTCCTTCGGGAGAAGGGCAGTATATAAATAAAATTAATAATAATAATAATAATAATAATAATAATAATAATAATAATAATAATAATAATAATAATTAGTGGTTATACTTAGCATAGAAGTCATAATATTGGAGCATATTGCTCATAACATTTCAAAAGTGTCCACCAACCTCAAAATGCTTAATGGTTCCCAAATGCTTTTTTATAACAACAACAATAACAACAACAACAACAATAATAATAATAGTAGTAGTAGTAATAATAATAATAATAATAATAATAATAATAATAATAATAATAATAATAATAATAATAATAATGTCATTGCTAAAAGGGTTATGCTTTAGGACAATGTTTCTCAACCTTGGTAACTTTAAGATGTGTGGATCTCAACTCCCAGAATTCCCTAGCCAGCATGAGGAATGGCTGGCTGGGGAATTCTGGGAATTGAGGTCCACACATCTTAAAGTTGCCAAGGCTGAGAAACACTGCTTTAGGACATTCCCGGTGGAAGGAAATGATACATTAGCCCTACACATGATTAAAATGTATCTTCCTAAATGATCATCCATTTCTATATAATAAAGGACAGGATCAACCTGCTAAGGGAAGAGTGTTCAACCTACATTTAGAAGCAAGACTAAGAAAAAAAATTAACTTGTTTCTTTTTTTAAGAAAAGAAAAAGTTACACAGCACATTTTTAAAGGTGGCAGTGGTAACCAAGACTCTGACAAACATCTCAAATCGATGCCTAAAAGTTTGATGCCAGCCACAGGGAAGGAATTTCACAGGAGGAATCCTAGTACCAAGAGCAGTTCTTTTCTGCCACTATATACTGAATTCCTAACAGCTGTGGGATCCTCAAATGGCATCAGCATTAGATGGGCATGTATGAGAAAAGGCATTCTGATGGCTACCTGGGTTTGAAGCCATAAAAAGTTTCTGTTCACCAATACAAATACTTTCCTTAACAGCAAATTGACAACCACGCAGTGGTTTGTGAATTGTTTCTGGCTGAATTGTTTCTGGTTGGCTACCAGTTCAGGAGTGTAGAGGCAATGTAGCAGTCTACCTAAAGTTTCCAGTCCTAGTTCAAGAATAGCCCCAAGAGCAGTATATTGAAGTAGCTCAGTCTGACCTTTCCCTGAACTACCAATGGCTTACCAAGGCCCCATTATCCTCAGGCAGAAAAAGAAAGAGCACACTTTGCTCTGGGACAAATGAAATCCCTACTTCTTTAAACAAGAATGCAATTCCATATTTTTGGTTTTATATATGGTTTTTATTGTATTATTGTTGAAAGCTGCCAGGGGTCCATGTGGATCATGTTTGTCCAACCTTTTGGCTTACCTGGGGCACACTGAATAAAGAGGAATTGACTTGGACTGCATATAAAATATATAATATAGTATATATATATATATATATATATATATATATATATATATATATATATATATATATATATATATATATATATATATCACATAATAATATTTAAAATTTACTATCTTGTGGGGGTTGCATTACTAGCTCTCTAGGGGCATAGGCAGCCCTTGGGCAATGGAATGGACACACCTGGCAGAGATTATGGTAGCACATAAGTAAATACAACTCCCTAATTCCCAGATAAAGGAACAGCCTATCATTCAACTTGTCAGAATTCAGCCTCAGCTTATTGATATAATAACTCTTATGAACATGTTCTCCCTTATACCTTTTTGGAGTAGTGTTATACAATTTTATTTATTCATTTATTTTTTGTCCCTTCCAGTCAGTTTTTCACTCTTGGCAACTTCCTAAACAAGTCCCTTCAGTTTTCTTGGCAAGGTTTTTTAGTAGTAGTTTACCATTGCCTGCTTCCTAGGGCTGAGAGAAAGTGACTGGCCCAAGATAAGCCAAATGGCTTTGTGCCTATGGTGGGAGAAAAACTAACAAGTCCTCTGGCTTCTAGCCTGATATGTTAATCATTACACCAAACTGGCTCTCAATGTTATGTAATATATTGATAGAATTATTGAGAAAACTCTGGATTTAAAGATATGCATATTGTACTGAATTATATACTAACGGGAAATTGACTTTTTCAATTTTTTCACATTCTAACAATAGCAAAAGGAATCATGAAAAGTATTATAATTCTAGGTATAAATAATTGGATTTTAGTAATGTGTAATTTAACTTTGTTTGATATTTTGTTAATCAGAAAAGGTAACATTATCTCTATCTCTGGGAAAAAATTGTTGGACAGATTGGTCAACATTAAAAGCTTATTTTTTTTCTTTTTAAAAGGCTTAAAACCAGGTGAGATTGGATGTAGTTATAATTTGTTTGTTTTATGTATTTGTTGTATATTTTTTAAAATTTTGTTTATGGTGAATTATTCACTTCTGTATGTATGTTTGAAAATGGATTAATAAAAGCTATTTGATGATTTTAAAAAAAGGTCTTCCCAAAATGCTTTCATCTCCTCTACAATTTTGTCTATCCACCTTCCTGCTATGCATCCTCTTCTTCTCCTTATTTCATCTTTCCCAGAACAATAGACTTCCCCAGAGAGCTAGGCCTTCACATAATATGTCCAAAGTATGATAATCTGAGTTTAACAGTGAATGAGACCTGAATGAAAATTTTGGGGTGGTTGGTTTGATTATCTATTTGTTTTCTCAGTTATATCAGTATACCAATAGCACTTAAGACTCACATACTATCCCACAGTGCTTTACAGCACTCTCTGGGCAGTTTACAGAGTCAGCATATTGCCCCCAACAATCTGGGTCCTCATTTTACCAATCTCAGAAGGATGGAAGGCTGAATCAACCTTGAGCGGGTCAGGATCGAACTCCTGGCAGTGGACAGAATCAACCACTGCATGAATGTAATACTGCATTCTAACCACTGCACCACCAGGGCTCCTTTTCTCAAGAATCGATATTTTTTTTCTATCTTGTTCCTTCAAAGTCCAACTTTCACTTCTATAGAGAAAACTAATTGCCTGCATGATTCTGATCTTTGTAAGTATAACAACGTCCTAGCATCTCAGTACATTTTCCAAGGCATTCATTGTTATCAAGTGCTAGTTTGCAGTATTATTTGTTATTGGTGATGGTTGATCCTAAAAGCCAGAAGCTGTCCAACACTTCAATATTTTAATTCTCAATTTTAAGGCTGGTTGCTGTGCCTGGTCCATCCATGTGGTTTTCTTGATAAGGAAATAGTTCACCATTACCCTTCCTATGCAGTATGAAACAATGTCTTGCTGTTTACACACACAAAAGTAGATGCTTCTATCTCCAGCAACTTGCTCAGTGTAGGTCCTTCTTGTTTTATCTAGGCAACTTCAATGACCTACAATGACCCTGGGTGAATGCTGGTAGTTTATTCATGGCATATACTCCTGGTATTCTTCATCCATCCCAGAATCACACATCTTGCCACAATAAGGTTGCATAGCAGGGCTTAGAAGAGTATTGACCAATAGACATTCTTACTGATCTTTGACAAGTAGTCATACTTCACAGAAAGGCCATAAAATTTCATATGTGTGGGTGGAAAATATGAATTGCATCATACATGTGTGAAAAAAAACTAGAAGGGGGAAGTAATTTTATGGAGATTTGTCCAAATCTTTCAATTAATCATTTTAAAGGAATTAGTGTTAACAGCCTAAAACCAGATCAGAAAATTAGATTGAAACAGAGCTCATGTTAGATAACTATTTGGCCTCTTTGACAACACACAAAGAATAATTAGTACCAGGTGTTTACAGCATGTGCTTCGTTCCTCAGTGCAAACTTTCCTATTTTATAATTTTACCAAAGTATTTCTTTTTATACTACATGTCAGATATATTTTTATGGTGGGATTATTCTTTTTATTTGCTTAATCTCAAATATTGGTATAAAGATCTGAATCATTGTTTCATAAGATCCCATTTGTTCTTTCTCTTCCAGCATAAGAACTTTCAATGCTGTATTTTGACTGTGCGTTGGAATCAATATGTGTGTGTGGAAAATAGGAAGGAAGGAAGGAAGGAAGGAAGGGAGGGAGGGAGGGAGGGAGGGAGGGAGGGAGGGAGGCTTCTCAATATTTACACTACAGTATGTTCACAAATACATGAATGGCATGTGTACTCTAGCTAGCTAGCTAGCTATCATATATCTAAAAAGCCATGGTGACACAGCTGTGGTTAGAATGCAATATTGCAGGCTAATTCTGCCATCTGCAAGCATTTCCATTCTGACTGGCTCACGGTTGACTTCCATCCTTCCAGGGTCAGTAAAATGAGGGCCCAGATTGTTGGGGGCAATATGCTGACTCTGTAAACTGCTTAGAGAGGGCTATAAAGCACTGCGAAGCAGTATATAAGTCTTAAGTGCTATTGCTATCTATCTACCACTTTCTTTCACTGGCAGCAGGTTGATCATTCATATGCCTTCCATATATTGCATTCTTAGGTGCAGGGCTTTTTTTGGTAATAGAACGCTCAGAACGGATTTCCGGCACCTTTTTTGGATGGAACCTTGTAGGGTAGGCAAGGTAGGTTGTATGACATGTGTGAGTTCCGGCACCTTTTTCTTTTACAAAAAAGCACTGCTTAGTTGGAAAGGAAACAGATGACATCTCCTAATTCCCCATCAATAAACAAAACCCAAAAGTCCACTGCAATGATACATTTAACAGTGAGTCCAACACATAAAAACATGAAATGAAATGCTAAAATGCTCAGAGTCTTGGTGTCTCCAACTATTCCTCATACCGTAAGTCTTTTTTTTCCCTTCAAGGAAATTTAGTATCTTAATTGTTCTCCTCTGAATTTCATCATTCTGGTTTCAGCTCACCATTCTAGACTGTCAAGATTCTCCTGAATTTTGATATTGTCATCTCAGGTATTTGTGATCCCTTAGCTTTGTGTTATTTACATACTTTGGAATGGTATTTTTTAATCCCTTATCCAAATGTATAAGTACAGGTAGTCCTTGACTTATGACCACAATTGAGCCCAAAATTTATCTTGCTAGGTGAGACATTTGTTAATGAAATTCGCCCCATTTTATGACTTTTCTTGCCATAGTTGTTAAGTGAATCACTGCAGTTGTTAAGTTAGTGACACAGTTATTAGGTGAATCTGGCTTCCCCACTGACTTTGCTTGTCAGAAGGACGCAAAAGATGACCACATGTCCCTGGGACACTGCAACCATCATTAAATATGAACCAGTTGCCAAGCATCTGAATCTTGATGAGGACGCTGCAACGGTCATCAGTATGAAAAATGGTCTGAAACCTTTAAGAGAATTGTTTAAGACAATTCAAACGGGAGGAGGGGTGCCCCCATCCTGGAAGACTGCTTTTATTTCCTTGATTCCGAAGGAAGATCAGGATACCACTCAAGCAAAAAATTACAGGCCAATATCACTTTTGAATACTGATTGCAGTGTATGCCATTCAGCATACACAATGAACAGCACAGCAGGAGGCTGGACAGCTCCGGGCTATAACCGTTTACGCGGGAAAAGCCTGAATGGCTCAAGCAGTTGACAGCCCCAGGCATGGTCAGCCCTGGCGGGAAGCCAGGGTTTAAAGCTATTGGCCACCTGCACTGGCGGGAAGCCCAGGTTTGAATCAATTGGTTGCGATTCACCTGGGCAGGTATAAATAGATGCCAGGTATCCCCTTTGCCCCAGTTCCATCCTGTTTCTGAATAAACGCATCGTTACCCAGCTCATGTGTCCGTCTCTCTGTGAAGCACGCGACTTTGCACTGATTATAAGATATTTGCAAAAATTCTAGCTAATAGATTAATGAGGGTAATACAACAAGTGATTCATGGTGATCAAACTGGATTTATAAGTGCTAGACAAATGAAGAATAACGTGAGACATATTGTAGATTTATTGGAATTTTTGGAAAGAAACAACCAGATCCCTGCAGCGTTGATCTTTTTGGATGCTGAAAAAACCTTTGATCAATTGGATTGGCAATTTTTGATGAAAGTACTAGAGAAAATGGAATTTGGGGACAAATTTTTACAACCAATTAGGGCGATATATCAAAAGCAAACAGCCTGTATAATAGTTAACAATAGCTTGACTGAACCATGTAATATTGAAAAGGGCACAAGGCAGGGGTGCCCATTGTCACCTCTGTTATTTGTTTTAACATTGGAAATATTACTGATTAAAATACGTGATTCGGAAAAAATTAGGGGAGTTCAAATAAGAGATCAGGACTATAGACTGAGGGCATTTGCAGATGATCTGGTTGTTACAGTAACCCAGCCGGATGGAGATAATAATGCAATATGGGAAAGTTTCTGGATTTAAGATCAATATACAAAAAACTAAAATATTGTCTAAAAATATGACAGCATCACAAAAGGCTGTTTTAGAAGAGTTAATGGGATTTGAAATAGTTAAAAGGATTAAATATCTGGGGATATATTTGTCAGCCTCAAATGTGAAGTTATATAAAAATAATTATGAAATGTTATGGGGACAAATACAAAAAGAATTAGATAGTTGGAAAAAACTACAATTGTCTTTATTGGGGAGAATAGCGGCAGTGAAAATGAATGTTTTGCCAAAAATTTTATTTTTATTTCAAATGATACCTATACTTAAAAAGGATTTAAATTTGGAGGAATGGCAAAAAGGGATTAATAAATTTGTTTGGGCAGGAAAAAAACCACGAGTTAAGTTTAAGATAATGCAAGATACGCGTGAAAGAGGTGGTCTTAAAATGCCGAATTTCAAATTATATTATGAGGCTGCTGCTTTGTCAGCGATAAGTGACTGGTTTAATTTAACACAAGGGAGATTATTAAATCTTGAGGGTCATGATTTGTTATTTGGTTGGCATGCATATTTATTGTATGATAAGAAGGTGGATAGTGTGTTTAAGACACATATTTTAAGGTGTGCTCTGTTGCGAGTTTGGAAAAAGTATAGACATAAGTTAAGTTACAAGATACCCATTTGGGCAATACCTAAACACGCAATAGAAAATATAAATGTGGGATTTAAACATGATGAGACTACATATAAGGAAATTCTAAGTTTAGAAAGGAATGCATGGCAATTAAAGCCATATAACATTTTAAAAGAAGAAAAGATTGTACAAACTTGGTTCCAGTATGGGCAATTACAGGCTAGATGGAAAGAGGACCAGAAAACTGGTTTTTCGATGACTGACGAGAACTTGGTAAAGCAAATTAGAGATCAAGGACAAGCACATATAAAAAGGATATATAATGCATTGATAGAAATTGATTCAGAAACGGAACTCGTTAAAGACTGTATGATAAAGTGGGCTCAAAATTTTCAAGAAGTTATAACAATGGACACTTGGGAAAAGATCTGGGTTAGAAATGTAAAATTTACACAGGCCCAAAACTTAAGAGAGAATTTTTATAAAATGTTTTATAGATGGCATTTAGATCCTAAAAAATTAGCAAGTATGTATCCGAATTGTCAGCCCAAATGTTGGAGGTGTGGTTGTGAGGACGCAACATATTTTCATATATGGTGGACATGTAAAAAGGTTAAAGCTTTTTGGATTAAAATTTGGTTGAATATGCAAAAGATATTTAAGAAAAGGATAAAGTTCTCTCCGCAATTGTTTCTATTGGGTATTATTACAGATACTACTGTTATAGATATTAAGTTGATGTTGAATTTAATTACGGCAGCGAGACTTTTAGTAGCGCAATATTGGAAGAAGGAAGAACTGCCGACTATAGAAGAGTGGACTTTAAAAGTTTCTAATTTGGCGGAAATGGCGAAGATCTCAGCGTATTTGAAAGACCAATCGCAACAGAGATATATTGTGGAATGGAAGAGATGGATTGATCATATCCAGAACAAATATGGGACCAAAAAGTTTCATTTAGCATTTGAATAAGTAGTGGAGTTATATGATGTATAATTAGCTAGTAGTTATTTTGTTATTATTTTGACGATGGAGAGTTAAAATGCGATAGACTTTAATGTTTTATTGTTGTTAGCATATTTTAGATTACGGTATGTTTGTTCGTATTTTTATACCCTGTATTCAGCTCTGGGAAGTCGGGGAAGGGGAGGGGAGGGTTGGGGAGAGGGGAGGAGGGTTTTTTTTCTTTTTTGTTTTTACTTTTTTTGTATTCTAAAATGTATTTCAAAACTTTTCAATAAAAAAATGGTCATAAATCACTTTTTTCAGTGCTGCTGTAACTTTCAACGATCACTAAAAGAATTATTGTTAAGTCGAGGATTACCTGTATCCTGGACAGTACAGAGGCCTACAAGAGAGCCCTGTATAACATTCAATGCTTCCTTGCAGTTTGATTCAACCTACTCTTTGTCCATCTAATGGTCCAAACACTATTTTGTAATCTTCTCTACTAGAAACTCATGGCAGACTTTAACATTCTTTGCTGAAGCTGAGCTACCCTATGACACTGCATTGCCATGATCAACCAGACTGACCCTGACACAGGATGAGATCAGATTGGCTTGGCCTGATCCAACCATCTTGGCTTCCTCCAAACAACACATTATTTTCCTCAATGCTCACAAACTGACTGCTAGAGTTTTGCCTGATACTGACCTCAAACATTATATTTTGGATCCTTTCTTTTATCTGGGTTCTTTCTTTTTCCTATGCTGAAGATAGGAACAACCGTCCTGTAGTCCTCTGGTTCTATATACTCAAAAGATAAACTTCAAGGCTTTGAAATGTAACTGATCCGCTGCTGGACTCTTAATCCCATTCAGTTAGTTAACTCTGTAATTGTTCATTCTGTAACGATTTTTACTTATTTTACTTACTCCCTCTTTATGTCAATTGTTATGGTTAGATCCAAATTCTAAATTCTTAGGGAGAAGATGGAAGCAAAGAACCAGTTGAGGAAAATGCCTTGTCTCCATCATATGTTACCAAGCAATGGATTTCTTCCCCTCCTTTTTTTTTCTTTTTTATACTTTCCCTTCCATTCCTAAATCCCTTTTGTCCTTTAGTGTTTCTGATTTTTTTTCTGCAGATATTACCTGCTTCCTTGATGATTACATCTATTTTATTTTCTGTTCAGGTCTTATTTAAGTCTTAAATTACTCAGAAGCTGCGTATGAATCCACAACCATTTCTTAAACCACCCTAGTCCCTATCCCATCAGCATGAGAACTGGAAGAAGAATATACCACTGTACATTCAGTATCTTATTTTGAGATTCTCAACTCTATTGTGAATCCCTTTGACATATTTCTGTCCATGAAATCCCAACTAATACTTTTCTGGGCCTGTTTAAATGGAGCCTCTTGAAATCTAGTTTACATGTAGGACTATGCAGAAAATCAAACACAATGTTGGACTTCAGATTTAAACTCATAAAACATATTAAAATACTTCTGTCTTCCTTGAGCCATGCACCATTTAGGCATGGATATGTCGGGATTCAACCACTGTTGTAGAAATATGAAGAAAAGTAAATTCAGACCTGTATCCATCACTGTATCCATTCCTATGCTGACACTTGTTTGTGATGCTTAGAGCCTAGGGTAGCAAAAGGTTGAAAACTGTCAGTGCAAAGGATACAACAGCTGACAACATCCCAGGCCAAAGACAAAGAAAAACCTTTCAAGAACTCTTCTCTTCATAGCTTTGTTATAGAACTGTGATGGATTATCCATTGCTGGTGTTGCTAAGTGACCAATGAAATTCATTCTTCTCAGGCTGCAGTGGTGTCACAGAGGGGGTTATGATGTCATGAATTTGTCTCCATGAAGTGCTCTCCTATATGGTCCAGAGTACATATAGCTTTTTATATGACTGGAAATTTTGAGTTGAATCATTATCTGGGCAACTTTGTTTACCAAAATGGTAACAACATTTGTGAATTAAATTCTTTCCTTGTTTCTAAAGCAAAAGGTTTTAGTAATTATTAGGACAAGCAGGGGAGGGAAATGGAAGGGAGAAAACTGGACACTGAGAGATTTATTCATGTATTCATTCATTTATTTACACCACCCAATTCCCAACGATTTGGGGCAGTTCACAGATAAAACATGCCAAACAGTAAAATGATACAATAATAAAAACAAAGAACAGAAGATGGCAAAAGATGTAATAGATAGCAAAAACCAGGCAACAGAAGAAGCAAACATACACTGCCCAGAAGTTGGAGCACAAGCCACATTAGTTTGTGTTGTGCATTATTTACAATCTGACAAAGACAATTAAGAAAAATATAAATAAATCTACTATGAAAATAACAATTCATATAATATAAATCAAATACAAACCTTTCATAGGCAGGTTTTAATTCAGGAGACTTTCTCAATTGTTTAAGTTGGGGGAAAATATTTATTTGATCTATTCATATGCAGCAGTTACTCAAATCTCCCCAGATCTATGACAATAGATTGGAAGATATTCTAGATCAGCGTTTTCCAACCTTAGGAACTTGAAGATGCGTGGACTTCAACTCCCAGAATTCCCCAGCCAGCTATGCTGGCTGGGGAATTCTGGGAGTTGAAGTCCACGCATCTTCAAGTTCCTAAGGTTGGAAAACGCTGTTCTAGATCACCTTAAGGTAGATATGTGGACTGTTTTACACTAGCAGGTACAGAGCAGAAAATGTAGGCAAAAAATATAGACTGCCACACAGACAGGAATAAAGCACAAATAATATCCTTACAAAATTAACCTCAGACATTTCCATTTTTCTTCATATTCAGATTATTACTATTTCAGTTGCACCTCCCACACACCCCTTCTTTTCTCTCTCATAGTCCTAGCCTTCTGCCTATCTTTTTTGATTTAGATCAGTAACAACTGAGCAAACAACTTCTTAGTCATGAGGGTCACTGACCTTGTCTCATCTCTGTTTTTTTCCTGGATTATGTTGCTCTGTTGTTTTGCAAATGTGGAAGACAAAAATGAAAGCATGCATCAAAATAAGCTAGACAGAGTGGACCTCGTAGATCGTACACATATACTAGAAATAAATCTAAGAAACTTAAAGTTACATCATCTCCCAATAGGTTACGTTGTAAATAGAGCGTGCAGAACAATTTTGGAAACAGCAAGAATTTACTGTGATTGAACTGTGGGTGAATGATCCACCTTTCAAAATATTGCTGCAAATGTGTGAGGCAAGAACAATAAATATATTTAAACACTACTCCGCACTGCATGTGTTTTCTAAGAATTTCCATGTGTATGATTAACAAAAGTAATGCTGGATAAAAAACACTTTGCTGGTGGAAGAATAACAGTATTCTAGGCTTTTGATTAATAGCTATAACTTACACTATTCTAAGAAAAGAGTATCAGATGAACTCTGTTACATGAGACTAACAACCGAACACATCATGCATTATGTCTCGTATACAGCCAACCAGATACCTACAAAATGTTCTCCTATTTTATTATTCCAAATCTGCCATATTCTAAAGGATGTGATACAGAAAACCAGCGGATTGGTCCATCTAGTCTGGTTCCATGCACTCAAAATGATAGTGGTTTTCCAAGACTTAATGTGGAGATCTTCCACTAGACCAGGGGTGTCAAACTCAATTTCATTGAGGGCCGCATCAGCATTGCGGTTGCCCTCAGGGGGCCAGGTGGGTATGGCCTGGGTGGGCGTGGCCTACTGGGTGGGCATGGCTAGAGTGCGTATGGCCTACTGGGTGGGCATGGCCAGCTCTACATCGTTCACATCAAGGGTGCCTATGGGGGCCTGGGCAGGAGTGGGACAGATCTGAGGGTGTCTGGCAGAAGGAGGGTCTCTGGGCCAGGGCCAAGGCAGTGGGGGCCGTTCCCTCACTGTTTCCAGGATGGCTTCGCGGGCCGCATGAAACCACTTCGCGGGCCGGATCTGGCCCCCAGGCCTTGTGTTTGACATGTCTGCACTAGACCTTCTACCAGCTCTTTCTTCTGAAAGTTAAGGTGCTGTGAAGGACTGAACTTAAACTTTTTAAACTGTATGGCAATGAGTATCCTAGGACAGGAGTCCCCAACCCCTGGTCCGTGGACCAGCACCGAGCTGCAGCATGCCAGAAACTGGTCCGCACAAACAAGCAAAGCCCCACCCACCGGATGCAGGCAGTACATGAAACCACGCCCCCTCCGGTCCGTGGAAAAACCTCTCTCCATGGAACCGGTCCCTGGTGCTCAAAAGGTTGGGGACTTCTGTCCTAGGAGATTTGAACTAGAAGAGTTCTAATTCTTCTAAACAGAAATTTAAATTTAAAAATTTAATTGACAACCATTTGTCTGAAATAGTATAGATTCTCCTGCTTGAGCTCCAAGGTCAAGGTCCCTTCCAATTCTATTATTCTATGTGCTATCTGACTGGGATGGTTCTTAAGTGCATAAATAAATAAAACTGGAAAGCTGATTCTATGGTTTGAAATGTTTATTCATAAAATTATAAGACAGGCATTGTCAGACAAAAATAGTATAATTTGAGTTTAAATGCCTCCACCCCCTTTCAGGAAGGTTATACTGGACCATTTAGCATCCTTCAAGATGAGTAAAGCTTTCTTCTGAAGCAATAAATACATTTAGAAGTAAGCAATAAGATTTCTACTACTGTATAATTGCAATGGTTTCAGTTTTTATTATTACAGCTATGTACAATATTACTGCTTCCCCTTGTCTAACATAATGTTGACCAAATCAAAATCAAAATCGTAAATCTGAAGAGGTATTGCCAAAAATTATGCAGTACTGTGCTATGTGGATAAGTCTAACTTCATATAAGGCAGTTTCCCACATTCCTATAAAAAAAATCTGTTTCATTTGGGAATGTTGTGTTTTCTGCTATTGTCAGTGGTGTCCAACCAATAAAACAATTTCTCAGCAAAAAACAATACATTTGTTATGCTGAATTCATTTTAGCTGCTTCCAAAGGTCTACTCTTAATCTTTTCAAAGTCAGATTAAATTTACTCAAGATGAATCCGAAATCGTTTGATAATTTTCAGAACTATTAAAATACTAGGATGCAAAGAACATAGGCACATTTGCATGTTTGCACATTTATATATTGGTAGAGAACTGCTAGATCAGAATGGTTGTTCAGTGAGATCTATCAGCCAGACAGTGCTTTCCTGCTACCAATAACTGAAGTTTTCATCCCAACATCTCAAGATCACATGCCACACATCCTTTCTTACATATCCCAAAGTAGAAGAATATATTACTTTGTTGCCCATGTTAGGAAAGCTCTGTTGCTTCAAATCTCCAAACGCTGGGATGCTGGCACTTCTCATCATGCCAGTAAGATGCTACAACAAAATAGGAGGAGGAGGAGGAGGAGGAGGAGGAGGAGGAGGAGGAGGAGGAGGAGGAGGAGGAGGAGGAGGAGGAGGAGGAGGAGGAGAAAAGTCCTCCATCTCCCAATGTCAGCACAAAGGACTTTTTCAAGTACAAAGCAATGATATGTTCCATTTCTGAAGTGATGTTTATTGTTCTGAAATGGCATTTTCCAGTTCATAATTTCAGTGTTGCTCACACAGGGATATATACTAATTGCTTACATTTGGAATCCTCTGGTTACAACATCATATGATCATCAGGGAGCAAATTTCCCACAAGTATTATATGGCTGCACCTTTGCCTGGAAGAATCCAATGACTTCAGAGGAGATATTTGAAATAGTGTATGTTTTTACATGATGACATTGCCTCCACTTCAAGTAATCATTATAATAACTGTACATACTTGTAATAATAAAAAGCAGATATTTGAAACAATGTGTTTTTCAAATGTTGCATTACAAACCTATGCACTACCAACAGATCTCTGTTCAAAGACCATAAATAAGTGTTGAACTATTTAATGGCCCAAGATTTGACCCAAAATGGTAAAGAGCTCACAGGGTAAAGGAATATGCCATAATTATATTTATTTAAAATATTTATAGCTTATGCAGACAAACCTGTGGGGAGTGCAATCCACAAAAGACAAAACAATAAAAACAAGTAAAATAAATTAATAACTTAACACATATGATAATAAACAAAGATTTCTAACAGAGAGAAATCGAAAAGATAAACAGTATGGTCGAGCTGTAGATGCTAAGTCCCAAATGCAAAAGCACAAAGGCAGATAATATCAGCATTAGCTTGGCTTCCTGAAAAATAACATTGCTATGCAAGAGAACCACAACAGAAATGACTTTCTCCTATATCATTACCAAATGTACCTTTCCCAGCTGTGGTTAATCTTAACTTTTGGAAAGGTCCATACTAGGAGCCTATGGAGATTCTCAGTCATCCAGACCATAGTTGTCCCAAAGATGCTTTTTCATGAGGCAACTGGACTTTCTTGTTTTTCTTTAAAGACATTTTGCTTCTCACCCAAGAAGCTTCTTGGATGAGAAGCGAAATGTCTTCAAAGGAAAACAAGAAAGTCCAGTTGCTTTGTGAAAAGCATCTTTGGGACTTCCATATTAGGAGAGCTATAAGCAAGGATTCCCAATCTTGGCAATTTTAAAATGTATGGACTTCAACTCCCAGAATTCCCCAGCCAGCATAGGTCTTAAAGTTGGCAAGATTGGGAAACCTTGCTCTTTGGTATCAGGATGTTCAACTACTAAGGGTTTTAAACAACATTAGTAATATGTTGCAGTTAAACTGGTAATGTATATGGATCTACAGGAGGCAGTTCTTTTAAGACCAGAGTTCAGTGATTTCCAAAAGGTATTTCAGCCTTGCTACCAAGTTCTACCTCTGCTGAATTCCAAGTCACCTTAAGGGGCAGACTCACATGGAGTATTTTGCAGGATCCAAATGGATAGTTAACAGAGAGTGAACTACTGGAGCCAAGATATTGCTATTCAAAAAAGGTTGCAGACACCAGGAAAGACCAAGTTGGCCAAATGAACTGTGGCTTTCTGATGCCCCCCCAGGCTTACAAAGTCAACGATAAATCCAGCACCGCTCTGAGGCTGGAAACCTGTATCTTCAGATGTATTGCTATCCCAAGCAGAATTAGAGTGTAATCTACTTTGTGGATCCATGACCTTCCAGGCCAAACAGTCTTATTTGCCTTCATCTAACCCAGGGCTTTTCAACCTTTTCACTCATTGTACCACTTTTAGGATATGGCAACATCCAAGTACCACCAGTCGCCTAGCAAGGTGACAAAAACCTGATGACCAAAAACAAAAAAAGGAAAAAAGTGATGAAGTACAGGTAGTCCTCAACTTACAACAGTTCGCTTAGTGACTGTTCAAAGTTACAATGGCACTGAAAAAAGTGCCCCCCAAGCCACAGCCGAGCAAGACACCTGCCTGCCCGGCGGTGCTCTTCCTCTTCTCCGAGGTTTTCATTGTTGTGAGCATTTCTGTTGAGGATTGGCAGTGGGGGTGGGGGAGTTTGGTTTTTATTCCCCCATCCCCCGACTGCTGGGTGGTTGCAGCAGGTTTTGGTCACTTCACATAACCCTGGGACACTGTGACCGTCATAAATATGAAACAGTTGCCAAGCATCTGAATGTAAATCACAAGATCCTGGAGATGCTGCAACATTCCAGCTGATCGGCGCTTCTTCTGGGCTCAGCAGAAGAGCCATGATCAGCACTGAGCTCCAGCTGGAGCCTGGCACTGATCCTGGCACTCTCACTGAGCTCTGACAGCCCCGAAGAAGCGCTGATCCTGGCGCTTCCGCTGAGCCCTGACAGCCCTGCAGCTCCAATCATCTCTTGCTCAGGCTTGTGCGGTGCTACCACCGGTTCAACTCATTCCCCTCCCCCGCTACTTTTCTCGAATGGCTGCGTACCACCGGCCAGGTGCCAACATACCTATACCACTGGTTGAAAAGCCCTGATCTAACCCATCACAACACAGAGAACTAGGCCAACAGCATCTCTTCTGACTATGATGATTTAAGAAAAAGAGCTAAATGTAATAAACATGTCAGAGGCACCCAGTCACAAACTATTGGAAGATCATTAGACGATATGAACCCAGTAGCTTAATATGTCTAAATGTTAAATCACAAGTTTAAACCGCAGCCTAGCAACTATGGGGTCGTGAAGTCAACCCCAAAGGCTGCATTCTGAAATTGATCATAGAGGAAGGAACAAAAACCCTGAAGAACAATTTTGCTCCCTCAGAAAATCAGTTCAGCAGGAATTCGATGGTATAAAAAGCTCCTGAGAAATCCAGTAGAATCAACAGACTCACAATGTCTTACTCTGAGTAACAAAATTATCACATTGCCATAACTAGCCAATTAGAATGGATATAGCTAATCCATGTCCATCAAGAAGTTCTGAAACTGATTAGCTACTGTCTTCTTGAGCACCTTGTCTTAAAGAAAGGTATTTACAAAAGTAAGGTCTCAAGTAACACTGACTAGGCCCAAGAGATTTTAGTTTCAAGATAATGAGGAATCACCTTTAATATAATGAGGCATATACCACTTTCTGGATTAATCTACCCCTGTTAGATTTTAGACACCTAAGATCTCAGTTAAAGAGAATATATATGTAGCTCAGAATTGAACTGTGGAGTCCTTGGTGCTCTCTGAGTTGGCTTGCTTGCTTGCAGAGGTTTCATTACCAAACTACTGTACGTAACACTGAACAGCTGCAAGCAAACAACCAACTCAGAAAGCACCAATGACTCCACAGGAAGAATCCTAACAGCATCCCACAAGCTGATCTTAAAGCTGCCGTCTGCAACCAGGTATATGACAATACAGGTAGTCCTTGATTTACAACCATTTCTTTAGTGACCGTTCAAAGTTAAAGCAGCACTGAAAAAGTGACTTATGACTGTTTTTCACACTTACAACCATTGTAGCATCGCCATGACCAGGGGCTTGGCAACTGGCATGTACTATGACAGTTGCACTGTCCCGGGAACATGTGATTGCCATTTTTTGACTTTCTTGATGGTTTCCAATAAACAAAGTCAATGAGGGAAGCAGATTTGTTTAACAACTACATGATTCACTTAACAACTGCAGTGATTTGGTTAACATCTGTGGTAAAAATGAGGTGCAACTCACTTAACAATTGTCTTGTGTAGCAATGGAAATTTTGGATTCAAAATTGTGGTCGTAGGTCGAGGACTACCTGTATTTTAATAGTTCCTCCCATGATTTCTTTGTTTGTTTCTACTACGATTCTGTTGAGAAGTTCCAGGCTTTTAAACCTAATAGGTAACAGAACAAACATCTGGGAAAAACCTCTAACATTGCTATTTTAAAAAATTATGTTTAAGTGCTGTTTTATACAACAATTCTATTTCTTTCATGTTTTTTCTTTTATTTGGCTTTGTTCTAGTGCTGTTTTCCTCATTTGTCCACATAGTTTGGCTTTCAAATTATCCTGAAAATGTGATTGCCTCACAACCCTCTGTGAATGTTAAATTATTTAGCACAGTTAAAAACAATCGAAACAAGTCTGAGTAAAATTCAGTTTGGGCATCTTGGAAAAATAGATCCGTACTAGGAAAATCTATCGTGTACTTACTAAATCAAACTTATTTCTAAAGCAGTAAGAGATGTGAGAGATGAATCCATTAAAATGTAAGCTTACTAGAAACTATTCGACGTATAACTGGGCTAAGAAGATCAAAGTGAACATTCCATTAAACAATGTGGCAACCTTCTTAGGCAGATGATGCTGGGAGAAGTAGCTGAAGGGAACACACACTGTTTCCACCATTTTCCAGAATATCCTAACTAATTATCTGGGTGAATGTTATGCACTCTGCATCCCCTAGTAACTATTAGGAATGATGGAGAAAAATGTCCTATCCCAGAGGTAGGCAACCTTGGCTCTTTTATGACTCGTGGACTTCAACTCCCAGAATTCCTGAGCCAGCATGGCTCAGCTTAGAAACTTCTCCCTTTCCCCTCAGCATGGCTGGCTCAGGAATTCTGGGAGTTGAAGTCCACGAGTCATAAATGAGCCAAGGTTGCCTACCCCTGTCCTATCCCCAATATTGAAGTAACAGTGTAATGCCAGGTTTTTGTTTCTGAGCAAAGGTATTGGACTAAAAGTTATTCTTCAAAAAAGATAAACTGCTTAATATATACAGTCATGGCCGAAATTGTTGGCACCCCAGAAATTTTTCCAGAAAATCAAGTATTTCTCACAGAAAAGTATTGCAGGAACACATGTTTTTCTATACACAGGTTTATTCCCTTTGTGTGTATTGGAACACAACAAAAAAGGGAGTAGAAAAAGCAAATTGGACATAATGTGAAACAAAACTCCAAAAATGGGCCGGACAAAATTATTGGCACCCTTTCAAAAATGTGGGTAAACAAGATTGTTTCAAGCATGTGATGCTCCTTTAAACTCACCTGGGGCAAGTAACAGGTGTGGGCAATATAAAAATCACACCTGAAAGCAGATAAAAAGGAGGGAAGTTCACTTAGTCTTTGCATTGTGTGTCTGTGTGTGCCACGCTAAGCATGGACAACAGAAAGAGGAGAAGAGAACTGTCTGAGGACTTGAGAACCAAAATTGTGGACAAATATCAACAATCTCAAGGTTACAAGTCCATCTCCAGAGATCTAGATTTGCCTTTGTCCACAGTGCGCAACATTATCAAGAAGTTTGCAACCCATGGCACTGTAGCGAATCTCCCTGGTTGTGGACAGAAGAGAAAAATTGATGAAAGGTTGCAATGCAGGATAGTCCGGATGGTGGATAAGCAGCCCCAAACAAGTTCCAAAGGAATGCAAGCTGTCCTGCAGGCTCAGGGAGCATCAGTGTTGGTGCGAACTATCCGTCAACATTTAAATGACATGAAACGCTATGGCAGGAGACCCAGGAGGACCCCACTGCTGACACAGAGACATAAAAAAGCAAGATTACAGTTTGCCAAAATGTACTTGAGTAAGACAAAATCCTTCTGGGAAAATGTCTTGTGGACAGATGAGACCAAGATAGAGCTTTTTGGTAAAGCACATCATTCTACTGTTTACCAAAAATGAAATGAGGCCTACAAAGAAAAGAACACAGTACCTACAGTGAAATATGGTGGAGGTTCAATGATGTTTTGAGGTTCTTTTGCTGCCTCTGGCACTGGGTGCCTTGAATGTGTGCAAGGCATCATCAAATCTGAGGATTACCAAAGGATTTTGGGTCGCACTGTAGAGCCCAGTGTCAGAAAGCTGGGTTTGCAGCCGAGATCTTGGGTCTTCCAGCAGGACAATGACCCCAAACATACGTCAAAAAGCACCCAGAAATGGATGGCAAGAAAGCGCTGGAGAGTTCTGAAGTGGCCAGCAATGAGTCCAGATCTGAATCCCATTGAACACCTGTGGAGGGATCTTAAAATTGCTGTTGGGAAAAGGTGCCCTTCCAATAAGAGAGACCTGGAGAAGTTTGCAAAGGAAGAGTGGTCCAAAAGTCTGGGTGAGAGGTGTAAGAAGCTTATTGATGGTTATAGGAAGTGACAGATTTCAGTTATTTTTTCCAAAGGGTGTGCAACCAAATATTAAGTTAAGGGTGCCAATAATTTTGTCCGGCCCATTTTTGGAGTTTTGTTTGATATTATGTCCAATTTGCTTTTTTTCCTCCCTTTTTTTGTTATGTTCCAATACACACAAAGGGAATAAACCTGTGTATAGCAAAACATGTGATCCTGCAATACTTTTCTGTGAGAAATACTTGATTTTCTGGAAAAATTTCTGGGGTGCCAACAATTTTGGCCATGACTGTATATATATATCTGATGGATTTGCAAAGGCTATGCAAGAATTTTGGCCTTTTATTTTCATCAGCATAATTCCCCATTCTTTAAATTCTGGATTTCACATCAAAAACTTAATAATTGCTGATTCTCAGTGCAAATTCCTGACCTCAAAAATATTTAATTTAGAGTGTATGTTGTTTAATGCCACTGCTCTGTCTTTTTGTCACAGGATTTGTCTAAGAGAGACTCCAGGCTCTGAACATGCAAGTTGAAATGGAAACATAAGCTTGTGATTTCAATACTTGACATTTTACAGAACAAACTGATGAATGTGTGTGTCACAAATCTTTCCAAACCAAATGTTTGCTCTCCTCATCCTATAAACTCACACATCCACGTACAGCAAGGAAATAATAACAATAACAATAACAATAACAATAATAATAATTTGGAAGGGACCTTGGAGGTCATCTAGTCCAACCCCCTGCTCAGGCAGGAAACCCTATACCATTTCAGGCAAATGGCTGTCCAGTCTCTTCTTAAAAACTTCCAGTGTTGGAGCATTCACCACTTCTGGAGCATTCACCACATCATTGTAACAACAGAGAAATGCATGAATAGGAAGTATTTATATATATTAAAAAATTCAATTAGCATGCCCCATGAATCCTCATTCTTTCCCCATATTCTGTTATACAGCTGATGGATGGATAAATTATTACAAGGTTTATATATGGCTAGAAGCAAAAAAATAAATCAAAACAGAGAGACAAGTTGGAATTTTCATAATATGAAAAGGACAAGTGGAATTTATTTTATAGAGTAAAATGTTATAACGGAGGTAATGATAATAATATATGTGAGTTTAGAACAAACAATAGAATGACTGTAGTAGAGTACACATATGGAGACAGTGTAGTGGTACAAGGTAACAACTTTTTAACTACATTTTTAAAAGCTTCATACCTATATTTTTCTTCTCATGTGTGTAAATATTTGCTATAACAGGAGCTATCAACTAAACCATAAGACCGAATTTGGAACATCAACAATATCCAGAAATTGTTTTCATAAATAAAATAAAATAAAAATTCAGTGTTACCATGATGGAGCAACTGCCACATTAATAAAATAGCCATACAGATTTTGGTAGATGGCTCATGAATACTCTGAAATTATTTACAAAAACTTACCACAAAATTGTGGGCTTTGCAATCTGAAAAAC
Source organism: Vipera ursinii (assembly GCF_947247035.1). Classification (NCBI taxonomy): domain Eukaryota; kingdom Metazoa; phylum Chordata; class Lepidosauria; order Squamata; family Viperidae; genus Vipera; species Vipera ursinii. The sequence continues at coordinate 64,413,601 of NC_139512.1, forward strand.
CCTTATCCATCTATGACATTTTTCTACAAACAATCCACTTAATAGTATAAGCGAATGAAAGAGCTGATCATGACTTTTTTCTTGCTTAAATGGCGACCTCAAAGTTCAACCACAAGTAACGCTTTTTGTCTAATTACACTTACCTTTAACAGAAACAGGCTGTGCTCCTTGACCTAGCAGGAAAAACACATTATTTCCAGTGAGATTTATACCACTGAAATTCTTGGAGAATCAGACTGTCAGGAAAAAGGGAGAATTGTGACAACTTATTGTGAACAATCAGCAGACTATCTCTGTGTATCTTTCAAATGTGAATATAATTGCCATTTAATTTTTTAAAAAAGATGACAGTATATACACCAACAGCAAGAAATTAAAGTATATATCTCTTTGGCACTCAGGAGCCAAGCCATAGAAAGAAATCTATGTTGTTGATGAAAAGATTTTTTGTTGAGGCTTCCATTTCTATTGGTATTATTCAACCAAAGAAAAAAATGGTTCATTGTGTCTAATGACCTTTATGCTATGCCTATTAATTAGATGATACAAAACAAAGGAATGGTTTTACTGGAAGCCACAATTCATATCACTAAAAATCAGAACATAATCAAGCCATTTTCAGAATGTACATGGAAAGTATTGGTTAGATAGGCCCATGTTTAATGAATTGTCTGGGCCCATTCTCTAGCTGAGTAACTTGAAATCTTAGTCTCCCTCCAAAAAGAACCATAAGCTTTCATTACTATCACCCATCTCAAGGTTTCTCTTTGACAACATTACTTGAGCGTTACTTGTGGTACAAGTCAGAAATAGCCAGCCTTTCAGTAAACACATGTTCTGCAGGAGAAAATTATAATTAGTAACCCTGGAAGACTTGGGCCATTTCTTGTTCAAAAGTTAACTCCTAGATTCAAAGAAGTTGTTCATTCAGAGACTTTCCTCTCATAGGAAAGCAAAGAGGAATTATAATGAAGGAGTTGACAGAATGAACAGAAATCTTAGATAGTGTATGCATAAAATAATCTACATATATTTTTCAGACATAAGTTCAATTTATCTTTGAATTTGTTTTAAAAAAATCAGGTGCCAAAACCCACTATATGGAAGAAATGAAAGTTAATCCTGTAATAATGCATTGTCTTGATCTTGCAATTAGTTTCATAATCATTGCACCCAAGTTCAAGTTTTAAAGTCCTATGACCACAGTGGGAATGGTTCCCCCAAAACAAGATTATGATAAATCCTTTCTCAGCCACAACTTCTTGCTGGCTCTTCTGATATCTGTGAAGACGTCTAAATTGAACCATGTGAACTTGCTTTGCTGATAAGGAGCTGAGAATAGGCTTTAGCTTAGATTTTGATTATGAAGTAATTCTCATACAAGAAGGAAGGGAGCAAATATGGAGTGGAAAAGAGGAAAGCCTTAAAAAAAACACCCGGGAGAACTCTGGAAATAAAACCCTGGAAATGAATGTGTCAGATATTTATGAAGCATTTTGGGGCACAATACAGGGAGAATGCTGAAAAGGGCTATAGGATAAGATGTGGGACTTTATCTACTCATTGCAGCAGACGTTGGTGGAATAGAAGATGGCAGAAAAGATTTACCTGTCAGAGGAACACCATCTAAATCAAGGCCAGGTTCTAGTGCATCTGACTGAACCACAAAACAGGAAATCTTGCCACTAATACCAGCAAATCCTTTCTTGACTCTACAATTAGGGAATGTAAGAAGGGTAGAATTAGAATAGTCCATACATTGGTTAGGCTTAGATCTTAATTTACATATATATTCAACTTTAGAGTTGGCTAGAGCAGAAAGTTGAAATTCAGGGGGAAAACACCATCCCTTCTACTTTTGAAACATTCCTTTATCAGCTAAGGAGAGAAAATTCTTTGGTCTGCAGAAGGAAGAACAGCATCTTTTGTTACACTTAAGAAAGCTTTTTCAGGTTTTCCCCTCTACTCACCCTCATCTCCACTCTGAGTATCCCTAAATTTGTTATGCATCTCTCTACTGTGATCTTGTTAAGCATACCAAACCTTAGTCAAGAAAACCTACCACTGTAAAGATTTCCCTGCCCTGCGGAACACATTCCCAGTGCAGCAAACAAACTGGCTTGGCTTTCCATCAGTGGAACTAATGTTTATTTATTTGAGTTCCATCAGTGGAAGAAAAAAAAATTAGACAGGAAAAGATAAAAGTTGACCTAAACAAAATGTCAAGTGTTGAATTTGATAAGTTTGATACAAGATCACAGTTCTACAGCTATTTAGACAGTAATTGGGATTTCCCCATGAAATTTAGAAAATTTGGCACAGCAGAAATATAACACAAACAGAATAAATATATTATGCCTTCCAGTGCTTTTTTTGTTTAAAAAAAAGTGCCGGAACTCACACATGTCATACAACCAGCCTTGCCTACCCTACAAGGTTCCATCCAAAAAAGGTGCCAGAACTCTGTTCTGGGCGTTCTATGACCAAAAAAGCCCTGATGCCTTCCCACACTTGTCTAGTTGGACATTTTATGATGAACATGAAACCTCTCTCTTCTTTTCCTTACTTGCAATGATTTCAAGTACAATTATCAGCATGAAATAGAAGCAATCCCAGACTCTCTTCTTTTTCCTTCTTTCCAAACATGAAATGAATGTTTGCTTCTTCCACAAACATGTCTGCAGCTACAACACTTGCTTAGACTGTGCCTTTACTACTGGCTTGAATTGTTCCTGATATAAATATGACTGAAAACTATTTGTATCCAACTAGTTCTCATCTTGATTGTTCTTGTTCTGCAGCTTGGAAAAATAGGATCCAATGCTTCTCACCACCATTGAAATCCTCTTCTTTGTCCTTCATTCAAGAGCTCTTAGAAAAGTTTAGAGGACACCGTAAAGGCAACAGAGTATTAAGAGAGAGACTGCTTGCCATTTACCCAGCTAAATACTAAAGGGAACAAAATAGCTATTATATTTTATTTATTTATTTATTTATTATTTAAACTTGTATACCGCCCTATTCCCGTAGGACTCAGGGCGGTTTACAGGGAAAAATTAAAAATACATACATACAAAGTTAAAATCGATTAAAACTAAAATTAAATTAAGTCCCTGAATTTAAACTAAAACCCCATTAATAAATAATTAAAACCCCTCAGTCTGGGCCAGACAGCTCAAAAAGCCAAGTTTTCAAATCCCTGCGAAATGAGCGAAGGTCGGGGGCAGTCCTAAGCTCCGTGGGAAGATGGTTCCATAGGGCCGGTGCGCCCACAAAGAACGCCCTTCCCCTGGGGATAACCCGCCGGCATTCCTTGACTGGCGGTACCCTAAGAAGGCCCTCCCTGTGGGAGCGCACAGGATGATGGGAAGTTGATGCCGGCAGCAGGTGTTCCCTTAGATACCACTTAAGGGATACAATGGAGAGAGAAATAAAGAATGGTAGGGAAAGAGAAAAATGTAGGGACCAAAACATTAGTTTTGTGACATAATACAGGTATGTAAGGACCAGATGGAGTAGTCAGTGATGGTTCTGGAAAACCAGTTGGGCCCAGTCTGCTCTATACTCCCTTCTCTCCCTAGGGTACTGTTGGGATGGATGGAGGATCATGAAGTCTGTGAAGGAAGAGAGAAGTTGCTGGCCTAAATGGATTCTCCCTTCTCTGTCTGAACTCGCCAAATGCCCTTAGCTAGAGAAATTGATTAATAAATGTGCAAATGATATATTTATATAGCGCTCTTAGTGTTGCTAGAGATACACTGGTAAATTTATATCCTTATAGGGCATTCCAACTTTGAAAGTATCAAAATGGACTGTGTTGTGTAGCAGGTTCTTTGGCGCAGGAATGAAGACGAGGCAAGTGAGTTCAGGAAAACTCACGGTTTATTGCTTGCAAGATCTGAACTGAGAATTGGGCTGTAACTAGCTGCAATATATAGTCTAGCCCAGGGGTCGGCAACCTAAAAAAGAAAAAGAGCCACTGGGAACCGGTTCCATCACAAATTAAAAAAAGAGGGAGCCGCGTGCGTGTGTCCATGCACGCGCATGCGCAAAAAGGTTTTTTGCGCATGCGCGGACGCACGCGGCTGCCATTTTTTTAAAAATGAGATGGAACCGGTTCCCGGTTGCCCGACGGCCCGTCTGCAAAGCTGCCGCTTTCGGCAGCTTTGCAGACGGGCCCGTGGCAGCTTCCTCAAAGAGCGGCGCCCCTGCCCATTCCGAGAGGTGCGCGCGCACCTCTCCGAACGACCGGAGGTGCGCGCGTACCTCCGCGCGAATGGGCAGCGGTGCCGCTCTTTGAGGAAGCTGCCGAAAGCGGCAGCTTCCTGAAAGAGCGGCACCGCTGCCCGTTCGCGCGGAGGTACGCGCGCACCTCCCCAAAGGTTTGGGGAGGTGCGCGCGCACCTCCGCCCATTCGGGGAGGTGCGCGTGCACCTCTCCAAATGGGCGGTGCCACTCTCCATTTGGAGAGGTGCGCGCGCACCACTGCCCGTTGGAAGAGGTGCGCGCGCACCGGGCGGCTGGGAGCCGCAGGTTGCCGACCTGTGGTCTAGCCCCTAGGCGGCAACCAATAGGTTTGCAGCAACCATTGCCGCCTAGGGACAGCCAATAGCAGCACTGGAGACTTGTAGTCTGGGTTGCTGGAGAGCCGTTAGCTGCTCCAGCAACCCACATGGTATTACCATTGAGCCCAATACATAACAGACTGACTTCCTGGTTCTCACACATAATGAAGCATTTTACAAATGTCCATGAAACTCTAAAAGAGGTGTGGCCATAATTATTGCTATTGTGCTACTTCTGAATGAAACTCGTTGATAAAATGGGATTTTATATAATTCATGCCAAAGAGAATAAATAAACATTTTCACTAATTAACTCAATTTTGTTGCAAACGAGTAATTTTTCTCGTGTTCTATTTGTTACTAGATTATATTAAGGTTTATATTAAGATTTCTCCTGCATTTTCTGGAGTTTGCAGCATCATATGGTAACCAGAGATTCTGATGTGAAGGAGAGCCATTATTTTAGCACTTTTGTTATTTAATGTACACATTACCACTTATATAACTATAGTAATATATGGTGGCTTAGGCAATATTTTAGATGCTGTGAATCATATTTAACCTGAGGGTAAGAGGAACCAAAGGCCCCATTCGAAAGGACACGGTGATGAAAACAGTGCAGAACTATGGCTATATATGCATAGAAAAGAGGCTGAGATTTCCCCTTTGTGGTGAAGGGGGTTGAGTGGTTCTTTCAATATTTAACTATGGGCGCAGCCAGATGTTTGCATTAAAGGACTACCCATAAGGCTTGGGCCAGCAAAAATATATATACTGTATGGCAGCACTACATTTGTGTCCCCATTTGCCAATTCCTGTCTTGCCACAATAACAAGGACACCAGTTTTTGCTATCCTTTAAAGTGGGACAAGCATAGATTGCATACATTCCTCTGGCTCTTTTTCCTCTTCTTCTACCAAACACCATCTGCTAGCAGGAAAATCACCGGTCATTCTCCATAATGTGAGTAGAGAAAAATTTGGTACAGTCAGTAGGGCATGGAATGACATGTTTAGATGTATGTCAAGTAGTCCATTTAATATTCACTTGAGCACTAGTCCTCTTTAGTAAACACAGGTCTAGAATGCTCCACTTGAGCTTTAAAAACTAGGCAGTGACTTTATACAGCAAGAGTCTTCAAACTTGGCCCTTTTATGACTTGTGGACTTCAACTCCCAGAATTCCTCAGCCAGGAATGCTGGCTGAGTAATTCTGGGATTTGAAGTCCACAAGTCATAAAAGGGCCAAGTTTGAAGACCCCTGTTATACAGTAAGATGACTACTTAACACCTGGAAAGTGCTTCAGAAAGCCTCAGTCAGGTGTTAGGTCTCTGAGGAAGCCAAAGGTCATGTCACTCCTGTATCTTAGCCAAAATGGCCATGAATGGCAGAGGGAAGGGGGCCTGCTCACAGGAGCCTTAAGTGATCAATAACATCTCAGGAAATCCTAACCCCTGACCACATCAGTAACCACAGCTTCAATACAACAGACTAGATCATATCCACAGCAAAACTATGTTGGGCATTAAGGGAAACATTATTTGGAAACTATAACCATTACAGGCAAATTTTTGTGTCCATTATTTATCACTCCTATCTGTAGTGTCCTGTTATGATTTCAGTTGCTCACTTATGAAAAAGCTAGATATGCTTTTGTGTATTGATTTATTTTATTTGAATTCATGGACACATTTTACAGTTTTTAATTAAAATAACTACATGTCTGTTTCAGAATGAGGTGTACTTAAAGTGATTATGAAAGAGAATTTAGCAAACAGTAAAACCTATCCAGTAACAAAATTAACTGTTATTATGACTACGCTAAATGAAATATTTGTTTCCAAATATTGTCTTTTGCTCAAATTACAATATTGAAGATACATCAAAACAAAATATTATATTCCACATTCCTATATTTGTTTAGTTATCCCTGTGCAGAATGTATATTTTGTAGCTTTTTGCATTCTTTCCCCTAGGGAAATAGCAAATACAGTAGTGCAAAATTTGGAATGCAACCCCATAAATGTCTGCTTAGAAGAAAATTTCACAATATTCAACTGAATTCTGCCCCCAAAGTGTGTAAGGCAGCAATAGGAAACCTGATGCCCTGCAGGTATGTTAGACTTGGCAGCAATTAAGTTATCTATATTTGGTGACAATGGAATCCCACACACTGGAAGAGCACCAAATTGTCAACTCTTGATGTTTAGGTTTGCAGCTTTGCTGAAATATTCAGTATTCAATTATCACTGTGCATCTATTCTAGGGGTCTTCAAACTTGGCTTTTTTATGACTTCTGGTCTTCAACTCTCAGAATTTCTCAGCTAGTGTGCCTGGGAGTCATAAAAAGGCCAAGTTTGAAGACCCCTGATCTATTCCCTTAAATTGCCCATCATTACTGGAGAGTTTATCAATGCCATGGTTAGATGTATTATGATGAAAGTAGTGAATGGAGAGAGGGCTCATTCCCAAAGCCTTAGATATATAAGAGTCATAGGGAAGCCAAAATCTAGCCTTAAGGAGGCAGTGGCCAGAGACAATCAATCTGAGGAAAATCAAACCAAACCACAGAATTGAAGATGCTCTCTCAGGTATGCTTTTAAAAATTGGAAAAGCAGATTCATTTCTTTCTTTCTTCCATGATTGACTCTCACTGGTGGATGAAGTATCTCTCTCGCTCGCGCGCAGGTACGGCTGTCTCAAAGCCATATAAAAACTCCAGTTCCACAAACACCCAGGTGTGGAACTGCAGGTCCAGATGTTCTATAGAAACCGAGGAATCTTTTGTATGGTGGGAAATGACTGGAATTGTGGTGCCATTATTTTGCGGGCTCACTCTGTGTATTTCTAGCTAAAAGAGTGGTCACAGATTAACCCTGCAGACATCAATTGTTATTGCTTTTAATTCTTGTTCTTTTTTTGGCTCCATCTCTTGTTTAGTTCCTGTAACCTTATGGGCGTAGGATCTAGAGGACTTATTCATGGAGCTCACAGCCCTGTGTGTGTTTGTGCACAAGCGTACTCCCTTGTGCTTAATAATTAGCTATACTACTAATTATTCATGATTTCGTATTTGTTTTTAATCACGTGAAACAGGTATTTTTAACAATGTCAGCATTTCGTAGATAATTACAAGTCTAAACAAACAAACATAAAAGAACATTAGCTTATAATATTGGATTCAGCAGAGCAAAACAACTAGCAACTGAGCTTACAACAATGCTAAAAAAAATCATTTAGGTTAACAATCAAGAGAGTCATTTGGTGTAGTAGTAGTTAAGGTGCTGGTCTAGAAATCGGGAGAGTGTGAGTTCTAGTCCTACCTTAGGCATGAAAGCCAACTGGGTGACCTTTGGTCAATCACTCTCTCTCTCTCTCTCAACCTAACCCATCTCACAGAACTGTGGAGAAATTAGGAAGGAATATTATGGATGTTTGGTGCTTTGAGTTAATTAAAAATAATAAACAAAAAAAGTTAAAAATCTAAATGTTCAATAGTGTTGGAAATGTCCAATAAATTATTGATAAGGCAACCTATATAGACCTATTTCAAAGTAACCTCACTGAATTTGATGTAACTTCCTCCCAAGGAAGTGTGCTTATGTCTTGAGAGTTTAAAATTGAACATGTAATTGCCAAGCCACAATACTGATCCCAGTCAGCCTCCTGAGGAATCTCTAATTGGCTGGAGATCAAGTCATGGCAACTAGACTTTTCTTGTTGCTTCTGAATGTTTCGCTGCTTATTCAAGTAGCTTCCTCAGCTACTTCTATGTGGATAAGCAGTGAAACATTTAAAACCACCAAGAAAGAAAAGAAGTCCATTTGCCAGCTCCCAGACAACCCTACCAGGATGACTGAGAATCTTCATAAACCCATAATTGAAAAGGCCTTCCCAATAAAATGACCAACCTTTGCACTTTGTAGGGGAAAGACATTTAGACATCTAAGGGCATCAAAAGATTATCTTAAAAGTTCTAGTTTGAAGGCTAATTTAGCCCTGTTCACTTGGGATCTTTGGTATTAACCAGCACTTTGAACAGATTTGGAAAAACAATGTGACGTCCTTAGGGATGACAAAGCAGTGGCACCCCATTGTTTTTGAAGTCAGCCCCAATTATTTATTGCTATCCCACTTATACTGCACTGCAATGGGGCAATTAGTGTTAAATAATTTGTAGTATGGAAAGTATATATTGCAGTTGGTATATCAGTATAATCTAAGAGGTGCTCTGAGCCACCAAAATCACTTAGATCTCTAATGACAATGGTGGGTAAAGAATATCCGCAAATGACAAAGCATTCTGCCCAGTGGTGGGATTCAAATAAGTGAACAACCAGTTCTCTGTGTGGATGCCACTTCCAGAAGCCCATTCTGGGCCTGGGCAACAAAAAATTAGCTACCGGTTCTGCCAAAGTGTTAAGAGTTTAGAAAAAAATCAGAGAACAACTAAGATGATCAAAGGCCTGGAGGCTAAAACATACGAAGAACGGCTGCGGGACTTGGGTTTGGCTAGTGTCTAAAGAAAAGAAGAAATAGGGGAGACATGATAGCAGTGTTTCAGTATCTGAGGGGCTGCCACAAGGCAGAAGGGGTCAGGTTGTTCACCAGAGCACCAGAGGGAAGGACAAGAAACAATGGTTGGAAACTGATCAAGCAGAGAAGCAGCCTGGATTTAAGGAGAAACTTCCTGACAGTGAGGACAACCAGTGGAACAGCCTACCCCCAGAAATCATGGGAGCCCCATCACTGGAGATCTTTAAGAAGAGACTAGACAATCACCTGTCTGAGATAGTGAAGGTTCTGCTTAAGCAGGGGGCTGGACCAGAAGACCTCCAAGGTCCCTTTCAGCTCTATTCTATTTTTTTAATCCCACCACTGATTATGCCCCAAAACAAACCAAGCACCACTCAAGTCCATTGTCAGAATTAATCATGGGTCTGATTAAATATATTCTCCACTTAGGCCTCTCTGTATAGATAATCCTTTAGGGGACACTTGGTATTGTTAAGAGGCTACAAATCTCTAATGCCTTAGGTTCCATTGCTCTCATTCTTCAATGTAAGGCTTGAAATCCGTGAAGTGCCCATACAATGATGAAAATCTTGCTTCTTTGGCTTCAGTCCAAATTCAATTGTCTCTGAGAAATTTATTTATTTTTCCCCATTCCTCATATTGGATGAGAAGCTTTCTTTAAAAAAAAAGACAACAATTTGTCTTCATTACCCTTTGTATGCATGTGCTTATACTAGGATAGACTACTTAATTTAGATAGATAGATAGATAGATAGAAAGATAGATAGATAGATAGATAGATAGATAGATAGATAGATAGATAGTCCTTCCTTTTATTACTTTAAATAACTCAAGGTAGCAAACATACCTAATTCCTCTTCCTCCTTCAATTTCCCCCACAAGAGCAATCTTCTGAAGTGAGTTGGGCTGACTGACTGGCCCAAAGGCACCTAGCCAGCATTTATGTCTAAAGCGGGACTAGAACTCACAATCACCTGGTTTCTAGTCTGGGGCCCTAACCACTAAACCAAACCGTCTTGTGCTTATGAATCACACAATCCATGAAAACCAACCCCCCCCCCCACAACCTAGCTAAAGGGGCTATAGCTTCTGCAGACTTACATAGACCCAAAGTTTAACAGGTGCCCCCCCCCTAATATAATTTGTCCTGAGCTCTAATGCTGTTTTCCAGAGAAAAAGCTCCGGTCCCTGATTGAAACGCCCGGTGTGAGCACTTTTTTTTTATTGAAAAGTTTTAAAATACATTTTATCTTTAACAATCCCCCCTCCCCCTCCCCTCCCTATCCCTCCCTACCCCTTCCCCCTTTTCCCCCTTTCCCCCCTCCCCCCCCACTTCCCAGAGCTAAGTACAGGGTACAAAAACAAAGAACAATCATAAACATCCATATGCTACCAACAATAAATTCTTAAATCTATCACTCTCTAGCTCATATAAGATAACTACAAACAATACTAATATTTCATATAGAAAAAACCGGTGTGAGCACTTTTTGATTCGACGCCGTGGGATTAAATCATCGTTGCAATGAGCCAGCGGGGCTTTCGGGCGTAATAAACAATGGTCTTTTCTACGAGCTGGACCCCCTGCTTGCTTCTCAGGAAGGATGGCTCCGTTTTTGAAGCGGGACAGCCCAGAGAAGCCGTCAGGCAACGGAAGGTATTCCCCGTTCCCTTCCTGCTTGGAGGGGAACCAGGATTACCTGGGTATCTGTTTACCAAAACAGTCAGAAAGCAACAAAAGGGCAAAGGGCAGCTTCGCCCAGGCCAGGAGTAAGGCAACCTTTGGCTCTTTTATGACTCGTGGACTTCAACTCCCAGAAGTCCACGAGTCATAAAAGAGCCAAGGTTGCCTTACCCCCTGGGCCCAGACATTGGAGGTCAGCCTCCCGCTCACCCCGGGCTGCCTGCGGGTTCCAGGTTAGAGGCGAAGGCCGTGAATGGGATTCCGGGCTGGCGGAGCCACGCTGGCAGCCAAGGGCGAGCTGGTGCCGCCAACCTGCGCTACGCAAAGCCGCGGCAGGCACGGCCGCGCCTCCCTCCGCCAAATCTCCGCGTCGGAGATCTCGCAGCAAAGGCAAGATCGGGGAGGGGGAGGCGAGACCGGGGCCGGCCAAGCCTCATTCCTTCCGACCCAGGGGTCGGCAACCTCGGCTCTTTTATGACTCGTGGACTTCAACTCCCAGAATTCCTGAGCCAGCTATGCTGGCTCAGGAATTCTGGGAGTTGAAGTCCACGAGTCATAAAAGAGCCGAGGTTGCCGACCCCTGAGCTAGACGGAGACAGCCAGCTTCCCCTGGGCGGTTTCTTCCCGCTCGCGTCCAAACGGGAGCAAGTGCTACGGAAATACGCACGGGCGGGAAAGGCGTTGGGTTTGGGAAGGTTGGGGGGAGGGGGAGAGGGGGGAAAAAGAGAGACGTTTGACGTTTCTCTTCCCGATTTTCTATAAAAGGGAAAAAAGGCAGCCGCCCGGCCGGCCGCCCTCCCCAGCCGAGGAATGCCGATCTTGAACGGGAACCCTTTTCCCTCGCTTGACCCACGAGGTAAAAGAATTCGCCCGGCGCCCCCTAGCGGACATTTCAGCGCCAATCAGAACAAAATGTGACTATGCCCCCAAAAACAAAACAAAACAAAACAAACTCCGTCGCTATTCGAAACGTCGGGGTCCCGGTTGGCTCGAGGGCCTCAGCGTTGTGTCCAAAAGCAGGTCGAAAAAGAGCAAGCTGCCTCGGCTTGCTCGCAGGATATACTTTAATAAACAAAATAAACTGGACGGTTTGTCATGTAGTGGGGTCACGGTTTGTTTCCAGACACTTTTGATAAACCTGCTTCACAACACGCTCGTGAGAACACCTGGTCAGCTTCAAGTTAGAGTCTCCTAATTGGGGGGGGGGGCGTCAGAAACCCTTGTGTTTCACACACACACACTTACACACAAACACTTACACTTACACACACACACACACACTTCTCTTTTGTGGCTCTGGGCAGAAATAACGGGACTAGTGTCTGGTTCCAAGCTGGAAGAGAAGGAGGAGGACGAAGCCGGCAAAGGAGCAGGAGGCTGTCCACAAACTTTCTCGGACCACTGACGTTCTTGAGATGGACGGTAGCAAAGCTGAACTTTGGGGCTGGGACCAGGTCTGAGCGTAGATGATGGGAGAAAAGGCAGGCAAGGTGCTGGAAGAAGCAAGCCTATATTTGCTCTCTCTAGCGAGTGTTCCTTGTTTCGGCAGCTGCGGGGATGGGGAACCCGTCCTTCGGGCATTAGCTGCACAGAACCCACGGAACACGTTTACTTCCCTGGTGAATCGGGGTTGAGAGGAATTTCCCCCACACATTGTACACCCAGGAATTCACAACCGCCTGGAATGCAGACAATATCCCTTCCTTTGCCCAATGGGAAAACTTCAGGGACAACACAGTCTAACCTTGGGCGGGGGGGGGGAAGAGGGGGAGCCCCACTGATCGGAAGTAATCTGTCCGCCCCCGCGCATCACTGTCTTCCCCCGGACTGCATGTTGGTGGAAGGGGGGGCTGGGTGCGCGCATGCCTGTGTTCTGCCTCTTTGTGGGTTAATTGGCACCGTTCCAGCCCGCTTCCTGTCGGCCCGCTGCTGATTGGCTCGCGGAGTTTCGGGGGTGCGAGCAACCGACCTCCTTAAAGGAGAGGGAACTCCTGCCGCCGCTCAGTGCAAAGAGCAAGGGTGATCATCGCCAGCGGGAGGGGCAAGCTCCTCTGGATCCGTTTCGGTCCCCGGCAGCAAAGATCCCTCGCGCTCTCGGACTGCTCCAGGATCGCAAAGGACACTACTCGCCCGGACGTGGACTGAATCAAGGTGCTAAACCCACGCAGGGGAAACTTCTCAGAGCCCAAGAACTCCAAGAAGGATTTTTGTACCGAATTCTATTTGCTCTCAGAGGATCTGATTCTTGAGGATTCTTCGCCGCCTCCTATAAAAAGTAAGTCCTGAAAATGTTTTTTCCTCTTACCAACTTCAATTTAATACCTGGAGCTGGAAAAGACAATCAAGATAAATAGAAAAAAGCTACAGCGCTCCTTCCTTCCTTCCTTCCTTCCTTCCTTCCTTCCTTCCTTCCTTCCTTCCTTCCTTCCTTCCTTCCTTCCTTCCTTCCTTCTTCTCTTTCCCTTCCTTCTTCTACCTTGTTCACTCGAACCTTTTGGTCTGTAGTTACGATTTCTCTCTCTCTCTCTCTCTCTCTCTCTCTCTCTCTCTCTCTCTCTCTCTCTCTCTCTCTCTCTCTCTCTCTCTCTCTCTCTCTCTGTAGTTACGATTTCTCTCTCTCTCTCTCTCTCTCTCTCTCTCTCTCTCTCTCTCTCTCTCTCTCTCTCTTTTTTTTTTTTTCTTCTTCTCTTTCTCCATCTCTCCGCTCCTTCCTAGCTTGCGCGCTTCTTCAAGAGGGCTGCTTGCGGCTAGAAGGTGCGAGGGCAATAATCCGAGATGGTCGAATGACCGGTGACGGTTTGTTTCTTGCTTAAAGGTTACCCCTTGAAGCGAGATTCCTGCCATGGAGCTATCCGGTGCTCTCTTCCTCCTTCTGATGCTTGGAGTCTGCACAACAAACCGGATTCCAGGTAAAAGATTGTGAGATCGCGGAGGGGGAGAAGTGGGTCGTGGGTGAATAGGGAGACTTTCCGTTCAAATTTGGGGTTAGGTTTCGAGGGAGAGAAGGCACAGAGACAGACAGACAGACACACACACACACAGAGAGAGAGGGAGGGAGGGAGGGAGAGAGAGAGAGAGAGAGAGAGAGGGAGGGAGGGAGAGAGAGAGAGAGAGAGAGAGAACGAACTCTCGTCCAACTCACATCCAGCTGGGGCTGGCAGCAACTGTTTAAAACGGAGCAATAGCGTCGCTACTCGCCACAGCTCTCTCCAACCTGGCGCCTGCCAGCTGGACTTTATACCTCTGGGGTAAGGCAAAGGCGAGAGCGCCAGCTTGAAAGGACGGTCTCCGCTCCCTAGTAGTTCTTTCTGAAAGGATGGAAAGCGGGTGGCCGCTACGACCAGCCAGGGGTGGTGGGAAGCCGCCCGTGCCAGAGGATTCTGCCCCCGATGTGGACGGTTGATTGTCCCGCTTGAGCGGCTCTTCTGCTCTCGGGCTTGGCGGGCTCGACCGACTTTGGGGGCTTGAGAAGGGATGGTGGGCGCGAGGCGTTTGCCTTCGGGCTTCGGGCTCCGAGCGGACTGTTGACCTTGGCATCGGCCTCGCTTTGGGGGTCTGGGCGCCGCGCCAGGGACGCTCCGAGCCCGACGGCGAAGGGGCGGGGCGGGGGGAGCACCATCGTTGTGTGGACGTTTATTTATAAAAGAGGTGACGGGAGGGAAAGCCCAGCTGCCCATTCCGCCGCGGGAGGTCCGGTGTGTGTGTGGGGGGAATTGGTGGTCGTTGCTTTCAAGCCAAGGGACGCGGTGGCTCAGTGGGTTAGGACGCTGAGCTTGTGGATCAGAAGGTCGGCAGTTTGGCGGGTCAAATCCTGAGTCCCAGCTTCTGCCAACCTAGCAGTTCGGAAAGCACGTAAAAATGCAAGTAGAAAAATAGGGACCACTACGGTGGGAAGGTAACAGCGTTCCTGCACCTTTGGCGTCTAGTCATGCCGGACACATGACCACGGGAGACGTCCTCGGACAAGCGCTGGCTCTTCGGCTTTGAAACGGAGATGAGCGGGGGGGGGGGGGGGGGGACCTTTACCTTTACCCTCAAGCCAGATCCCTGATGCTTCAAGTGCTCCGAGGCGTTGCTGAAGCGTTGTGCCCAGCTTCTAGGCTGAGCCAGGCGGCTGGCAGCTCCATTTATTTATCTCTCCCTCCTAGCTGGCCCCAAAGCTTTATTGAACCCCTGCTGTTTGGCTCTGCATCTTTTAGAGCAGAGCTGGTTTTCCATCCTTCTCTCTTGCTTTGGGCTCCCTCTTTTGGGTTTGTACCTCGCACAGCTTGGATCATAACTCGGGGAGTCTCCGCTTTGTGTCTTTGCCTTGCCCTCCACTTTGCAACTTCAGAGTCCCTGGAGGAGGCGAAAGGGGAAAGGCAAGAAGAATTCTGGACTTGGGATTTCTGTTGCCATTTGGTCAATCGCTCCTCTTGGCTCATCCAACCAGGAAAAACTGGCAAACGTGTATGGGAAGCCAAGTATTTTGCAGCTTGCCTCTATCGCTTTGCTGCAGCAGCACCCAAGCTGTAACGATGGGAAACTGTTGCGTGACCAGAAGACTATACAATCCAAATAGTTTCTTCTATAACATTTGACAGTGTATATTTCCTGGGACTTATCAACAAAAGAGGGAGTCCAAAAACAACAACAATGCAGCTATTTAGACCTATCCCTGCCCAAGATAACCATCTCTTTCTGTCTCTCCCTTCCTCTCCCTTATCTTGACAGAGACTAGTGATGACAACAGTGTTTATGATCTCTTTGAGTTAATTGGCTTGGGCCGCAAGGGAGCCCACAAAGGATTGGGGGTGCATCCGGTAAAAGGACTAGAGCTTTCCAGCCCTGCCTACCGCATAGATGACGCCACCCGTATCCCTGCTGTTCCTGATCACAATTTTCAAGACATTCTTTATTCCATCCAAGCCGAGAAGGGCTTCATCTTGTTAGCCAATCTTCGTCCGATAAAGAAGGATGCTGGCACCATATTGGCTGTGGAGCACAAGGACAACTCTGGCTACATTTTTAAGTTGGTGTTAAATGGCAAGGCGAAAACTTTGGACCTGAGTGTCTTTCCCAAGGAAGGCAATCAAAATTTGATGTCAGTGGAGGAGGTGAAGTTGCCCATTGCACGATGGAGTAGCATCACCCTCTTTGTGCAAGAGGACCAGGCTCAGCTCTATGTGGGCTGTGATAAAATGACAAATATTGAGCTGGAAATTCCTATTCAAGACATCTTCCCTCGGGATCTGTCCAACAGCGCCAGACTCCGCATTGCTAAAGGAGGAGTTAATGACAACTTCCAGGTAAGATACCTTTTTATAGCAGGTTCAGGAGTCCATTTCAAGGAAGCCAACTTGATTTGCCACTTTGAAAAATAGTTTCAAGGAAGTGAAATTTTTGCCCCTAACTACTCCTTATTGGCTACTATCCACAGCAGTGGGGATTTAACTGACACTTTGAATATAAATATGTACAGTTAAATGCATCCAATGATGTAAAGTTTAAAATTGAATTTGGATCCACTATTAAAAATTAATAGTTGATATTAATTTTGGTAATTGTTGATATGAAGAGAAAGTGAAAGACTGACTTATTATCAACTAATGAGAATTCTGGCCAGTATAGTTTACACTTGCATTACAAATTGAAACAAGAACATCTTTAACATCTCTATATATAATTTCCTTGGCAATAGAGATAGACTCTTTCAATCTTTATGCTTTCAGGGAATGCTGCAGAATGTGCGGTTTGTGTTTGGAACTACACTGGAAACCATCCTGAGGAATAAAGGCTGTCAGAGCTGTACGTTAGAAACCTTTTTTTTTTCAAATGTATTGGCCCTTTGATTATAAGATATGCTGTTTATGAGAGGTGAATGAGCTTAGACATGTGGAACACAAAATGAAATGCAAACCACTGTGTTTTAAGGAAATATTGCCTTACAAACTGTCACATTTATTTAAGCTGAATTCTGTCACTTTTGACAGTGTTTCCGTATGTAATCTCTATGTGTTTTAATTGTTTCTTTAGCTACTGGAACACTTATTAAATTAGACAATCCCATGAATGGCTCCCGTCCAGCCATTCGCACCAACTACATTGGCCAGAAAACCAAGGACATCTGTGGCTTTTCTTGTGACGATCTAACCAAAATGTTTGTAGAACTGCAAAGGCTGCGTGCCCTGGTTACAAAAGTTGAAAATTCTGTCAACCATATGGTAAGTGAATATTAAATACCCAGTAAAGAATCAAAAGCCTCTTAAGGACTCCTTGACTCATAAACGCTAACTATTTTCCATTCCAAAATGATGGGAAACAGACATTCACCTACAGTACTTACTGGAAGAAAGAAATATTTTTAGCTGACCAGCTTGGGCAATGTTTGTGCATAAGAAGAAAGTTATTCATTTCTTCTTAGCCACCAAGATCAATACCTAAGGTGGTTCATACATGTTAAGCCATGATTAGATCTGTTTTGTAGTGTGCTGAATGAAATACAATGATTAGCTTCACCTTATTATGTTAAATCAAAGCCAATATAGCATTATGTCAAATTTAGTCAGTGTCTAATATGAATAGTTTTTGCAACTGACCTAAAATTAGATATATCCTGCAGTACAGGTAGTCCTGTACTTGCAATCAGTTGCTCAGCAACCATTCAAAGTTACAAGGAAAAAGCCATTTACAACCCAGATTTGAAGCTCCAATGGCCGGCTGGCCCCGCATGGTCATGTAATCCCATTTTGGGTACCTGGCAATTGGCCGGCATGTATGATTGCAGTGTATTATGTTTTTTGTTGGAAAGTGGCATTTACTTCCAGTTTCCACCAAAAATCATCACAGAGTGTGGCCACCAAAAAACAAATTGAGTGTGGTCACAAGATGACCCACTTAGCTATCACAATTATTACCATAATTGTGGACTCAATTATGGTCATAAATTGAGGTCTATAGCCATTTGCAGTATTTTTATTAAACTTTGTCTAGCAACTATGGTCCTAGAAATCTGGCTAAAACTTGCATCTGTATATAGCCTAGTTTCCCCTGAAGCTTCTCCATATGATCTAACATGGGTGAGCAATCAAATGGAGAAAATAAATGTGTTACTTTAGTTATACCATTCAAATACTGTGTAAATATTTAGAACTAGAGCATTTAACATGGTAGCAGAGCCTTTAGCACTTATTTCTAAGTAATCAGTGTAAAAGCAATATTTTTGCTCGGTCAGATTCAGACTGATTTATAAATCTTTATTATTATCTATTCCTTTTATGTTTGAAATAAAGGAACTTATCGCCCCCCCTTATAAACAGAAAGGAATATGCTTCCACAATAATGTTACGTATGAAAATGCAGCTGAGTGGACCACTGACACCTGTACCACATGTACCTGCCAGGTAAGATTCTTTGCAGCTAACCCATCAGTAAAGGATTTATCATGCATCTAGTAGTTGGTACATTATGCAAAAGGTAACCTATGCAGAGAAATTGGTGACCCAAATATCTATTACTGTCTTTATAAGAAAGTCTGAATGAATTCTTTTCAGCTTAAACCTGCCACCATCTATATGTTGTGAATGGATATTTGTAGCAAGAAAAGTTCTACTAAACCTGCTTCCTAATCAGAGCTGCCTTTTTGACAGCTTAAGACAGTTGGGTTTGGCTAATGCTTCTGTGATTTTCTTTGCACTACTGGCATCTAATTCAGTCTTTGTTTGTGTTATCCCCTAAAGCTACAAAACATGTTGTCTGTTATCCTTTAAAGAGCAGAATTGGCAAAAGTTATCATTCCTTCTTTTGCACAGTCATTTGTTTTGTTTTTTTGGCATAAGATGAAAATACACATCAAGCTACAACATGGACTGTTTGAATGTGGAGCCAACTTTCCTAAATCCATTCTACCAATCATTCTAGTGATCAAATAAAATTCAGACACATAACCAAAACGGCAACCCTTCAAATTTTTATTAGCTTAATGAGACAAGACCTGGAAAGCTACTCAGCAAGATATGGTTTTCCCATTTAATAGTAGCTTTTGATTAAATGAAGAAAGGGATACAAAAATACATAAGGGTTGCACAACGATTGATGTGCTTCAGATTCCTGGCTTTGTTTTGACTTCAAAAAACCTCAGTATACTCCGGCAAAAGCCAAATTACCCATTATTTAGATTCCAGGCAGCAGTCATCTGCACACTTATTAAAATTATTAATGGGACAAAGTCAGAAATAGACTTCAAGAGTTAGAATCAGGACTAAAAATCTGTCCTTATTGCAACTTTTGAAGCCTATTTCTGGCTTTCAGTCCCATTAAGCTGAATGCAGTTTTAATAAGTGTGCAGATGACTGCTGCCTGGAATGGTTACTAACCTGATGACATAAGTTGTTTTGAAGTCAATTCCTAAAGTATCCTTACCACTTCCAATTGGAAAGAAGATGAGTTTATTTTCTCTCTATTCTCCCATACTAATTATAGCCTCTCCTTTCTAAATGTTAAACAGCTGCTGGGAAAATACTTTGCACAATGGAGTGTGACTGGTTGTAGTAGAGCATTAAGGCACTGGGAAACAAAATGTCAGATTTATGTGTTTTTTTAATATAAGGGTTTCTTTTTCCTGTTTAGAATTCTGCTGTAATGTGCCATAAAGTATCTTGTCCTCTCATGCCTTGTTCCAACGCCACAGTTCCTGATGGTGAATGCTGCCCAAGGTGTTGGCGTAAGTAACTACATCGCCTTAACTTATTTGATAGGATTTGGGGTTTTGTTTTTTGTTTGTTTCTATGTTTGCATTTTCAATGCCCATAAAGGTTCCCCCGCACGTGCGTGCTAGTCGTTTCCGACTCTAGGGGCCGGTGCTCATCTCCGTTTCAAAGCCGAAGAGCCAGCGCTTGTCTAAGGACGTCTCCGTGGTCATGTGGCCATCATGACTAGACGCCAAAGGCGCACGGAACGCTGTTACCTTCCCACCATAGTGGTCCCTATTTTTCTACTTGCATTTTTACGTGCTTTCGAACTGCTAGGTTGGCAGAAGCTGGGACGAGTAACAGGCGCTCACTCTGTTATGCGGCACTTGGGATTCGACCCGCCAAAATGCCGACCTTCTGATCGACAAGCTCAGCGTCCTAACACACTGAGCCACCGCGTCCCTTTCAATGCCCATACCTTGAAGATATAATTTACCTGGAAAAATGCATATGTGAGAAGGCACAGATTCTAGCCTGAGATTCTGAAATTAATGTAGATATCTTTGAAATTGCCACTACATTTAGGATCAGCTATGAATATTAGATTTGACCTAAGCACACAATAAGCAACCTTTTTTTTAGTTTGCAGATGGCTTGTGTCAAGTTAGGTAAAAATTAAAAGGCCAATAAAATCAAGAAAGAGTTACAAATCCAGTCAGGACAGAATAGAAATTTCTAAGAATGGTGAATCTCCCATGAGTTTATTCTGAGTTGTGTTTCATAGTTTGAGAAAATCAAAGCAAAATCTTAATAAGAGTTTTCTATATGCCTTGGAAGATTTCAGGAACTGGTAGCATGAATATCTGTGTTTATTTTCTTTCCCTGGTTGAGCACAAGGAGTCCCATAAATCTCCAAAATATGTTACATGAGACCTTGGTTGTCTGGTTCTGAGCATTTCTTACAAATATTCATACGTAATTTGGATAGTTCAGTTATCAAAGGTCAGAGTAAATGGAAATTTGCAGGGCAATATAGAATCTGTCCCGATATTATTTTGGCAATCTCTGCTTCCTAGGGAGGTAACTTTTTAAAAAATGGTGATTGTTTTTATTTATTTATGTTTATGCTATTATATATTATATTTATTTTTCTTCTTTTTTCAGCAAGCGATTCTGCTGATGATGCTTGGTCTCCCTGGTCTGAATGGACCACTTGCTCTACCACCTGTGGCAATGGGATTCAGCAAAGAGGCCGCTCTTGTGACAGAATCAACCATCTTTGTGAAGGCTCCTCAGTGCAAACACGGATATGTAATATGCAAGAATGTGATAAGAGATGTGAGCATTCAAATTCTTTACATTGTAGATAGATGCTATCTATTCTTACTCTGTCCTTCCATACTTAATACTAGGAAACTCTGATTTACTTCAGATTAGTGTAAAACATTCAGCTGTAGTAGGATTTATCTGATAGGATGATTAAAACAAAAATATTTCATATAAAAGTTATTTTCTGATTCGAGTGATAGCAATATTTAAATATTTTTGCAGTGTGGTAATTAATAGAGGACAATATTTGTAGCTCAGGTTGAACTGGGTGTTCGTTGATGCTCTCTGAATTTGGTTCTTTTCTTGTAGACATTTCATTACCCAACTAGGTAATATCATCAGTGTTAGCATAACCAAACTCAGAGAGTTCCTAGGACCCCACAGTATGGTAATTTCCTAACCTGCTAATACAAGATTTTGCAATTTACTATGCCACATTTTACTACTTACAGTCAGACAGAATGGTGCTTGGAGCCATTGGTCCCCTTGGTCTTCCTGCTCTGTTACTTGTGGAACTGGGTTAATCACTCGAATCCGTCTGTGCAATTCTCCACTTCCTCAGATGGGAGGTAAAACGTGTGAAGGAGAGGCACGAGAAAACATGCCTTGCCAGAAAAGCCCGTGCCCAAGTAAGTTCACCATTTAAAATGGTTTTGTATGAGAAACATGATAGTATTTTAGCATTCGTCACCGGAGACTGAGAACAGAAGTTATTAAAACATTTTCAAAAAAAAACACCCAAATCAACCTGAATTTCTTTTTTTTTTATTGAAAAGTTTTACAATACATTTTATCTTTAACAATCCCTCCCCCCTCCCTCCTCCCACCCCTTCCTAGCCCTCCCTAACCCTCCCCCCCTTGCCCCCTCCCCCCTCCCCGACTTCCCAGAGCTCAATACAAGGTATAAAAGCAAAAAGCAATCATAAACAACCATATGCTAACAACAATAAACTATTAAGTCTATCGCACTCTAGCTCATATGAAATGACTACAAGCAATACTAATATCACATAAAAAAAGAAAAAAAAACTTATTCAAATGCTAAGTGAAACTTTTTAGTCCCATATTTGTTCTGGATATAATCAATCCACTTTTTCCACTCCATAATGTAACGTTGTTGCGAATGGTCTTTCAAATAAGCCGAAATCTTTGCCATTTCCGCCAGGTCAGAAACTTTTAGAGTCCATTCTTCTATAGTCGGGAGTTCCTCCTTCTTCCAATATTGACCTACTAAAAGTCTTGCTGCCGTAATTAAGTTCAACATCAACTTAGTGTCCACAACAGTAGCATCTGTAATTATGCCCAATAAGAACAATTGCGGACAAAACTTTATCCTTTGCTTAAATATCTTCTGCATATTCCACCAGATTTTAATCCAAAAAGCCTTAACCTTTTTACAGGTCCACCACATCTCCAACATTTAGGTTGATAGTTTGGATACATACTTGCGAGCTTTTTAGGATCTAAATGCCACCTATAAAACATTTTGTAAAAGTTTTCTCTTAAGTTTTGAGCTTGTGTAAATTTTACGTTCCTCACCCAGATCTCAACCTGAATTTCTAATACCAGTGACATTTTCCCCTTTAATTTAAAGATACAGGAATATTCCCTTTTTTGGTTTTGTTTTCAGTTAATGGGAACTGGGGGCCATGGTCGCCTTGGGATGCCTGTCCAATTACGTGTGGCGGAGGAATTCAGAAACGCAGCCGTCTCTGCAACAATCCAGAGCCCAAATTTGAAGGGAAGGATTGCATTGGTGATGCAACAGCCACACAGATGTGCAACAAGCAGGATTGCCCAATCGGTGAGTAATGGCTCATCGCGAACCAGCAAGCAGCATATGTTAAGAGCGCTGTGTCATTTTCAGAAGAGCATGCAGAGAATGCAACAACTTAAATTTCGTAACAAAGAAATGTGAAATGTAATCACATTTTGGCAAAATAACTGCATTATTTTATTTTATTTATTTACTTATTTTTTATTACATTTATATCCCGCCCTTCTCTGAAGACTCAGGGCGGCTTACAAGCTTAGCAGTAGCCTTCATTCTATGTATATGCCTGCTTGTTAGGGCTTTCACACACACACCCCCAAGCGGCATTATTACAAAGTCAGCTTAATTGCCCCCAACAATCTGGGTCCTCATTTTACCTACCTCGGAAGGATGGAAGGCTGAGTCAACCTTGAGCCTGGTGGGATGCGAACCTTATGACTTCCATCACCTTGTTGCCACTCTTGATACTCTGTCGGGTATTTTTAAGGTGGCTACCTCATTCTGTCTAAAGGCGAGAACAGCCAAGAAAATAAAACTAGATTTGAGCAAATTTTCTTGTCGTTCTAGATGGATGCCTGTCTAATCCTTGTTTTGCGGGAACTAGATGCACTAGTTTCCCTGACGGTTCCTGGAAATGTGGTCCGTGCCCTGCTGGCTATCGAGGAAATGGAATTAGATGCAAAGATATTGATGAAGTAAGATAATTTGCATTCATTCATATATTCAATGTTCAAGACGTTTGCAAATGAATCTATGGCCAAAATTGTCTCCCACGTTTTCGTATTTCAGTGCCAAGAGGTTCCAGATGCTTGCTTTGTACTTGGTGGAGTACACAGATGTGTGAATACTGCACCTGGTTATCACTGCAAGCCTTGTCCCTCCCGCTTTACAGGAACACAGCCCTTTGGTCAGGGTGTGGAAGATGCAATGGCAAAGAAACAGGTACTGTCAAAATAGAGATGTTTCCTGTTTATGAAACCTCAGTCCCTTTTGAATCTAGGGCCCCTAAGCTGACCCATGTGACCCAAGAATTAAAGAAGATACCAGATATCTTTGTTACATTCAGCCATGTGATTTTGCTCAGAGGCACCCAATGGCATATAAGAAATTCAGTTTGAATCAAGCTGGAAACCCATAAAATAAGCAAGTGGGGAGCCACAAACGATAGGTGGAATTCACTAGGCGATCCTTTCTTTCATGTAAAGAGAGTGACAATTGAGAATTGAAGCCTCAATCAGTATCTAAAATATGATAGAGATAACCATATACCTAATTTAAAGCATTCACACAAAATCACAGTCAACGGCTGCTTGCTTTTAAAACATAGCAGAAATGTCAGGCATCGGTTTTCCATTGATATATTAAAAGAAGAATGAGGTAAAGACTGCTTTGGAAGTAAGTGTGTTCTTAATTCTGCCTTAGGTGTGCACGCCACGTAACCCATGTGCTGATGGAACTCACACCTGCAACAAATATGCCAAGTGCATCTACCTTGGACACTTCAGTGATCCGATGTATCGCTGTGAATGTAAACCAGGGTATGCTGGTAATGGGATTATCTGTGGAGAAGACACTGACTTAGATGGATGGCCAAATGAGAACCTTCACTGTGTTGCCAATGCTACTTATCACTGCACTAAAGTAAGCCTATTTCTTCGTTATATGCCATTCCATCCTTTAATACTAGGGGAGAATGGTTTGATTAGTATTTTAATATGAGCTAATTGAATTAATATTTCTTAAATGCACTCATGAAATGAAATACAGTGGCCCTTTAGTTTTCCCATTTTTCCAAATTTTGTGATGCAACCTTCTGGGCAAAATAATTATATAAATACAACAGGAGATAGTGTACAAAAGGGCACAATATTATGAAGATCTGATAGTGGACATATTAACTATGCAGTGTAGTACATTTAAATAAATTAATTGCCATGGACACAACACAAATTTATTGAAATACATTGATCATAAGTCACATGTATTTTTTAAAAAAAACCTACTTATTTTGGCTAAGCATAAGTGTTTCAGAATAATTTCTTCTTATTAAAGGTAAAGGTTCCCCCGCACATGCATGCTAGTCATTTCCATCTCTAGGGGCCGGTGCTCATCTCTGTTTCAAAGCCGAAGAGCCAGCGCTTGTCCGAGGACGTCTCCGTGGTCATGTGGCCAGCATGACTAGACGCCAAAGGCGCACGGAATGCTGTTACCTTCCCACCTTAGTGGTCCCTATTTTTCTACTTGCATTTTTACATGCTTTCAAACTGCTAGGTTGGCAGAAGCTGGGACTCAGGATTTGACCCGCCAAACTGCCAACCTTCTGATCAACAAGCTCAGCGTCCTAACCCACTGAGCCATCACGTCCCTTAATTCTTCTTATTACTTTTGTTCAAAAATCATGATTTTAGTGATGCTGACAGTGCTCTAAATATATACTATTTTTAAAGAATCACAAAGTCATGGTCTTCCTTTGTAATCTGAGCACTATTTTGTGTGAAATTAAGGACAGATGCATCATAATGTTCTATATTTTTTCTGCAGGATAATTGTCCTAATCTTCCCAATTCTGGACAGGAAGACTATGACGATGATGGAATTGGTGATGCCTGTGATGATGATGATGACAATGACAAGATTCCAGATGATAGGGCAAGTTTAATAAATAAAAAAAAAACACCAAATGTTCATGTTCCTCTGTAGTATAGGCAAAGTCCATCGCAGTGATAGTCAAAGACCAAAAGAAAATTGTATGTACATCCAGTGAAATCTTGAGATGGATTAGTAGATTTTTTCCCACTGCATCAGTGGAAGAAAAAGTAAAATATGAAATAAAAAATCTTACCCATTTCCTTCTCTGTTCATAGTAAAATGACAAGTCATAGGTTTGCCCACCCATATACTGTTCCTTCTCACCACTAATGTAAAATGCATAAAGAGTAGGAGACTGAATCCATGGTACAAGATTGAAAAGTAGCTAGTCTTCAGCAACAATTTGAAATAGTTATCTAATTTGCAGCTAAAAATCCATTAAAAAAAGATCAGTTTTGCAATAAAATACGGATGCTGCATCACACATCGCTTTTGTTACTGCTCAGCTTTCATTTACATGGGAAAGAAATAATCCTCGCAACATGCCTTTACTACCCTTCTTACTCTGGTAAATCTACTCAATAGGTTACTAATGAGACTGCCTGTGCTAATATCTGAGCATATTTTAACAAGGCTTTTAAATTTTCCTTCTGCAGGATAACTGTCCATTCAATTACAATCCACAACAGTATGACTACGATAGGGATGATGTTGGTGATCGCTGTGATAATTGCCCATACAATCACAATCCTCTTCAGATAGACACAGACCAAAATGGAGAAGGCGATGCTTGTGCTGTGGATATCGATGGAGATGGTAAAGTTTGGCTACTTCTTCTTGTCTTCTATTATGGCATGACTTTCGAAGTCATCTCAAGGGAGAGAGTGTCTGGGGAGAGAGTGTCTGCCCTTGAACAAGCTCTACTCTTAATGATGACCTAGACCAGGGGTAGGCAACCTTGGCTCTTTGATGACTCGTGGACTTCAACTCCCAGATTTCCTGAGCTAGCATGGCTGGCTCAGGAATTCTGGGAGTTGAAGTCCATGAGTCATCAAAGAGCCAAGGTTGCCTACCCTTGACCTAGACATACCAGAATGACGTGCACATTTCAAATAAATACCTTAAAAAAGGAGAAACTGAATTATACACGTGCCATTCTCGGAGGCACTTTTATCATTGTATATTCTAATATCATCCCATTTTTCATCTGCTTACTTTTATGTCATATATGGCGGCTTCTATAGAAGCAGGTTTTATTTTTATACTGCAACCTATTTGGTTTGTAGATACAGTTGAAAATGTGCTGCCATTGAACATTTAACTGAAATAGTGTTAGATGCCTAAAGAGATAGGCTATTAGTTTGGCTTCTATGAACCATTTTCTCTCAATTACTTTTATGCAATAATTTATGATCTACATGTATTTACCATTAAAGATACCTGAATGGGTTCCTCTACATTTCTAGGCATTCTTAATGAAAGAGACAACTGCCAATATGTGTACAATGTGGATCAGATAGATTCAGACTTGGATGGTGTTGGAGATCAGTGTGACAATTGTCCATTGGCACATAATCCAGATCAGGTCAGCTTAACTGCCTTTGGGCAATCAAATATTTATTTACTCTTCTAATTTACAGAATGTCATGTACAGTTCTGCAACATATGTCAACTAATCAAGAAAGGATACAATTGTTCTTAACTGGGACGTATACAGAACATGTTTTAAAAATAAAAATGAGGGATCCCTGGTGCTCTCTGAGCTTGCTTGTTTTCTTGCAGACGTTTCATTACCCAAACTAGGTAACATCATGATGTTACCTAGTTTGAGTAATGAAACATCTGCAAGAAAACAAGCAAGCTCAGGGACCACTAAGGACCCCTCATGTCAATCCTGAGCTACAAATATTCTCCTTTACTAAAAAATAAAAATTTTAAATTAGATTTTTCAGAACACAACATCCGAACATAAATCTTGTTAATTGAAGTACATAGTGCTGATAAGGGGGGGAAATCATCTGGTAATCATTTTTTCACTAAATCTATATTCCATCATTCATTAAAGAAAGGTTGAGGATAAACCTCAACCTGGGTCTCCTCAGCCCTGATCTAACATCTTAACCACTGCACTGTACTTGGGTGAAAAATTTTATTTTGTACTGCAACAACATCAGCCAGCAATATAGTAAAAACTAATAATTGAAAAGAAGGCCTAAGTAGAGGTTATAAGTTTATTAAATGCAGATTAAATAAAATAACCCCTCCCCCAAATTATTGTTTTTCATCCTAAGTATTTCAGGAATTTAGCAATGCAAATACTGTTAATGTGTCAAGCAATATATAATCAGCAAAAAAAAATCTGTGTGTATATGTATCATGACTTATGATGCCCTGAGGCTAGGAATTTAGTTTTCCAAAAATGCACCCATAAAGGGTTAAAGGAGAATGTAGTAGGGAACACTTACATCACCAATGGGGTTTTTTTAATTAAAAAAAAGCTCAAAGTAAATTTTACTTGATTAAGGACTAAAAACATGGAGAGATCTAGCCCATCCCATTTAATTCACTCAAGTCTAAAATAGCAGTGGGAGAAGGCAGCACAGTCCTATCATGTATAAGAAGTAGGATTAATAGTCTCAGTAGCATAATTGAAATGCTTGAACAGTCCTTGCCAACTTTTAGTAAATAGCTGGAATCTAGATTTATCCTGCAAGTTATACTCAGCTGTTTAAAAGGATATGTACAGTCTCAAAACCCTACTGGTTTCCAAAATAATATACAACACTAAGCAGTACAATGAATTATGTTTATATTTAAGATGAAAATCTGTTTCAGAGAATTTATTTTATATTGTGGCTAAAGCTGAAGACCAATTGTTTTTATATGATTTATTTCATAATGAACAGGCTGAGGTTGTTCAGCTGTGCTTGCAGCAGAACAAACCCAGACAATTTAGGATTATTTAATATAGCCTTCAACTTCTAAACATTGTTTGATTATATTTTAGAAAGGCAGAAACATTACAGTTGCTACCAATGCCATAGCAAAGTTTGACTTTTCCAATATGCCAAAATAAACTGGATAGGTGTTAAGAGGTTATCTTTAACTGAAGGTGAATCCTACAGAAAGCTAAAGTTCCTAATAATTCCAAACTTTGAGTGCACATTATTATCCTCCTATCCATATTTCTAAAGTGAAAGCTCCATGGGTGCAAAAACTGCTTCTCCACAAGCTACTGAAATGAAGGATTCAATCTGACCATTGGTGGGTCAGCCCAAAAAGGATTGCCTCAAGTTTCAAGGTGCTATCTTCCAGGGTTTGTAAATCTTTATCTTAATGCATTCTACATTTTGCTTTCAGATGGATTCAGATTCCGATCGCATAGGGGATAAGTGTGATGACAACCAGGATATTGATGAAGATGGTCACCAGAATAATCTTGATAACTGTCCTTATGTGCCCAATGCTAACCAAGCTGACCATGACAAAGATGGGAAAGGGGATGCCTGTGACCACGATGATGACAATGATGGTGTTCCTGATGACAGAGATAATTGCAGATTGGTTCCCAACCCAGACCAAGTTGATTCAGATGGTAAGAAAGATAATTTGCATCAAAGTAGAAGAGACTGCATGACATTTAGACATGTAATGCAGTCTTCAATATAGTTTACTAAAAAGCATTAATATGAATGAATATGCTGTTTTTCTGCAAATGCAGCATTCCTTTACTCCTTGTAATATTTACATTTTGTTTGTTTATTAAAATGTTAGCTTACCCCAATTTGTATGACTATGAGTGGCATACTGTACATGCATACGGTAGATATATACCTACAGGCATACATACATTTTTCTACATCTAAGAAAAACAATAGAAACAAAGTCTAGAGGGGGGAAAAACAATAAATTAAACATTTGAAATATCTTCCAATGGGCATACCACCCATGGTAACCCAGGATCAGGGAACATAGCCAGGTTTTAAGGACATGTTTAAACAGGCCCTCCTGTTTAAACATTTAAAAGTTGTTGTTATTTAAAAATTACTTTAGCTACTAAGAATTCCAACCACTTAGCTAATTCTTGAACTGGTTCATGTGTGTAATTTCTCAATCTATCTGCTACTGAAAGTCTAAGATGTGCCAAATTTTTGGCTCTGATGTTCACTTCTTTCTTTCTGGATTCCTCCCCTTATTCCCCTCTTTTTTTGCCAGGTGATGGGCGTGGAGACGCATGCAAAGATGACTTTGACAATGATAAAGTCAACGACATTGATGACATCTGCCCTGAGAATGTTCATATAAGTGAGACAGACTTCCGTCGATTCCAGATGATTCCCTTGGATCCGAAGGGAACATCTCAAATTGATCCCAACTGGATTGTTCGTCACAAAGGCAAAGAACTGGTTCAGACTGTCAACTGTGATCCTGGACTTGCTATTGGTGAGCATCAAAGTTTTTAAATCTTTTGTATATGTGCACACGCATCCACTGAGAATCCTCTCCTTCTGGTCAACAAATACCATATTGTTGTATTAGGATGTAGGTATTCTTTAGTCTCACATTTACATGCCTTCACCTCACCATCATGCTTACGACTATTTTAAAGTTTTATTTTTCTTTTTTTTAAAAAAAAATGTTTTCATAAAGCATTCTTCAAAATACCAGCTGCTCAATTTTTGGAACAGGCACTGAAAGAAAGAGGGCAAGGATAAAAACATTGATTTCAGGAAATTAAACAACAACAATGTTGCTTAAGCTCCTTTAAGCCTTATCAAATAGGATAGTAAGTCTGCACAACAGAACTTCTGAATATACATACAAAAGCTCTTTCTGAACACTGGATCCCTGTTCAGTATGCCTATTCACTTTTGCTTTTGCTGGAAAGGTGTGGCATTGCACAATACAATGAATGTAAATCATGATTTAAGATGCTGTTATGAACCGTAGTTCCAATTCCATTTAATTCCAATTCATTGTATGAAAATACTTTGTCCATGCAAATAGTGAGGGGAAAAACACAATCATCCAGAAAATATATTTATGTGTTTTCATTAGAAGGTTGGAACAGAAACCCCAGACCAATTTTAATTTGAGAAAGAGAGCGGAGGGGGTTGTTAATGAAAACCTTACAAAGGATGGATTTTAAAGCATGAATTGACATTCATCTGAAAGCTAACAGTTACTTATTTTTCTTTTTCCCAGGTTTTGATGAATTTAATGCTGTTGACTTCAGTGGCACTTTCTTCATTAACACGGAAAGAGATGATGACTATGCTGGCTTTGTATTTGGGTATCAATCCAGCAGCCGTTTTTATGTGGTCATGTGGAAGCAAGTTACCCAAACGTATTGGGAATCAGAGCCAACCAAAGCTCAAGGATATTCAGGTCTTTCTATCAAAGTAGTGAACTCCACCACGGGTCCTGGAATGCACCTTCGTAATGCCTTGTGGCATACTGGAAATACTGCTGGGCAGGTAATTGATAATTTCCATTATCAATGAACTCATTTTTCTTTTCAAAAACCTTGGTAAATTACACTAGTGTAAGACGTAGCTATCTTAATAAAACATTTTAAGCATAACAAGCTTTTTAAAAGAAAACTCTTTTGTACCTGCTAAGAGCTTATGGTTTATCTCCAGGGCTTATATAAATGTAATTGCAATGCACAATTCATCTTTACATTTACCTTTCAGGTAAAGACTTTGTGGCATGACCCTCGTCAGATAGGCTGGAAAGATTTCACTGCGTATAGATGGCGTCTCAGTCACAGGCCAAAAACTGGCTTCATTAGGTAAGCATTACAGATATAGACTGAACGATTTACCTCTTTTGAAAAGGCTCATTCAAGGTTACGGTGTAAGCATGTGGTTTCATGCTAAAGATTAATTATCACTGCTCTTCCTTACAGAGTGGTAATGTATGAAGGAAAGAAGATCATGGCTGACTCTGGCCCCCTCTATGACAAAACCTATGCTGGTGGTCGCTTAGGATTGTTTGTCTTCTCTCAAGAAATGACATTCTTCTCTGATCTAAAATATGAGTGTAAAGGTAAGAACACACACGAATAACCTTGTTTTGTTAGATTTAATATCATAAAGTATTTCATATATTTTTATAAACTCAATGTTTTTTTTAAAAAAAGTTGTATTAGATCACACTTAATAAATATAAATAAGAAATGTGCTTGCAAGCAATGGATTTGCTGGATAAGGAAATGATCTTAAATTTAAGGTGATTCTCCCACAAAGGAAAAGTGGACAGAAGAAAAATTGTTAGAACGGGGGGGGGGGGGGAGGTCCAGTGCACAGTCCAGATACTCCATAAATCAGCTAGGGACAGCTAATTCTGTTTTTCAGTGGAATCTATATTAGCAATCTCAGCAGCCATATGTAACTTCTGTTCTTAACTTCAAAGGTCAGACCACCTGAGGAAAAAGCCCTCGTCTTCCATGCAGTCATAGTGAACCTTAGCTGGGGAAAATGATGCTTTAGTTTTCAGATTCAAAGAGGATATAAAGATACTGAGTTAATTGTGCTAGTCCAACATCAAAATGGCATCTGCCGGCAAAATGAACTATCTATTCCTGAACTAATATTGAGAAGCTATATGAAACCAGATTTTTATTGCACAGTCTTGGAATCTAGCCTATTTCTAGCAAAGGCAGTTTGCCATTTTGCATGTAGTGAATGAAACTGAATCTTTGTTCAATCTCTAGGAGTAGTATCATAAACTCTAGTTGTAGCACTAAAACTCTCATGATTCCTTTCTATTAAGACAGGTAAGAAAAGGCAGCATATGTCAACCATGGTATTTTTTGATATAGATAAATTACCTTAAATAATTATCTAAATTACAGATGTCTGAGTTGGGCAACTGCTTTTTACAGAAGCAGTAGACTTGTTACTCTGGCATATTTTCCTTTGAAATACCCCCAGCTTTTTGTACAAGAACAAATGCAGTTAGGTCTTTATTTTGTATGTTGATTACTATTTTAGAAATCTACCTCTAACTGGAGTTGCTTAATTACTAATATAAACAATCAATGTTTTTTTGCCTCTTTTTTGCAGATTAATGATTGGAAGGCAATTAATTATAGAAATTCAAAACGCTGGTATTGCACCTTCTGAACTGTAAAATTTCTAAGAACCTTGGGGGACCATTTGTTGTGTTTCGTTTTTTTGCTCATTCCTCTCTTCCTGCGTTCATAAGACTCAGACTACATGACCTGTTTCAGGGAAATGCTTTTGAGAGAGAGAAATTTGCAGATCTTCCCATCTGACCTCTGTTAGAAGAAACATGTCTTTCAGAAACAAGAACATTCCTCCGTTTCAGAAACGAATAGTCATTTCTTTGAGAAAGTTGTTTGTGTAGCTGGGCGTTGTCACTGCCTCTTTTTAACTGGAGGTCCAATGGATCAGCACTTTTGCAACAAGGGTATCCTTATGTGGACTACTTAAAAATTAAACCAGAGGTTTTCATCTATAGAAGAAGGAAGGGAAGAAGATTTGAATTAGGTTTGAGTTTGCCTCACTTTCTAAACGAGGACTATACCTCCTGGGGTTTATATCAAGGTAAATTGGATGAATTGTTACATACTGTCCTGGACAATGCACATTTGCTCAGGAGTAAGCCCCACTTAAGTCAGCTGTATGGATCACTTTACGCTCACACCTAAGATTATACCTTAGTTCTGTTTCCACAAATTGGGCCTACTTTGCTTAATTGTGTAGGAAAATACTTGCAAGTTATACTTGCTGACTAGCCACATGCAATAGTAACAAATTTTTAAAAAATCTATAATGGGGCAAATGAAACAACTATTATGGCACATTTGATTGAAGCAGGTTTATGAAAAAATGGACAGCAAGGAACATATGGGTAAAGCAAGATTTCCTGTGCTGATGCACCCACAATCTGGTTCTCATGCAGATTCAGCAACCATATTAAAGTGTCAAAGAGCACTTTCATCTCAATTTAGCACTTGTGGTGGCCTTCAGTAACATTTTAAACATTTTTATGAAAGTTTCAAAAGCACAATGAGTGATGAATACAGTTATGTACAAAATTCTGTTCTACAAAATGCAAGGGCGAGTTTTAAAAAAATGTTTCAAAGAATGATTTTTGTAGAAGATATCTGTAGATAAAATAAAATGTAAAATATTTATTTTTATCTATCTTGCCTGTTCTGAAAAGCAAAGGACTATAGATTGAAACGGAAACAATGCGTCAAGACTATCCATTTTGCTACATGTTTTCTATGACAGAAAGATTGTAAATAAAGGTTATTTATTGTTCTAAATGAATTTTGATAGTTACTTGTAAGACTATTTTAGATTGCAAAGAGTAAGTTTCCCCTAAGCAATGTGGAACACTAGGGTAGGAATTGTTCTCAGTGTGTTTTCTTCCTCTGTGCAAAACAGCTGACAAAGTAACCAAGCAGGTTACTTATTGTTGTATTGCCAAAGCAGAAAATGTATACATGTTGACTGTCCCTGTCAGTCAAGAAAAGAAAGAAAGAAAGAAATAGCTTCAAACTACCATAGGCCACAATCTTTTGACCTATGTTATTTGCACAGGAGGTATTCATGTGTTGGCCT
Source organism: Vipera ursinii (assembly GCF_947247035.1). Classification (NCBI taxonomy): domain Eukaryota; kingdom Metazoa; phylum Chordata; class Lepidosauria; order Squamata; family Viperidae; genus Vipera; species Vipera ursinii. The sequence goes on from NC_139512.1 coordinate 64,447,347, forward strand.
TATCACCTTTGTAATACTTCTGGGTAAGATTATGGTACATTCCTATTGGTCAGTATGCCAAATAAAGAAGAAAAAAATCTGAAGGATGCTGAGGACCAAGGGCATCATTTCATTCCAACAAAATACCCAATTTTTTTCAGCAATGTGGACTGCAGAAGACACATTGCATGGGTGGTGGGGGGAATGTTTGGGGCATCATTTGAAGACTGCTTGTAGTGTAAGACTAGCTTCACTTTCTCTACAACTCTGTTCCTAGAAAAGAAAGAATGTCAAAGGCAAATTTTTTATATACAAATATTACCTCATTGTTGTTTGACTGAAAAATGAAAAAAAAATCTTTGGATCAAGCAGAGTTTAAAGATCTAACAAAATTTAAAGCTACTGTAGTATTAAGGAGGGTTTTTTAAAAAAAAAATATTGTAAGTTGTATATAGTCAAAATTCATATTCCCAGTAAGAAAACAGCATTGGAACAGTGCTAAGAACAATTTCTTATATTGTGTTAGATTTTTTTCTCTCTGACATCTTGTATTCCATTCCTTGAACTTGTATAAATTATTTTTTCCATAACTGTTGGAATAGTTACTCTCCTGTTTGTGTAGATGTTCTATTTAAATAAATTATAAGGAAAGGCTATTTGTAGGGCTGTAGTGTTTCTATTTTTATATTTCATTTGCACACTGAACTGAAGAATAATTTGATTTTCCTCCCCAGTAGTGTTGCTATTAGTAAATACTTTTTTTCGAAGAATGAGCATATTTTGTACACATTTTAACCATTTTGCAGTTTTAAAACATGTAAATTGTGTGATAAAATTTCCCGTGTACATGAAATAAAAACTTCAAAGTTTATATTTACAACTTTTAGCTGTGGCTCCATATTTTTCTTCCTATTTTCATAAAAACAAAAAAGGGAGTTATTCCAATTCAATATTTCTTTCATCTACATACTATTAAAGCAATCCTCTCTATTTGTCTGTTTGTAACCTTCAATTAGCTGAAACAATTCAACACAGGGCAACAATTTTGGAATCGAGGTATCTCAAGTGCACTAATTTAAAGAATGCATAGAAAACCCAGGACCCATTGATTTCCACTGAATTGAAATTTCAAGGATCCTCATACCAGTTGTATTCACACATTTGTGACCACTGCAGTGCCATTGCAATCAGCTGATCATGATTTCTGACACTGCCTGCCAGTTTCCCACAAACAAAGGGTTATTTCCAGCCTCACTGCTTTTTTGCCTGCCTGGGGTCATTCTATGTTATCTCTTCAGGTAAGTAAATACTGACAAAAGAAGACTGAACTGGTCATAGGTTGTCTAGTTGCTATATATAAGCAATTCACATCAATGGTAAAATATTAGTAAAGAAACATCATGTAAAATAGTAATAATTAGAGATGTGCAAAATATTTTGTGTGTAGAATATATGGGTTTGGGTGATCCATCACCAAAATAAAACTTATCTTTGGAATAGTTTAGTCTTTATCTGGAACAACAATGAGCTGTTTTGAGGGGAATGGGGTTGCAAGGTACGGAAAGAAATATGGTTGTTCTGGGCAGAAGTGGGAGTTTGGGACAGAGCAATGAAAAAGCCAATGATATCACTGAGGAGATGAGGAGAACCAGGAAGGGAGGAGGGAAAGCAGGTTGGTAGGATAAACCATGCTAGGAGCTGTTCAGAGATGGGAGAATGGAGTAAGTAGAACCCATTTTGTTCAACCCAGTGGAACTTGTTTCAGCAAAAAAAAAAAAAAAACAGAACAAGCAAAGCATTCTGGGTTGCATTTTGGCAAATTGCAGCTAATCCAAAACAATTTTGCGAGACTTTGGTAACATGATCATTTGTTCTGGACAAATATATATTTTCTTTTTATGCTGAATCATTATTGGGCCAGCCAGGGTTTAGCCTAATCAAAGACTGGAGTACTTTTGTTGTTCTGCAGTTCAGGTGAACACAGCAAGGCTGGTGAGAGTTGGCCCCTCTCTTCCCTTTGCAGCTTCCAGCAGCTGATATCCCAGTTAGGTTTCCATCCCTCTCATCAACTGCTGCCGCTACCCTTGATATCCAACACTGCATATCCCACTGGATTGCCTGCCCAATATCTTTCAAGTGCCTTTCCACATTCCTCCCCTCAGCTGCTGCTATTCCACACCCATTCATCCAATTTCTAAGAGCAAAATCAGCTCCAAAGACCATAGAGACCCATGTGAAGCATCCAAGATATGAGCAATTGTGAAAATGACCTTTCCAATCACTGGTTCTCTTGGCCTACAATATTCCTAGTCTTCTCCTCCCTCCCTTAAGCCATCTCAAGTGCTGCATTTTGGGGTTTTTCCATACCTGTCCTCACTCCAATATGTTAGCCTGGAACAAGTGTATTTCAGTCCAGGCCCGGGGCACAATTGTCCACTTCTGTTCTGTGAATGGAAGAAAGCTTTTTAAATGTGAGTTTCAATTCTGCAGGATACCACCCAAAATGAGCTGTGCAGAGAATCATGGAACAACTTGTACACATAATGCTTTGCTCATCTCTAAAAAATTTTCCTGTTGATTCCTACTGTTTGTACAGATTCATTAATGTTCTGATCTTCAATCTTTTCTGATTACTTATTAGCAAGAGCAAGAGCACTTAGACATATACTGCCTCATAGTGATTTACAGACCTTTCTAAGTGGTTTACAGAGTTAGCATCTTGCTCCCAACAATGTGGGCTCTCATTTTACTGACCTCGGAAGAAGAGAAGGCTGAGTCAACCTTGAGTCACTGAGATTCAAACTGCCGAACTGCTGGCAGCTGGCAGTCAGTAGAAGTAGCCTGCAGTACTGCATTCTAACCACTGCAGCACCTCAGCTCATACTTATTCCAAGCACTTAAATCACAATTTAAAAAAATAATAATGAAAAAAAATGGTTAGAAAATAGAAAATTGATTTTAGTAAGAAATTACCAAAGGAAAAAAAAACTTTATTAACAACAAAGGAAATATATTGAGATTTTTTTTGACTGGCAAGATGAATGATCTATATTTAATTTATGCTAGAATTCATGTTTTCTATATATCAGGGTAAAGGTGAGGAATCTATATAGAAGTGTTTGTTATTTCATAGCTAAAGGTGGGCTTGAACCTATGTCTCCCTGTTACAAGGCCACATAGGATCTGTTTTTATACCTGTGAATATTTATACCTGTGAACCTGCTTTCCACAAAGTGAGGAAACTCTATCACTGTATGAGTACTAAATGTTACAGCAGAAACAGCAAAAGCTTCCTATTTGGATGATATCTTGCATACACTTTTCTATGATAAGGCCTTAATGGTGTGCAAAATACCACCTAAATAGGAAGCTTTTTCCTGTTTCAGCTGTAACATTTAGTAGTCATGTAGTGATAGATCTTCATCATGCTAATGTTGCCAATCAGTTAATCAGAGGTGAGATTAGCCCCAACCCTTCTGGAAAACTATCAAAGCATTTTTTTTACAATTAGGCCTGGAAATTCTGACAGCAGAGAGCCTATATATGGTGATGACACCACACATAACTTTCTGATATAGCAGGCCAGTTAAATTAAGTACCCACTGTCTAGGCAAAGTTATATATAGCTATGGGCCTCCTCTCCATACATGCAGGGCTTTTTTTCTCATAGAACGCTTAGAACGGAGTTCCGGCACTTTTTTTGGATGGAACCTTGCAGGGTAGGCAAGGCGGGTTGTACTACATGTGTGAGTTCCGGCACCTTTTCTTTTACAAAAAAAGCACTGCATACATGTATAGGTATGCCTTAGTAACGAATATCATGTAAGATAAAAATATGCTTTATATACCTAATAAAAAGACATTTCACTGTTGACAGCTTTGAAATAGGTTACATAAATAAAAATATGATTGCAGAACTTCTAATACATGATGAAATCAGATGTACATAATGCCCTGTTTCATGGAGTTTGTTTGATGTCAGTGAGGAACCAGACCAGTTTCACCTGGATAACAGCCAATGTCTTTGTAAAGTGGGTAATTGTAGTTCACAGTTTTAAACATTTAAAATAGTTATACTTAAACCAGCCATTTGAAAATGGCATACATAAATCATCCAGAAATAGAATGCACTTGAAACAAAAAGAACTGCATGAAAGTAAAGCCAAGGGCTTTCTTTTTAGGAAAACTTCACAGCATTATTCAAAGCTGCACTAATTCTTTTTGTTGTAAAAATCGGTTAGTTAGGCCACGTTGGCATTTTTCAAATATAGATTTCTAATCAACCAAAGTAACTGGATAAGAGTCATCCTATAACAGCTTTACAGCCCCCTCTAGTAGCTGCTGTAGCAGGGGACTGCAGATTTAGGAAACATTTCTGAAATAAATCTTCTTTCAAACAGATTTTGATACCAATAATTTGAAATTTTCTCTCCATATTTCTAATAAGATACATTAGTGGTCTTAGGGAATCTGAGAATTGTCCCTTTGTTGTTTTCCTACCAGCATGTTATACCCATGTTAATACCAGTCTTATGCTTTTAATTGAGGCCAACTCCTCTCAAAACAAAGCCCCATGTTTGTAACAATGGTATTGTGTATATATAAGATCACTGTTTGTTCCATATACTAATTACAGCTATTGTATCAGTGCAGGACCTTCTGTGGTGTAGAATTTGTACATAAACCAATAACATAACAAAATATAACATAAGAGCCTTGGTGGAGCAGTGGGCTAATGCCTCCTTAAGTAACACCAGCTGCCTGCAATTTGTGCAGGTTCGCATCCCACCAGGCTCAAGGTTGACTCAGCCTTCCATCCTTCCCAGGTAGGTAAAATGAGGACCCAGATTGTTGGGGGCAATAAGCTGACTTTGTAATAATGCCGCTTGGGGGGGGGCGAAAGCCCTAATAAGCAGGCATATACATAGAATGAAGGCTATTGCTAAGCACATTGATTTGTGCTTAAATTGTAAGCCGCCCTGAGTCTTCGGAGAAGGGCGGGATATAAATGGGATTAAAATAAAAAATAAATAAATAACGTAGCGTAGCGTAGCGTAGCATAACGTAATGTAACACAAGATAACATAACATAACTGTAGCAAGGCAATGACCCAAACACATAAATTGTACAAAGAATGGTTATAACGGAAGAAAGTTAATGTTTTGGAATGGCCAAGTCAAAGTCTTGGATCTTAACCCTATAGAAATGTTGGGGAAGAAACTGAAGTGGGCAGTACATGCAAAGAAGTTCACCAAAACCTTAGCTGAAATTGTTCTGTAAGGAGGAATGGGCTAAACTTCCTCTAAGCCAATGTGAAGGATTGATTAAGTTATTGGAAATGTTTATGTGCAGTTATCATTGCCACGTGCAGTACACCATTTATACTGACAGCAAAGGTTCCCATACTTCAGCCACACCCAAATATGTAACTTTGGATCATTTTCTTCAGTAGAGGTGGTCCTCGACGTATGACCACAATTTAGCCCAAAATTTCTGTGCTAAGCAAGACAGTGGTTAAATGAGTTTTGACCCATTTTACAACCTTTCTTGCCACAGTTGTTTACTGCAGTGGTTAAATTACTAACATGATTGTTAAATGAATCTAGCTTCCCCATTGACTTTGCTTGTCAGATGGTCACAAAAGGGGATCATATGTGACTCTGCAACTGTCATAAATATATGCCAGTTGTTAAAAGTGTCTGAATTTTGATCACATGACCATGGGGATGCTGCAACGGTGATAAGAGTGAAAAACAGTCATAAATCACATTTTTCAGTTCCGTTGTATCAATACCAATAGCACTTAGACTTATATACCGCTTCATAATGATTTACTGCCCTCTCTAAGCGGTTTACAGAATCGACAGGTTGCCCCCAACAATCTGGGTCCTCATTTTACTAATCTTGGAAGGATGGAAGGCTGAGTCAACCTTGAGCCGGTGAGAATCGAACTGCCGAACTGCTGGCAGCAGAAGTAGCCTGCAGTGCCACCTTCTAACCACTGCGCCACCACGGCACTTAACTTTGAATGGTCACTAAATGAATGGTTGTAAGTCGGAAACTACCAGTATATACATGTTTTAGGTCATATTTATGCAGAAATATTGAAAATTCAAGAAGGTTCTCAAACTTTTAAGCATCATTGTAAATGTTCAGGATTTTATTTTCTTTTGAACATTATTGGGTAAACCTTTGCAAACTTTCCACACATCATAACCATCATAACTTTATCTCTCGTGTGATTTATCCACAATAAATAAGAACAGAATGCATAAAAGAAAAGGGTGAGAAGGGTTATGCAGACATTACAAAACACCTTTCATGTTACATTTGCTCTTACACAATCTGGGAAGGTAGAGTACATCAGACGGGAAAAAGCATTCCTCTAATGTGATTTTGTCAGCATAATTTCAAATTTGCACACTTTCTATAACTGTGTTACAGTGTGACAGAGTTCATTTCTTTGCCAGGGTGATAATGGACAAAGAAATATACAACAGTGGATGCTTTTTACACTAATATACAATTATTTTCAGCAGGGATTTATAAGAGGCTAAACAACAGAGTGCTGGTGTTGAATTTCCTCCCAGATCTGCCAGCAGTAACCTTTCCCCTCTACCTCTATTTCCCTCCTCCTTTTTCTTCATCTTCCTCCCATTTCTGATTTTGACAAAAAACGAGAAAAGAAAGGAATGGACTGGGATTACTGGAATGTGTTCAGCATTGCTTGACCTTTTTCCAATTCAGCCAAAGCACCATCTGCCTCTGCATGGGGCAGGGGTTTTCTGCCCATTCTTCCCACCAAAACCAGAGCTTCTCTACCAAAAACCAATCCTCTCCATCCCCTCAAAGGCTTGGAGTGAATCTGGCACCTGCAACTAGTTGGATCTCCCAATAAAGGAGAATATTTGTAGTTCAGGATTGAAATGAGGAGTCCTTGGTTTTCTCTGAACTTGGTTGTTTTCTTTTCTTTTCTTTTCTTTTTTTTAAGAAAATTTTATTAAATGTACATTTAAAAACAAAAGTGGACATGATTCAACTTCCCTAGCTACAACACTACTATTAGTATTACCTTATGTTACAGAAAGAACAAAAAATTAAAATACATTCTATGACAGGACAGAGCATAACAAACTGTACATATAACATCTGCAAATTTTTTAATAAACTGTCTTTCAATCATCAGCGTTATATTTACATATCTTTCAGTTGTGTCCTGATATAGGTGCTAATAAGAAATCCTTACATTATCAACTAATCAAACAATAGTCAACTCAGCGATCCTCCTTATCTCTAACCAATTGTACAAATTTTGCCAAATTTCATAATTCTCTGTTTCATTCTTATTTTTGATCTCTAGGGTTAACCTGTCCATTTCGGCACAGGATAAAATTTTATCTATTATTTCTTCTTCAGTGGGTGTTTCCTTTCTTTTCCATTTTTGGGCGTATGCCAATCGTGCTGCAGTTAAAATATGCACTAATAAGTAGAAAGATGCTTTGCTGAGTTTATCATTAATAATCCCTAATAAGAAGGTTTCTGGTTTTAAATCAATTTTTTGTAGTAATATTTCTTCCAACCAATTTTTTATCCTCTGCCAAAACTTTTGCGCTTTTGAACATTCCCACCATATATGATAGTAAGTCCCTGGAAGCCTTCTGCATTTCCAGCACGTCAGTGAGATTTTTTAAATCTAGTTTTGCTAACCTTGTAAGGGGAAGGTGCCATCTATAAAACATCTTGTACAAATTCTCTTTATAGGAGGTGGCTAGTGTTAACCTCCTATTTCTTTCCCATAGTGATTGCCAATTATCTAGGTCAATACTGTAACCAAAAATTTTACTCCAGGTTAACATTGTTTCTTCTACCTGTTCTTCTAACAAATCCTGTTCTAATAAATATTGATTTATCTTTTTTATCATTTGGTCTTCTGTTCCTAGAAGAATTTTATCTAATTGTGTATGCTCTAATTTTATCCCTGGTTCTTTTTGGTCTATTCTGTATCGTGACTGTATTTGTAAGTATGCCCACCATTCCAACTCTGTACCATCTTCTAATAGTCTTTTTCTTGTTTTCAGGTCTCCATTTTCGTCTAAGAGATCTTTATATGTGATTATACTTCCTAAATTTATGAATTTGGGGTGCATGAAAATCTCTAATATGGATAGCCCAGGGGTCAGCAACCTGAAACAGTGAAAGAGCCACTCGGAACCGGTTGCCTCACAAAAGGAAAAACTGGGAGCCGCAAAAAATGTGTGCACATGCGCGTACATGCGTGCATGTGCAGAACAGGGTTTCACTGAAGAGTGGAGCCAAGGCAAGATATGCACCTACCCTGCATATTTGAATTGATTGGTTGAACTTTTTTAGTCCCACTTTTTTTTTTGGACTGCACATGGCAGAGGACTGGGAGCCACGGGAAATGGCTGAAAGAGCCGCGGGTTGCAGACCTGTGATCTAGTCTGTTGTATTGAAGCTGTGGTTATGGCTGAAAGAGCCGCATGAGGCTCCGGAGCCGCGGGTTGCAGACCTGTGGGATAGCCAATTGGGGATTTCTATATAATTAAGTGTTTTAATTTTGATCCACATGTCTAATAGTGGTTGTTTTCTTGCAGACATTTCATTATCTCAACTAGGTAACATCAGTACTAGTGCTAGTCCTAGTTTGGGTAATAGTTGGATATCTCCTAGCTCAGGGGTCGGCAACCTAAAAAAGAAAAAGAGCCACTGGGAACCGGTTCCATCACAAATTAAAAAAAGAGGGAGCCACGTGCGTGTGTCCATGCACGCGCATGCGCAAAAAGGTTTTTTGCGCATGCGCGGACGCACGCGGCTGCCATTTTTTAAAAAATGAGATGGAACCGGTTCCCGGTTGCCCGATGGCGACGGCCCGTCTGCAAAGCTGCCGCTTTCGGCAGCTTTGCAGACGGGCCGTGGCAGCTTCCGCAAAGAGCGGCGCCCCTGCCCATTCCGAGAGGTGCGCGCGCACCTCTCCGAACGACCGGAGGTGCGCGCGTACCTCCGCGCGAATGGGCAGCGGTGCCGCTCTTTCAGGAAGCCCGCCGCGGCCCGTCTGTGAAGCTGCCGAAAGCGGCAGCTTAGCAAACGGGCTGCGGCAGCTTCCGCAAAGAGCGGCGCCCCTGCCCATTCCGAGAGGTGCGCGCGCACCTCTCCGAACGACCGGAGTTGCACGCGCACCTCCGTGCGAAGGGGCAGCGGCGCCGCTCTTTCAGGAAGCTGCCGAAAACGAAGGGGCAGCGGCGCCGCTCTTTCAGGAAGCTGCCGAAAGCGGCAGCTTCCTGAAAGAGCGGCCCGCTGCCCGTTCGCGCGGAGGTACGCGCGCACCTCCCCAAAGGTTTGGGGAGGTGCGCGCGCACCTCCGGTCGTTCGGAGAGGTGCGCACGCACCTCTCGGAATGGGCAGGGGCGCCGCTCTTTGCGGAAGCTGCCGCGGGCCCGTCTGCTAAGCTGCCGCTTTCGGCAGCTTCACAGACGGGCCGCGGCGGGCTTCCTGAAAGAGCGGCACCGCTGCCCGTTCGCGCGGAGGTACGCGTGCACCTCCCCAAAGGTTTGGGGAGGTGCACGCGCACCTCCGGTCGTTCGGAGAGGTGCGCACGCACCTCTCGGAATGGGCAGGGGCGCCGCTCTTTGCGGAAGCTGCCGCGGCCCGTCTGCTAAGCTGCCGCTTTCGGCAGCTTCACAGACGGGCCACGGCGGGCTTCCTGAAAGAGCGGCACCGCTGCCCATTCGCGCGGAGGTACGCGCGCACCTCTCCAAAGGTTTGGGGAGGTGCGCGCGCACCTCCGCCCATTCGGGGAGGTGCGCGTGCACCTCTCCAAATGGGCGGTGCCACTCTCCATTTGGAGAGGTGCGCGCGCACCACTGCCCGTTGGAAGAGGTGCGCGCGCACCGGGCGGCTGGGAGCCGCAAGAGACGGCTCAAAGAGCCGCATGCGGCTCCGGAGCCGCAGGTTGCCGACCTGTGTCCTAGCTCTTCAATATCTTGGGTCTTGGGTGGAGCTCTCATGCCTCTGGACTTCTAGGGAAGCCATCCTGGTCTGTTCTTCTCTGCCGAGGAACAAACACTTGCCCTCTACCCTTCATTCTCCAACTTCTGTCCCAACCTTTTCTCTCTCCTTCGTCTGTCTGTCTGTCTGTCTGTCTGTCTGTCTGTCTGTCTGTCTATCTATCTATCTATCTATCTATCTATCTATCTATCTATCTACCTATTTCCAGATGTTGTGTTTCATTCTGACTGTGTTCCTTTTGAATTTGAAAACTTCTGAATAACCTGTTTTTATTTCATTTAGAATTAAGAAAAAAGCTGTTGATAATATTTAGCATTAAGAAAAAGCTGTTGATATCATTTAGTATTAAGAACACTAGAAAGATGGGTAATTGCAATTATCAGCTAGCAGACATGAGCAGCAGAACAAAGATGATGAAAGGGCAATTGTACTACTCTTTATTTGCTGAGCAACTATCTTCAGTTCTAATCCTAAAACTATTGAGAGGAGAGCAGACAGGAGTTTGAAGTGATGGCACATGTTTCTGGCCAGGGGCAGAATATCTGAATTAATTAAATATAATGGCAAACTGAGGCTGGAATGGTATTTTTAATTTAAACTGCTTGATAATTCCTATTTATTTAGCAACTGTGCAACAGTACAGAAAACAAAAGTTGTTTTTATTTGGATCTCTCCTAAGGGCTATAGCACATTTGTATAATTTTTAAAGATCCAAGAACTAGCATGAAAAATAGCACATTAATTATAAAATGGAACTACCCATCACTGCATTTCCAGGAACAAAGCAAGTCATTCACTTTGACCATTTCATTAATGGATTGATTGATGCTACCTAGCATCTTTTGGGCTGGAATAGAGATACAGGATTATAGCAGGAATACCTAAACATTTTCTTACCAAGGCAGTTCTCAGATATTTAATGAAGTAATATGACCAGTATAAAAATCTGTAACTCCGTTGTAAATTAAAAGTAATATGCTAATGAAATTATATAAACATAAGAGTAATAATATTCCCTTTGTATCACATTAAAATTTACAATTTGTTGGCAGCCATTGGAAGGGCTTCAAAAACCACACTCAGATTTTGGGGTCTCTGGGGCTGTAAAATGCACTCCTGTCATGCGGCAAGAGATTGTGAGTCATAGGATCAATAACTGCTGCTCTGCTCAGACCATAAGATAATCAAATCACAATTAGAATCTCTTTATATGTGTTATAAAGGTTACATGTGAATATACAGGTTATATGTGAAATGTAGAAGATTTTTCAAGAACTTAAGAGAAAGTTTTAAAGCAGCCTAATTTCTATCAAATTAACTCCAAAGTGGGTACAATAAAGCAAAACTTTATAATTATTCAAACAATAAAAAATATAAAATAATGGCAAGATATAATGCCGTAGAGTTAGAGAAAGGCCTTGATGAACAGAGGTGTTTAGTTAATGCCAAAAGTTATAAAGATTCAGTGCTTCTTGCAACAGGATAGGAAGGGTTTCAAAAGTATCCTCTCAGATTGCCAAATGCCAAAATGTAACTAGTGCAGCACATCCAAAGGAAGGGCCCTGCTGTACTTTAATTGCTGGGCAGGTATAAAAATGATAAAGTGACTAGATATCCTAGTTATATAAGCCTTTATATATCAGTATAAGCATTTTGGCCTAGAGGCTGCTGTACACTGCAAGAAAAACACGCAGACCAGAAATGTGGGTGGGCTCATACATTTGTCAGACACAAAAAGTGAAATGAACATGAACTCAGTGTTCTATCATGACCTCTGGTTGGTATTGATGATTCTAGGCAAACTGAAATGTGCAATTGCAATGCTTTTATGGTGCATGATGCACAAAAGTAAAGTCTGTGTTTCTTCGCTTTACTGCTGATCTTGATGCTACATCAGCACATGTATTGGGAAATCTTGGGGGAAAAAATGAAACAACATGACAAAAATGTTATGCCAAAAATGGGAGTACAAAGGCAAGGATCCTCTACAAAATGGCCTGCACAACTATGTTAAATTCTATTACACTTTAATCACCTGCAATTACTACTCATTTCTGCAGTATTTGGGTCATTTTAATTATTTTTTTTAAATCTATTTATCCTTTTCTTTAAAAAAACATATTCTGTGGGTCTGGACTTGTTTTGTTCTTGCATATATGCTGCTTTTCAATGAACAATTCCTGCTTGAATTGATTAGACTTCTGCTCTGAATATATACAGTCAATTTTTCAGTATCCACGTATTCTCCAACATTAGTCCCCCAATCCTGTGTTGAAGGCAAAGTTTCCCTTAACTGGTGGTGTGCCCCATTGATTCTTATCATTGTTTGAATATACTTTAATAAATTGTGGGGCTTTTAATTTAATCCTCTGGAATCATATCTAATAAATATATTACATATTAAATATATTAATTCAAATTTTATTTACAGAATTTTTTGGATGGAGTTTCCCTTTTCAGCATTTTTAGCCTATAGAACACTTGTATCAATTTTTCCTTAAATTGCAGCTTGGTGTACATTTTATTGATTTATTGTTTCTTTGTTACATAGCATTTTGATCCTAATTTGTTATATGTATCCTTTTCATTATTTGACTGATTCAATAAAAAAGATGAAATACTTATGCTTTTATTCAATTTATTAAATTTCAAAATCAGAGTCCTCTTAGTGGATATTTGAGGAGAGGCTTAGTATCAAGCCCAGGTCAAACAAACAACCTATATGCTGCAGATGATATGAAAATGACTTGTACATTTTTTTAGCTGACCAGCATGGGTAGAAGAAGAACACATGCACATTGAGATTGGCCTGATTAATATAGGGAACACTATAGGCTGTAGAGGACAGGAAGACCTGGAGGAACGTTGTCCATGGGGTCGCGATGGGTCGGACACGACTTCACAACTAACAACAACAACATAGGCTGTAGGGTTCTGTGCTGCCACCACATGGCCATTTTGGGGAAAGTACAATGTGGGCAGCCAGACCCCTCCTACCCTATGATGTATTTCCTCTTCCCTCCCCTTTTCTGGGATGGACGTCCTCCTTCTTGCTCCCTGGAGACACACATGTGCTCCTTCATAACTGGCAGACACACGTGCAGACGCTGTGAGTAATTACCGTCTTCTGGCCTTGGGAATACTGTCCAAATATCATCTTAACGCACCTCATCTGCTGTAATCTACTCTACATGCAAATTAAGATATTTCTAGATGATAAAAGGTGTTTCCACGAGTTCTGCTATCTGGAAAAGGGCTGTTAACAGTGAGAGCATCTGTTTATACAGAGCAAGTGCAGAGGTCTTAACAAGGGGATTAATCACAATACATCAGCTTGATCCAGAATAGGTTCAGTGGTGAGGATGAAGGCAGGTCTGCCTCAAAAAGCTACTTTAAAATATTTTAATATTAAATTTTAAGATTTTAATTGCTTTAACTAAATTATAAATCAAATTATTGAATTAAATTAATTAATTAATTTAATTAACACAAATGGTACATTTTTTATTTATAAACTGAATTCTTTCAGAAGAATTGAATTCTGACGCTAAAATTGAGAAAACAGGAACCTGGCATGGTGAGCTGGTTAATAAGAAAAGTCTGAATTGTGGAATATTTGTGGTTAAGAACAGAATGTCTGGTGTTTATGAGTAATGCCTTGCATACATTGCTAAACAAAATAAAGCTATATTAGCTAATAAGATGACATGTTTTGTCAAACTAATATCAGAATACAGTGATTTGTATCTAATTTATTACTGCTTTTTTAGAACTTTGCAAATATGTAAAAAGAAAGATCTATGTTGCATAAAAACTTACCTGAACTGCCAGAGAAGTGGACATCAAATTGCTAGGCCCTTCCTCCATGTTGTTCCAACCAGGACAGAGAGACCTGATTACTGTAGCTTATCTTGAACAATTGTACTAATTTAGCTGAATTATAATCAACATTTGTCTGCTTCATTATTTATTGCCATTAAAATAGCACAGCACCATCCTAGGACATTCCATTGCTAAACCCATTGCTGTAATCTATTTGTACAAATGAAAACAGTCAAGTTTGTTTATGCTTCTTGATTTCCTACTCAGGCAAACAGTCACGTACTCTTCTCCTATCTGCCAAAATCTCTCCATGTTCTTAAGACACGTGATACCAGCAAATCTAAATCTGGCTTATTGTTTTCCTTTTGATGGATGTGCTAGCAGCTCTTGCACCCAGCTCTCCTCTATGACTATGTTTATTGGGCCAACCTGGTTTGTTAGGCAGTGACTGAGACCCCTTCCCATGTACTTCAATGCATTTTCAAAACAAAGTTGAAAAGTCACAGTAATTTTTAGAATCAGAAGTTTCACACTGGTTAAAATCACAAAAGAACAAAATTAAAAGGAAATGTCAACCTATTTCTGTAGACAACCATAACATGCCTGCGCTTTATTGATACTGGATATCTCCATTTGCTACAGATTTTAAGGAAACACAGTTTGCTAATGGATAGACGACCACATGATTGTTATCAGACAGCCAAATGTAGAAAAACAAATTAATAACTGCAAATAGTTTGTGCATGATATTCACATTATTCTTTGCATGTTTGCTTTGTTTTCAAAAATCCAGAGTGTTCACTGTTGAATGCTTCAGATAATCATCTACCTCCAAAAATGTTTATTCAAATGATACTTATGTTTACAAATTATTGCACATTCAGGAGAAATGCTGGCAAACATATGACGATACATGCACCGAGTTCAATATGAGCCCTTAATATGAGAGCATAATGCATAGAACAAGCATAAAAATAGTTCTAGTTATATTTACTGTAAATATAGTTTATGGTTAGGAAAGTGCTATTATTGTCACTTACATAAATTTGCTGAACAATATAAATATTGATGTATGTGCAGATAGAGGAGCTTAACAGCTAACTGGGATATATATGTGCAGATAGAGGAGCTTAGCAGTTTTAGATCTGTAAAACATTTGTATGTACAGAAGTCATCCCCAGAAAGCAGTTAATCAGGAGATCTTTATTTAGAAATCCTATTGCAACATGAAGACAAAAATATTAATTATGAGACAAATTTTCCTGAAACAATACACAAAGAATTAATGAAATAGATTTTACCGACATTGTTTAGGTTGATAGCACACTACTCTTCATTCACATCTTCATCTTTCAGCTCATCTGCACAGAAATAAAACCATTCTTGAATTATTGAAAGGTCTTCAGTATTCAGCTTGAAAGAATAAATTTTGAATTTTGTTGCCTACAAGAACTCTCATCATTACCACCTCAACATTTTGTTAGGCTACACCAGGGGTAGGCAACCTCGGCTCTTTTATGACTCATGGATTTCAACTCACAGAATTCCTGAGTCAGCCATGCTGAGGGGAAAGGGAGAAGTTTCCAAGCTGAGCCATGCTGGCTCAGGAATTCTGGGAGTTGAAGTCCATGAGTCATAAAAGAGCCAAGGTTGCCTTCCCCTGGGCTACACAATTCTACTGTGTATGGAATTTTATCTACATATGCATATTTGTACATGTGCTATGAAAGACCATAATAAAGTTTACCTACCTACCTACCTTATTTAACCTACTGACATTAGTAAGATCACTCCTTTTCATATGATCTCTATACAATATTGCAGGAGCCAGAAGTACTTTGACCCATTTCATAAATTACATTGCAATGACCTCCATTCTTAATCTTTTTCCCAGAGAGAATAATTGCAAATCTGTTCACACAATAAATTATTTGATTTGTTATCACTTAATAAAATTAAATATTTTTGTCTGGGTCTTGCATATTTTTTTAAAGTAAGATTTCCAGCATGGTCTGTAATAACCCTTAAATACCACTTAATAATTTGTTATTAAGTGGGTATTTAAGGGTTATTACATACCATGCTGGAAATCTTACTTTAAAAAATATGCAAGACCCAGACAAATATATTTAATTTTATTTAATTCAGTGAAAGCTGAAAACTCTCAGTTAGCCTAACAATATTCTTAATTCTCCAAATAAATAAAGTTTCAATGGCTCAATCTGCTCCCAAGGAAGTGAAGAATTAGTTAAAATCAATCTCGTCAATTAGATCTACATTCAAGAATAGAAAGAATGAGTCTTGCTGTTCACAGGTAGAATTTGTATTTAATCCATAGATCTGAGTGGTTGCTTCTCTCCTTGATTAGTGTCCATACGTTGCATCTTGTCCTGCCTTCAGGTGCTTTGGAGAATAGCTTGACTCCCTCTGCTTTGAGGCAGCCCCTGAGATATTGGAATACTGCTATCATGTCACCCCTCATCCTTCTCTTCATTAAACTACACATACCCAATTCCAGCAACCTTTATATATTTTAGCCTCCAGTCCTCTAATCATCTTTGTTGCTCTTCTCTGTACTCTTTCTAGAGTCTCGACGTCTTTTTTACATCGTGGTGACCAAAACTGGATGCAGTATTCCAAGTGTGGCCTTACCAAGGCATTGTAAAGTGGTATTAATACTTCACGTGAACTTGATTCTACCCTTCTGGTAATGCAGCCTAACACTGAGTTGGCTTTTTTGGCAGCTGCAGCACACCCCTGGCTCATATTTAAGTGATTGTCCACTAGGACTCCAGATCCCTCTCACAGTTGCTACAATTGAGCAAGATACCACCCATACTATACCTGTACATTTGGTTTTTCTTGCCTAAATGTAAAACCTTCCTTTTTTCACTACTGAATTTCGTTTTGTGGATAACTCTAGGCTTCATTTTGGTGCAGATAGAGACCAGTGTATTTATTAGGGCAAAGAGGCATAGTTAACATTAGTAGTACCAAGGAAGACATGGACTGAGCCAACTAAGACTATTTTGTTATCCATGTACCTCCCTCCCTCCCTTCCCATCCCATGACACTTTTTTCCCCATCTTATACAATTCTTTTTTTCAACAACTGCAATGTTTCAGAGAAACCACCCTGTTTAGTGGCATTTAATCCATTAATTTTAATCACAATTTTAATCAATGGACCAGCCACAATCCAATCATACTGACATTTTAAAAAAAGAAAAGAAATGGTGAAAGAAGAGTATATTAACAAAGCAAAACATTTTCAAGGAAAAAAGCCAAGAAAATCCAGTTGCCTTTTGAAAAGGACCTTCGGGATAACCATGATCTGACGGCTGAGAATCTCCATAGACATTATATTCTAAATTTTGTCATGAAATGTTAGCAAAATACGAGGTGGAAGTTAGTGAACACTAAATACAACCTAAGTTCTGCAAGGAAGGAAAGCAGCAATGTAAGAAAGATATTGCTATTTACCTCTGAAATGGATAAATGAGTATATTCTGATTTTTTATTTGATTTAAATTCCTTCATGCAGTACCAATGTTATTTAACTTCAAAATATTACAAGCAAAAAAGCAACCAGATGTTGCAACAGATTCAGAGAGAGCATCTTATTTCAACAGCAACATTAATTATTTATTGACCAGCAAGGAGCAAAAGAAATATTGTTGTGCAATAAAAGAATACACTTAAACAAAGTTTAAGAACACTATTAAATATTAGTATTCAAATTAAATTCAGACTAATCTAATCTTCCAATTAATGCAACTGATGCAGATGAGAAGCCTGTATTTGAAGAGAAAAATGAAAAGCTTGGTAGCATGTTTAAAATATTTTGTCATTATTTTAACAAAATGAAATTCAGTGGTGGGAAAAAGTAAGGTTCTACATTTAAGCAAGAAAAACCAAATGCACAGGTACAGATGGTATGTGGCTCAATAGTATCACGTGATGAGTTAATACCACTTTATAATGCCTTCATAAGGCCACACTTGGAATAGTGCATCCAGTTTTGGTCGTCATGATGTATAAAAGATGTTGAGACTCTAGTAGAGCAACAAAGATGATCAGGAGACTGGAGGCTAAAACATATAAAGAACGGTTGTTGGAATTGTGTATGTCAATTTAATGAAAAGAAGATCTAGGGGTGACCATGATAGCAGTGTTCCAAAATCTTAGGAGCTGCCACAAAGAAGAGGGTGTCAAGCTATTCTGCAAAGCATCTGAAGGCTAGATAAGAAGCAATGGATGGAAACTAATCAAGGAGAGAAGCAAACCTAGAACTAAGGAGAAATTTCCTGACTGTTAGAACAATTAATCAGTGGAACAACCTGCCTCCAGAAGTGGTGAATGCTCCAACACTGGAAGTTTTTAAGAAGAGACTGGACAGCCATTTGTCTGAAATGGTATAGGGTTTCCTGCCTGAGCAGGGGGTTGGACTAGAAGACCTCCAAGGACCCTTCCAACTCTTTTATTCTGTTATTCATATCTTTATGTAGGTTGAAATTTAAGAATTCTGTGTCACAGCAGCATTGTTTTGGTTATATAATTAAGAAAGATTGCCAGACTATTTTGGTTTGTAACAGGAAATATATCTATCATAATACTATTGCCAGGTAAAGTTAACAGTTACACATTCTTTTCTCTGTGATTTTGAGCTTTTTATATTAAAAATATTATCAGCTGATATTTTTGTACAATTTATCAAAATAAAAAACAGAAGGAGCATACTTGCCTATTAAATCATAACATATGCCTATCCCACCTTATCATTAACTGACAAAAACATAATTTTTGGTACTTTTTAAATGTAGAAGTAGTATTGTTGCTATTTATGTCAGTTAAAAAATGTCCGAAAGTATTTTGAAATGTTCTGCTATTCTCAACATCATTCCGTGCTTTTGGACCCCATCAGCATAACCATCAAACATTATAGTGCATATGTTTGATGAAATCCTGCTTGATTTGTTTGGGCTTTTAAAATCATAATCAAATGCTTAGTCTAAAAGTTTATTAGCAGCATCACCTCCTCTGGTTTTTAGTGGTATGCTAGGAATGCTGGCATCTGTGGAAAGCTCATTGTTCATGCTGACACAATAAAAAGGTTCACCCAAAAAAGGCTTTTTCATCTGGTCTGTACTGAGAACCTTTGACATGGAGACATCTTCAGAGCTATTGGCAGCGTCTGTTGCCTCCTCTTGGTCTTCTTCATTACCCTTTTTCTCTGACATGGGAAATTCAAAAAATGTCTTGCTGGGATTACAGCAGGAGTCTATATTTTCCATTGAAAATATATCTTTATACTCATCTCCAAGCGTTTCCTCGTTCGCTAGTGGTTGAATATCATCTAACACTTCATTCCCAGAGTCTGGCATGTTTTCTTCCAAGGTGTTACAAGGGCTCATCCTCTCGTCAGAATTTTCCTGACATTTGGTCAGATTAAGATTGCATCCTCTTCTTAGGCTCTGCATACAGTCTTCAAGAAGGGCATTAAGTTGCTCTTCTGTGAGGCAAGGAGGTACATCTGGCTGCGAAAATAAGGGAAAAGTTCCCCCCATCAAAATGAAGCTACAAATAATTTCATCATAAAACAGCACAGAAAAATAATGGTAGCATTGATTCCTGATGCTACAGGTCATAAATTAAGATCCGAAAGAAATGACAATGGCCAGATAATGAATCAAGGCCTTTTCAGTGTGATCTGTTATTAGAAATATACTTGTCACCTTTGAATTTTTTTAAACAAATCATCCACAACTTGCTAGAACGATGAAATGGTGTGCTCCTGAGAAACGCCGCACAAGATATCCTATTGACAATATGAGATCTCATTATTAATTTAGATTTTAACTCTTTTTTTTTCACTGAACTATCAATATAATTCAAATGAATGCTATCTTAAGGCTAATGTATATTTTAAGAAGGATTCAAATGTTAATTCCTAATAGATATTTTATGGGGGTGGGCAATGGCTCAGTGGTTAAAGACCCTGAGATTGTCCGAATACCACAGAATTGGGTGAGCTTCTGTTCCTTGCCCCAGCTCTTGCCTACCTAGCAGTTTTAAAGCATACAAATGAGAGTAGGTTAATAGGTACCACTTTGGTGGGAAGGTAACAGCATTCCGTGTGCCTTTGGTGCATAGTCACACTGGCCACATGACCATGGAAAATGTCCTTGGACAATGCTGGCTCCCTCAGCTAAGAAACCGAAATGAGCACCACGTCCTAGAGTCAGACACGAATGGACAGGGAAACCTTTACCTTTACCTTTAGCTGTTTGTACAAATGTTCTCGGCAAGCCGAAATCCCTAAATAGCTCATATTTATTTAGCTTTATGATGGTGGCTTTAATCTACCAGATTTTTAACTCTAACCATTGTGCTTATATTCTAACACCTATATTTCTAGGGACTGAAAACATGTCTAAATATTATCTTCCAATTGCTCTCTTATTGGATCCAACTTCCATGTATTTGAAAAATTGGCAACTTTGAGCACCAAAGTTTAGTAAAAGGGGATGTCCTTTTTCCAGCTTGAAAGCTGTTAGACATGTTAGTTATTAATAGGTAAGCAGTTGGTCCCAAAATTGCAGGAGAAACTGAAGCTGTGGTATAATCCAAATGTGAAGATAGCAGCAAAGATATTTCATTGGAAAG
Source organism: Vipera ursinii (assembly GCF_947247035.1). Taxonomy (NCBI): domain Eukaryota; kingdom Metazoa; phylum Chordata; class Lepidosauria; order Squamata; family Viperidae; genus Vipera; species Vipera ursinii. Next base: position 64,467,840 of record NC_139512.1, read on the forward strand.
CCTGGGTCAAACAGGGAAAAATACTTTGAATTAGTTTATGTATAATGGTTGTTTTAAAAATTTTGAGATATGATATTCTGCTATGATACCTATAGGCCCTGCTGGGCAATCTATATAAATGAAAATGAATGTACAAGATATGATCCCTATGCCTTGGCAACTTTCCTTATACTGCAAGAACCAGTGCTGGAAATGAAACCAACCATTCAGTTTTACTTGCAATTAAAGAAACAAGATGAAGGTTAGCATTAATTATCTATCAGAAGTGTAAAATGAAGAATTGGACTATCCAATTTGGAAAATCAATGTATTATCAAGGAGAATATATTTGCGTATGTTTTTCATTTGGATATCACTTCTGGATTTTGTACTTGTGATGAAAAAAAATGAAACTTTAACTTTAGTTTTGTGGATTAGATAGATTTGTCATTATAGAAACAGCTAGTTATATATTAATGTGTAAAGGCAAAACGTTGAGGCTGGAGTGTTTTTATCTTGTACTGTGTTAAAAAGAGTTAGAAGTCAATGCCTTTTTCTTCTTTTTTTCCCCTTATACCTGATACCTTCTCTTTCCCTATCCTTTTCCTTCCTTTAATCTCCTATTTCTTTGTATTTTATATATTAAATAAAATTAAAATAGATTTAAGAATGAAGCTATTTCATCAGCAAATACTGCTTTGTGTTTATTCCTACAAGATATACATAGCTGACTTTGTACATGATAACAACTGCTAGGATCCCCCATGCTTCTCATTGGAAATTATGAACAATCCCTTCCGCAGAAGAGTGGCAAATTAAGTTATGGCAACATACATCAATATTAAAACTTACCTCATACCCCAAAAACATACCTGATCTAGAATTTAACAATGGATTAAATATGGAAACAATTTTTCAACTACAATCTTTGTTGAAGATTAATTATCACATCTCTGACCACATCTTAGTTACCACATCTGAACTTTGAGTTTTCCTGACTTTATATTCGATTTTTTTAATCTTGCAAAATTTTCTAGAATAGTCAGAAATTACTGTAATTCTTTTACTTCATTTTGTAATGTATATAGTAATATTGGTCACAGTTATTAACAAAAACCTAATTCTAACACTGCCTAAATTTAACACCAGTTTAAATCTTCAAATAAGACATTTCAATATGCAGATTTAAATTATTGTTAAATTATTGTTATTTCAAAATTTTACAGCAAACCCGCATGTTAAATTATATTCCTAAAAGGCAGAATTTGTCATTTTATTGAGCCATTCGGCTTTATAAAATGTGGTACTCAGCAAAATACTCTTACATAAATAAAAAAGAAAAAAACCTGACCCTCTTGATTTTAAGGAATCGATTCCAGATATTTGTTATCTATTTTTAAATATTTTTATAGTCCAAAACCTAGAAGGTGGAGCAACTCTATCTGGTCTAGATTTAGTGATAAGATGAAAGATGAATAAATCCCAAATTGATATTATATGGATTTTATATATTAACATAGTTTCTTTTCCTGTTCATTTTATTTAATAACTATGCAGTTTGTATCATGCTGAATAATCAGTAGTGCATTTTGTTGCGGTTTGTTATAACCTCACCAGTGATAAAAAGAAAAACCCTGACAATGGCTCACTGAGTCACATTTTATAGACTGTACAGAAAACAATATATAATGGTACTTCTGTAAAATATAAACTATCAGATCAACTTATCTAAACACATAAAGGAATCAGGAGACTAGTATTACTTAAGCAGAGATTACTAGAACTAGTTTCAATAGTTACAGATTTTCTTTAAAAAAATGTGTCTGCCGATTATTATATTTTTAAATTTTCTTCATGTAATCTAAAAGATTCCTTTTGTATGATCTCCAAAGATCCTTAGTGCAGCTTTGGGTCCAGAACAAAATGTACAGTACGTAGCAGGACCGTGAGCTCTGTTTCTCACAAATGCTAATATGAACCCAATTCATTGTAAGGGAGTTACATAGTAAACTGTCTGCATCGAGGGGTATTAAGAGTAGTCTAGGACAAAAGCACAATTTTATTAATAAGGAGAAATGCTAGGAATGAAAAAACCCAGTTCAGTTCTGCCATCCTTTCAGATGGCTACTTAAAAAATGATTAAGCCCACTGTGTTTTGATTGACCTTCTATTCAATTAAACATGTCTACCAAAATTTTATTAGTTATATTGAAAGTAGCTACCACATTTTTCTAAACAAAGAATCAAAAGACAGATACAAAATGCATAAAATGAATGGCATGTCTTAATGAAAAATCAAAGTATATAACTAAAATGTTTACATAATAAACGCTAACAGTTAAAATAAAACATGTTAACAGTTCAGAAACAACTAAATCAATCACACATATAAATCAGTTAAAAATTCAGTATGTAGTATAGCAACATTGAAAAATTAGATGAAAGTGATGGCTACTAAATTCCTGCTAAAGAGATTGAATGGGCTGATTTCCCCAAGTAAGCTATTTCCTCATGTAGTCACCAAACAGACAAAGCCTTGTTTGGGATGGCCAGGCATTATCTATAAGATATTCCATTTATACTCCTGAGAAATTTCATCTTCCACTTATCTAATCAGCACACTGAGTGTTTTAGGAATATAACCAATTCTTTCAGTGAATCAATATTGGATTCAATTCAGCCAATCATTTCAATTCATTCAATCAACCTTGGGTTCAGTGGGAAATATTTATATGTATACTGAACGACAACATGAAAATTAATGGAGCTTAAAGGTTTTGGCTGGTGGGGTCTTGAAACTACATGGTCACGGTTGGATAAATTTGATGAGATGCTATAAAAGATAAAGATGAGGAGTTAAAAGCATAAAAGGCAGTATATTAGGCTGCGTTAGGATGGAGGAGGCAAAAGTGGTTTCAAGAATAGATCGGGAATGAGAGTTATAGTGAATGATATTATACGAATTAGATTTGACTATATTTCCCTTAGCTTTCTTATTTCATGTCTTTATTTGGTTTGTGTTTCTTTGTTTCTTTTCTGAACGTTACATATTATATTTATCTTGAAAGGAATTAATATGGGGATTTTGTAAGGACATTCATTTATTAACCATTCAGAATGTTAAAGTTTTGTTGTACAAAATCAAAATGAGTTTAGATTTTGCATATAATTTTCTCTTTTTTTTCCTGTATCCAGGAACAATTGCCTATTCAGTAGATGTAACATTAAAATCACTCTTCCAATTTTCTCTAAGGGGAAGTTCCTTAGAGAAGGGGGTTCCTTTCTTCTCATGTTTCGTGTTGGCCTCCTTATACAAATAGTTCTTGACGAATCATCTGAGACAATCAGCACATGGCCTGCCATTTGTATAAATAATTAAAAGATTGGGTTACATCTATGAACCCATCTAGTTTTCTGCTTAAAGACTTGGTAGTCATACTGTACATAATTACACTAAAATTATTAAGCCCGTAAAATACCAGAGGAGACATCTATGTTCAATGGAACCCAACAAAACTCTGGCAGAAATCCCATCTCATTTCTTAATTTTCTCTTGTCAAAGGTAAAATGCAACGCCTTAATTGTATGTTATTGATACAATAATACAGTGATGAAAAGGGCAAAATCTGGCCAAAGACAGCTTTCTGAAATTTAATAGGAGAATTAAGTGGGAAAAACTGCATCCAGTTTTGGTCACCACGATGTAAAAAAGTTGTCGAGACTCTAGAAAGAGTACAGAGAAGAGCAACAAAGATGATTGGGGGACTGGAGGCTAAAACATATAGGGAACGGTTGCTGGAATTGGGTATCTGTAGTTTAATGAAGAGAAGGGTGAGGGGTGACATGATAGCAGTGTTCCAATATCTCAGGGGCTGCCACAAAGAAAAGGGAGCCAAGCTATTCTCCAAAGCACCTGAAAGCAGGACAAGAAGCAATGGATGGAAACTAGTCAAGGAGAGAAGCAACCTAGAACTAAGGAGAAACTTCCTGACAGTTAGAACAACTAACCAGTGGAACAACCTGCCTCCAGAAGTGGTGAATGCTCCAACACTGGAAGTTTTTAAGAAGAGACTGGACAGCCATTTGTCTGAAATGGTATAGGGTTTCCTGCCTTAGCAGGGGGTTGGACTAGATGACCTCCAAGGTCCCTTCCAACTTATTATTATTATTAAATCAAATCTCTCCCTGAAATCACTAAGACCTGGCTTCTCTGGTCCAGTTGAACTTTTGTGATTAGCAAGTTCTTACTTCTTGAAGCAGGAAGAACAGGAAGATATGTAAGGTGAACAAGGAGTATTGGGGTACATGGTGTTTGCAATATTGCCATAATAATTATGTGGAAATTATTCCTATTTCTTCAGATAAATATCTGCCTCAATCTATAAACATTCTTGGTCTTCTGTTTAGTAGACTAGAGGGAAATTTAGCATTTTACAATATTTTGCAATTTTTAATAAACCACAATTGACAATCTGCTTTGCTAAATCATAAGCCACTATTTATAACCACAAGGCTAGATTCATATAAATAGCTAAACCAGTTACCGGTTGAGCTCCGGACGGCGCCCGATCTGCGCTCCTTTCGCCGCGATCTGAAAACATACTTGTTCGAGCAAGCCGGCCTGGCCTGAGGGGGGATTGGTGGGGTTTTTTATCATTTTTATTGGGGTTTTTACTATGTATCAATTGTATTTTAATCGGGCATGTATTTAATTATCTTTTAGTTTTTGTAAATTTCTGTGTTTTATTCTTGCCCTGTACACCGCCCTGAGTCCTCCGGGAGAAGGGCGGTATAGAAATATTAATAAATTAAATTAAATTAAATTAAATTAAACCAAAAGTAACTAAATCACATTATAGTTTAGGCAATGTATGACTGTAATCCTTGCCTTTCCTTAATGTATTTCAACATCCTTGCTCTGGCTTTTTACTGCAAACTGGAAGCCCTCTGGAATTCACAAGACTTCTACAGTCTTTCAATATTTAAAACATTTAAATTAATATTTGATTAGCTAAAGTGAATATATTTAAAGGTTAATTATTTAGATATGGATTTCAACTGACATATCTGCAAGCCACATTTAAAGAAAAATGAATATTGCTATGCAGTTCAGATAGAATTGCAGTAAGTAATGGCCTCCTTATTTTTCTTAATTTTTGAATCAGATGCTGTGTCTACGCAGACTATAGCTTTCATTGCAAAAAATGGAGAATGGGGGCTGCTCCATATTCAGTCATGCTGGATGCCCTCTAAAGAATCTTCCTGCCAGCTCTTTTTATGTAAGCTAGAGAGAGAGGCTGCTAGCCTGGCTCTCCTGACCCAAGATGCCATTTTCCACCTGACAGTTTTTGAGCTTAGCTACATTCCTCAGTTGTATGAGGATATAGGATAAATCCAATCTATAGGACAAGTCCTCTGCATGTGGTAGGAATGTCCATTCATAATCACCTTGTGCACAAATCCTCTTGGAAATCCACGGTTTCTAGTTCAAAGTTTTCTAGCTGTTTTTTGGTGACAGCACAACAATGGGGATGTTACTTTTTACGGTTCTGCCTATGCTCTTTAAATAAGTTTCAAATCTAATTTCAAACAGTGCTCAGAGAAAGAAAAGAATGTAGCTCAGTTGGCTTTTCCTATGGATTTCTCACACATGCGTTCTAGAAAACAAGAGGAATAGTACGCGTATTTTAAAAAGTGTACTTCTCTAAAATATATTATTCAGAACTACAAATAAAAATATATGTATAATGATGAGGGCATTAGAGCAAAGTGTGCTGCAATCTTTACGTATTACTAAAAATCCTTCGTTACATGAAAACAACATTTCTTTCAGAAGTACATAAAATGGTAGCATTGAACAGTAAGATTTCCCTGAAATGGGTCACCTGCAGCATTATGATCCAGGTCCCTGCAAAGGAAGGGGCTCTGTAGATGCAAATGACTCCACCATCACCTCTGCCCATAGTTTTGCTCACCAGAGACAAAACACAAGCCCAAGTCCTAGGGTGAATGGTAATATCTGACCTAAGCCCATAAATAATTACAGTACTTTTATTTCTTATTTATTAACATTTTATACCAACCAATACCCTAAGCTTTCTGCAGGTATACAGTGGGAGAAAATAATTTAGATAAGAAAGTAGAATAAATGGTTAAGAAAAGGTGTTGGCATTTTAGTATTTAAAAATTAAATGTCCTTTGCATTAATGAATAATGACTGTATTTGACAATATTGTCAAACGATCAAATTATTATATGGGGATGTGTAATAGCTGTGAATCATAGAAACACCTTGAGATTTTCTTTTTGCACAATTCTGAAATCATGTTATATAGTGACAGCTGAGCACTAGAAGGGAAAGTATAAAAATATACAGACCCCTCTTGTATATTTTTGCTAATGGAGAAGTAGGATTTGGTGTACAATATTTTTAACCAGGAAAATGGCACTAGAAATATGAGTATCCCCTGCTCCAGGGACGTCTGTCTGTCTGTCTGTCTGTCTGTCTGTCTGTCTGTCTGTCTCTCTCCCTCCCTCCCCCCCACCCTCTCTCTTGCATGCATACCACATAAATACTTACAGCAGCAAATTACACTGAAACATTTCCATTACAGGTAACCTTGACTAATGACCATGACTGAGCTCATTTTACCGACCTCAGAAGGATGGAAGGCTGAGTCAACCTTGAGCCAGTCAGGATCGAACTGTTGGCAGTCAGCAGAATTAGCCTGCAATACTGCATTCTAACCATTACGCCACCACGGCTCTTATACATCTTATAAATCTGGCATTTTAATAAACTATGGCTTAGTATTTTTCATTTCTGTATACAAATACTGATGTTTTACATAATTCTTTATACTAAAATAGGTTAACTGAGAGAAAAAAAAAAACAGAAAAATCTAACTACAATACAGAGGCAATCCTTAAAGAGGGTCTAGCTCCCCACTTAAAACGTTGCTTACGCTCTTAAATCAAACCTTAAAACGTTGCCTTTTCCAAAATCACTAGGGAGACCTGAGGTTAGGAGACAAATCAGTTACTGCCATAAGCTGTTTGAGCCTCACAAAGAAACCTTTCAGTATACTATTTGACAATCCGATTTAGCTTGCTGAGATATAGGCATGTGCATGCATACACAGTATTTAATAATTCCATGTTGTATGCCAGCAAATTTTTTTAAAAGAAAAATATGAATCTTGTTTCATCCCATAGTCCTTAACTTTGACTTTCAGTTAAAGCATCTCTTTAAGCCAAAAATATTTCAGTGTGGTTTTGGCTCTTTTCAACGATAAAAAGCCACATAATTTTCTAGTATGCTTTTATTTTCCACTTAGATATCAAGCGATCTCAGTGCTCACCATCTGAAAATTTATACTGAAGATGTTAGAAAAATTTAGGAATAACGTTTATTATTTTTGTACAGTTTTAAAGAGCATTTAATGATGCTTTGTATGATAAGAAAGATTTTTGAGCAATAACTAATCTGTTTATTCAAACAGTTATTTCAACTCACCAAATACCTTTTTAACAGCTACCTTTATTCTTAAAGGGCACTTTCAGATGAATTACAGAAAGAATAACAGGATGAATTCGTTCAAGAGAAGAAGCCTTTTGCATTTCTTTGTTCATCCAAACTCTATGGAAATATGTTTCAGTGGGTTGGGAAAAATTCGCAAAAGCCCAGTCCTATTTTCCTAGTAAGAACAGGGAGCACTAAAGCCATTCACCATTCAAAGAAAATTTAAATGAACTAAAAAAAAATTTAAAAAAATACTGCAGAAAAGAATAGACAAATGGTACAGTCACACTTTTAAAGAAATGGATGTCACTACATTTGATGGCACTTCCTCCCAGATATATATTTATATGACTGCATTTTGAGAAATAGTTTGACAGAATTAGCTTAAATACAGTATTAACTGCCATTAATTTGACAGGGAAAAAAGGCCATTGACCATTGCACTGCCCATTCTTAATTAATCCCAGATGTACAAATAATCATTGCCAACAGCACATAACTGGCTTTAAAGAGTCAACTATTTCGTTACCATATTCTCAACACATTCTTTAGTGTAAACCATTTAGGATTGTCTTGCATTAATTTATTTATCTTCCATCACAGACCAGGACATGAAAAGCCAGAAAAGGGGAGGTGGGGACCCTTAAGCTCATTTATGAAAATTTTTGCTTTTCAGTAAAATGTATTAGTTGGAACTGCGGCTATCAGGCTGCTGATCATTTGCCACCATAAATTATCATGGTTTATCTCCTACAGGGTATTATGTAGGCATTATATGCCTGCTTAGCTAATTAAGCTAAGATACATGCTATTAGTCAATGTTGCTACTCAGAATTCCATTCAACCTATGATTCTACCCAGATTGTTAGTCTGCCGTCACAATCCTTTGGGGTTTTGTTTTGTTTTCTTTGTTTTATCATCATTTTTTTTCAAGTTTCAAATAATTTGTAAACTGCCCAGAGTCAATCAGAGTCAGGTGACATATAAATTTAATATGATAATGATGATGACAATGATGATGCTTTGTGTAATTATGAAGCAATACACAGGGACCCACATGATAGCATGACTCTTCTTAGGGCAAGAAAAATAAAGTACATGGTGTAAGAAATACTACTACTACTACTACTACTACTACTACTACTACTACTAATAATAATAATAATAATAATAATAATAATAATGATGATGATGATGATGATGATGATGTTGGAAGGAACCTTGGAGGTCATCTAGTCCAAACCCCTGCTCAGGCAGGAAACCCTACACCATTTCAGACAAATGGCTGTCCAGTCTCTTCTTAAAAACCTCCAGTGTTGGAGCATTCACCACTTCTGGAGCCAGGTTGTTCACTGGTTAATTGTTCTAACTGTCAGGAAGTTTCTCCTTAGTTCTAGGTTGCTTCTCTCCTTGACTAGTTTCTATCTGTTGCTTCTTGTCCTGCAGTATCATGGATACTGAAGAACTTTATATAGATAAACTGTAATTGTGTGTGAGATCCTTGGTGCTCTCCAACCTTGCACTGAGTTGCACTGATGATGTTACCTACTTTGGTAATGAAACATCTGCAAGAAAAGAATCAAGTTCAGAGAGCACGAAGGACCCCACCGTTCAACCCTGAGCTACAAATATTCTCTTCTATCAATATTTGTGTGTTATTAATAAAAGCCACTTTCTGATGGCTATGTGAATTCATATGAGTGTGTATCAATGGAAATCCCTTGGAAATCCCACAGAAAGCTGGCTAAATGAGATTAAGTGATGTTTGTTCTCCCGTTTTCTTGGTATTTGTTTATTTATGTTTATTTTATTTCCCTTTCGTTTTTAGACTTTTATGGATATTTAAAGTGTTGTATTGTGTTGTATGCTGCCTTGTTGTGTGTTTGTGCAATAGGTGGATACATAAATTAGACAGACAGACAGACAGACATAGATTCTCCAGCAAGGCTTTCAAAGGAGTTCATGATTTTGAATTAGGCTCAGGATGAGTCAGAATAACTCAGAACAAAAATAAGAGATGTAATAAAAAAAGAAAGTTATTTGATTCCTCTAACAAATGAACTAAAAACCAGAGACATCACCCTGTCAACAAAAGTGCATATAGTCAAGGCTATGGTCTTCCCAGTTGCAATGTATGGCAGTGAAAGTTGGACCATAAGAAAGGCTGAGCGCCAAAGAATTGAAGCCTTTGAACTATGGTGCTGGAGAAGACTCCTGCGAGTTCCTTGGACTGCAAGGCGATCAAACCGGTCAGTCCTAGAGGAGATCAACCCTGACTGCTCTTTAGAAGGCCAGATCCTGAAGTTAAAACTCAAATACTTTGGCCACCTAATGAGGAAGGACTCACTGGAGAAGAGCCTCATGCTGGGAAAGGTTGAGGGCAAGAGAAGAAGGGGACGACAGAGAATGAGGTGGCTGGATGGAGTCACTGAAGCAGTAGGCGTGAGCTTAAATGGACTCCAGAAGATGGTAGAGGACAGGAAGGCCTGGAGGAACATTGTCCATAGGGTCGCGATGGGTCGGACACGACTTCGCAACTAACAACAACAACAACAAACAAATGAAAAACATTGCAATAGTAGAATGTTACCCTATGTGACTGAGATTGTGATTGTGACTTGGTTGATGATTAGTTCATTTTTCCCAACTGATTTCAGTAAAGGTCAATTTAAGAGTCCCTCTTGCGGGTTTTCCAAAGATTTTAAGTAAATATGCAATGTTGAATCTGTGCTCCTCAGTTTAATTAAAGAAAAAATACATGCATTTCTTCTTAATTCAATCTGCAATGAAACTATATGATAAAAGTAATCAAAGGCTGGCAGCTCTGGCAGTATTTCCCAGTTAGTCTACATAATTCAGAAGAAAAAAAGTTTTGAAGCAAAATTTTGGATAATTTTCAAGCAAGGCATAAGGCACCAAAATAGGTACACTTACAAATGCCACCTGAGCATCATCTTAACAGCGTGTTTTTTTCCAGGTGCTTTTGTTGTTACATAAATCATCAGATTTTAAAAAGCATTGTACTCTCACCCTCAATACTGCTGCTGTCCATTTGTGTTTCCTTTTCCTTTGGGATCTGATTTACCCGATACCTGGAAGGAAGACCACTCCTGATTTTCTTTCTAGTGGTCAGATCATAACAATGCAGAGGGGAATAAGAAGCCACAGAAATGATGAACAACAGTAGCAGGGTATGGAGATCAGATGATTGACAGCTGCTGGGTTATGGGACTTAGAATAGGCTGAAAATGCTGATTCCCTAATGTAGGCTTTTTATTAAATTTCATTCACTCGTGTCTGATTTTGGGAGATTGCCTGACAAATCCATGCAGTTTTCTTGGCAAAGTTTTGCAAAAGAACTTTGCCATTGCCTCCTTCCTAGGCCTGAGAGAAATTGACTGACCCAAGGTCACCCAGCTGGTTTTGGGACTAAGGCAGGGCTAGAACTGATAGTCTCACGGTTTCTAGCCTGATGCTTTAACCTAAACTGACTCTCTAACCTAAGTTTTCCATAAAGGGAAATGTTATTTTTAAAATAGTCCTTCTTTAAAAAGGCACAAAGGAAATGACATGTGCATTTAATTGACACAAGACAGCAATTAATACGATAGCCTATTATAAAAGTAAGACTGTTCAGTGTTTTCCTTTTTTTCTTTTATTCCCTATAGTTTATATTTATTTATGGGAATTCAATAACATTTAGCTCTTTTCATTTATTGCTTTGCTCATTGCTTTTGATTTTTCAACATTTAATAGTATCACAAACGTTCCCTTAAACCATTTCTGCTTGCTGTTAAAACTGATACAGCACACCACCGGTTGCCTAAATTCTTGCACTATTTCAAGTGGATGAGTTGCCTAATTTCTGGATTGTTTAAACCAGACATTAATTCAACTGAACTCTTGTGTAGAACATTATCCATCTTCCAATAACTACAACGGTATTGAGAGAAACTCTAGTTAATATACAGCTCCTGTGAATCACAAAATAGCCCCTAAGAAAGAATCTGCTGAAATGTCTCTGAGTGAACAATTGCAAATAAGAATACCTCTGCCAGCTTGGCCTCTGGGAATAAACAACACTGCTTTGTCTTTAAATCAGAAGTGACTGAATGCTTCAGCAGCACTTAATGCTTGCTCAATTGAGGCAGAAGTTGCTGCTCTGCTTTTGTTTGCTCCTTAATCAGGAGGCAAATCTATGGAGAAATACAGAGAAGTGTAGAGCTCTTGTGAGACAGATGATTTTTATCTTTATGCACCCTAGAATTGTAAATATGAAGTGCACCTCTTAGTCTCAGGTGGGAAAGTACCGTATGTTTCAGCAGTCAAAAACTGTTGGTACTTCAAGCTGCCAATCACTTGTAAGCAATTTATTTTTCCAAGAGGAAAGAACTAATCAGCTAAAAGTCAGATAGAAATCAGAGCATGGGAATCAGCTGGGGAATGGCCAATGTTATACTTCAGAATGGGAGTTAAACTCCAACTCTACCTGAAGTGCTATACCGTGGTATAAATAATGATGTGAACTTTTTAGATAAAAGGAATGTGGTAGAACAGGTTCCTTGATTTTTAAGTAACCTTAACTTGCTGGAGGAATGTGAATGTAAGACCCAAATAGACAAAAGGAGAGATTGCTTAATTCTTCCCATCTCTTTCAAATGATCCCCAGTCTCTTTCTCCCCTTTTAAGATCTTATTGCCAGTTTGAGACTATTCAGTGGGAAATAATTTTTTTTAAAAAAAAATGCCTAGGAAACATTATTTTTAAAAGAAGATGGGCCTTTTAGGAGAGATTTGTAAAAAGGTTATCTTCCTCCTATCATTTCTTTTGTTAAAATACTATTAGAGAATTTGTTTGTTTCTTTAATATTTATTAGAATTTTATTCTACCTTTATTACTCTATAAATAACTCAAGGCAGCTAACATAATACTCCTTCCTCCTCCTATTTTCCCCAGTGAATTGAGCTGAGAGTGACTGGGCGACCAAAATCACCCAGTTCAATGTCACCAATCACTAAGTCACCATCCCAAGATTGTTTTCAAATGTTGCCTTGAAATGTAATATCCAGATTCCGCTGTACAATTCTACCTATACTCCCAGCAGGATATGCTTGGGAAACTGGAATTGAGGTCTAGATACAATACTATCCAGGCATCACTGTTAGGTGTTCACCAGTACAAGCATGAACAAGGCTGTGACTCACCAAAGCCTTGGACAAATACTTCTAGATATGAGAGCTAAACTAGGCAAGGAACAAAAAACCTGAGAATGGATTGATCCATAATAATAATAATGTGCAAGCCTCAAACACTCCTCCAGCCAAAAAATAAATAACCGATTACAATATGTAGACAGAAGAAAGCATTATAGGATTTGAACATGGATCTGCCTTATACATGACTCAAATTTGGTAGCTACTAGTTATGGTTTACTAATATCTCTTCCAATATATGTAGTAAAACTTACAAATAGTTGTATTTTTATTTGTCAGACTTCTACTTCAAATATTGGGATAGCTGGTCAGCTATCAATTTAGGAATTGGTTATTCTTAATTCTCTGCCACTGATACGTTTCTGAGGAGCAGAAAACATGATATAGAATTTATAGCAGTCCTTTAAATCCAGCCTGCTTTTCTCCCATGTCTCCTTCTCCAGAGAGGTCAGCCTTCCTTTTTTCATGTCCCCAAGTCTCATCTGTTGAAGTTTGTTGCAAGTTTGCATATTCTGCATTCCTGCTCTCCTGTCCAGACAATCCTCCTTGCTGTGCTCAGAATCTTCTGCAGCTAATGCAGTCCTGCCAGTTATATCTAATGAGCAGTACCTTGTTCTTGTAAGAAGATGGAGGGATGAAGAGGTCACTCATACTAGATAGCTATAGTTGCTAACCATCTGGGATGCATTACACTGAAATCCTGGTATACATTTTAATAAATAAAAAGGATGAATAAATAAGAATTAAATTGAATGCTACTGATAAGATATGAAAAAAACAGATTCTTGAAACAGCAGGTTGACAAATCACACTGTGCCAAAATATTGTACTTTCATTTTGAATTGTTTTTTCATAATTTGGACCACCAAGTTATTTCAATTTCAATAGGAATTTTTATTGAAACTGTTACTAAATCAGGCAATGTATGTGTCAGATTTTTGGAACAGGTCTTCTGAGGACTTAACAAAGGATTGCTTTGTTTCATAACAAAGGCCTCTTGTGGAAAATTATTACTAATATTTCTCAAGCAAAACTATAGTGGCCATGGTTGTGCAGTGGTTAAAGTACAGTATTGTAGGCGAACTCTGCCCACAGCCTGGAGTTCGATTCTGACAGAGTTCAAGATTGACTCAGCCTTCCATCCTTCCAAGGTCAGTAAAATGAGGAGCCAGTCTCTCGGGCAATATGCAAATAATGCTTCTATACTGTAAACTGCCCAGAGTCTGCTGTAAAGGTCTCTGGTGAGTCCTTTGGGAGAAGGGCGGTATAGAAATATTAATAAATTAAAATTAAATTAAAATTAAAAATTAAATTAAATCCTAAGAACCCTAAGTGGTTTACAGACATAATAAAATCATCCTCATCCTCATTCTAATCTACGTTTATATTACACATAGCTCTCAGGTTATGACAGCAATTGAGACCTGATATTAGATCAGGACAGTGCTGAAAATATTTTTCTTGTTCTGGTTTCTTCTATAGTGCCAGTCAATCAGACTTACTTGTACTTGGGGTATTAAATCTATGAAAGAAAAAAAATCACATACAGAATTACCAATTCAAATTAATATTAGTAATGTTAGAACAAGGGAATGCAAGAGAATTGTGTCTAATTACATTGTTAATTTTGATAAGACAAATTTTGATAGGATTTTTCCAAATGATACGTTCCTATTTATGGTATTGTTGCAAACAATTATGCCTAATATCTGATAAATAGGCTTTTCCCTCTCTTCAATTTATATAAATGACAGTGATTAGAAAACAGATCTTGTCTGTGGTAGAATCCAAGTTCTAATCTAGGACCATTTGGGCCACAAAATTCATCTGAATGCCTTTCCTGAACTTTCTACCAGCTAATGAAGCTCACTCCATTCTGAGCGCTGACTACTTTTATCTGTATTGCCTCCACTGCATTCTATTGAAGCTGTATTTTTATTTTGGCATTTTCACTGGTATAAGATCCAATGGCAGGCATAACACATGGCCATATCTTTTGCTTTAAATACAACAAATAAAGCTCAACATTTAGCTGGTCTCCCTCAGAAGTCTATAAGCAAGGCATGAAATCCATGAAAAAGCCTTCCTCTTCTGTTTGCTGGCTACACCTGGTATTCAAAGTATGCCGTCTTTGGATTCCATTTAATAATAAACTGTCCATCATAAAATCTTTTAAAGCTATGCTATTTGTGCTAGTAACATTCTTGAGTTTATCATGTTGTATTTGAGTGGTTTCTTTTTGGTTTGAATGAGAAACAATTTAGTTAATTCCACTGGTGGCTGAGCTCTAGCATTATGAGCAAGGAAAAGGAAATACATGACTGAAGACTTCTTTAAGCCGTATATTCAACAATATTTAAACATGTATAATTCTTATCTTCTCTCAGCTGAAAATCCCCAGTTCTCCTTTGCTCGATTGGTGCCTTTCCCATTGCAGCCCCTTGTCCAATGGAATATCCAGTCCTTGGGATCCAACAAGCCCACATACTTTTAATCTAGAGAGCATCAAGACCTGGTTCTTCCCCCAGGCCCTGGGATAGGGTAAGATCATAGTAGGATAGGTGGTTACGATACCAGGTTTTTCTGCTTTTCTCTTCTTTGGTTTTATTGCTTTGGGTTAGTTTTATATATATGGTTTTACTGCTGGGCATCCAGACGTTGGTTATAAGATGGGTGGAAATAGAAATATTTTAAATAAATAAATAATAAATAAATAAATAAATAAATAAATAAATAAATAAATAAATAAATAAATAAAACTTTTTATTAAAGAGAAGATATCGAATATCATTGAAGGTTCCTGGCATCTTTTTATTTTTTTAATCTGAATGAGTCAAAATACTACATTTTATATAGTTTAGAGAGTATGACTCCCTACTTGATAAACAGAAGTGACAAATTTGCAGAGGAAGTTTCATTGTTATGTGACAATCTGTTTCAGGTAGCATATACACAACTTGTCTTCAGTAGCGTAAATATCCAGCAAGAAGAAACTAAAAAGAAGATATAATTTGTTTTAGCTTAGTACTGTAAAATCAGCCAAAAAAACTCTGAGTACATGCATGGTTATCTGCCATGTATACACGCCCTTTCTTTGGAACCCAGCCCAAACCTATTACAGTGGTTTATTTAAATAAACTCAATATTCACAGCAAGCTAGCTATTTATTTTACTTTTCAAGCATATTAGCAATCTTATCCAAAGTAAGTAACAACCTTCACTAATGCCAAATACTAAGAACACTGTAAAATATTTAGAAAACAAAGTCAAAGATTTTTAAATGTACTAGAAGAAGCTTTACTTATCTCTCATATGGAGCACATTCTTTTCTTTCAAAATTTCTGAAGATTACCCTCTATCAGTTTTAAAGATCTCTAACAGCAACAGTGCTAAGAAAGATCTCTGAGATTTGAAAGGGGAAAGCATGCTAGATGCCACCATGATCTTATTCAAAAAACTAAACCGAGGTGCCAATGTAGGCTAACTCCATCCAATTTCTACAAAGCCTCAACTCATACTCTGCATTTTATAGGAATTAAGTAGAACATATGGGAATGTTGTGCACATTGTATGATATTCCATACTGTATCCAGACAGTAAAATTATAAAAAGCATGTGATTATGTCTGTGAAAAAAGAAAGAAAGAAAGAAAGAGAAAGAGAAAGAGAAAGAAAGAAAGAAAGAAAGAAAGAAAGAAAGAAAGAAAGAAAGAAAGAAAGAAAGAAAGAAAGAAAATGTCTGTAGATACTCAGGCAAAGTAAATCAAGAGAGGAAGTGAACATAACGCTTTTCCTGAACAGTACTTCTACAATCTGTACATGATTGATTGGGATGATGGAGATAAATTTAAACGTTCTCCCACAAAGCAGATTCCATTCACACAAATGTGAAATATCTCAAAAAAAAGCCTAAAATAAACTCCCCTTAACATATACGTCCCTTGTCTTCAAAGGAGCAATATAATGAAATATTCAACTGTAATGTGCAATTGAAAATTTATAATCTAAAAAAGGTTAGAATGGGGAGATGAACCAAAATTCTTGTGTTTATCTGTTTGTCTGTTTGCCCCCTCAGGTTAGCCCAAATAGTCCATTACACCAAACATTTTTGAATCAAGATATATAAAATCCACTAACCTAAAGAATCTGTCAAAAACTGGGACCCATTACTCCCGTGAAATTGAAATTTCCGCAAAGTTCAAATTAGTTTTGTTCACAAAATTGCAGCTGTTGCAGTGTCTCTGCATTCACTGTAGATCATGATTTCTTGAATTTCCCCAAGCAAAGTCAGTGGGAAAGCTAGCAAGAAGTCAGTAGTCACTCTGAGGTTTTTTGTTTGTCTGTGATTCTGTTTAGATAAGTAAATATTAACTTATTATTGAAGTTGGCTTGCCACTACCATTATTTTCTATGTACAATATCTATTTTTAGATGATGGACTCTGTAAACTGCTTAGAGAAGGCTGTAGAGCACCATGAAGTGGTATATAAGTCTAAGTGCTATTGCTAGCCCTATGATTATGGACCATCCAATATTGGGGTTAAAAAAAAAATCCGCTTAAGTTTTAATGTTCATTCTGGTAACATCAAATTCATCTTTTCCACAAAGGATGACCCAACTGGTTGTCTCATTAGGTATAAGATCATGGAATCCCAGGTTCATCTTCAATCATGGATACTCAATGGTTGATTTTTTTTCTCTCTCAGGTCAACCTACATCACTGGTTTGTACTGCCTGTTTTTGCTGACAAAATTCTATCAGACACATCTTGACAGCATTTAATACTGATGGCCTGTGTAGCCATACAGCACCCTCTTCCTATACATTGGACAAAATAGCCCTTTGCTTCTGCCACCTATTATAACTTTCTTTTAAAAAAATAAAATAGAGCATTTGGTATATTAAAATACATAATTAGAAGGCCAAAACTTTTTATTTGACAGGTTTCTTAGCACTGATGTTTGCACAGCTTCAGTTAAAGCCAACCATCAAACTTCAAGATACACAATTTCTAAAGTTTGCAATCATTGGTTAAACAGCAGAAAATGCCAGATTCAAATTTCGAATCCTAGATTGTATCTACGATTCAGTCAGGATTGCCAAGGATAAATGCTATGCATTTGTTTTATTGCATGTTTTCTTTGAAAGCTAATGGATTACCAGCATATTACCCTTTGCTGGCAAAACAACTAAATCTACACATGACGACTAATTTAATATACAGCAGAAAGAAAGCAGATATCCTATATTTCCATGGGGAGAAGAACATAGTAGGGATCCCATTTTTTCTTGTGAAGGCATCTGAAAACCATACATAGTTCTTATAGTTGAAAAGAATTAGGTCAGAGAAAGATATATTTATCTCTAGACTAGTTTCTATATATTCAGTTTTCCAATCTGTACCTTAGCTCAAAGTGACAAAAGTCACAGATTGTACTTATCAGGAGTCTGCATGATGTCACTTGTAAAAATACCCTGTGGTGAAATATGCTGGCCATGTGCAAATGCCTCTCAGAATCAGAATCACTTATCAAAACAGGTGGAAATACTTTAAAATGCCTGCTTTGTCTGTTTTTAATCAGTCTGAAAAGACATTGTACCATTTGAAATATCCAGAGACAGAGAGCAAAAAAATAAATAAATGAAAGATTAGAATTAACGTTGATGCTTTAAAAATGGAAGGGGAAAAAAGTGAATTTAGTCCAGACCTATTCATGTAACTCCAGACTTTGGAATTTTTACTTTATAATTTACAATTTTGTAGGGATGGTAAAAATAAGATAACACCAACTTTGTATGTAAAGTACGTTTAGCGCTGTCTGCTTAATACACTCCTTTTTATTGCACCTTCAACTCTTAGTCTAATATCATACATGGTACAACTTCACAGTAGACAATATGCTTCATTGCTTTATAAAAAAAAACTTTACCAGGAAATTCTCTGTCATTGTTTTCAGCTACATTTATTAAAATATTGCATTTATTAAAGTACTGATTAATATATTGTAATTTCATTTAATAATTTAAAGGCAGCATTTATCATATAAAATTTAAATAGAAATATTTAAATTTAAATTTCAAAAAGGACTGATGAAGACTGAATATTTATTTTGGAGGGTAAAACAATAAGTCAAACATATGCACAGAATTTCAGTGGAAATGTTTATATGACAGTTTGTGGCTTATGTAGACTAAATTAACTCATTGCAGGGGGCATTTAATTTGCCTTGTTTCTGTTAATGATTAATTAAATTATATTTTAAAATACAGTAGCTCTTGTCGCAATTGGTAGCTAGATTACTTTGTTCCAATAATTAACTTGTAAACTAAACAAGTTCAGCAAGACACCAAATTGGAACAGAAGAGATTGTTTTATTTTCTTCTATTGTTTAAACTAACATTTCTCAAACTTTTCAAGACTATAGGACACAAACTATTTTTAACAATAAAAAAACTATGTTAAAAGTAATACAAGGCTTACAGAAATGTTTAATAACTATCTTAGCTTGTCTTTAAGACACTGCCTATAAATCTTAATGGGATATATGAGTATACATTTGAAAGCAACAATATCTGAAGTGAGCTTTGTAAACCAGGATGTCTTAGACTCGGGATAACGTTCAGTTACACATTTGATCTTGGTTATAAAGAGCTGAAAATCCACAATCACGCACAAAGGCTTTGTGTATGGTGGTGACGTTTTGAAGGAAGAAACGGGTGTTTGAAGAAAGAAGCAAACTGAAGGAGGAGTTAACACCTGCTGATTTTGCACATGGCGTCACACCATAAACTTTGTTGCTATCAATCAGCACAATGCATGCAGAAAAGGAGTAGGGTGCAAAGGCAGCTGCTTTCCTCGTTTTGACCTGCCCACCCCTTTGCAGACACCACTGACCCTGACTGTGGATATTAAAGTATTGACGGGCAAATGCTTCTGCAATCAGAACTTAAGAATCATTAGCCAGTCAACAAAATTAACTTGATATATGGGAGGGGGGCAATTCTTCAAATATGGATACATAGGAAGCTAGATAGTTTAAATATATACAAGTATGCGCTAAAAATACAGTATATTGATCATAGCCACTTGTCTCTTGCCCCTTGAGATACAGAAATGTTTCTCAATAGCAAATGTGGTCTTCAAGTAAAAAATTTATGGCATCTAGCTTATACAAGAAAGGGAAATAACATTAAAAACACATACAGTTAAGTCCTTTTATTTTACTATTTCACAGAATTTATTTTAAACAATTATTTGAATAGCGGACGCATAACCTATGCGAGCCGCAGAAAAGCCAGGTTAATTCCAGAATTATTATTAATTCTAATAATAAATAATCGTTGTATTGTTGCAACCATGTGGGGTGGGGTAGGGTTTTTAATGATTTTATTAGGTAATGGATTTTTTAAATGTTGTAAGTCATCCGGAGTCACTTATGTATGAGTTGGATGGCAATATAAATTTGTTAAATAAATAAAATAATAAATAAAATAAATAGTAAATAAAATAAATAAATAAATAAAACAAATAATAAATATAATAAATAATAAATAAAATAAAGCCTTTGCTCAGTACGTTACCAAACTCATTGCAAGTGATGACTATATAAACTTTATCAATCTTGATTTGAAACAAAAGTTTTCTTTGTGTCAAATATTAGAATAAACTCATTAAAAGAATGAAAAAGTACAGATTTGCCCTACCCATCAGATTTTAAGAATTAATTAAAATTTACCATGGTAAGAATACATAAGGTTTAAATCTTACAAATGCAAGCTACAATACAATGAACTGCTATGAATTAACTTTGGATGGATTAAACTCATTCTTGGAATGTTATTACTGAGTGCATGTTGTAAAGAAGTAATGACCTTTCTGTTTGCACTGTAGCTAAATAACTTCAATTTACTTTTGACCAGAATGAATGGAAAGAAAGGGACAACACTTCAAACTCTGGCATTCTAAACATAATTAGCCTGAATTATGCGTATTTTACTATGCAGAATCTGGTTACTGGCATAAAGGATAATTCTGTATTAAGGTTATTTAACGGCTTAATTTATATGGTAATTAGCACAGTATATTCAAAGTCGATTCTTCCAAACTCAAGATGCCGCAATAATAAAAATTGAAGTGTGTTATAATGTTGCTGAAATGCTAACTAAAAATTTATTTATCTCTTCTTCCAGCTATAAAAACACTAGTTCCTGTTAGGACTAGTGTGGAATTTTAATAGCAGTGCATAGACAGCAATTATGTAACACATGGGCAAAAGAACAGAGTTTCACATCATTTAATAAAACCCTTGAGATTTCCTTAGTTCCAGTTCTCTCACTGGCTAGATTTTATGGTCTGCTGGCTCCATCTGACCTTCAGAATACCCGACTACATCCATAACAAAAGCGGGAAAACATTGGTAGAAACAAATGATACAGATTTGCATTTGATTTATTTGATGAACAAGATATAGTGAATATTTATGATATAATGAAAAGAATTTGCTCAGTGACTTAGTCTTTGTGAATAAATTTGCTTCAATCTATTATTCTTGCAAAGGCAACAGCTTTGAGACCTAAATACAGAGTGGAATGCCTACGGACAAGGGTTTCCACTTCACTTCTTTCCTTTCCACAACAGGAGTGTAGCCTTATAATAGATTAATCAAATTTCCTGTAATTTGATAACATGTGTAAAAGTAAAACTATCAAATTACAGGGAATTTGATTAATTACTATATTACTGCTTGCAGTCTCCAACAACAAAATGAACAGATTGAGTGTGGGGAAGGATCAAAGTTAGTGGTCTTAATATTCGTTCATGTACATATATATTGTTTTCTTATTTAATTTACAGTCTCTCTCTCTCTCTCTCTCTCTCTCTCTCTCTCTCTCTCTCTCTCTCTCTCATTTTTAGGCAAGGATATTACAGGCACAAGGGATGCGGTGGCTCAGTGGGTTAGGATGCTGAGCTTGTCAATCAGATGGTCGGCAGTTTGGCAGGTCGAATCCCGAGTGCCACGTAACAGAGTGAGCGCGTTACTTGTCCCAGCTTCTGCCAACCTAGGAGTTCGAAAGCACGTAAAAATGCAAGTAGAAAAATAGGGACCACTACGGTAAGAAGGTAACAGCGTTCTGTGCGCCTTTGGCGTCTAGTCATGCCGGACACATGACCAGGGAGACGTCCTCGGACAAGCGCTGGCTCTTTGGCTTTGAAACAGAGATGAGCACCGGCCCCTAGAGTTGGAAACGACTAGCACCCATGTGCGGGGGAACCTTTACCTTTACCACATTTGTGAACAAGTCCCAAATACAATTGTTTAACTGAGCCTTGTTGTTTGCTTGCAGATGTTTCATTACCAAACTAGGTAACAACATCTATAGAGTGAACCATGTCTGTCATTCCATTATGAGTAACTACTGCTGTTTTAAAAAAAATAATGGAATAATTTTGGCCCTAAATACTATCATTTAAAACAAGATTTGGATTTATTTTATCTTTGATTAGCTGTAAAATTCTGGATAATAATGCTTACTTTTTGAACAAATTGGGGTATCTTGTGGCTTAATTTTCTGATTCCTTAATTTAAAAGGTAAAGGTAAAGGTTCCCCCGCACATGCGTGCTAGTCATTTCCGACTCTAGGGGCCGGTGCTCATTTCAAAGCCGAAGAGCCAGCGCTTGTCCGAGGATGTCTCCGTGGTCATGTGGCCGGCATGACTAGCACGGAACGCTGTTACCTTCCCACCGTAGTGGTCCCTATTTTTCTACTTGCATTTTTACGTGCTTTCGAACTGCTAGGTGGGCAGAAGCTGGGACGAGTAACAGGCGCTCACTCTGCTACGCGGCACTCGGGATTTGATCCACCAAACTGCCGACCTTCCGATCGACAAGCTCAGTGTCCTAACCCACTGAGACACCGCGTCCCATTTTCCTTAATTTATGACCAGTGAATTGGCACTTAACCTTAGTTGCACTAAACCAGGGTCTTAAAAGCCCCCAGTCCATTTACCAGTACCGGGCCGCGACATGCCAGAAACCATTCCGCGCAAACAAGCAAAGCTCCATCCACAGTATGCAGGCACTACATGAAACGACACCCCCTCCGGTCCATGGAAAAACCTTTCTCCACAGAACCAGTCCCTGGTGCCCAAAAGGTTGGAGACCTCTGCACTAAACAATTTGTTCCTAACCAATAACAGAACCTCCTGTTGCATGTAAAAAGAGCAACAGAAAGAGCAAAGTTATTATAGCTACGGAAGATCTATATGCAAAATCTGACTGTAAAATAACTTCAAAAATGAGATTAAAATAATTTGTTGGCTAATAACTGTTTTCTGCTGCATATTCTTTATAAAAGAAAAAAAAAACATGAGGGCCACTGCTGACCTTACATAACCTCATGGCACCATGGGATTTCTATGGACTAAGAAAATGAATCAAATTAACTCTGCAAGTTAATGAATTTGGCTTCTGCTCAAAGAATATACTCTGACAATATTTTCACAATATTTCTTTTTGTGCTACAGGATGGGACAGCTTCCCACTGGCAGGAACTGTAAGGTGAAAGAACGTAGAAAAAAGAATAGCAGTCCCAGAGAAGAGGAAATGAATTGAGCTCAAAACAATCAAGGGTAGATTAAGACTTGATAAGGATGTTGCTTTTCTTTCATTGATTTAAAGCATAATTATTTGGGTTACAATGGTGGTTAAGTCCCTATTATTTTTGTTGTTTTTTTTCTTCTGGTCAGCTGTATTATTTTTTATTAATAATGTCTATTTTAGCTGAAAGCAACCCATAGTCACTGTAGATTTGCAAGCCTCAAACCTGATATAATAACATCTATATTTTGTACTCCTGTCTTTGGCCTTGAATCCTTCCATGCTTTCCCCGACCCCACCCCTTGCAGATGTCAATTTCTCTGCTCATTATAAAAATACTTTCTTAGTTGAGTTTTAATAATGAGCTCAAGAAGCCATTCTTAGCAAATGCAATGATTTACATGTGTACAGTATGTGCCAATGCTGTCATTTAATATTTGTGCCTTGATGTCTGCAGCAAATAAACAAGGTATAGAATTTGCATAATGAAATAATGCATCTTTGCCTTCTCTTGTCCTCCCAGCAGATGATCCCTCAAAAAGGTCTTGCAAAAAGCTATTAAATAAAATTAGTAATAAAGTAAAATAACTCAAAACTAAATGCAAAAAGCAATTGCAAAACTTGCAGAATGTATATAATGCTGATATGTGCATATGAGGAAAGGAGACTGAAGAAGGCATGGTCCTTAGTATCACAGATATCTCAAGCATCTCTCCATTTTCATCTACACTACACTGGTAAACCTGCCACTAAATAAGCATCATTGTTTTTCTAACCATAATACAACTTTTTTCTTGTATATAAACTGTTCCACTACCTCACATATCTCCTTTGAAAATGAGGGTCAAAAGTACTAAAGAGTTTTCACAGTATAAAGAAATGCCAACCTGGCTCTAGGTTATGCAACAATGCAGGTGGTTTATATGTTTATAATTTAATAAGTGAAGAATAGTTTCTTCCTCCTGAATGTCTTATGGGCATTCTCTCAAGTCAGGAAAAAATGTCTGGTATGCAGTGAAGGAGTGGTAAGTACCTGCTAAGCAAATTCCAAGGAACAATGTTATACTAATCAGACCTTGAAACTGACCTGTGAACATTCATTGTATTTTAATGAATCAGTAGCCCGAAGCATTCCAAAGCATTGGTTATTGCAGACTAAGCCACCAATGTCCAGACTTATATTCCATAAATAGCAAGGCTCAGTGACCGAGTGGGAGAAAGGGAGCAAAGGTCAACAGCAAAAAAGAAATTACAAGCCTGAATTAGTTTTGTTTGGAGGCTTGGCTACTCACTAAACTGACATTACAAAACCGAATATAAGCTACTGTATTGCCATTCTAACAAGGAAATTTTTAACCATAAATTTTGATGAAATGGTACCTTGCTCTTTGTTTGCACCAGGGCAAATCCCATGTTATGAGATTAATTTATGTTAAAATACAAGGTCAGTTTAGGTGGCAATCTACCTCTCAAATATAAAAAGTGAAAGTAGATGTAAATGTAAAAAGTGAAAACAATGACAGGTAAACATTGATTCATTCAATCAATGTCTCTTATTTTCACTTTGGCTTTTCTTACCCTACTTTAAATAAGATAAAGCTTTTTTTTTCTTACAAAAAAAATCTCACTGTTCTTTGCATTAACTGAAGGCTCTTGCTGAATAAGAATGCTCCATGGAAATCATTAATACAGGGATGTAGCATCTTTTCAAGACATTTTTGAGTCTTCCTCCCCCTTCTACTCCCTTCAGTTTTTAAAGCAGGGACATACACTAAGAAATTATTGTTGTTTTTTAGCCTTTCTATTGGTTTATTGGTCTTCCAGTATGAAGTTGAAGAAGCAGCACAGAAAAAATATTGACACTTCTGAAATGTGGTGTTGGAGAAGATTTCTGAGAATACCATGAACAGTCCAGAAAACAAACAAATGGATCATCAAAAAATCAGTCCAGAGTTCTGGGGTGCAAATGGCCAGGCTCAAATTATCCTATTTCAGGTACATTATGGAAAGACTTCGCTCTCTGGAGAAGGCTCTAGTGCTGGGAAAAGTGGAAAGAAAGAGAAGATAATGACCAGAAGCAAGGTGGATGGATTCAACTATATTAGTGATGGGTACATTGGAAGACCTGAAGGATCAGGTTAGGAGCAAAAGATTGTGAAGAAAATCAATGTATGTGGTCACCAAAAGTTGACTTCAACCTGATGATGCATAAATCAATATAATATAGTTTTAGCTGCATACAGTGTGAAGATAGGAAATAAAAAGAAAAGTTTTTTAAAAATATCTTTAGAAAGCTGTTTTTAGTAATAAATTGTAATTGATCATACAATCTAATCTGTTTCATTTTATCTTGACATGTTATAGTTATAAATAAGCAGAATACACATTTATTTCTAATCTACGTAGACACTTTATAATTTATCTAATGCTTAGATCACAGGAGTATTGCAACAAAACAATTACTGATTAATCTAATCCAGGGGTGTCAAACTGCCGGCCCACGGGCCGGACACGTCATCCAAAAGCCATGCGCACCCCATTGCCAGCAATGGCAAAACTCTCCCGATACGTTGCGCGATGTCACATGACATCACGAGTTTGACATATCTGATCTAATTAGTATATGCAATTTTCACTTATGCTTCGTATATAATATTTTTAAAAATTATAAACTTTAGGAGACTTACACTTTCTTCTAGGTTTTTAAGCTGTTGATTGATTTCTTTAAGCCTGTTTTGTTGATCACGTTCTTCTTTAGTGTCTCTTAAGATCTTTTCACCTGGAATTTTCAGCTTTCTATTTGCATAAGCCAAGGATTCCTTTACAAAAAGAAATAATAATAAAAAGTACTGAATTTAAAAGGAAAAGGAAGCAATCTCGACTAACCCCTTGTTACTGAAGCATGGTCACCATACATTAAATGCCTTCTACAGGTTAGCCTGAGTTCCAGTTCAGTTCTGTGTGCTAAGTAAAATTCATTTGTAAGTCTGGCATTACAATATAATTAGAGTATATATAGTGCTATAGAAAATGTAAAGTTGTCCCATTTCTATTCCAAAATAAAAAGCAAAATTAGTCATGCCAGCAATGATAAAATAATTTAAACCGCTAATTAGAGTATGATCTTTTCTAAACTCCTAATTAAAGTATTAACTTTTCTTGGCAAAATTAGGCACCTATGTATAAATCAGATTTTCAAAAAAATTTCGAAATCTATTGACACACTGAACTTAACTGGGGCAGGGGGGATGGTATTAATTGTGTCATGTAAGCAATCTATTATAACAAATTACTCACAACAACCAACCCCCAATAGCCAGACTTTATCCCCAAATAATCCCACAGTAGTAGGAAGCTAAACTAACCCCTTTTGCTAACAGTATCATGCAAAGTATGTACTGAAAGGGTTACCTATCCTTTCCTGTTTCCAAAAATAAGATCCTACCTACAGCAACTCTGTGAAATCAAGCTTCTCAGTTTGTGTGTTTCAAACTATATTGATAGTGTAGTTGAACCAAGGTCCCTACCAAACATTAGCCTATAAAGAAACAGAAGCTAGTCCTTATTTTAAAAGTGTAAACTTTTGAATTAGAAAATCAAGATTTTAATGAGAAAATCAATGTATTAAATGTATTTTACAGGAAAAACACTAAGGTCCTTTGGTAAGTGGAAAATGGAAGACATCAGTCCAACAAAAGCTGGAAGACTATTTTTCAAGTACAAGCTCAAATAAAAAATAAAATCCAGAAATGACAGCCAGAATTCTCCAATCTCTAGGAATAGCAATAGCCCACAAACCCATAGCCACACTTCGCCAGGAACTATCCAGAACCAAAGACAAGATACAGAAGGATGAAAGAAACAGTGTAATTTACAAAATCAACGGTAACAATTGCAACCGATTCTACATGGGACAAACATCACATAAATTAAAAAACCAGGATCCATGAATACCAGCTGACAGTCAAACTCCGCAATCCCAAATCCTTAATTTCTACCCACACCAACACCAAACAGCACCAGTTCAATTGGAGCAACACAAAAATCATCAGCCATGCTACTACCTGCCACACTTGTAGTTCATCAAAGCCTGGCATGCCAGAAGCAACTGCATCAACAGATACATTGACCTACAACTAGCCTATGAACCCCTCAGAATCCAAATCAACCACACAGCCAACCAGAGACAGCACCGACCCTCAACCAACCCATGCAAGCCCCCCCAAACCAGCACTTCATCTCCCAATGACCCTCACCTGATGTAATCTCCCCATCACAAGACCTATCACAAGACTCTCACTTGACACACCCATACCTGACCCATCACAAGACCTGATGTGACCTCACTACCACAAGACTTACTGACCACACGAAGCCCTTATAAACAGAAGAACATTGATACTGATATCGCCTAAACTCCGTTGAAGACATTACCTAGCCAGAAGCCAAACGTTCAGAAACCAACCCACAAGCTCAGAGAACGAAACTTCACCCTCAAAAAAGAAAAACTTAGCAGGTTTACTTCAAATTTCATTGAGGAGTTATTCTGTAATCAGTGTTTCCCATAACATTTGTAAGAATTATTACATATGTGCATTCAGAATTAATACAAGCTCTGAACTATATATACATATGCAATAATCTCTTTACACTTCATTTGCCCTACACTTCAAAAAGTGTGTGACAAGAACCTATTATCTGTTGATTATCAGGATTAGAAAACTGAACAAGAGACAAGAAGAATATTCTGCATCATTAGAATGAAAGTTTCAACAAAGTTCAGTTTTTTACTTTCTTTACATCTTCTCACTTGATGCAATGACATCTTTTATATCTCCAGTCAGTATTCGGCAAATATGAATGATCAAAGTTGGAAGCTGGATGGCTTTTCAAAATTTGCCAAAAAAACCCCACAATTCAAATCTTAACTAAAAGTGTACATTTATTACATAAGGCATACTTTTCTTTCAATATTGTGCAGTTTAAGCCAAACCACTGAATAGAATTTAAACTATTTAGAGTTGATGAACCACAGAAAAATTGTTAGTAGCATTTCTAGAACAGAGTCAACAGATATGCCAGTGAAACCAATGTTTTTCCAACTGTCTAGGTTTACCGTTATTAGCTTGTTGAAATAATGAATGTATTTACAGTACATATCATATGAAGCCATGATTTGTTGGACCTAGTTTTGTTAAATAAATCACAAACAGATGGATTCACCCAACATAACTCATTACTCATCTTATAAACAGGTTCGGACTCAAATCAGAGCAGTCCTCAGAGGTATCCGCAGGAGGTAAGAAGCAGGGGCAAATAACAAAAGGAGTGTTGTACTATCACACTGCAAGTTCTTTAAGCACAAAATGGTATTGAATATTAAGTTCATAGAACACTGTCTTCTGTATATTTCCTATATTATGATGAGTAGTCCATAGTATTACAGAAATATATAATCTTACATGTTAAACTGTTAATTAAATCCTTTCCTTACAAAGCTTATGAACTTTTGAGATTGTATAAAACCAGGGGGTCTTGGTCCATGGTTTGAAAACGTAGAACATAATGCTTCACCAAAAAAAAAAAGAAAAACATTACAAACACCTGAAATCTTTTAAGGAACAGACTGGAATATTCCCACATCCCCAAACTACTTGATTCCACCTTTTGCTGATTTTGCTGGATTTCACCAATCCTAATTCTGTAAGTGACCTATACTCTTGGGTTCATTAGGAAATACAGAGTATCGAGAAGAAATCTGTATTTTTCTGGGCTTCTGGGATATTGGCATAATGGCACGGCAAAATAAAAGTGATCTAAGAAGATAAAGCAGCAAACGTCCATACTAGAGAAAGAAATTTATTCAGGGAATGGGAGGAAGGAATCAAAATATTCACAGCAGCTGGGAAAAGATCTCTATTTTGGACTGGCTCAGAATTAATAAATAAATCTGGAGGAGGAGAACTGAAGAAAAACAAGGAAGAATTCCCCCAATTATTAGAAATGAAGTGCCTTGGGGGGGGGGAGAGAGAACTAAGAAAGATTATTGATGTCTGCTGAGTTATATTAGGAGTTTCTTTTAAGGACCAGATGAAAGCGGTTGAAGAGTACAAATCTCAGACTTCCCAGTCCACAACCTCATTTCCTTAATATAACTCTTTATGAGAAACATACTTTCCTGTCTGATTGAATCTATTACAGAATGTATATCAATTAAAAGAGATTAAATGCCAATATTGTCAAAAGAATAATAATTTTTAAAAGTATAATATTGTCACAGCAAGGCATCCTCTAGCTATTCTGTACCTGATAAATTTTACTGGAAGCTTTTGAACAGGAACCCTGAAATACAGACAAATCTCCATCAGATATTATTATTTTGAGTTTAGCATCGATTTCCGCAAGGTGATGATATTCCATTGGTTCGGGTGTATATCCTTCACCTGGTACTAATATTTCAGTTGTTTCCTCCTATTAAAATAAAATGAAATAATTATTTTCCCCCTCAAATTACAGAACTAAGACAAAAAAATAACTTCTAACTTAAGAATAGAATATATGATATATTACAAGGGAAATATTGTCTTTAGGAAAAAAGTGCAGAATCAGAACCAATCCTGTATACATATTAAAGCACCAGTTTCATAGCTAGGACTGATTACCAATAATACACAAAGGGTAAGTGCAATGTTCAGAAAATCATTTTCTCAAGCAAATGACTAAATTCCTAACTTTAGTACATTGATTTCCAGACAAATGCATAATATGTTCTAATAGTAAGATAAATAATTGAAATATTTTA
The DNA here is from genome assembly GCF_947247035.1 of Vipera ursinii. Taxonomy (NCBI): domain Eukaryota; kingdom Metazoa; phylum Chordata; class Lepidosauria; order Squamata; family Viperidae; genus Vipera; species Vipera ursinii. Next base: position 64,497,953 of record NC_139512.1, read on the forward strand.
GGGAAGGGATTGATAAGTCCTAACTGATCTTTGGAGTCTTCTTTCCCTTAATTTGGTTATTTACTTGCAGACTCTTCATTATGTTTAATATTCTCTTTTATTAGTAACTGATCTTACCCTGTCTATGAAAAAAAAATGATTTTTTTCCTTGATAAAATGGGATAATTTATGGAATCAGCTGCCGGTTGAGCTCCGGATGGCACCTGACCTTCGCTCCTTCCGACGCGATCTGAAGACCTATCTATTTGAACAAGCCGGCCTGGCCTGATGGGGGATGTGTTGGGGTTTTTATTGTGGATTTTTTATTACCATCTATTGTTTTAGCTCGGGCTCCTATTTAATTCTTTTTTAATTTTTGTATTCTGTATTTTTATATGTGCCCTGTTCACCGCCCTGAGTCCTTCGGGAGAAGGGCAGTATACAAATATAATAAATACTACTAAATACTACTAAATAAAATGTTTGGTTACAACATACAAATGTAACAGTGCAAGAACATGTGGTTCAAAAGACTGAAATTCATCTATATTATAAACTTAGAGAATTTCTATAACATGATGTATCATTGATATAATCACTGGGAAAAATATCTAGAATGTATCAAGGTACTTCAAATTTATGTTGGAAATATAAACAAGAGAAGAAATTTAGTATAATTGGTGGATATACAAAAAGCCAGAAAATATTGGACTCAAATACAGAAGATTTGAAAGATTAATATACAACTGAAACCAGAAGTTTTTCTTTTGTGTCTGATGAACAAATAACTAAAAAGTACCATGGGAATTTTGTTTTTATATATGATAACTCTACTGCCATTATTATATGCACAAAGATTGAGAGATCTGACGTTATCCACAGTGGAAGAATTGACAGTGAAGATGACAGAACTTGCTGAGATGGCAAAACTGATTACAGAAAGGACACTGTTTAAATTTAATTGTGACTGGAAACTCCTTATTGACTTTTTGTAGGAAATAGAAATTAATAAAATTATATTTGGTTACGATTATTAGAAAAATAATTATATAAAAATGCATGTCATGCTGTACCTAGAGTAGGAGGTTAATTTACTTTTATAGGTATAACTGCTATATAAGAAAATCAGGTTATTTCTTTATACTTTTTTTCTCCTTTTTTGTTTTTCTTGCACATTTAGCTTTGTCTTTTTCCTATCTCTTTTTTTTTCTTCTCTTTCTTCTAAACATTAGTTCTTGTTAGCGTTTATCTTTTTCCTTCAAATTTTTAATAAAGTGATATGAAAATAAATATGTATTTCTGTTGACAATCCATACTCTGATAAATCAGAGCATGCATTTCCATTATGTATTAAAGTCATACGCACTTTAAATGAATTGTAGTTTTGGAAAAGTGGAAGACTGTTATGTCCTCTAATGAGTTCTTGGGACTTTTTAAAATATTAACAAAAAAGTCTCCAATGCTGCATTTCCAAATTACAAGCGCACCCCCTACTGGCATATAAATACATAGCATACATAGAATGACCCAGATTACTCAGGAAATTCTACATGTCTTCAGCTGGGAACAGCGGTTGCTTCTTCACAAATCTAAATTGTTGAAGTGATGATCTTAAAAGAGATGTTTGGACCATCAATGTCATGTAGAAATCAAATATCACATCTGCCACAAGAGCATTCAGGCAATTATGTATACAGAACAAGCTGTATAACTTTTTTGATAATGGTCTATCAATAGGTGAACACAATAAAGTAACTCCACATGTCAGTGTTGGTTCCTTTGGCCTTACATTAATCTTGCCAGACTCAAGACAATAATCTGCATAACTACTAGATATACGTTGTGAATAACTAGGGTCTACCTTCATCCTTTTCCTGCGTATCAAACACTCCAAGCTTTTCTATTTCTGCTTTCTAGGAAAGGGCCCTTTCCTCCTGTGTGTACATTCTGCCACAGATATATCCACTGACTAGAACTTCTATCCCCCACTGGATCACACTCATAATCAATGATTGATTTATCTGAGCAAGTTGTACTGGAATGAGTCTCTGGCTTATGTCCCATGAAAGATGCGTACCAATCCCAGATTCACTTAAGTTGTAATGAAGGTCAGTTATCACCCACCCTTAGCTCCATTCTCATAACCAACAATAATAGTTAGTAGGTTCTTTCCTCCTGGCTCTGAGACTCTAAGTAGGCCTCTACATAGATGGAGATGATGCCTGGATGACAAAAGTTTAGGTGTAGAGAGGACTCTTCCCTGCTTCATGCCATTTCCCACATGAACTCAGAAGCTAGGATACTTGCTTGTTACAGGAAAATTGGATGTTATCTCAATAGAACTACATAAGGCAGGTAAACGCAAAGGTACATGATTACATGCATATTGCTGAAGTTTGTGTATAGGCACTGGATACTATGAGCATGACATTTAAAGGGTATCAATATAATGCTGATTTGAGCTGAACCGCCCTTGTGAACTGCCCTGAGTCCTACAGGAGAAGGGCGGTATATAAGTCTAATAAAATAAAATAAATAAATAAATAAATTTGTTGTGTTTGTAAATGCAATGTATGCATGCTTTTGTATCTTGCTGATGTTAAACTTCCGGATGCCTTTAAAAGTGAAGAAAATTTCCATTGTTTCCAAAGGTTGGAACACATTTTGATTTTCATTCTGACAGAAGAAGGAAAACAAATTAAAGTTTTATTCCTTTGCAACACAGCAGATTTGGAACATTCACTGCAAAGCACTTTGCTCCAAACGTAAAATAAAATACATTTCCATTTTCTTTAACTCCTATAATCTCCTGAGGTAATTAGAAAGAGAATAAATGGCCCTAAATCATATAGAGAATTTCATGATCAATTGAAGACCTGAATGTGGATCACCAATCCTGGGCTAATACCTTCTCCACAATATCATATTAGTTTTTTTCATTGTAGCAGCAAAAGCCCAAGAAGATGGCACTACAGTGAATTATTTGGCTTGCACAGAGCTTTGAATCAATATTATTAGTTCATACCTCAGCTTGAAGTTGATTACTATCATTTTCTGTATCTTTCAGTAATTCGGATAGTCTCTGTCTTTCTTCATCTAGCATAACAACTTCACTTGATGAATCTTTGGCCAGCTGCATAAAGAGGAAAGCAATTTGGAAATTGATAAGTTTTGTGACATCAATAATACTCTTTTGAAAATCAGTAAGGATTAGAGTTGTGCATGCTTCATGGATATGGATAAAAGATGTGCTTTCGATCTTGCACATCTCTCTGCTAATTCAATAAAGCAACAGGCTTTTTTCGGATTTCTGACCAAGACAGAAGAAAGAGGCTGCAACTTTAAGGGGTGATTCCTTAAACAGTAGCATCTTTTTTTTCAGATTGATGAGGAACTGTGGAAAAAATGGCTACATACAGTAAATGAATATTGTAGAGGTGCTGCCCTTGATAGGCTCCAAAGCATTTCTTCCAAATCATTTTTGAACCAAGCACATTCTGAATAAAGAAGGAAGAGGACTAGCTATGCATGTAAAACACATGTAGTCCTAGATTATCAGCCACATTTGGGACTTCCAAATTGGTCACTAAGTGAAGCAGCTGCTAAGTGGAAAATCACATGATCATAACTGAGCTTTCTGTCGAAGCTGACAAGAGTAACCAGTTTCATACCATCAGCTTTTGTTTGCCTCCTAACTGATCTCCTTCCCTATAAAATGCTCAGTGCAGTGCCTGATAATAAACAAGAAGGAAATTAATATTTGTATTCACAATCACTGGAGAGAAAGAGATTAGAAAAGAGTAATCACATCAAAAGCAATGCACTGATGTCAGCAGTCAGTTGGCAAACTGCCTGTGTATTCACCATTGTGTGCCTCTTTACTGTATTCTCCTCTAATCCCTTCAACTGCAATCTCTCTGTTCTGCTGGAGGATGGGGGGCAGAGGAGAGATTGCCCCCAGAAATTACTTGGCAGGGTCATTTTTTTCCAAGGACAGTGAGGGGAGAAAAGGGGTTGCATTTGGTACATGGGAAGAGAAGGAGGGCAGAAAAGCACTGGAATGATTTTGACTGGTGGCCATCAATTACTTTCCCAATGGGGCGCTGCACCATGATGGAGCTCAGGGTTAGAAGAGAATAAACAGGTATACAATGGCTGCTGAATACCTCAATGTTTCTGAGAGTTTTATCAGCACATTATTTTTCATGTCTATTCCCCATTGTGTGCCTGCTTACTCTCTTCTAATCTCTTCTTCTCCAATCTCCCCATTTTGCAAAGGTAAAAAAAAAAAAGAAAAACAACAGGTCAGACGCAAGACAATATATATTAATTGTAACAGAGATCACATGACTAGGGGAGGCTGAGAATGTCATAAATGTTCATAAATTGTTCATAAATTTATTTTTAGCACTGTTGTAACTTTGAATGACTGCTGAATGAGTAGTCGATAAGCTGGACTACCTTTACACTTAAGTTGGCACTACCTGTGCCAGATGCTACATAAATTCCATAGAAATCTTTTGGCAGCATGGCTTCCACCACATCATTCATAACTTTTAGTTATAATGAACTCTGTAAACATTCTTATCAATAAATGTCACATAGCATAAGAACAACTTTAAATAGGATGTGCAATTAAGAAAGGGCATTCCATTATGTAGATATAATTACATAGTGGTTTAAAGAAATCTACTTTTCCAGCAAAACCTGGTACTGAAAACAATTAGAATCCAATCATTAATCTCTCATATATTTCAGATAAACTGTAGAGAAATTTATAATAAGGTAATGTTCTAAATGAGTAACAAGATAAAGCTTAAGAAAGAATTCTAATCCTATGTTTTGTAACAAAGGGCTTTAAATACATACCTCTATGTTCTTTTTAACAAAGTTTGGGGTTTTTTTAAAGCTTGCTGCACTTTTTGGCCAAGTGTTTTCCATTTTCTTCACTGAACTTCTTGTTACACTATCAGTTGAATCACCTTCAGGTATTGAAACAGAAAAAGTATTGAAGGAAACAAATAATATAGAAAAAAATATCCATCTCAATTAAATTTCTGAATTGCATTTCACTATTTTATGTAAAATTCTTTATTTCACTACTATATTGTAGATTGTAAACTATGTTTTCAGTACTATCCCTAACGAAATATTACAGCTTTACTGCAAACTCACTGATAGCAATAGCAATAGCAGACTTATATACTACTTCATAGTGCTTTACAGCCCTCTCTAAGCGGTTTGCAGAGTCAGCATATTGCTCCTAACAATCTGGATCCTCATTTTACCGACCTCGGAAGGATGGAAGGCTAAGTCAACCTTGAGCCGTTGAGAATCGAACTGCTGGCAATGGGCAGTGAGTTAGCCTGCAGTACCGCATTCTAACCACTGTGCTAGTGATTGCAATAGCAAGCACAAATTGCAGACAAAGAAAACCAATGTGAAATGCAAAGCCAAACTAACCATTCTTGAATCCAAAATGCATTTTTCTGCAAATAGAAGTAAACATGAAATTGAAACTTTTGATCTCACATCAAATGTAATAAAATGTGAGGGAAGGCTCATATAAAACAATTCTTGCAATAGGAAAACATAGTTTTTACAGTATTACGTCTTAATTGCTGGCCCAATATTTAGGCAAAAGAAATGCTTCCATTTTATGCAGCCGATATAATAATAATAAAATAATAATAATCAATATAATCAAAAGGCATGTTTTCACACATTTGTTGTTCCTTTAAAATTGTATCTGGAGAACAAAAATGTATTGTACCTCGCTTTGTTTGTCTCCCGTTAGTCTCATAATTTTCTGGAGGAAGCTGAGTTTCAAATATGTTAAATGTTGTATTATCTTGGCAAGCAGAAAGATCTGTGAATGAAGCATATACTGTGAAATAAGAAAATTTCTATCCAGGAAGTGAGGGATAAATTTGAATCTAAACTGATCCAAAGAGGCTGCTGGATTGGGATCTTTAGCAACTTTGTTAGGCTGAACCAAATTAGCTACAATCATTACTTTCCCTGTATTTTCAAGGTGCATTTAAAGATAAAAGACATACTTGGTCAGGAAAGCATATGTTCTGGTACAACATCCAGTCCCAACCGATATGAAATGCAGGAGTTTGGAATTAGAAGACAAATTACCTTTTTGCTACTATATATCAAATAAGAGGGGTGAACAACCTTCTGACAACAAAAAGCTGCACTCAACGTTTGGGCGATGCTATGAACCACAGTGATAATGCAACAATGCAAACTTGATGGATCTGATGTTTTTTTAAAAAAATATGTAAAGAACATATGCTACAAATGTAATGTTTTCTAACCTAAATGGAAAGTCAGAAAGCCACCAATTTTCATCAATCACTTTCAGAGAAGGTTCTGAAAGTTGTTATGAAGGGTTCAAAGGCTGCAGGTTGCTAGTCCCATACTAGAATTAATACCAAAAAAATATTTTTTTTTAATTCTTACCAGGTGTTCCTGAGTTCAAAGCTAAAAACCGGCTAGTGTTTTCCTCCTCTTCAGTAATTCTTGAAGAACTTCGGGATGTCATAGACTGTGTTCAGGTTATGAAATACATATGTACATATAAGGATAAATGAACACCCCAGAATATTTATGCATACAGCTAAATGTTTCCTTACGTTTCTAAAGAGCTTCCACACGCAACTGCAAGTTTTACCACTTGATTTTTGTCCCCACGTGATTTACACACACTTTTTAGTTAAAGTATATGTTTTTATCATTGGGCTATGTAGCCACCAAAATTTCTTTGGTAACTGCAACTTTTTGCAACAGATTACAAAAGTTATAAGCAAGGAGAGCAGAATATTTTCAGAAAATACTTCATGATATATGTATGTCATAGGAACTCTACAACATAGTAAATTCATATAAATTTAGCACAAAAATGTTATACTAAGAGATTTGTATACATTGTGTAAATTGCTCTGTAGCAATTCATGAAAAGTATCAATAGTTTATCAAACTAGATGAACTTCTACCAGGCCATGTCTACAGATGTACTAAATAAATCAACAGCCAGCTTAATTGAGTAGAAAATCAGCATACAAGGCAAATACATCTGTACTAGATAACTGGTTTTTATATGCCAAAAAGCACAAGTTACTACCCCCTGTTGATAGGGCCCGCAACCTGGGTGTCCTCCTTGACTCGCAGCTCTCCCTGGAAGATCACATAGGAGCTGTGACCAAGGGGGCCTTCTCCCGGGTTCGACTAGTTCGCCAATTATGGCCTTATCTGGACCTGGATGCCTTACATACAGTCACCCATGCTCTTGTGACCTCTCGCCTAGACTATTGTAACGCTCTCTACATGGGGCTGCCCTTGAGATCCACTCGGAAGCTTCAACTGGTGCAAAGTGCAGCGGCACGGACACTCTTGGGAGCCTCCCGATACTCCCATATCACACCTCTCCTCCGTTCGCTGCACTGGCTTCCGGTTGCCTTCCGTGTGAAGTTCAAGGTGCTAACAATGACATACAAAGCCCTACATGGCATGGGTCCGGACTACCTACGGGAGCACCTTCTGCCAATGTCAGCACCCCACCGTCCTGTGCGCTCCCACAGAGAGGGCCTCCTCAGGGTGCCACCGCTCAAGGAATGTCGGCTGGTGGCCCCCAGGGGGAGGGCATTCTCAGTGGGTGCGCCAGCCCTCTGGAACAGCTTACCAACCGAAATCCGGATAGCCCCCGACCTCCGCACCTTCCGGCGCGAATTAAAAACTTACCTGTTCCAGCAGTCCGGCCTGGCCTGATAGCTCTAATTGGGGTCCCAGTTTGTATTTTACTATTGTTTTTTTCACTATTGTTCATTCTGTATGCCTACCTTATTCTGTACACCGCCCCGAGTCCCTCGGGAGAAGGGCGGTTTATAAAAACAAACAAATAAATAAATAAATAAATAAATAAATAAATAAATTCCAATGTAAACAATCAGCAATTCATCATCAAGTTATGTTTATATAAATGATGGTTCATAGAAGTATTCTCAAATTGGTTTTATATTTCTAACCTGAAATTCTTCCCATAGTTTTACTCTCAATTCTCTGCCTTGCTTTTTGACTGCTCTTTCCTGGGATTGTTTATTTGCCAATATCTGGTCCAACTTTTTCATCTTCTTTATTGCTTTCAGGATGAGAAGATCTACACCTTTCTCCTTAGAATCATCCAGGTTTGCAAACCTGAATGTCTCTTAAATATAAAAGTGACAGTTAAAATCAAATCATCTTTCCATCAAAAATATTCTTAATAGCATTTCAAGTTGATCTACTAAAATGTCATCAAATGAAGAATATTATTCAGTAATCCACTAGGCAGTGCTTTTTTGTAAAAGAAAAAGGTGCCGGAACTCACACGTCATACAACCCGCCTTGTCTACCCTTCAAGGTTCCATCCAAAAAAGGTGCCGGAACTCCGTTCTGAGCGTTCTATGAGAAAAAAAGCCCTGCCACTAGGAATACGTCAATGCTATAATATTTTAAAGAAAATATTGCTCTTAATGAATCTCAAAATTGTTTCAAAACAATTACTCTTAATACAGACATTTATGAAATAAACTGATGTCCATCCAGAACCAGATGTGGTGTGGTAGCAATGCTGGCCAAGTGCCTGGAGGCTGTAAGGGTCTGCATGGGGAGCAACCAGCTTCAGTCAATTCTGGCAAGACTAAGTGGCTTTCCCCCCCCCCACAAGACCAGATGATTCTCTTATTTTTGACTCTGGACAGAGTGGTACTTCCTGTGAGTGTGTGAATTGGTGTATAATTTGGGGGTTCCTTCTAGACCCCTGCTCCTGCTTGATGAGCAGGTGACAGCTGAGGCCAGGAGCCTTTACAGAGATTCGTCTAATGCACCAATCACACATTTTCCTGGTCTGGAAGTCTTTGTTCACAGTCAACCATGCCTTGGCCATCTCCCAGTTGATTACACATACATATAACAAAGGAAGATGGTGGAAATTCTAGCATTTATTTATGCTGCAATGCATTCTACATGGGGCTGTTCTTGAAGATCACCCAGAAACTTTAACTGATCCAGAACGAGGCAATACACACAGTAATAGGGGCGCCTAGGTCTATACAGGCTTCCAATTTCTTCCTGGTTGCAACTCAAGGTGGTGGCCATCACTTTTAAAGTTCTATATGGCATAGGACCAGGCCACCTGAAAGACCATCTTTCCTTAAGAATTTCTACCCATCTACCTATTCCTTAAGGCCATGCCAGATAAGGTGGGCACACTCCTCTTTCCCTCCCCCAAATATTGTCATCTAATGGGAAGCATGCCTTTTCCATGGCAGTCTCTGCCCCATGGAACATCTTGCCCCCTGAAATTCAGCAGACCACCTGCCTTTTAGCCTTCTGTAAAGCCTTAAAGACCCAGTTTTCCCCCAAGTGTTGGGAGATTAGACAGTGTTATATTTGTTTGGATTGGTGACAGGTTTTTATTTGTATTGTTTGTTAATGTTTTATGTTTTAATTTTTAAAATTAAATTTTAAATAGTGTGTTGTACAGTTTTTAAATGATTTTATTGAGAACTGCCCAGAGTTGTCTGAAAGATGGGTGGCTATATAAATGTTTTAAATAAATAAATACATAAATAAATAAATGCTAGAATTTCCTCCATCTTCCCATTTTATATGGGTATAATCATTCAGATTATCATCCTGACAGAAAGCTCAGAAACAGAGAACTTTATTGCAGTCATTAACAAGCACAAGGGAATTGGTATTCAAGTATCCAAACCAAATTAACAATATCAGGGTACGCAGGAAAATAGAAAGTTCAGATATGCCCATAGAATTTGAAGCTTTCATCGAAATGACAAAAACAGCATCCTAGCATCATAATGCAATCTCCATTCCTTTTGTACAAGTGTGCACCATCATGACACACATTAAAAAACGGCAAGACTTGTACTTAACACTATTTAATAACTTGCATTTCCTTCTCATTATAATTATTAATGCTTGTAAACTAAGCTAGCTTTGTAACCCTAACTATAAGAAAGAGTATAAAAGATAAATACCTTTTTGTGATTCAGCTGGCTTATTCTGTGAAGCACTGCTGCAAGAGAGTTTATTTTCAGCAAAGTCATCTTCAGAATCCACTGAACTTGAATATTCTGAAAAAAAGAGAAACAGTGCATAGAAATGCTATTTAAAAGTGTTATTAAAGAATCAAACCAACTGTAAAAGAGAATCACTCCAAGGTGGTTGCAATCTGGAACAAACTATTTAATCTTATGTTCAGTCCACTGACCTTAATCTTGTCAAATATCTATATAATGTTCTTCAATGAGTTTAACACTTATATTTCTATATTAATTGTCCGTTATTTTTCCACATTGTCCTAATGTTTTATAAAGATTCAAGAACAGCTGAATCTGAAATTATGTAACTGCTATAGTAAGAACTATACAACTTTCAACGTCCCAGTCAAACCCTAGACATAAGCACTAATTTAGCCAGTTAAATTTACTTTATTCTTTTTTATAGTCATGTAATTCACCCAAACCTCATTTTTTATTAAAGTTCTTAATTACAGTAGTAAACAAACAACATAAACTAAATTTAGCAAAAGAAATCAAAATAGAAATCAAAATAAAAAGTGCAAAAAAAGAAAACTAAAGAAAGTGAAGAAGGTAAGGTAAAGAAAAGGAAATATATAAAATATTAATTTCCTATCAACATCATAACAAACTTGGTTACTCTTCACTCCATATAGTTACAAACAAGTAAGTATCCCTTCTTCCTATAACCCATCCCATATCTATTAGCAAATCTATAAATCATCAACTTTTCAGCCCTGGTGTCAGCAGGAAGTCTTTTTATAAAGCTTACCAGACTTTTAAAAAATATGTCTTATTTTAATCTTATTTATTTATTTATTTATTTTATTACATTTATATACCACCCTTTCCCGGAGGACTCAGGGCGGTTTACAGGGTAATTAAAAACCAAAAATACAAAAGTTAAAAACCAAGTTTAAAAAAGATTAAATTTATCCCTGTATAAATAAAACCCCAATTAAAATAAATTAATCTTCAGCCTGGGCCAGAGAGCTCGAAGAGCCAGGTCTTCAGGCCCCAGCGGAATGAACGGAGGTCGGGGGCAGTCCTCAGCTCCACTGGCAGCTGGTTCCAAAGGGCAGGCGCCCCCACTGAGAAGGCCCTATCCCTTGGTGTTACCTGCCGGCAATCTCTTACCGGTGGCACCCTGAGAAGACCCTCCCTGTGGGAGCGCACTGGACGAAGGGAGCTTGATGCCGGCAGCAGGTGTTCCCTCAGATATCCCGAACCCAAGCCATGTAGGGCTTTATAGGTCATCACCAGCACCTTGAATTTCACCCGGAGGGCAACTGGAAGCCAATGCAGCTCGCGGAGTAGAGGTGTTACATGGGAGTATCGGGAGACCCCCATCACAACTCGCGCGGCCGCATTCTGCACCAGTTGAAGCCTCCGAGTGGTCCTCAAGGGCAGCCCCATGTAGAGAGCATTCAAGTAGTCCAAACGGGAGGTCACGAGCGCATGAGTGACTGTGCGTAGGGCATCTCGGTCCAGATAGGGTCGCAACTGGCACACCAGGCGAACCTGGGCAAAAGCCCCCCTGGTCACGGCTCCTATATGGTCTTCAAAATTGAGTCGTGAATCCAGGAGGACGCCCAAGTTGCGAGCCCTATCAACGGGGGGTAACACCTCACCCCCCATCATTAGAGATGGAATAGTCTGGTTGACCCGAGATGCCGATATGCACAGCCACTCAGTCTTGATCAAACCAATCAACTGTATATTCCTTTTCGTTTGGTTCTAATAATCCTGATCTTTAATTCATATATTGTTGTGGAATTTGGATTTTCTGCAGAGGTTTCTTCAAGGCTTTAACAAATCTCTTTTGTATATCCAGTAAAGTCATACATGTCATTGTCTTGGTTAGTCATTTATATTTCCACTTTGATTTTCAAAGCTTCCATCTATTTCTTTTATATATCCTGTTAGAAATTCTTATTAGAATTATTCTCTTGCCTTTTCATTTGTAACTCCCTTCTCTATATTATAATCCACACTTCTTTATTATCCATTATGTCCGGTTATAGAATGTTTGCATGAGGTTTAATATCCTTTGGACATAGCCTACCCATAGATGCAGACTTTATTTCTGATATTGTAGATATTGATGTGTGGTCCCATTCTTTGAAAATCCCCTGAACCATTTTTGGTAGCATTTTGTACCATTTTGTAAATCCCACAAAATTTTCTGATTTTATTCCAGGTGTTTTCCCCCTCTTTTCCTTTGCTGCCTGGAATTTTTAATCCCTTCTCATGTCCAATTTCAGAAACCATAAAGTTTTTAATTTCTCTTTTGATTTAAGGCAGACAAAACATTCTGTCTAAAGGTAAAATGCTGTTTATTTAATTACTGTATTTCCAAAATTTTATAGTAAATGTCTCAATGTTCTAAAGCTGTCTGGACCCTTAATCCATTTATAACTTTCTTAGATCAAAATCTTATTTAGCTTTTTGCCATTTCTTTCCAATTCTTTAAATTCCTACACTTACAGTTAATTTTTCTTTTGCTGAAGAAGAGAAGTAAACTCACTAGGTGGCTTTTCAGCTTGTCATTCGGAGATCTCCAACAGTCTTATAATAGTAAGTAAGCAATTTCAAAAAATAATTAAAAAGTGAAGATTGCAAACTCAATGTCCTTTGAAAGGCTTTACTATAGATGTGGGCATGATGGCTGATTCTTACGTCTCTCAGCTCAGCTCATCTTTGTTGGAGACATATTTAGTTTGCATTCTTTCCCTGGAAGTCACTTTTGAACCACAATAAACAAGATATTTATATAGTTATATCATTATATTATGACCTTAAATATATTTCTGATAGGTTTTATTATACAATTACGCTACATAAATATGAATAAGGTTACACTGATCATATAGTGTTTGCCATACCTGCCACCTGATTTGTATGCTGTACCATCAGTTGAAAATCACCAGTTTTTTCTTCAGTTATTTGTTCTGAGAAACTCATTTGTTGAGTTTCATATTCGCCCCCATTTTTATCATAATTTTCTTTTGACTTCTCCCCTATGAGATTATTGAAAAAATCAACCTAGAAATGATAGCACAAAATGGAAAATTTTAACAAGCATATCAAACTTTTTATACAAAGCTCCTGATTTATTGTCATAACCTAACATCCTTGGGTAAAATCCTCAAATTTGACTTTGTACATTCTTTTTACAAAAGAATTAAATAAAGCATGTAATTATTCACTTACCCACTGGCTTGTGGTAAACATCTGAAATTCTGTGCAAAACATTGAAAAGTCTGTAGACAGCAGAACTAGTAACACAGCAGAAAGTGTAACTACCTTAGACTGGTCGGGTTCTGGTGTTAAAATCTCCAGAGATGAACTTAAAATTTTGCTTCCATGATTATTTTTTGAGTTAGAGGCTGGTCTTGAAATTCCATCCAGACTTCCTCTTGTAATATCCATTGTAGCCTTAAATGATTAGAAAAGGAGAACTTAATTATATGGAATCTATTTTAAAAATTCTGCAGGCTTCATTTTCAGTGATGAATTTTAATTATCTTCTTAATTTTGCAGTTTATATCTGTGAATTAGTTTCATAGACAAAAGAAATGAATGGGTATTATTTTATACTCTGTTTACAAAACCAATGGCCCTGCTATGGTCAGGAGACTGCAAGACGTGTCCTTGACTGGCTGGCACATAACTTCTGGATGGGAATCAAAAGTGTGAGATTTTCACAGCTTTGAAGCTATGTGAAGATTTTTTCCCCTTCTCCTTTGTTCAGCAAGCAAGAAAAAAAATCCAGTAGGCTAGCTCATAATGAGTTCTAAACTTCTATATCAGAGACCCCCAAACTTTTGGGCACCAGGGACCGGTTCTGTGGAAAGAGGTTTTTCCACAGACCAGAGGGGGTGTGGTTTCATTTGCTGCCTGCATCCCATTGATGGGGCTTTGATTGTTTATGCAGCAGCGGCCCGGTGCCGGTCCATGGACCAGAGGTTAGGGACCCCTGTTCTACACTTTTCTGGATATGAAGGAGAAATCATGTCACTAACTCCTTGTACAACAGTGACTTTCCCACATTGCCACTACAAACAGATCCAACAATAGCCCTTGTTAGAGAATACAGAGACAGTATCAGTTAGACAATCTCTAGGTTAAAAATTTAATTTAATATTTGCATTTGTATACCGCCCTTTCCCTGAGGACTCAGGGCGGTTTACAGGGAATTAAAAATCAAAACATACAAAAGTTAAAACCAATTAAAAAGCATTAAATCACCCTGTACATTAAAACCCCAGTTAAAATTTTCTCCTCAGCCTGGGCCCGAGAGCTCAAAGAGCCAGGTCTTCAGGCCCCGGCGGAATGATCGGAGGTCGGGAGCAGTCCTCAACTCTACCGGCAGCTGGTTCCAGAGGGCAGGCGCTCCCACTGAGAAGGCCCTATCCCTGGGTGTCACCCGCCGGCAATCTCTCACCGGCGGAACCCTGAGCAGACCCTCCCTGTGAGAGCGCACTGGGCGAAGGGCGTTTGATGCCGGCAGCAGGTGTTCCCTCAAATAACCCGGACCCAGGCCATGTAGGGCTTTATAGGTGATAACCAGCACCTTGAATTTCACCCGGAGGGCAACCGGAAGCCAATGCAGCTCGCGGAGTAGAGGTGTTACATGGGAGTATCGGGAGACCCCCATTACAACTCGCGCGGCCGCATTCTGCACCAGTTGAAGCCTCCGAGTGGTCTTCAAGGGCAGCCCCATGTAGAGAGCGTTACAGTAGTCCAAACGGGAGGTCACAAGCGCATGAGTGACTGTGCGTAGGGTGTCTCGGTCCAGATAGGGACGCAACTGGCGCACCAGGCGAACCTGTGCAAAAGCCCCCCTGGTCACGGCTCCTATGTGATCTTCAAAATTGAGCCGTGAATCCAGGAGGACGCCCAAGTTGCGAGCCCTATCAACGGGGGGTAACACCTCACCCCCCATCGTTAAAGGTGGAATAACTTGGTTAACCCGAGACGCCGATATGCACAGCCACTCAGTCTTGGCGGGATTGAGACGAAGCCTGTTTCTCCCCATCCAGACCTGAACCGCCTCCAGGCACCGGGACATCACGGAGAGGGCATCACTGGGTTGGTTCGGGGTGGAAAGAAAAAGTTGGGTATCATCAGCGTACTGGTGATACCCCACCCCAAAACCACGAATGATCTCGCCCAGCGGCTTCATGTAGATGTTGAACAGGAGGGGCGAGAGAACCGACCCCTGAGGGACTCCACAAATGAGAGACCTCGGGGCGGATCTCTGCCCTCCTGTCAACACCGACTGCGAGCGGCCCTGGAGGTAGGAGGAGAACCACCGTAGGACGGTGCCTCCCACTCCCAACCCCCTGAGACGCCGCAGCAGGATACCATGGTCGATGGTATCGAAGGCCGCTGAGAGATCTAATAGGACCAGGACAGAGGAGCAACCCCTGTCCCTAGCCCTCCAGAGATCATTCACCAGCGCGACCAATGCCGTCTCCGTGCTGTGTCCGGGCCTGAAGCCCGATTGGTACGGGTCCAGATAATCAGTTTCCTCCAGGAACAGAGGGAGCTGATGCGCCACCACACTCTCAACAACCTTCGCCAGGAAGCGAAGGTTGGAGACTGGACGATAGTTGTTTAAAACAGCCGGGTCCAAAGCAGGCTTCTTGAGGAGGGGTCTCACCACCGCCTCCTTCAAGGCGGCAGGGAAGACACCCTCCTTCAAAGAAGCAGTTATTACTGCATGGAACCAGCCTCGTGTTCCCTCCCGAGCCGCATAAGCTAGCCAGGAGGGGCACGGATCCAACAAACAGGTGGTGGAGCTCAGTCTCCCCATGATCCTGTCCACATCATCAGGGGAAACAGGGTTGAACTCAGTCCAGATAACGTGCTCAAGACCGCCTGATTCCTCCACATCAGACTCTGCCCAGTCAGAGTCCAAGCCAGTCCGGATCCGAGCGATTTTGTCCGTCAGATGATGACTAAACTCCTCGGCTCGTCCCTGCAAGGGATCCTCCCTCACCTCCTGGTTAAGGAGGGAGCGAGTCACCCTAAACAGGGCGGCCGGGCGATTATCTGCGGACGCGATAAGGGCGGCAAAGTAGTTAGACTTCGCCGTCCTTATCGCCGCAAGATAAGACCTTATGAAGGTTCTTAACTGCAATCGGTCGGATTCGGATCGGCTGGATCTCCAACCGCTCTCTAGACCTCGTCTCCGACGCTTCATCTCCCGGAGCTCCACAGAGAACCATGGAGCCCAACGGGATCTGCGCCGAGTCAGAGGTCGCATGGGTACAACACAGTCGAGTGCCCTGGTGGCAGCCGTTTCCCAGGCCTCCACCAGAGCATCGACTGGGCTGTGGGTAAGGGTGATAGGTATCGGCCCAAGCGCCCTCTGGAACCGATCCGGGTCCATTAGGCGCCTGGGGCGGAACCACCTGGTCGGTTCCGCCGCCCAGCGGCGGGGGATGGCATGACGGAAAACCAGCCTCAGGAGGTGATGATCTGACCACGACAGAGGGGTGATGGATGGAGAACCCCCTCCCAGATCATCCAACCACTGTCCAGACAGGAACACCAGGTCGAGAGTATGATCCCCCTCGTGAGTAGGGCCCTCAATAACCTGGGTCAGGCCCATGGCTGTCATGGAAGCCATGAACTCCCGAGCTAACTCCGACGACCCCCCCAGTGATGGCAGGTTGAAGTCACCCAGGACAATAAGCCTGGGGAACTCCACCGCCAACCCTGAGAGGGTGTCGAGCAGCTCAGGCAGGGCTGTTGCCACACAGCTGGGCGCCAGGTATGTGAGCAACAAGCCCAACTGAACCCGAGGACCACATCTCAAGAGGAGGGATTCACTCCCGGCCATCTGGACAATGGTGGCCTCCCGGGGACACAAAGTCTCCCGAATAACCACTGCCACCCCACCACCCCTGCCCTGAGCCCGTGGCTGGTGCAGCACCCGGAAACCTGGCGGGCATAACTCGGTGAGAGGCACCCCTCCCTCCGAACCCAACCAAGTTTCCGTGATGCACGCTAGATCCGCACATTCCTCCTCGATCAGATCACGGATGAGGGGAGCTTTGTTAACTACGGATCTAGCGTTAAAATAGACCAACCTGAGCTCAGGGGCCTGATCACCCTCATCCCCGGGTAGGAGGGTGCTAACCGGAGGGTCGGAGCGCGCCACCGCTCGGAGATAGCGGGGGCGCGATCCCAGATGTTGATATGGCCCTCCGCGCAAACACCTGCTGCCATACCCTATCGCCGTGGGGATTCGATGCCCCACCCCCACATTCCCAGCGCCAGCAGCCACCTCCCCCGACCCCGTCCCGTCGGGACCTCTAACAGGTCCAGACTGAGTGCCGGTTACAAATTCCTTCCCCACCCTCCCCTTCCTCCCCCTCCCTAACCTCTTAAAATAACCGGCTAAGAATCTTATCAGGGGCCTCTTAGCGCGTCTTAACTCGAGGCCCCTGTCCAAGCCCAACCACCTCTCGGAGTCCCAAAGCTTGGACCCGTCATTAAGGGGAGTATGGAAACAGGCGACAGGTCGCGCCCATGAGGCAGGAACCGCCCTAAGGGCATACAAGTCCGCTTCGGAATAACGATAGATCATATTGCGCTCGAATAGTCTCTCAGGGCCGATGTTGCAAATATATCCAGAGGATCGCTCGTTGATGGTACATAGATGGAGAAAGAAAAAGTCCAGTGGGCGTATCTCTCAATCTGCAAAGCCAAAGCCATCTCAGCTCTCACCTGAGATGGAAATCCAAAAGACAACCTCAGCCGTCCTCTCACTCCGGCTGAGGCATCTGACTGGAGCAGAGAGAGAAAAAGGGGATCCTGAGCCAGGACCACCCCAACTGGTCTCTCACACCAGTGCGGTGGACGCTGACCGGTCCAAAACCGTCCTCCCACCACGGTTCGGTCCCGTCCACACTGGACTATCAATAGGGAGATCTTAATTCCCATCAGGTACGGAGCCAGTCATAACGCCTGCCTGGCAACAAAAAAGTAAAGGACAGGGAGGCCAGGCCTCTGTTGATCCTCACACCGCCAATCAGCGCCATCAGTCAATGCCCGTCCGCCAGTCCAAACCATCTCCAACGGAGGAAAGAGATAGTCCCAGCAGCTATATTGAATCAGAAAGATCGCTAGCATGTCCGCCGAGGCCGATGACCAGGCCCACAGTCTGCAACCACCATCCGGGAGGAGGAGGAGGCTCCGCACCGCAGAAAACGGTGCCAGCCAGCCGATGGTAGTGGAAGAATCTCCGTCCGGTGGGATCATCGCCGCTGCCCCTCCAACAACCGAGGGTATCCACGGCGAACAAGCAGAGGAAGGAAGACAGGCAAGGCGTCCCGGGCTTCTCGGCGCTGTAATAGTGCTCGGCGCCATAACGGAGCTCAGCAGGTCGGCAGGAAATTCTCAGCGCTGCTCGTTCAAATCAGCAGGCCGCTGGTTGGGGGGGGCTCGGCGTCACGAAAAGCAGCGCCCAGCAGCTGTTCCAACAATCCCCAATCCCCAAAGCTGCCTCAGCCCGCGAGCAGATGGAAACAAAGCAGACGTCCCGAGCTTCACGACATGGCAGCGCTCAGCACCATGATGAGGCTCAGCAAGTCGACAAACAGTCGACAGACGGTTCTCGGCACCGCTCGCTAGAATCCACAAGCCGCTATTTTGGAGGGGGGGGCTCAGCGCCACAGGGAGCAGCGCTTAGCAGCTGTTTTAAAAAACCCCGAGTCCCGGAGTAGCCACAACCAACAGCAGCACGAAGTCGCCTCGGCCAGCAGCAGATGAAAAAGCAGGGCTGACATCTCGGGTTTCACAGCGTAGCAGCGTTCGGCGCCATCATGGGCCGGCAGGTTGACAGGCGGCAGATATCAAAAGCCGCTAGCTCGAAGGGGGGGGATCAGCGCCGCAGAGAAACAGCGCCCAGCAACTGTTTTTAGACCCCCCACCCCCATATATATATTAAGTAGGTTTGTGACAGATAGGGGTAGTCTTGAAAGCCAAACATCAATAGTAAAAAATGTTATTTTTGGAGGTAGCCTGATTTCATCATAGAAACCATGACACAATTGTATTTGCAGGTTTTTTACATATGTGTTTAGGTTACTTTATGGTAGGGGTACTTCACTATTTGATGTTAGGCACCATATTTGCCATTGCAAAATAAAATACTGATTGCTTTACTATCATTGTGTGGTTCATTGGGACAGTCATAGGATAATGAACTAAAATGTAGACATTATTATTTCTGTGATTTTTTGGTCCAAAACAACCATCGTTGCATTGATTTGTATTCAGGCATGAACAGAAGCAGGAAGTTCAGCCAGTAAATTGCTACAACAGTCCAGCCGTGAAGTATTGTTGTTATCGGGGAAAATAGAAGGAGCAAGGAGTATTAGGTATATTCACTGCCTTGAGCTATTTATATGGTAATGGAGGAAGGATAAAAATCTAATAAATAAATAAACTGCTTCAAATCATTGCAGTCAAGAACTAATAGATCTGGTTTGTATTTATATTTTACACAGTGTAGATGTATTTTATTTATATCATCTATTTTTACATAATTTTATTACATGTTAACCTGCTATTGACTGTACAGTATAGTACACTTTGTCCCAATGTTTAGACTCTATAGAAAAGTGGTAAATTATCAGAGGTTTTTTTTTTCTTCCATCTTTGACTTTCAATCCCAATGTATTATTACATCTATTGTCTGCACAAATAAGCTCTAAGAAAAGATCCAGATCAATAAAATTTGAGCAAGAGCCCCAAGTTAACTATAAATAATATGTCTCAAAATAGATGCGGGGCGGGGGAGGGAGAGACATCTTTGGAAGCCCGTGTTTATTCCTTTGGGAGTAAGCCCCAGTGGACGAAAAGGAATTAATTCTGGTACTGAATACAGACAAATACAAAACAAAACAAAACACACAAGACTGATATTGGGCTTCCTGCTATTGTACTGCTATCCAACGTGATCATGAACGCAAAAGGTTCATCATAACGATCACTGACAAAGATAATTTCCCACACACACACACACACACACACACACCAGATCAAAAAAAGAGGGGAAAGATAGGCTACATTCGACACTGTCTAGCTATAACCCGAAAGAACATTAGAAATGCACCTCCAGAGGCAGACAAAACAAGCAACAATCTCCATAAAGAAACAGCAACTAGCGGCCCAGCTTCTGTGTTGCTATGACAACCCACGGCGGGGGGGGGAAGAGAGAGAGAGAGAGAGAGAGAGAGAGAGAGAGCAAAAACCGGAAGTAGGGCAGCCTCTAAGGGCGGAAGTTAAAACGCTGGCTTTTTGACGCTTTGCAGGTGACGCCCAACGGTTTAGTTGGCATGGTCGCTACACGGAAGAAGGCACGAGCTCGTTACCAAAAATGAGTTGGAGCAAACTGGACAGACACGAGAGCAAAATGAGTTCGCCTGCGGGGGGGTTCCGGATTTTTGCACTCCGAATCTCGTGGCTTTATTTACCTAGGTCTCTTTTACAGAGCCCTGGCGAGTTTCTAGCAACATCCACGTAATTTTCTTTGCATCAGTATCTTTGCCTTCTGTTGGTTTTCCATTGTCCAGTCTTATTCTTAAAGGATTTTTTTTTCCCCTCAACCTCAGCAACTTGGACTTTTAACTTCCAGGATTCCCCAGCCAGCGTGCTTGCAGTTTAGGGAAGTGGGATTTGGGTGTTAAGTGGGCCTTTTAAAAACAGCATTTCTCGGGGGTGGATGAATAATGAAGATAATAAAAGATTCTAAGAACTTTAACTCGGTATCATCAAACAAGCATAATTTTTAAATGGGTTCATTATTTTTGATTGTTGCAGGAGTTTTATTTTATATTGCTTTAATGTAGTCTTATCAGGGAGTCATCCCCTGAATGCATGATAGTGTGATATGGTAACTATATATGGTAACATGGTAACTATAGGTCTTTCTAATATATCTATTCCTCTGGATTTAGAATTTTGAAAAGAAACTGCTTTTCTTGAAAATAAAAGCAGAGGCATGTCTGTTGATCCCAGATTGTTGGGGGTAATAAGCTGACTTTGTAATAATGCCGCTGGGGGGGGGGGAAAGCCCTAACAAGCAGGCATATACATAGAATGAAGGCTGCTGCTAAGCTTGTAAGCCGCCCTGAGTCTTCGGAGAAGGGCGGGATATAAATGTAATAAAAATAAAATAAAATAAATCCTTTATATGTGAACAAGAAGTATAAAAGAGGACATGAATAGCAGTGAATGAATGGTTTAGCTTTATGTGTAGAGTCTAGACCAGAGGTAGGCAACCTTGGCTCTTTTATGACTCGTGGACTTCAACTCCCAGAATTCCTGAGCCAGCTGCTGGCTCAGGAATTCTGGGAGTTGAAGTCCACGAGTCATAAAAGCCATGGTTGCCTACCCCTGGTCTACACAGAGGCTGAAATTCTTTGATGAAGAAATTCTTCTTCGCCCACCAGGTGGAGTCCTTCAACTTGCATTCTATTACTCCATTTTTCCTGAAACCTATGAGTAATTGGCTTATAATATCAGCACAATCAATAATGTTTAACTAAAAAAGGGTATGCAAACTTTGATTTTCTTTACATTCTGTGAAACATAGATTTGCTATGTCAAATTCATTCCACTTCCTTTCCACTAAACCTTTACATGGGAAGCTAAGCAATAGAGGGGTCCAGACTAGACTGAGAAATTGAAAAAATCCAGCACAAAGGCAAATGGCAAATCACTTCTACTGTGTTGTCAACAAAACAACTTAAACATGTACACATATCATTAGGAATTGAGTTTGACTTGGAGTTAACACCTGTGGAGTTGTTTCAAAAGGGACAAGGTAGTGAAAGTAGTGTCACAATGCAAGCCCTACACCTGCATGTACAAAAGGAACAGGGCACGCATCATGATGTTGCTTCTGCTTCGCTTTTTTGACACGTGCAAACACATTGATACCATAATTGACTTTTTAGAGTTCTTTCTTGTCTTGATTTTCTTCAGGATAGCAAATACAAGTGA
This sequence comes from Vipera ursinii, assembly GCF_947247035.1. Taxonomy (NCBI): domain Eukaryota; kingdom Metazoa; phylum Chordata; class Lepidosauria; order Squamata; family Viperidae; genus Vipera; species Vipera ursinii. The sequence continues at coordinate 64,520,047 of NC_139512.1, forward strand.
AAGCTGACTATATGACTGACCCACACAAAGGCTGCATTTGCATGAACTATTTACTTATGGTAATCTAACCATGTTTTGCTTATTAGTTTGCATAATACATTGAAATATAAAGTAGCTGCGTAGGGTGAGTTTGCCCAGTACCCTAAGTTGACTAATTTGTGGTTCAGTGTCTCATATGTAAACAAGCAATGAACTTGAAAGAGAGGGAATTAAGCACTGGCAATCAATGGAATGCTATTTAGTGATGCTAAATACCTGGAGGCTGTGGGCAAGAGATGTAAACATGGCTTACATATTGACATTGTTGATGTCATCAGGATGAAGAACTAGAAGAGAACAGAGCCTCAGAAAAGCTGGCAGTGGCAAAGTCCTACTTCAGATCTGGCATCATTTATCCATGAACGTTTCCTAAGAAAGTTGGGATGCCTAGCTGCACTTTCAGAATATTAACTAAGACTGTGATTCACAATCTTCAGATGATATTAGAGAAGGAATCCCCAAATCCTAGGCTGCAGCTCACTACCAGGCTGTGGCCTATTTGGAATTGGGCCACACAAGTGCCTGGCCGGAGCGATGGGGATTGGCGTGCTATCCTTATCAATGGCACTTCCTGATCATTTTCTTTCTTGCACATTTCATGGAAACACATCCTTTGAACTGAAGATAACTTTTCTAATCTGTGACATGTATTGCGGAAGGGGTTCTAGTATTAAAGCTTTAAATAATACAAGTGAGTGGGAAACATGGCCCTGCTTTCCCTTTCTCTTCTTTTTAGTTAAGATCCTTTCTATGTGTCTGTCGAGTGTGTGCATGTGTGCGTGTTTAAATTTATATGTTCTTTCTTTCAAAATCCAACACTGATTGCACTGGATTTTGTAAGCAGCTTTCTTCTTAGAAGCATGTTGCAATTGAACATATGGATTACTTATTCACCAGCTGATTTTATTGCATATAAGAACATCAGAGGTGCCTATTCCATGCAGAATCTATGTGCACTCAGCAAAGGTTTATATTCACTATTTCCCATTCTCTGGGGATTTCCAAGGCTCAGCAATTTGTAAATAGAACTCTCGGTAAAGGAGCTGCCTAACAAGGTGACTATAAAAACATTAATAACTACATTTATTCCTGCTGCTGCACTCTTATTACAAGCAGAATTCAATAAGTCTATTTTAAATCTAAACAGATCTACCGGTAGTGTTGATTTGGGGGGATTCTCAAAAGAGACTGTTCACAAAACTCATCTTGAGCCTTTGCATCTACCAGGATAGGTACTGCTAAAATGCAAACATTTTTATTTGATTTTTGCAAATGTTGAACTCTTTCCCTTCCTGCTCCTGGTTCTGTTAAAGATTAATCTTATTGTAATCAAGGTCAGCTCCTAGTGAGAGGCATCCATCAGGTTTGATCAAAAAAAAAACGTCAAGATGGCAGCTGTAACCAAGTGATCAAAGCCCTGTAAAAGAGGGGGCCAGGCTTCAATCATGCAGTAATGACTTCAATGTTGACTTTCTCTTAATAGCCCTTCTCCCCCTTTCTGCCTAGATACTCTTCCTCCTGATGATTTTATGTTTTTCTCTTGCAACTGATTACTCAGTGGGATGTGTTTGTGAATTCTGGTCTTACTATTTCCTTAGTTTTTCATTCTATATACTAATCAAGTATAAATTTTCTTAGCTATTTAAAACCATGAGCATACAGTTTATGGACCCTTCCTTGCATCATAGCTTACACTCAATAAGCATTAACTCTTTTTTACTCCCTCTCAATACTGTTTTATCATAGCTAGCTCTGTTTCTACTTCCAGAGTAGAATTCTCTTCTAAAAATGGATTCTGCTTTGAAAATATATCAAAGTGTACTCAAGGCTTTTAGCGTTTCTTGTTCTACTAGTACTAATTTCTGTCAGCAAACAGTACAAGTGGAATTCAGTGTTCTTTATTCAGTGCTATATTCATATAGACAGGAAGGAGATCAAGACTTAAAAACATTGCTATGTAAATACTATAAGGGACAAATTAGAATACAATTCCTCATTTGTCATATGAACATCTCGGCTACCAGCTCCATGCTAGTATTGATATTGGTGGTGTTATTAACAGAGTTACCATCAAACATAGCCATATTTAAATTCAGAGCTATATTTATCAGTTACCATACCTTACATTTAGCTACATTGATTTCAATGGAACTAAAATGGCAGGAATCTCCTTTGGATCCAGCCCAATGTAAAGAAAACCATTTGCTTTTCCAATGCTGTTATTTTAATGACTGGACAGGCAAGGCCTCATGTCCCATTCAATGACAGCCAGTCCTGGGCGTTTCAGTTCACCTTGTCTCAGACATGATATGAGTGACATGCATGCAGATCACCCCAATCTCTCCCCACTAGGCGAAGAAATACTTTTGTGAATTTAAAATTTTGGCAAAAAGTTACACAATGAAGTTGGCAAAAGGAAAGTAAACTCTTTATCCTTCTGATAAAAAGGGGAAAAATATAAGCAAAAATCCAGGAAAGCAAACAAAAAGTTTCAGGATTCCCAGAAGAATCTATGAACATATCTAGGCAGAAAATTGTGTTAGATTTTATTTTTTTTCTCCGGGTCTGAAGGGACATGCATTTTCTCTGTACTAGTTCAGTAATTGTTTTTATGTCAATTGTTGGATTTTCTTTTCAACACAAATTCCTCTAAGAATCAAACCATTGTCATATTATGGTTTATCCAAATTTGTATATATTTTTTTTATATTTTTCTTCTGGAGATCACTTTTAAATTGCTGTCTATATTTTGAACAGTTCTATCAGTGGGTTAGGATGCTGAGCTTGTCAGTTAGAAGGTCGGCAGTTTGGTGGGTCGAATCCCAAGTGCCGCATAACAGAGTGAGCGCCTGTTACTCGTCCCAGCTTCTGCCAACCTAGCAGTTCGAAAGCACGTAAAAATGCAAGTAGAAAAATAGGGACCACTACGGTGGGAAGGTAACAGTATTCTGTGCGCCTTTGGCGTCTAGTCATGCCGGCCACATGACCACGGAGACGTCCTCGGACAAGCACTGGCTCTTCGGCTTTGAAACGGAGTTGAGCACCGGCCTCTAGAGTTGGAAACGACTAGCACGCATGTGCGGGGGAACCCTTACCTTTTACTATATTTTTATTTTCTCTACCATTAAATATTCTTTCAGGATAATATTTAATGCTAAAAAAGAGTTTTGCACTTTTATTTTTTTATTACAAAAAAGGTTGATTTGGTTTATCTTCTCTGAGAATGGTCTGTCTCCCCCCCCATACACCCACAAAAAAGGTGGTGAACAGACTGTTTCTGTAGGCACGTATCTCCATACTACATGGCTAGGAGATGGCATTGTAGAATTAATTTCAGTTTTCCCATTTTCCTCTTTTAATTTGTCAGAAAAGCAGCACAGGCACTATCCAGCCAGTACACCAGGGTAGGAGGCAGAATTAAGGTACAATAGGTCTACTCAGAGGACTTTTAGAAAAGTTGTTATGACACCTCCAATCTTTACCCTATGAACTCAGCCGTGTTGCTGAAGTTATAAACTCATCAGTTCATTCATTGCAGATTATTTTAACTTTATTTAATAACTTTAAACTTATTTTAATAAGTGACCTTATTAATATATTCTTGAATCAGCAGAAGCACCACATTGTTATTACTGGGAGCAAGTGTTCCAAAAACTCTTCTTTATTTAGCTCCAGATTAACTGAATTATGCAAATCATGATTAATTAGTTTGTTTATTCATACAGCAAGCAGTCTTTTATATACTCTTGAAGTATTCCTGTTCAATGTATTATTCAACAGTTATTAAGGATTTCTCTTGCTAATACATTGGTATTGCCTCTTTCTGATTCCAGGATTACTGAATGAATAAATGCAGAACTATTGTGGTTATATAAAACTAAAGTCATCAACTACTGTTTATTAAAGCACCAGACAACATAACAGGGTTTACTTTTAAAATAAGTATGTTGTTATCCATGGCCAGCGAAAACTGATTGGTAGAAATATAGTGTATCACTTCAGAAATATGTACATACTTTGGTTTTGGAGTGCCTCCAAATATATATTTATATTAAAAAATATAAGAATGCTTTTACTTATTTTGGGTTTCTTGAAAATTTTACATATTTTAGTGACGTCATGTATTCAACCATAAGTTGTATTTATTTATTTTACAAATGTATATGCTATTTTATAAGACTGGCTGGCTTACATATATAAAAGAAGCACAAAATTATAACATTGTAACACAATTATTAAAAGGATAAATGATAGTTTAACAAGCCCAAACAGTGTTGCATGACGGCCATATAGCTTCAAGCTCTATACCACAGTGTTCACTGTGGAAGCAAGAATCACATAGATTTCAAAAACGACTTTTAGGGATAAAGTACAGAATCTTGAGAGTGTGAGATGTTACTTATATGCTGACAATATCCTATGTTTATGAATAAACCAGAAAACTCTAGTCCTAATATCAATTAATGTGGAATATGTGTTTGGAAACCTGTCTGCTTACCTTGTAAAAGAAACTTGATACCATTGTATTGGGATATATTAAAATTTAACTCCAAAAATTGATTTACATTTTGGGGGACTTTTTATGCTTATTTCATGACATTATTTTAAACAAATTTACAAAACATTGAATTTATTTTGCAAGGATGTTTAGCACATGTTTTGTTAGGCAAATAATAAATGCCAGTCCTTTTAGGTTTCTCACTGGTAAGGGTATGCACAAAGCAGAAAATGTATTTTGTACATTGACAAAATAAACACATTGTGGCTCAGAATTTCATCACCTCTCTCCGGTCCTGCATGTGATCTGCCCATCGATTTTTCTACTATCTTACTTGCCCTTAACCATATTTGAATTCAAGTGTACCATTCACCTTCAGACTACCGGTACTTGCCTGTCCCTCATCTTTCTGCTATCTTCCTTCAGTTTTATCTTTTTCCAGCCAAGAAAAAAAGCCTAATGCAGCCTAGAGTCTTAATGCAGCCTAGAATTGCAATTACCTTTTTATTGCCATGTACATGCTGAGTCATGTTTATAAACAAACAACCCCCCTGCAGACACACACAAAAAACCATTTGCATTAACAATCTAATAGGGAGGATGTTTTTTCTGTTGTTGAGGAAAGCTCTGTTGTGATTCAGGGTCAGCCTGTGGGTTCGGCAGTTGGGTTGGACGATTCAGAGGAGGAGGAGGGGGTGTTGGAGAGCTTGCTGAGGATAGCCTTGGGGTTCCACAGAGCCCTCAGCCAGGCCCCTCCCATCTGGTTACGACGCAGACCCAGCTGTGTGAGCCTGACAGCATGGATGAAGATGACCCACAGCTGGCCCTGTTCAAGGACGCCCGATGCAGGAGGCAGTCAAGCAGGAGTAAACAGAGGAAGGCAATGGGGCACCTCGGAAGGAGGCAGTGAGAAAGCCATGCCTTGAACTGTTTAAAAGGGGAATGTGTGGGAGGGCTGGTTTGCTGAAGGCAACCATTTGAATAGCTCCTGTTTCATGGTTAGTGTTTGGTTTTGCTCTGTTTGCTTTTGTGTCCATAAATTTGGCAGGCTTAGTTCCAGCCTCTTGCCTTCTTGTAAAGGGGTTGTCCCTGCCTTTTCTGCAGGGCCGGTAGTAGGCTGGTACAGAACAAGCTCACTGAATTGGAGAATTGGACATTGTGGGGATTAATGCAAATTATGCAAATTGCAGTATTTCTATAATAGTGTCATTGTGCAAATAAGATGAATGTTCATAGAAAACTGGTTCACGCTATGCAAATAACTTACACGGAAGTCTATTGTAATGAAGTCTATACATCCAAAATACTTTCCAATTTGAGTATCCCTTGTCCCATTTATGTAGCTTTTGTTTCCAGTGTGAAGAATTTTGCCTTTATCACTTTTAAATTTCATTCTATTGAGAATGAAATTTAGAAATAAAATTCAAAATGATTTTTATGTATTATCTTCTTGAGCATGGAGAACATTACTGATTTCTGGGGCTTGACTTGGCATTTTTAAAGAACCATGGGTTGCAGTAGATGATACTGTATAATGAAGCAAACTAGAGGGTTTTTTTGGGGGGAGGTATCCAAATTTTTTGTGGCGAAATTGATCCTTCTGTCTTATGAATTATTTTAAGTTACTGCAAATGGGAAGAACTTCTATTCCAAGAAGTTTAGACACTGGCAACCTGATTTTCTAGTCCATGTAAAAAGGCAGAAACATTGGAACCCCATGAAAAATTAATACTGAAAAGTCAATTTAAAGCAGGAAATTCTCTTTTAATGGGCTTTGAAAAAGTGCCCTGAATTAGCCATTTAGCACAAGAAGCAGATAGCATCATACAGGGTTGTGTTTTTTTTTTCTTTAGCTGTCATGCCCTTCACTCTTTCACTGCCGCACTTGACTTTAGTTGAATTTTTTGTAATTGTCCTTATCTGCCATGTTCAACTTTAACCTGCATTGTTAAAATATTTTCTTTGCCATGATGAATGGCTAAAGTTTCAGAGTTTGAGTCTTAATAACTTGTCAGTTAAGCAATGGATGGGTCGAGGGGCACCATTGTGGGGCATCAGTTGGCCTTAATCTGGCCTTCCTGTCACAAGAGTCTCTCTGAAATGTCAGGAATTGAATGCAGATTATAATATGGGGTATTTTTTTTAAGGAAAATGTTTTGAGCTATGGCTTCTTTGTTACATTTTATTACTTGTTTTATCTTTGTTCTGAGGGTGTATAGCCAGTTGCTAATTGAAGGAGCAACAGCTGGGATTAGAAGTCATTGTTATTTTCTTTTACTTTTTCCTCAGTTGTTTAACTTTACTATACCCAAAAAAAGACTTGTATTCTTATTAAATCACAAGGGTTTGTTTAGAAAAGACAAGCATCTTCTTGCTTGGTTAATGCATAAGGATACTGTACTGAAGAGTCACCACTTTATGTATTATGTATAATTTAACACTAGAGAGGATATTCTCTTATGGAATATCTTCTGGTGTCAGACATTACTGAAAATATACACTTTCCCTGTGTGTGAGTGTAGCACTAATTGTGGAAGACACCCTCAGGGACCTGTACTCAAAGGAGCTACAGAGGCAAATCTACCAAATCCAAGATACATGATTTTGTACATGAGTTCTTTTATGTAAGCCTATTTAAGGGATCTTCATATTGTATTGCTTATAAAGGCAATTTGGTCTAGTGGCTAAAGCACCAGGTTAGAAACTGGGATACTATGAGTTCTAGTTCTACTTTAGATATAAAGCCAGCTGGTTGGACCTGGGCAAATCACTCTATTTCAGTCCTAGGAAGTATGAGGCAATGGCAAACCACTTCTGAAAACTTTCCAAGAAAACTTTAAGGACTAGTCCAGACAATTGCCAGAAATCAGCACTTTTTGAAAGCACAACCCCCCCCTCCCCAATATTGCTAATATCTTTTCCAATGGCAGGAACCCACACAATAGGGAACCTGATGCAGGTATTCTAAGAAGCCCAGCCATGTTCTATAGTACTATATGTCCAAAGCATCTTTGTTACATACTGTATACAAATTTGGCAAGCAATCTTTTACCTGGTCATGAGTGTCATTCATACAAATCTTGAATAGTATTCAGGATCAAACTCTGCAGCATCACACTTGATACCATTCTCCAGTTTGCTGAGGAACCACAAATGAGCAGAGTAGTTTTTGAACTAGCTATGTATCCAGATAGTTGTCATGCCATTTAGCAACAACTAAATATTTTCAAGAACTAAGGATTTAATTTAAAGCAAAATCAACAAAAAACCATTTTTATCGCGAAACGTTGCGATGCAAAGACACAGAAAAACTTGGTCCAATGGTAGTAAATTATTTATTTACTTTATTATTTATAAAATTTATTGCAAAGTTTACTGTTGGTAACACATAGAAATAATTCTTAGATTTCTTAGAAACTGTAGACCCCTTTGATATTTCAGAAATAATTAAGGAAGTACACCTTTGTCTTATAAGCTCTGCTTACGCTGTTTCCCCTCCCCCCACAATATTAAATATGGTGCTATTTAAATATGATTGTTACAAACATAGCAGTTATTTCAGGAAATGATACGTTAAACGTAAAAATATTTTACTAATAGTTAAAATCCAGAATCCTATTATATTCAGTGGTTCAGAAGCACACGCTATCTATAGTATTTGAAAGCAGGAGTGTGTAAGTTATAAAATCAGTTTAGGACTTTGGGAATGAATTGCAGTAATCATTTTTTCAACAGAGGGATGGGGACAAGGAAGGAGATTGCTTGCAAACTAATAAATGGAGGAGACAAAGGATCTTCCAGATTGGTTTACAATGGAATAAATAATAAGCCACAGTCACGATAAATAAGAGGGGGAAACAGACGAGAGTGAAGTGTCTGGATACACTTAAGATGATTGTTATTGCAATAGACTTTTGACTTCTACAGTGTATAATACTGAAGAGTTGCCCACTGCATTAGATAGTAAGGATTTTCAAATATTTATTTGTTTGTTTGTTTATATTTCCTATTTCTAGCCCCCCTCCCATCTTGCTCAGAGATTACCAAGATGGGAACTATTCAGAACATGCTACACTTTTATATGCATATACCAAAAGGGGAAAAAATAGTCCTCCTTTAACTGTTGAAGTAACTCACAAAATTCCTAGAAAATGGTTTTAGTGTATAGGATTTGAAGTTCCAGTATCTGAGGTTCAGTTCTCCTAACCCTCCTGTAATGTTGTCTTTATCATGGCATTTATGCAACTTGGTTCCAAATAGTATCACAATGAATTAGCTGTGATCAGTTCTTGCATCTCTTCAGTTACTGTATTACAAATCAGTACTAAGATATCCCTTGGAATCGCACAAAAATCAACAAATCTAAAGTCTTTCTTTTCTTGCAGCAAACCAAATAAACTGAAGTTAATTTCCTGGCAGTTAGAACAAATAATCATGGAATGACTTGCCTCCAGAAACTGTGGGTGCTCCAACGCTGGCAGTTTTTAAGAAGAAATGGACAACCATTTGTCTGAAATGGTATAGGGTTTCCTGCCTGAGCAGTGGGTTGGACTAGAAGACCTCCAAGATCCCTTCCAACTCTGTTATTCTGTTGTTCTGAAGTCACCCTCAGCAAATAAAAGGATGAAGAATCAAAGGCAAAATGATTAGATAGTACTATTTAATTAAAATGTAATTAAAAAAACAAGGTAGGAATGAGAAAAAAAGGCTGTATGTTATAAGATTTTTACTATCATACTGGTGTATACATTATACTCTTGGAATGTGCGAGTGTGTAGAGTGCAGAATTAAGGCTAACAGTAACACATTGGTACCTACTTCAGTTTTTGTCTCCATATCAGACAAACAGCAACAACCATCTTGAAAAGATGTCTTTTCACCATAGAGGTGAATACATTATCAAGAGAATCTGAGAAAAGATTGAATACAAGAGAGAGAGAGAAGGTGCGCGCGAGAGAGATTGATTTGGGTAATAATTAAATGTCATAATGGTAATTATTAAATGTATCTATATAGATAGTCCTTGATTTGGGACCACAATTGGGACCAGAACATTTGTTGTTTAGTGGTGCGTATCACATGTCCATGACTTTCAACCTCCTGCTGGCTTCCCCATTGACTTAGTTTCTTGGAAGCCAGCTGGCAATAATATAATCTTGGGATGCTGCCACCATCATAAATACCTGCTGGTTACCAAGCGCACTCAAATCACAATCAGGTGACCACAGGGATGCTGCAAGAGTCATAAGTGTGAGAACCAATCATAAGGTGCTTTTTCAGCACCATTGTAATTCTGAACGGTTGCTAAATGAATTATCATTAATTCAAGAACTATCTGTATTCAACATTTGCTATGTCCATTTTAGGTAGTAGCATCATCAAATGTATTTGTTCTTCTCAGTCAGGTTCCTGCAGCTTCACTGATGAAAAACTTGCAGGACTCAGACTACTAAAAATCAGTCCTTAAAGGAAATCTAAAATCATATGCATGAATTTAGCAGATGCTTACTGCAACAGCAGGAACCTGCCAAACATACTTAAAAATAAAGAGTCCAAAGTAAATGGATAAAATGCTTAGTAGTTTATAAAATATAATTGGAATGTTAAAGGTCTTTTTAATTGCTAAAAGACATCCCAAATCGCCAAGTCATATAATGCTCCTAAAAGATTCTGTTTGATTTTTATGTGAGAATAAAAGCATGGAGTCCCAAGGAATGGACATTACTAGATATTCACTGAATTCCTTTCCCTGGAATTCTATAATTGAAATGCTACATCTTGTGTATGCATGCGCACATGCATGCATGAAGTACAGCAAAACTCCAAATCACCACTAAATGTCAGCAAAGGTTCTAGATCAGGGGTGTCAAACTCAATTTCATTGAGGGCCGCATCAGCATTGTGGTTGCCCTCAAGGGGCTGGGTGGGTATGGCCAGGGTGGGCGTGGCCTGCTGGGTGGGCGTGGCTAGAGTGCGTATGGCCTACTGGGTGGGCATGGCCAGCTCTACATCGTTCGCATCAAGGATGCCTATGGGGGCCTGGGCAGGAGTGGGACAGATCTGAGGGTCTCTGGTAGAAGGAGGGTCTCTGGTCCAGGGCCAAGGCAGTGGGGGCCGTTCCTTCACTGTTTCCAGGATGGCTTCGCGGGCCGCATGAAACCACTTTGCGGGCCGGATCTGGCCCCCGGGCCTTGTGTTTGACATGTCTGTTCTAGATTTTCTGTGCTGCCTTGCTGTCCTCTAGTGTTCATCCTAATCTTTTCAGACCAGATTTGTTAGCCCTAATTATACAGACTTGCTGTGCTTATCTTATAGATCAGGGCTTTTCAACCTTTTCACCGATTACACCACTTTTAGGATATGGCAATATTCAAGTACCACCTAGGAAGGTGTCCAAAACTTGATGACCAAACAAAAAACCTGTTCAAAGTTTCAATTGCACTGAAATGATTTATGACCATTTTTCACACTTATGACCATTGCAGCATACCTAGGGTCATGTGATTTATATTTGGATGCTTGGCAACTGATTCATATTTATGATAGTCACATTGTCCCAGGATCATGTGATCCCCTTCTGCAACCTTTTGACAAGCAACGTCAATGGCAGGGCTGCTGGTGGCCAAGTGCTGAGGTGGGACTTCGTTCCCTCCCTCCCTCCTTCCCTGCTCTCTCTTTCTCATTCCCATCTCCTTCTGAAGGAAGAATTTGAACCCCCTCCCCCCATATTTTCCCTCTTCCATATATTCATCAAACAAAGAAAAGACTCCAGAGACAGAAAAGACAAGCCGCTGAGGGAACTAGCTTGAAAAGGCACATTCCCCTTTAAGAATTAGCTACTGGCTAGAAAGGAAAGTTAAGGAGCCGGCAGCCAGCACTGAAGGAAGAAAAAAAAAGTAGCCTCCCCAAATGGCTCTATTCATAAGTAAAGGAATGCTACAGGCAAAATCCATTCAGGAGAAAAATACTTCAAAATCCCTTGCAGCAAAACTTAAAGCTAAGAGGAGAGCAATAGAAGCTAACACGGGACATCAGCCATCAGGCAAATAGAAATTGCCAAACACTCCTTAAGAACACAAAGCCCACATTGCACAAATCCCAGAACTTCAAAGTCACAAAAGCACATAAGAATCCTTCCACTCTCCATCTCCCTCCCTCTGTGCCTTGCCTCCAGCCGATGTTGCCTTTCTTCATTGCTGCCTTTCTTCATTCCTCATGGAGGGTGACCCCTCCCCTGTTGCATTTCTTGCCTGTTTGTTGCTGCCAGCATGGATGGCTGCCACAGAAGTTGTAGATCGGCTTGCTTGATCTCCTCTCCTCTCCCCCCACTCTCCTCCTTCTTCTTTCCCTTCGGTGCAGCTACAGCTGACTCCACCTCCCCCCAAGGCTACCTCTTTTCTCTCTCTCTCTCCCACCCAAACTGTCTCCTTTTATAACCTCTCCTGTCTTTGCCCCCTCCTTCTCCTTTCTCATTCAGGTGAGCCGGAAGTGAGCCTGGGGCCTTTGCCTCACCCCAGTCACTGTGCAGCTCCGGAGGACTCTCTGACAGTAAGTCCTGCCCTGTACTGGCTCGTTCCCTCCCCCACTACACTTGGTGGGCAGGGCCGCGTATCACCTGCCACATGCTAATGTACCACAAGTGGTATGAGTATCACCGGTTGAAAAGCCCTGTTATACATCACAGTACAGGGAGCAGTCTGTAGGGCAAGAATGAACCAAACATACCTCTTTGGAAAATAGTCCATTTGTCCTATATATAATGGGGGAAATGGGTATTGTGAAATAAGGAAATACGTGTTCATAACAAAACCCGTGTATAAGGAACACTTAAGTTTTAGTTTTTACATAAGCTGGCACAAAAATAACCCTTTAATTTCAGTTTAGCACAGATCCATAGGATCACATATATGCAAAAAGGCAGTCTTCTCTCATCATATTGAACTTCTTTGACTAGAAATCCATTTTGGGGAAGATGCTGACTTTATTGTTTCTGCTCACTTTTCGTTCTGATTTACCCTTGGGTTGCTTTGTCTGGATCAGCTCCTCTGGTGTATTTCCTAAAGGAGGCAGAAGTCGTTTCTTACCATTCCGGTTTTCAGATAGCCACTGTGGTGGCAACTCAAAAGGTCCAAAGCCCAGTTGCGTAGAATACTTTTCTTTGGCCAATTCGGCTTCTGTAGAGAAAGCTGGTGCTATTTGTGCAGCAGAATCTGCAACTGCGGGACAAACAGACCTCTGGATTTGGGCTTGTCCTACATCTAAGCTGGTTGTGGGCATCTCCTCCTGTTGGTATTCATTAGGGTCCACAGATTTAGCTTCATTTTCATCCTCTGTGGGCTTGAAAATTTGCTGCTGCCCAATGTGAAACATTTCTAGGAGTTGGCTGCCAGAACGAGCATGAGTTTCCAGATTGGCCTCCCCAGCACCCCCAGAACTGATTATGTTCCTCCGACTATACCTTCGGTGTAATTGCAGTATCGTCCCTACTAAACATTTCCGTACAGATTTGTTAATGGTCAGGAAGAGGAGTGGGTTGGCCAGCAGTGATATTTTAGGCAACCAGATAGCAGTGAGAAGCAAGTATACAGAGGTATCAGAAGAATCCAGGACAGCATGATAAACCACCATAGTCATATAGGGAATACTGCAGAAAATGAAAATCATAACCATAGAGAGCAGCATGACATGAAGTTCAGATTCTCTCTGGGAGGCATAAGGAATAGAGATTGTATTTTGAGGGGTTCTTAAGGCAGCTATAATGACTTTTTTCTTCTGGCTGGCGCTCAGTGCCTTGCGGATGAGGATCATAAAGAGAAATACCACAGTCACTGGTAAAACCACAGTGGTAAGGTTGTAAGTGATAACATATGCTAAATGGCCAACAGAGTAACTCCAGGGCCCGGTACACGTAGATATAGCATATATGTCTGACACATGGGTCACAGCAAAGACTGGAATGCTGGCCACCACCGCATGAGCCCAAATATAGATCACCAGATCTCGTGATTTGGCATCTGATATCTTTCTTTGCAGTGGGTATAAGACTGCATAGTACCTATCCAAAAAACAGAGGAGAGAGCAGAAATATCTATAAGGGATACAGAAATGCCATTCCTTCTTATTCTATCAAATAGACTCCATCTCCCAATAGTTAAATATACAGAATGCTATTCCTTATCCTATTATGTAGATTAAACTTGAACTATTATCAGAGATGCTAGGATTTAAGATGTTTCAATGTTAGATCTAGTACAAATAGTCCTCGACTTACGACCACAATAGAGTTCAAAATTTATGTTGCTAAGCGAGACATTTTTAAAGTGAGTTTTGCCCCGTTTTACAACTTTTCTTGTCACAGTTATTAAGTCAATTATTGCAGTTGTTAAGTTAGTAACTCAGTTATTAAGTGAATCAGACTTCAGTGAATCTGACTTCCCCCTTGGCTTTGCTAAGTCTGAAAGTTGCAAAAGCTGATCACATGACCTCAGGACACTACAACCACCATAAATACAGACCAATTGCCAAGCATCCAAATGTGACCATGGGAATGCTGCAACAGTCATTTTTCTCAGTGCTGTCATAACTTTGAGTGGCCACTAAACTAAAGGTTGTAAGTCAAGGAGTTATACTGTATACACTTTTTAGCCACTAATGTAACCCTATATAAAATAATGACAAATGCAACTTATATTAATTTGTATCAAAAATGGGATTAGAATTTACCCTGAAACTCCTATTTTTCTATATTATCTCATAATTTCTTTGTTCCAAACTGGTTTGTAAATAGAATTGGATTAACCATGTTTCTTAGCATGTAGCAGTTCCAGCCAAACTGCACAATTCATTAATGCACGTGAAAGATTGCTACATTAGAAAAAGAGTAGATTTGCTAAAATACCTAAACATAGCATGTGACCTGAAAATTCCACTATGGTACTCAATAACTCAGTTCACAGGTTACATTAAAACATAATACAGTTTCTTCCTTTGGTCTTAGCATAAGACCATTGTTATTTATAACCGATAGAGTATGATTTAATCTTAGCTTAGCTAGCTGTGACTTATTCAATAAATTATTAGAAGTCAACCTATCCAGCATCAGCTTTGCTAGTAATGGGAGCTAATGAATAGATAAAACCAGTATTATTTAGCTAGTGAAAAATCAATATAGAACTTCTGTCATGTCCTTCAATATTATTAGAGATTCCAAGACAGTAAGATTGAGTCCTAGAATCCATAATATGTTTTGCTAAGTACTTTAAAAAGAAGTGTGATTATCTTCCTTTCTTCTGTGGGTGATAGATACACAAAGAAAATTATTTTTTTTAGTGGATCAGGAATATTAGAAAAAAGCCAGTCAGGTTAAATTAGCAAGGATTTAAAAATTGTGTATGCAATATTTTTATTTTTAATTTTGTTTTTTAAAAAATATTAAGTTGAGAGGGAAATAAGACAAACAAAAAACAGAAAAATACAACAGAGGAAAGGTATTTTAACAGATTTGTCCATGTTAAACTTCAAAGATAACCTGTGAGTAATCATAGTGTCTTACCGATCCAGAGCAATGACAGGAAAGCTGAGAATGGTCACTGAGCAGAAGACCTTATGCAAGAATTTGATGACTTTACAGAAGATCATGGTGTAGACCCATCCACAGCAGTGTGGACTGGTACTGAGAACAATGTCAAAAGGCACACAGACAAGGCTGGCACAGATCCCAGAACAGGCCAGGTTCTTAATAAATCGATTAGTTACTGACTTAAAAACTGATGTCCTGCATGTCGACCACAAGACCACCACATTTCCTGGATGAACAGAAACAAAAATCAAACTATGAAAATTAAGAAAGGCATGTGTAATGATCCAGTTAATTCTTTCATTTTATTCAGCAAGCAGCACTACAGTTTAATTCAGACATAATTGTATACCTTGCTATCTTTCTCAGAATAGGATCACGTTTAATCCTGTAGATATTTACCCAGAATTAAGCGCTGCTCATTGCTCACCCTAGGAGTAATGATGTTTCCTAGTAGGAATATAGGATTTCAGCATGAGTTATAATTTCAATAAAAATATGTTCCATAAATGTCCTAATTTCTGGATAAAGTGGCAGTTAATGTAACACATAGATCAGTTTAATATTAACTGTACTTGGTGCATCTCATTCCATACATTCCTATTTAATTAATGTGTATGCGACCTGGCTCTCAGCATCTTTCAACATCTTACAACATCTTGTTAAAAAAAATGAAAACAAGAAATAGCATAAAACAGAAAAGAACAAGGATGGCAGAGACAACAGACCCAGGTAGAAACAAAAAAAAAGAGGCGGGGGGAGTGAGGCTTCAATTATGCTCACTACACGCGGTGGCTCAGTGGGTTAGGACGCTGAGCTTGTCGATCAGAAGGTTGGCAGTTTGGCGGGTCGAATCCCGAGTGCCGCATAACAGAGTGAGCGCCTGTTACTCGTCCCAGCTTCTGCCAACCTAGCAGTTCGAAAGCACGTAAAAATGCAAGTAGAAAAATAGGGACCACTACGGTGGGAAGGTAACAACGTTCTGTGCGCCTTTGGCGTCTAGTCATGCCGGCCACATGACCACGGAGACATCCTCGGACAAGTGCTGGCTCTTCGGCTTTGAAACGGAGATGAGCACCGGCCGCTAGAGTTGGAAACGACTAACACACATGTGCGGGGAAAACTTTACCTTTACCTTTACCTTTACAGGCCTAAAGCCCTCCAAAACACCAGAAAGGTTGGGGGCTGTTTGAATTTCAGGAGGATCCTCATTCCAGAGAAGGTGCATTTCCATGATCCAGAAAGATGGCATGGTTTAACTCTTGGAAGCCAGAGTGGATGGAACCCTATCAGATTATCTGCCCAATAAGAATGGAGTTCCCTTGTGAGTCCTTGCTTCCTCTCAGTTCACATTACAACCCATCCTTTGCACTACAGCCAGGCTCTTTTTTGACATAGATTGGCACTTTCTCCTAGGAGCCCTGTGCCCAGGAACTCAAACATTTTTTTCAGGTGGATAAACCAGTTGTTTTATGCACCTATCCCAAACCCACCACACTTTAATGGAGAGCCATTTGTGGCTGCTTTTCCTGCTGGCAGGCAACACTTGATTGGAAGAGAAATGAAGACCGAAATTCACTGATTGCTTTCCTTTAGCTGTTCCATATTAAAACCATAAAGTATATCCACTGTTGGTCTGAATACTGAGGCAGAGTAAGGACCAGTAAGGAGGCAGTTTGGTTTATTCTAGCCTATTTTTTTCTGCTGTCTCATTGACAAGAAGAAAATACTTTAATGCAGTGATCTGGCCATGCCCTGGGTAAAAAGAAAAAAGAAAAAGACAAATCACCACTATACATTTCAAATCATGGCTTATTAGGAGCCAGTTAAATTATGTATCTATTTTTCTTTGCATTTTATTATCTTGTTGTCAAATCATTTATGAGTTTTTCTTTTCAATATGTGCTATATTTTTTCAATTTATTCAAATGGGGGGTGGGGGGAGTGGAGTTGTATGTTGTGGATTTTTAATGCTGCAAGTGACCCAGAGTCTCCATATGTGAGATTGGCATCTCTCTCTGTGTGTGTATGTGTGTGTGTGTGTGTGTGTGTGTGTGCGCGTGCGTGTGCATGTGTGTGTGAGAGATGCAGCAGTTATTTTCTCTGGATCATTTGTGTATTACATTATATTACATCAGCTGTGGTCTTCTTGATTGAATTGTCTGTAAAGGTTTACCTTATTAGATTTATTCTATCCAATAATATGCTCATTTTAGGCTGAATCATACCTTTAGATAACATGGGAAAACATTCTTGAATAGTCATTTTACCTATCCTTTTTCATAAAAATAACTGCTATATATGAGATTATTGGCCTAAAAAACTTTGGAAATTATTATCATGTTAGAGGAGCATTTTTGATGGCGATAATTGGTAGTTATGATTTATTTTTCTTTTAGACAAATGGGACCAATGTGAAAGCAGGATTTTGGATAATTCAGTAGAACTTTACTATCTCAAATAAACATGGTTCCAAAGGAATATTAAACCAAAATGATTTTTTTCCTAAATGTAATGTTACAAAGCATGCAAAAATGATTTGATAAAATTTTGAAATACTTGTGTATTAATGGAGATTTTTTTAAAGAATTTCACAGTGGAAATATATTATGGGTTATTTTGGGGTTGCTGCTTTTTTTGCCTCCTTGCACTGTTCTTCATGATAAGTATAAATATTTGAAATTGCTTGGCATTAGGGCAAAGCACTGTTAGTACAGGTAAGGAAAACAATCCTAATACAACAGCGCTAATTTGGGGGAAGTACAAGAGACTGAAACACAATATGGTGAAAAAAGCTTTAGCAAAGGTTTATATGAAGTGAAGTTTCTCTTAAGTCAATGAGTTCTCTTAAGTGTCCAAGTTGTCACATAGATATTTTACAAAACCAAGGGGTATTTTTCCCCCTTTTCATTTGGGCTCTTCCCTACAAAGATCACATTATTTTAAAAAGCTGGTCACAAGAGTCAGGAAAGCTAAGCTCATTAAAACCTCACAGATTTCAGCAGGAGACAAAGGAAGTACAAGCAGATGTTTGCTAATTCATAATTAAATCTTTCCTATGCTCAGCGACTTATTCTCATATAAGTGCGCAGAAGACTGCAGCCTTAAAATGCTTAACTCTGGAGAGATCTTCTGAATGATTAAAGCAAGCTCTGCCAATATATTATTTTCTCCCCAGCTCACTCTGCCCATTAAGTTTATGGTACTCGCCTATTAGCAACAGCTTCAAAGGGGAGCAAACAACATAGGCTACTCTACGGTTACCATAGCAACAATAATCTCATGAAGCTAAAATCATTTTCTTTGGCTAAATCGTTAACTATGACTCAATCATTTTGGCTTTATGTCTAGCATGACAAATGAGAACCTAGTGCCAGTTCTGAAGCAACGTGACTTGTTCAGGGATTTTTCCCCCCTTATTTGAACCAAAGAACTCCGACATATTCACAAATACACGATATGTTGTTTATTGACCTTGACAGGTAGTTTAAGATTATTTAGTTAAATTTAGTTGTACATGAAGATTGCTTGAAAGTAAAGAATGTGGGCATGTTTACCTCTTCCCTGAGACTAGTAGAGTAGTCCTTGATGGAAGAATACTAAATAAGAAAAAAGAAGTTCCCCATCTCTTCCCCAGCATAGAAATAATCAGACCTGACTACTCATTACCTGTTGCCTTTGTGTCAAGAGTGTTTCCAAATCCTAAGCATAAATGATTTCTCAGAAATGTATGAAAGCTTATTGGGGATCATTGTCTGTTTTGGATCGCTAAATGGAAATTAAGAGATCCAGACTGTGTGCACATTCTGTCTAAAGTAGTATTTTTTAAACTTAGTAATGTTGGCGGGGGAATTCTGGGAACTGAAGTTAAAGTTATCTTAAAGTTGCCAGGTTTGAAAAATACTGGGCAAGAGATACTAATTCGTGTAAATTGGTAGAAATTATGCAATTTATGGAAGCCGAGTGATCTGGAGTTTTCAATCTAAGGTTCTAGGTAATCCAACAGTATATAGACAGAGTCAAAGGGAGGGAAGTTTAATTTAGTGGTTCCGAAACAGGGAATAAGCAATTTCTAATTGCTTGTTTGTGAATCAGAGATCTACTATGGGACTGCCAAGATGCTAATGTATAACAAAGTCTGTGTGTGTGGGAAGGAGTGATAATAAAGTTACTCAACAGTGGAGAAATTGGGTCAAACAGTTTAAGAACCACTGGTTTATAGAATCAGGCCCCATACAAAAGTTTGAAATTCATTGTTACAAATGAAATTTTAAAACGTCATCAGCATGTAATAATAGTTCTAATTTCTGTTGTGTTGAAAATATCTTCCATATGTCTAATAAATAATGTCAATTATTCCAGCGCCGAATAAAAAAACAAGAGGAAATAAAGAATATTCTTGATGAGTTTCACAAGACAATATGATGGTTGAAGAAATAATTCAATTTTTATTAAGACCAACAAATAAAGTGGAGAATCATATATTAATCCAAGTAGTAAAAATTTATTTTAAATAAAACTGGATTTTAAAAAATCTCTACTGGAATATATACACATATTCCTCAACCAAAAGGACCATCACTGCAGGTACCATCTTTTTCCTGTACCCAGAATCTCAGTGAGTAATCTAATATCATCAGAAGATTTGTGACTTTCTATAAAACCAATTTGTGCCAGAACCATGGTATAATTATCTACTTATATAATTTTCCTTAAAGGGTTTTAAGGAAGGAAGATAAAATATAGTCTAAACAAATATAACATAAGAAAAAGAAAGAAATTAAAGAGAAAGGGGGAAAAAGTAAAGTAGAAAAGAAAATGATACAAAGAATTAGCTTCCAATCTTCTTCACAGCAGTAAGTACAAATATAAATTTATCTCCTCTAAAATTACATCATGACTCTCTTATATCCATCATCAAAACCATAAATCACATTATTATTATTTTTCATTTTAATGCAAAAAGTTCATAAGGGGTTTCCAATCAACAATAAATGTAGCTGCTGTCTTTTCTCTGATCAAATTTAGCCATCTCAGCAACTTCCATCACCTTCACCAACCATTCCTCCATTGTGGGTAGTGCTGAATCTTTCCATCTTAGTTTATACAATAATCTCACTGCAGCTATCATGTACAAAATCAAACTTTTTTCCAACTATTTATCCATAAATCTCCAAAGAAAAACCTCTAATCTCAATTGTATATTAATCTTCAAAATCCGCTGAATCAATATATATGAGTTTTTCAGGGTTTTTTACACATCCACCAAACATGATAAATTGTCCCTTCTTTTGTTCACACTTCCAATATGAATTTGAAGTGCCCTTATACATTCTAGACAATTTCTCTGGTGACATACCAAAGCTGTGCTGGAAGCATAATGG
The DNA here is from genome assembly GCF_947247035.1 of Vipera ursinii. Lineage (NCBI taxonomy): Eukaryota > Metazoa > Chordata > Lepidosauria > Squamata > Viperidae > Vipera > Vipera ursinii. The sequence goes on from NC_139512.1 coordinate 64,540,544, forward strand.
GATAATAGCAATATCGAGCAAGCGTTTGCCGGTGTATTAGGCTAATAAAGGACTTTTAAGGTAAACAATGCCTCAGAGTCACTTGAAAAGCCCATATGTCGGAAACTTGACAACTAGACTTATACACCGCTTCACAGCCCTCTCTAAGCAGTTTACAGTCAGCATAGTGCCCCCAACAATATGGGTTCTCGTTTTACCGACCTCAGAAGGATGGAAGGCTGAGTCAACCTTGAGTTGATGAGAATCGAACTGCCGAACTGCAGCAGGCAGCAGAAGTAGCCTGCAGTACTGCATTCTAACCACTGCACTACCAGGGTAATATCAGTTATCTCTGTGCAAGATTCGCTGTCAAAATTTTTGTATTAATATTTTACAAGGAAATTGGGTGATACTTTGCAGTCAGCCACTGTGATTTTGAAGTAAATATCCTGTTGATAGCCAGTTTTTTTGTACTGCAAAGTATAAATGCAAAAAAAATGGCATTAAGCTTGGCACCAAGAAAATATTTTAAAATGCATCATTACTGATCTCTAATAACACTGGGGCAAAGAATTCAATATATAGCTACTAAGTGGAATATCTACCTGAAGCAGGAGCTTTTCTGTTCTTGTAGATTTAATATCTATAATTTGTTCAAGAAAAGATTGCAGCTAAGAAGTTTCATAAAAATTGAATAACTTCTTCCTTGGTTTCATTTTACCCACTATTATACAGGTCAAGAATAAAAATAAAATATATAGATTTATTTAATTAGATTCATTATGTGCATTACCCTGAGTGTTCTTAGATTGTTGCAGCTGTTACAGCTAAGATGCAAGTAATTTTATTAGTCCTTCACTGTGCTTCCAATATCTTTGCTTTATTTAATTTGGTGAATATTCTACAGCAAGTGTAATGAGAGAATTATGTTTTTATTTAGCTCTCATAAAAGCTAATGTTTAGACCTCTTCTTAATAAGCCTAATCTGGATTCATCAGAGATACAAAATAATGGGCCAGTCTATAACCTTGAATAATTGGATAATGTGATTGAGAGTGAATAATGTCTTAGCTTTAGGCAAGCTAGAAGAAACAGATTTTTTTGACCCATGTCAAGCTGATTTCAGGAAACAAAACCTTGGTAAATCTGATAGCTGATCTAGCAACCTGAAATTAAGGAGAAACTTCCTAACAGTGAGAACAATTAACCAGTGGAATAGCTTGCTTTTATATGTTGTGGGTGCTTCATCACTGGAGGTTTTTAAGAAGAGACTGGACAGTCATTTGTCTGAAATGGTATCAGGTCTCCTGCTTGAGCAGATGGTTGGATTAGAAGACCACCAAGGTCCCTTCCAGCTCTATTCTGATTGATTGATTGATTGATTGATTGATTGATTGATCCATCTATACAAGGGGCTGACTAAGGAGCATGCTTCTGTTTTTTTTCCTTGATTCTCATGACTTTTGAAACCATTGAGCAAGATACCAGTTAGATCACCTAAGCAATTTGGGAATGGCTTTGTAATTAGTCTTTATCTCTTATGTATTCAAATGTATCTTGTAGGCAAACCTATCCCCTGAAATGGCTCATATGATATCCCTCTGGGCTCTATTTTGTCTCTAATGCTTTTTAAATATTTTAAATAATATTTCAATAAAACCATTGAAGGAGATACTCAGGGGATCTCCAGAAAGAGGATAGTTCCCTTGAACACCTGCCTACAATCAATAAAGGAATATAGTAATTGGTATTTTATTTTATTGGTAGTGGTATACTGACCAAGGAAGATAATTAAGAGGAGGTGTTCTATTGTGTAGTGGGTTCTGGAACGCAGGAAAAACACCAGGCCGATGAGTACAGCATAGGGGTTCTTTATTGGTGGTAGAAACTATACTGGGGAAATAGGGGTTACCTGTACTTATTTATTTATTTATTTATTTATTTATTTATTTATTTATTTATTTATTAAATTTATTATTTAAAAACATTGGACACAGTACCAGCGAGCTGACAAATCTTTTTGTCTGCAATGTTCAAATATATATATATATACATGTATATATGTACATCAAAAATACACTTAAATACACTTAAATTACAAATCGGTGAAATAACACAATATTTAAACCAGTGAGCTAGTCTGTAAAACCTAATAGAGACCTTTCTTTTTATCCATCCAAAGATACAATTTGTTCCAAATTCTATAATAGTCTGATTGATCTTTATTCTTTAGTTCCAAAGTTAATTTGTCCATTTCAGCGCAGTCCCAAATTTTCCTAATAACCTCTTTTTCTCCTGGGATCTCATTCTTTTTCCATTTTTGCGCAAATGATATTCTAGCTGCTGTGATAATATGAATCATTAAATATAGCACATCTTTAGAATATTTCTCTTTCGTAATTCCCAACAAGAAGAGTTCTGGACTAAACTCAATATCTTGTTTCAATATTTCTTTCAACCAAATCCAAATCATTCTCCAAAATTTTTGTGTTTTACTGCAAGACCACCACGTGTGGAAGTATGTGCCTATCTCTTCAGAGCACTTCCAACATTTGGGAGATGCTGTTGTATACATTTTTGCTAGACGGGCTGGGGGAAGATGCCATCGGTAAAACATTTTAAATAAATTTTCTTTATACGATGAGGCCAGTGTTATCCTTTTGTTTCTATCCCAAATTGTTTGCCAAGTACCTAAGTCAATGTTATGTCCTAAATTGTTAGCCCAGATCAACATGGGGTCTTTCACTTGCTCTTCAAACAGCTTATATCCCAAAAGCAATTTATATACTGTAAATTCCTTATTTGTTTAGAGTCTGGTCCCAATAATATTTTGTCCAATGCTGTTTCAGAGGTATATATCCCCCATTCATTTTTATCCTTCCTAAATCTCGATTGGATTTGTAAGTAGGCCCACCAATCGAGTTTTATACCTTGTAATTCTAGTTCATTCCTAAGTTTCAATTCCCCCTCCTCATTCAGAATATCCTTGTATGAGATTATGTTACCCAAATCAAATAGATTTGGGTAAACAATCGCTTCCAGGGTGGATAGCCAGACCGGTATTTTAGTGTAATTGTGAGATCTAATTTTTTTCCAAGTATTAAGTAACGCTTGCCTGATCCGATGTTTTTGAAAATGTGAGAAAAGACCTTGTTTCTCCGTCCAAAGGAAAGCATGCCAACCATATTGCAAATCGTGACCCTCTAAAGTTAATAGTCTTCTATTTCTCAAGATTACCCATTCTCTAATCCAACTCAGAGCCGCGGCATGGTAATATAATTCCCAGTCTGGCAATCCAAAACCCCCATTTTCCTTCGTGTCCTGTAAATATTTCAATTTAATTCTTGGTTTTTTCCCCTGCCAAACAAAATTTAATGATAATTTATTCAAATTTCGAAAAAATTTAGGATCAAGTTGTATTGGGATATTCTGAAACAGAAACAGGATTTTAGGCAAAATATTCATCTTAATGACAGCAATTCTTCCCAATAATGAGAGTTTTAGATTTCCCCATCTTTCCAGATCACCTTTTATTTGATTCACTACATTATCATAATTATCTTTTTTGAGTGAGGTGCATCTAGCCGTAATGTTAATCCCTAGATATTTTATTTTCTTGACTATTTCTATATCCATGATTCCGGCCAGATTTTCTTTTTGTTTATTGGTCATATTTTTAACAATCATCTTGGTCTTATTTCTATTTATTCGCAGTCCGGCAACCTCGCAATATTTAGATAGTTCTTCCAATAGATTTGGTCCCGTCTGACATGGATCCTCCATAATAAAAACCAGATCGTCCGCGAAAGCTTGAAGTTTAAAGGTTTCCTTTTTAATGGTTAATCCTTTTATCTTTGGGTCGTTTCTTATAATTCTCGTTAATACTTCAAGAGTCAATATAAACAGCAATGGTGATAAAGGGCAGCCTTGCCGTGTTCCCTTTTGAATTTGAAACTTCCTAGATGCTTCCCAATTAATGATTATTTTTGCTTCCTGGTTGTCATAAATTGCCCTAATTATATTTATAAATTTTGCACCCATATTCATAAAGCTAAGCTGTTGGCGCAAAAAAGACCATTTAACATTATCAAATGCCTTTTGGGCGTCTAAAAAAAGTAATGCCATCTGTTGGCCACTATGTAATTCATAGTACTCCAACGTATCTAATATTATTCTAATGTTGTGCTTAATGTGTCTCTTAGCGAGAAAACCATTCTGATCAGCGTGTATGAAATCATTCAGAAATTGTTTCAATCGTTCCGCTATAATTGATGTAAATATCTTATAGTCCGAATTAAGAAGTGATATGGGTCTATAATTTTGGATTAATGTATGGTCCGTGTTATCTTTCGGGATAAGGGTTATGTTTGCCTCCGACCAAGATTTAGGCGTTCTTGCGCCTTCTAATACTGCGTTAAATACCTCCACTAGGGGTTGTGCTAAGGTATTTTGTAGTTCTTTATAAATTTCTGATGGGAGACCGTCGGGGCCCGATGCTTTATTATTCTTTTGTGCATTAATAGCTTTTATCACCTCAGATAGCCGAATTTCCTCGTTTAGCATATTTCTGGTATCTTCTGTGACCTTGGGTAGTTTGGCTTTTTGAAAATATTCCTCCATTTTCTCCACACTTGCCTGGCTATCTTCTTTGTATAAATGCTCATAAAATTCCTGGGCTATGATTTTTTTTTTCTTCCTGGTGGAATATTCTCCCTTCCTCATCTCGTAGTTCGCGAATCCAGTTTTTCCCCTTTTGTTTTCCCAATTTATATGCGAGCCAACGGCCCGGTTTATTTGCATTTTCAAAAAAAATTTGTTTCGTGTTTCTCAATTGTTGTGCTAATTTCTCTTTGTCTAAAATGTTAAGCTTGTGTTTAATCAGATCCATAGATTGCTTAATATTCTCTTTTTGTGGATCTTGTTGGAGTATAACTTCTAAACTCTTGTATTCCCCTTCTAATCTTTCTCGTTGTTGTCTTTTCCCCTTATTTTTGTATATCATGTATGCCCTCGCCACCCCTCTCATCATTGCCTTGGCTGTATCCCAATTGTTTTGTACTGAGGTGTCTATAGCTTTATTTTCCTTAAAGAAAAAACTTAGTTCTCTCTCCATCTTAGATTTGAATTCATCTTCTTTTAAAATTGCTCTTTGTAGCGTCCATCTGGGTATTTTTTTGGAACCTTTCCAGTTAAGTTTAATAGGATTGTGATCTGCCCAAGTACCTGTCGCTATATGCACCTCGTCTATTTCAGAACTAATTTCTTTCGTCATCCATACCATGTCTATTCTAGACCATGAGTTATGTCGATTGGAGTAATATGTATATTGTCTAGCCTTACGATTTCTTTCCCTCCAGACATCTTGGATATTTAGGTCATTAGCCAAGTTGAGAAAAGATCTCGGTAGAGTTCTTCTCTTCTTTTTCCTAAGCGTCTTTCCCATATAATCCAAATTTATATCTAGGATAGCATTAAAGTCTCCTATTAAACAAATCTCCTCATAATCAATGCTACATATCTTATTGTGAAGTGTTTTTAAAAATTGTTCTTGGTTATGGTTTGGGGCATATATCTCTACCATCATGACCTTCCTGTGATTTATTACAACCTCGACTATCAGTATTCTACCCTCTTTATCGTTATAAATTTGTTTTGCAATCAATTTTGGGTTTACATATAGTGCCACTCCTCTCTTTTTCTTGTGTCGGTCTAAGGAAACGAATAGGTTCCCTATTCTTGGTTGTACTAACAAATATTTTTGTTGTTCCTTTATATGGACTTCTTGTATTGCCACGATATCCAATTGTTGGTGAATAAGCCTATTAAAAAAAATTCTGCCTTTTCACTGGCGAATTCAGTCCATTAATATTCACAGACATGATACTACACTCACCTCCCTTCATCTTACTTATTTCTGGTTTTTGTGGATCTCGTAATTCGGGGCTCTCTCTCTTCCTTGTCTCTGGCTCCATGTTTCTCTGTTAACTCTCCAGATTTGTTCCTTCTATCCTCTGTTGCTAAGACCTTCCCATCCATTGCCACTCGTATTATATCTCTTTCTCTTACCTCCCTTCCATCTTGATCTTCTAAATCTACTTCCTCTTGGCTGTGGAAGTGGAGTTTGTAAAAATCTTCTGCCTTCTCTATCGTGTCCAGTCTATGCCTTCTATCCTGCCACGTAACTAGGATACCCTCTGGGGTTAGCCATCTAAAGTTTACATTTTCCCTTATTAATTTAGATGTTAAGAAATGATAGCCACGTCTCAGATCCCTCATCCTTTTAGGTATCTGTTTAAGGATAGTAATTGGTTGGCCCCGAAATTCTAATGGTTCCTCTCTAGATCTATGCAGAAGCTCATCCCGAATTGATTTTTTAACTAGCCTTACATGTACTTCTTTTGGGAGGTTGTGCCTTCTCGCATAATTAGTTTGAACCCTATATGTTTCATCAATTTCCGCCAACATTTCCTCCTTCCCTACACCGAGTGCCTTTGCCATCAGTTCTGCCATCATGACCAACAAATCTTCCCCTCTTTTTTCTTGAACGTTTTGGAAGCGTAGATAATGAGCAGCCTTTTCTGCTTCCAGAAAAATGACTGTTGTCTCTAACTCCTTATTAGCCTGAAGAAGTGTTTCATTTAAATCATCTACTCTCTTTTCCTCTTTTTCCATTCTAGCTTCCATATCTTGAAGTCTTTGTTCGTTTTTGACTAATTGTTGTTGAATCCCTTCAAATTTATCATCTATCGCTTGGATTTTCCCCTTTAATTCACCAGTGTCATTTCTTATTTGGCCTATTTCTCTCTTCATCTCCTCATGGTTTTTGGCCATTACCTCGTGTAGGTTTTGCAAGAGGGCATGTAGATCTTTAAAAGAATTCGAGTTAGATCTTTCCCTTTGCAGCATATCCTCTATAGATTTCTGATTGGAGGGACTTGAGACCATCCCTTGTCCCTGTGCTGCCGCCTTTTTGCCAGCGCTAGGCTTAGTTGCTCCCGAAATACTTGTCATGTTTTCCCGGTTGTAACACGCGTTTTATCAATATGTAATACCCTGAGTCTTATATAAACCTTTTAACTCTATGACAAAAAGTATATAGAACAGTTACCACCAGATACTTATTACCAACTAAGCAATTTATATAATAGAATTCTATAATATATATGTCTGGATATATTCAAAGTCACGTTCTTTTTTTTTTCCGTTTCCGGCGCAGAAATTGACACCTTTTCCTTCTTCCTCTACTGTCAAAGACCAGTAGGTGTCCCACTAAACAAACCTCCAATTACTAAATTGCTATATCAAATGGCCGCCCGTGACAAGTAGAGTAGAATTTCAAAAGTTTCAAAAGTTCAAAATTTACCAGGATAGACCAGAATAGACCAAGCTGATCGCTTTCCACGCCCGACAATCCAGAGTTCAGTCTCTAAGGCTCCAAGCTCAGACTTTGACCTGTTGTAGTTTATCTCCAGCTAGTATGCAGTCATATAGTCTTCGAATTTCTTTTCCTTGCTGTTTTTGCCAAACGCCTCCCTCGAGACTTCTATCGCCGCTTATTCCCTCTCCGTGAGGCACCCACTTCAAACCAGTACCTCTTTCTCAAGCGCTTCCTATTAGATATTCGGATATACTCTCCGTCAGCTTCGCTCTACCGTTGTCCCGCTGCTTACGTGCTAGCTCCGTCCCTCTGTCAGATCTTCATGTCGGCCATTACTGGCCTCCTTCTCCCCGGTTCGCTCGCATCAGACTTTCTCCGGATCTCCAACACGAACCGCCGCTCATGAAGGTTCTCCGGGCTGCCTGCAACTTCGGATGTCCCTACAGGACCTCCTGAAGCTCCGAAAAGCCCCCGCGAACACTGGGTGAGAGGTTGTGCGTGGAGAGAACTCCGTTCACACAGCCGCCCGCTCTGACAGCTGGCTCCGCCCCCCCGGGTTACCTGTACCTTTATATACCTGGCCAGGTACGCTCTCAGCCAATCAGTTTAAACCTTAGTTTCCCGCCGAAAACTAACCGGCCACAGAAGTTTCGGTACAGCGCCACCTGGTGGTATCAGCTATGCTGCGGCTTGCTGTATCTCTTAAACCCCCATACATAACATGTTCCATGAATCCTGAACCTCAGCAATGTCACTTGAACAACCAGCAGTTTGATGTAGATCAAATGTTTTCTTTCACCTAGTTTTTGAAAGCGCTGCCTTCTGAAGACAGAGCATCAGAAGATAGAGAGGTATAGAAAGACTTGGCTATTGTAAGAGACAGAGCTACCAGGCAGAAGATGTTGATATTTATGGGCTCAGCAGTATCACAATGTAATAACAATTATTTTTCTATGTCTAGCATACATAGCCCCAAAAACTTCTTATAATTCATCTTCTGTTTTGACATCTCTCACCTGCTCTTTCTAATGTTATCCTTCTTGTGAGTGTGCTTGAATACATGCTTAATTTGAATTAAATTTATGAGTAAAAGATTAGTTTGATGGATTTATTGGGGCAATAATGTAGATATGAACAACTGTTCACCTGCCTCTACATTCAGAATATTATATCCTTTTAGTTCACCTTCCTATCTACTGATTTGAGTAATGAATTTTATCAACATTACCAGCTGATATTTCTGTTGAGCATCCACATTAAAAAGTTTAGAATAAAATTAGTTGGAATAGATCTGGAAGGGACCTTGGAGGTCTTCTAGTCCAGCCCCTTGCTCAAGCAGGAGAAGCTATACCATCTCAGACAAGTGACTGTCTGGTTTCTTCTTAAAACCTCCAGTGATAGAGCACCCACAATTTCTGAAGGCAAGCTGTTCCACTGGTTAATTGTCCTCATTGTTAGGAAGTTTCTCCTTAATTTCAGGTTGCTTCTCTCTTTGGTCAGTTTCCAACGATTGTCCTGTCCTCTGGAGCTTTGGTGAATAATGTGACCCCTTCTTTTTTGTGGCAGCCCCTCAAATACTGGAATACTGCTATCATGTTGCCCCTGTTTCTTCTTTTCTTTAGACTAGCCAAACCCAAGTCCTGAAGCCGTTCTTCATATGTTTTAGTCTCCAGGCCTTTGAGCATTTTAATTGCTCTTCTCTGAAGTTTTCCCAAAGTCACAACATCTTGGTTGCAGTATTCCAGGTGTGGTCTTGCTCTATTAATCCCAGGAAAGCTTATAAAAATAGAACAGATTACAAGTAAACACATTATTATTTGTACACTAAAATCATAACGCTCTTAGGACCTGGGTAAGCTACTCTGGTGAGGAAATCCCATAAAAAGGATACCATATCTCCATTGAAAAATATGTTTCTTAGCAATTATAAAACATTTCCCTAAAGAAAGCAAAGCAAACTCGTGACCGTTCCAGTTGTTGCTCATATAATAATGTATAGATAAACTATAGGTAGGCCTCAGTTTATGACCACAGTTGGGTCTGGAATCTTGGTCACTGAGCAAAGCAGTCGAAGACATCATGTAACCACTTTGCTCAATGACTGCAATCCTGGCACTTTGTTAAGCAGACGAAGTCTGTGATAAGGATTGTGAGGGTAGCTCATGGGGATGGGGGAGGCACTGGAAGGCCTGTTGCAGGCTACAGGGCCCCCAGCGCATAGAAACCTGCTACAGCCTTGGAGGTCTTGGCTGCTCCCTGTGTGACAAGCCAGGGAGGCTTCAGACATGTATAGGGCCCATCAGCTCAAGCAAATTGCTGCATTTATCTTTGTGTTTTTTTCTGCAGCTACTTTTCTGCACCCAACCTATTGTGCAATTTAGAGAAGGCATCTTCCAAATGATCACCAGAATATCACCCCTTCTTGTGAATATACCTATCCATCTATGAATAATCACAATAGCAAGAATAGCACCTGCTGTCATTGTCTGCTGATAGGTCTTAGGTACTTGAGCTACTGTATTTTTAAACAGAGGTTCCAGTCTAGGTTAGGAAATTTACAGCCATAGAAGAAGGATTGGGTGGAACAATTGGGGGGGTGTTACTTTCTCCCACTTCACTGAGCATCCCCCCATTAAACTGATAAGCATTCTAACCTTCTTCTTCATTAATAAAAATAAAAACTGAACATTGTCATATCCAATGCATTATTGCAGTCCAACCTGATAGGGAGATATTGCTAAAAACTCTTTAAGCATGCATGTTGAGCACCTATTTATCCATGTAATTATCATGTCCAATCTACACTGAATTAGAATGTTATGACATACCTTGTCAAATTGTTTCCTGAAATCAGGATATATTGCTTTTAAAGCATCCCATAATTTACTATGTAAATAGATAACAATAAAAAACATCAGTATAGTCTAATAATAGTTTTCTCTTGACAATTTGGTGATTTCTAGTAATCACTAAATAGTTTTTAAAGTGCTTACAAATCACTCCATTTATAATCCTGCTACAGTGCTCTCCAGCATATTAATGTCAGACATACCAGTTTGCTAATTCCCTCAATTTTTCAACTTTTTAAAAATAAGGTTAACATATGCTGTTCTCTAGACATCTGGCATTTAATCCATTCTTCTGGGGTTCTCAAAATTAACACATAAGGTTTTAGCCAAACCAATTGCCAGTTCCTTCAAAACCCTAAAATGCTACTGATCTGGATCTTGAGTTTCAAAATAATTCAAAACATTCCCTAACTATGCTTTTGTTAATTTCAAGTTTTAAAAGGTATTTCTTCATTCTGTTCCTCATAATCTGGGACACATTACCTTTCCTTGGAATAAAAAGTTATCTGAAACAGGAATAGATTAGCTCTATCTTTTCTTTGTTACCCATTAAACACTTTAATTTCACTGAAAATCTGGTATTCTAATTCTATTCTCTAAGGACTTATATGTTGATACTAGTATCAATTCATTCTTGAGTTTTAGCTCTTTTAACACTCTCCCTACAGTACTCTGTCCCTATATGTTTGGTGTGCTATTAAATAGGCTTTTTAGAATACAAACTATGAATTCAGTTTATTTAGGCCTCCAAGCCCGAATTTACCAGATGTTTTAGATTTTATTGACATGCCACTTCAAAACCTATAGTCTGTCATGCAGCGCCTGTAAAGTTTCCCGATAACTGTTGCAATATATTTTGTTGGGGCTTTGTGCTGTGTACGTATGATGTGTTTGAACACCTCAGCTCACCAAGTGTGCTGGAAATGTGGATAGACCGTCTTTTGAATCTCAGTGGACCTATTGAAGGAGTAAAAATGAAACAGGCACAGGATTGGCATGATGTGAAGAAGAGGATAAAAGAAGACGGTTTTTCTCCCACTACCAAATAACGTGATCAAATGTAACCCTCTTGATCCTTGATGACATGCAATTGTAATACATTTATTTATTGATTGATTGATTGATGGGATTTATATCCCGCCCTATCTCCCGAAGGACTCAGGGCGGCTAACAACAAAACATATAATAAGTACAGAAATCAAGATGAAAATAAAATTGAAATCATCTGTGCAATAAATTAAAATTAAAGATTTAAAAAAATTAAAAATTCTAAATATAATTAATTAAAATGCCTGTCAGTCCAGGTCAGCCTGGTAGAACAGGAGTGTTTTGAAGTATACTTGGGTCCTTACAAAGAGGAAGGAGGGAGTAAAATACATCTAGTTCATCCTCTCTATTCAGATGTCTAAATTCTGAAAATAAATGGGGAATCTACAATCAGCTTCTAGCAAAGCCCAATTTCTGTGAGACAGAATTAAAGATATCATAATGGGCAACCTTTTGTACATAGTGAGGTCAGTCTATAATTTTTTTGTTATGTTACTCTGCTCGATGCTCTATCTTCAGAAATCTAATTTAAAATTGATCTACCCAAAAAGGAGTACCAATGGTTGTTGCCTGCCATCTGCAAGGTCTTGATATTATACCTGTGAAACTCACAAAACATAACGTACTGCGCTCAGGAGGCCCTAGAAAAGAGAACAAAAAGTCCTTAAGATTAAAAGAAAACTGAGGATCAGCATGCTGTTCCTTGTGAAGCTGTAGGTGTTGTTTTATAGTTTATTTCGCACTTCTTCACAGCTTTGTAAGTTTGGATAGCTGCCTACAATGCCTTTGGAAATCTGAAAAGGCAATTAATCTGAATTCCAAGCCCGGAACAAACTGTTATGCCTGCTGCTCAGCAAATTAAAGGTGAATGAGAAATGGCAGTAGGACTGAGTAGTAAATGACCATTAGAAGGATTGATTTGAAGGCAATGTGCCAGTTAACAAGGAAGGCACCAGTTAAGTGCCTTGCATTTGTGTGAAACCTCAGTTAGATAACCCAAAGGTGATGCTGGAGAAGTCTGATTAACACTTCTCTTTAAAACAAACGAACACACTCAAATGCATGAGGACGTGAGATAGCTTCAGCAATCTGTATTTATTATATGTTATTGTTGTTAGCCGCCCTGAGTCCTTCGGGAGATAGGGCGGGATATAAGTCCCATAAATAAATAAATAAATAAATAAAATCAAAGGAAGACAATTCTTTTGCTATAAAATTTTCTTGATTTAAGCCAGCAGTTGTCACAAACCAAACTGTTACTTATCCTGTAGGGAGAAGTTAAGATACTATGTAAATACACGTATTTCATATCTTGTATATCATGAGGGAGACCACCTAGATTAGGAAATTTGCACTGGGGGAACAAGAATTAATCCCAATTCATAAAGCAAAAGAGAAAAAAGAACTTTTCTGCGGTTCTCGGGGGCTGGCTGGGGAATACTGAGAGTTGATGTCCATGCATCTTAAAGTTGCCAAGGCTAAGAAACACTGGGTTCAATGATCTATGACTGTCCACTGCTATTAGTGGGAGCAATCCCATGGTCACCAAGTTGATCCTCAGCCAGACCATTAATATTGCTTGCCAGATTTTGGCTTGTATTCTGGGGAGCCAGCTTCTTAGTTTAATGCCTCACTGCATATGCATTTGGATATCATAAAGAGGGCTCTTAAATATTTGCAGTTTATTTTCATGTTTTAATCTTCACAATTGCTTATCCAAAGGTAGTGCGTTGTCCTATTATTTTGGTTAAAAAATCAAGGGTCTATTTATCTGCAGATGGGCTTATACATGGGGTAAAGTACATGGATATACTTTAGAAAAGTATTACCATATATGTTTGGATTCTGCTTATGAAGTGTCTTTTGATGAAAAATGATCAATATTATTTAGTGTGATTAAAGTCACACTATATATGCAACTTTCTAACCATAGCCATAAAAATGATATGGCTGAACATAAAATAGACAGTTTTGTGCTAGAGATAGAAATTTTAAGTTTAAAAAGTGGGATTTCACAGGTCATGTTCTACAGCTGCTTTATCTCCTAGAAACTTGTTATGGAAGAACCCAACCATGCTGAATCCCTGACCATTGGTGTCTCCTGTTTTCCCTTGACAGTTACTCAGATGTCCCAGCTTGCAGCTTCTTTTTTACTCTAGGAAGTGCACAAAAAGTCCTGAAAGCTTCTAGCAACAACTAAGATACCCTGAGAATGAAAGTCAATATATGTTTTATAGACAGGACCGTGATTGTTCATGTACCTTCATCCAATCATTGGCTGATTCAATGAAAAGCCGTTATTGGCAAAAAAAAAACAACCCCCAAAAGTACCAGCATCGGCCAGTGACTGCCAGTTTCTATCCTGTCAGTAAATGCATAATACAAGATGGAAAAACTAAGTGCATTCAGAGTCATTATTGCCTCTTTATGTTCAGATGAACACTATTATTATTCCCCGTGATGTCACTCTCCATTTTTCCCCTGCAGTCTGTTTTTGGTTAAACGGATGTCAAGGTAATCAAGCAACCTAAAATTCTGCAGAATTCTTTTTATTAATTCAAATTTAAATTGTTTCTTCTTTCTGTTTGACTTTGAGCACATCGCTTTTGCCAGAAACTCAGCTGCTTACATGTGGCTTACTTTCTTTAGTCCCTGTAGCCCTCATGATAATTTTTTCAATCTATAAATTGTGGAAAATGACCAATTTGGGATGGATCAATCCACAAAATGATGCAAAATAGGTATGCTAAGCATTAAATATGCTTTAATTAGCTATTTTGCAACTAAAACTGATCTCAGAACCCAAAGGGCTGCAAACATTCAGCTCATGCCTCTCTAGACACACTACAATCCACAAACTGCATCCCCTCCTCCTCCAGCAGAAACATATTTTCAATACTCAGCATAAAACATGTTTTAACCTATACCAACCTGACCTGGGCTTCAAAACCTGATCTGAGATTTGATATAAAAATGCTCTGAATTTCTTTTCAGAGTTATATATAGCCATTTTCCATTTGTGTATGGTCAAAGGAAAAAATGGCCATGTTTAGAATAAAGACCACATTTATCCTAACCCCATTTAATTATTTTTATAAATTAATTCCTTTGTACATTCACTGTATCCTATTTATCCTTTCCAGTTTATTTTGCTTTATTAATTCAATATAAAGCCAAACAAAAATAAGCAATATACAGTACAAATTATGGAGAAAGAAAAAGAAACCAACTAAAATAAGAAACAGTATATAGGACATATTTGCACAGATACATTCTCTCTCGCACACGCACACACATACACACGTCAATAAATGATAACCATATTTTATTATATCAATCCACAGCTAATCTATGTCAATTCAGTATGTAATTTGTTCGTAAGTTGCTAATAACATCAGCTCTGTATAGATGCTATTCAATGGTATGCAAAGATGAAGTTATCTCAGATTATTCAATTTCCTCATTTAAGAATGATGTGCAGTTTGGAGGTTCTCTTGGACTCTCAGTTCTTACTGGAAGAAGAGATGGCAGCTGTGATCAAGACGGCCTTTGCACGGATCTAGCTAGTGCGTCAACTGAGCCCCTTCATGGATAACTGGCCATTTGACTATTCATGCCCTCTTCATCTACAAGTCAAGACTTCTTTATATAACTCAAAATCAATTCAGTGTCAAGTCTTTTAGTGCAGAGTAGGGGAGACACCAACTGGGCAAAATGATACAAAAGCTCAGTAAACAATGCTCACAGCCATTCATGTGGGCTGCAGAATGGATTTAACATATCCAGCCTCAAAATGGCTTACAGTCTTAGAAGGATGGCTCCTCTTTATAGACGATTACTGTCTGTGCCAAAAATGTCACTGTCTGTTTCTATTCTGCATCAGTTTGACTTGCATTTTACTTTTTTTTATATTTGTGGTTTCATTTGATTTGCATTTTATTCTTCATGCTGTATTTTGTACTTAATTATTAATTTGCTCCAGCTCAAGTCGTTATAGATTATTAATTTCTTGCTAATTCTAAAGGAAACACTCTGATTCTTTGATTCTGCTTGCGTTACATGTATCAATGAAAATTTGTTTACTTGGAAAAGACTGATGAATGTAGGATACTTGGATTTAATTCCCCAAAATTCCTTTTCAGCCATTATTTAAAGTTCCTTCGGTGTAAATGTTGCAGAGAGGTCTTAAATCTGAATGCCCTCCTGAGAGGTGAGGTAACACGTAGGCCTCAGATTACCCAATTATCATCTACCATATAATTGGCAAACACTATCTACACTTGAGTATAAAGATAGGAAACCTAGTTAAAAGCACAAAAAAATTGCCTTACTTCAGACAAAAGGCAAGAATACAAGGATGTCTATGGAGATTCTCAATCATCCAGATCATGTAATGCCATGTAATAAATAAATAAATAAACCTTTATTGTCAAAGTACAACATGTGTACATTGAGATTAGCTGAGCCTCCCCCCCGTGCTCTCTCCCCCCAACACACAGTGACAACAAACCCTCCATCCCACCACACCATGTGAACCAACTACACCACACACCGGCCTCCCAAGTCAATTCTGCATAAGATTATGTCCCATTTAAAAGCCTAACAGCCCACGGATAAAAGCTATTTTTCAGCCTGTTGGTACGGCTGGCTATATTCCTATATCTCCTACCGGATGGTAGGAGAGTAAAGAGATACCGTCCAGGATGCGAGTCATCCCTGAGAATCTTCCTCACTCTTCCAAGGCAACGAGCCCTGGCGATGTCATCCAGTGGTGTCAGGGAACAGCCCACAATGTCTTGTGCTGTGCTCACTACCCTCTGTAATACTTTCCTGTCCGCGGCTGTCAGACCAGCATACCAAACCACAATACCATACTTAATGCCATGTATTCTTCCAAAGGTGCTTTTCCAAAAGGCAACAAAACTGAAGAAACTTCCTAGAGGAGAAGTGAAATGTTTTCAAAGAAAGGAAAAAAGAACCTCAAGAAAGTCCAGTTGCCTTTTGGAAAAAAAAAATCACCTTTGGAAGAATACATGGCATTACATATTTTTATGCATAACATCCTATGGTAGAAAATGCTACACAATCACCCAGATATTTTTAAACAATTAAATCCAGAAATTTTCTACGGACTCATGTATTCTTCCATATTCCTGTTCATTCAAACAATCCCCCTTTTCTTCTTTTTTAAAAATTTTGGTATTCATAGTATTACAGGGTTGGATTCATTACAGTCCAAAAAGTACTTTTTCAAAAAGCAACTGGACTTTGTTTTTTTTTCCTTGAAGATGTTTTGCTTCTCATCCAAGAAGCTTCTTCAGTTCTGACTAAAGAACTGAAGCTTCTTGGATGAGAAGCTTCTTGGATGAGAAGCAAAATATCTTCAAGAAAAATAACATCCAGTTGCCTTTTGGAAAAGCACCTTTGGGACAACCATGACCTTGATGACTGGGACAACCATGGGACAACCATGACCTTGGGACAACCATGACCTTGATGACTGAGAGATAGAGATTCATTACAGTGTTATATGTTCATCAGCAAAGTTAGTCCACATTACAGTTTGCAAATTGATTTCTAATCATGGTTGCAAGTTGAATTGTTTTATTATATTTCTACATCTTGTGTAACAAGGAATAATTCAGGGCAGTTACCTTTTATAAAATACCAGTGAACCTCATGTAACATTAACTTAGATCCAGTTCAGAGCAGAGACGAAGCATACCAGCCACAGGAGGCAATAAGATATGTAAAAGTTCAGTAAGCAAAATAACCTGGAAGCATCACAAAGCAGAAAACTTTCTTGAAAACACAGAGATAACACTATATAAAACACAAAATGTGACACTATGATAAACATACCTAACGGTTGTTTTTTTTTAAAAAAAAATCACACACAAATAAAAATAATATAGTGATACGACTAGGAACTCTATGACTCACAAATGTACTTCCATAATACTAGAAGCCACAATCTTTTGATCTAATAAGAAAGCACTGGATATGAGCAGAGAATTACAACTGCAGTTGCCTGAGCTTCAGAGATGCTCGAAGAAAACAGCAGGAGATTTTCCTCTAAACTCCAGGTATCTCCAAAAAGTATGCAGGTAGGAACTCTTTGTCTAAACGTGCCTAGCCATTTAATTTAAAAATTAAACAGTATTAAAAGGAATTACTTAGAAAGAACTTTGACAAAAGAATCATCTGTATTAATAGCCTCCGTGAGGTTAAATGACCAAACCATTTGTTATCTAAGACAACAATCAACTAATCAATAAGTAGTGATTCTTACTAAACTTGGTGTAGTAATTTTAGTATCAAATAAGCATATTTTAAAAGTCATATATTAAGATATCAAACTTTTCTACCTCCAATTGAGAGAAAAAAGCTAGAACCCGCAGCCTTTCTTTTGGGTTATGTTTTCTATTAGAAATTCAGTAAAATCCTCAACTATTTTTCTTTTTGAATAATCCCTTAATTAATATCCCAATAAGATTGGCTGGAATGTTTTCATTATGCTTACTTTCTAATAAGTAAACATAAAGGTTAGTAACATCCAAACATGAACACCACAGAATTCTTCAGATGTTCATCCCACATATCTGCATACAAGAAGATTGGATTGGGAATTATGGAATATAATTACATATAGATTTTCCAGGGACTTAAATATAATTCACACAAATAGAAAAACACAGAGAGATCATTTCTGCAGAAAGGTAGCAATCCTGAACACGTGATCCACAGAGTTGGCTTCAACCAAGGAGAGAACTAATTCGAGTTTGTGATTTCCCTGTCTAGAACAAGTGATCATGACAATATGGGATGCTGCGGAAGACTCTCATTATGCAACTGGCCTGCCACTGGAAAAGTTTTGCAGATGCATAGAATGTGAACAAGGAGCAGAAGCAGTGCATTGATAGGGAACTCCTATAACAAACTGCTATAGCTCTTTATAAAGCTTTCTAAATAACTATGGACAAGCCCTTATCTCTCATCCCTATTCAGAAAAAAAAAGACTTAGGTTACCATCCTGCATAGAGTTTAGCTGGGTAATTTCCTTTGCCTTTATTAGAAATAGGCCAGCTGTGCAGAAGATAGCAGCCTCTGATGGCCAAAGCACAGCATATTGTCATCTAGGAAGCAGCATCATATTGAACTGTGCTATGTGTAAATCTGCTAAATGATCTTCTTTCTCCTCCTTCTGTGTGTTACCTCCTGTAGACCTCAGCCCATAGCCCTTGGAACAGTCAGTCCTGTAAACAAGACCACTTCAGAGGAGGGAGGAAAAAAAAAACCACCCTGCAACTGTGTTTACTTACCTAGCAGAGAACCTATTAAGATGACAACCTGCATAACGGTAGTAAAATGTCGATATGTTTGTTCTTCCCTATATGCCTCGTATTCTGACGTCCCGACCGCGTGGGCGCTTCGGTTGATTCCCACGATCTGAGGAGCCCCGGATGCGTCCAAGCTTTTGACAGCCTGAAAGGGAGCGCGCTCGCTCGCGTTGGCTGAAGCCCAGCTTGCATTGTAGCCCATGGCGGGGTGTCTTGCTGCCTCCCTCTCACTTAACGGTCACCTCCGCACGAAGCCAGCACTCTTCGCCGCACAAAGCACGCAGTTCGCACCTGCTTTTCTAAGCGGAGCCGTTTCCATTGTGTTTCCACTAAATGTCTGGGCTCCGGATGATATGCCGTCTGACGTTTCAGGTCTGCATCTCATTCCAGAGGGGCACACATCATGGCAAAATGGGGGCGGGGGAAAGCTGCCTGCATCTGGTAATCCGTTGTCCCATATTTCTTGCTTCCCCCCCCCCCCTCGCTTCAATGCCACTGCGCGCCCGTCCCCTTTCAGCGCCTTTGCACAGCCAAAACCACAAACAAAGCCTAGATAGGACCCATGCCGCCTGCTCATTTCCCTCTAGTAGGCGCAACCAGCATGTCTCCAAGTGGGACACTTGACAACCCTTTTTCTGTGCTGGTGTGTCTGGCATGGTGAAGCTGAGGACCGAAGCTCGCACATCTTGGCGAGGCAATGCCTTTCTTCCCCTATCCCTTTTCCTAACACAGATGCCGTTTCAAGTCTTCTGCGAGCCTCGGGTGGTTTCCGATCAGCAAGGCTTTATTTAGGCTATGCTTGATGTGTGCTTCTCCAGCAATCGCATTTGAAGAGCCTGACGCTTCTGCCGCTCACTTTACAGATTGGCATCATCAACTGTTCAAAGGTTTTTGAGAACCAAAAGGCAGCTTTATTGTTTTCCTAGAAAGAAAGTACGATTCACATGACGGGTGGCCCTCAGAGGGTGGGCTCCGATTTTATTTTTTTAAAATATTGGGTTGGGGGAGGTGGCAGCCATTTTGCCTTTTGGACTGTCAATGTAAGGTCTGAATAAAACCACTTTGGGGAAGTGGAAAGCTATTGTACTGCAGAAAGGGGCTGTATTTATGTATATTAGAGGAGATACAAGTTTAACCTACTGAAGTTTTAATTGACAAAGGACTTTTCAATTTAGCAAGCCTTGCAATAATTTAATACATATTTTTGACCTCCCATTTGTAATACACACATAACTCTTTTAAAATCATTTTGTCTGTTGTTTATTAAATGTAGGTGCCACTGATTCTCAATGAGTATGCAAACATTTGCAAATTTCTTTTAAAATTTATATGCAAAATATCAGTAAAGGCCAAATTGGCACTAGATTTTGCCAACGTTCCACCCATCGCCACCATACCTGAGTCCATCCACCTTGCTACTGCTCATCCTCTTCTTCTCATTCTATCCACCTTTTCCAGCACTGTAGACTATTTCAGAGAATTAGGTATTCACATATTATGTCCAAAATAGGATAATGTGTGTCTGGTCATTTGTGCTTTGGGTGAGAACTCAAAATTTGTTTGACAATCCAACTGTTTGTTTTCTTACTGTCCATGACGGACTCAGGAGGCTTTTTCAACACCAAAATTCAATGGTATCAACATGTTTCCTACTCTGCTCCCTCAGAGTCCAACTTTCACTTTCCCAAAATGTCACAGAGAATATGGTGGCTTGCACAATTCTGATCTTTGTAGGTGTACACAAATCACAGAATCTGAATATTTTTCTCAAGTCCTTTGATGTTAGTCAACCAAATACTAGGCTGTGGCAGGTTTTTTTTTAAATTGCTTGCTCCTTTACTGTTGACAGTTGACAGTATCTGCAGCTATCTACCACTTCTTCATTGACCGCTCCAAGGTTGTTGCGCCTGGCTTTCTTCTGCACTTCTTCCATAATACCCTTATTTTAGTTTCATCCCAAATCATTTTAGGACCTTTATTTTCACTTTAATTCACTATCCTTGGAGGGTCCTTGTTGCCTTCTTCATCTAATTCCCAAACAATTGGCATTGAGAAAATCTGTCAGTACACTGAGCGAACCATTGAATTGGTGGGATCTGGGCAACAATATATCAGCTTGCAAGATAGTCTTTTAATAAAGATGCTAGTTTGCATGGATGAGCCTAAGTTGAACTCATTGAATACTGGTCAAATATTCAAATAATGTAATAGAAAACCAATTAATACAAATAACATCAGATTCTACACATAATTGCACAAATCACATACATTTCATCAATTGTCAACAGTTCTTCAGAAGCAATGGAGTTTGTGCATTGTGTGGGGGAATAGAGTCTGAACTAAAATGTTGTCTGTTGTATCTGAAGTACAATGAATAGATGTCTAGAGAATTTAGGGTTGACTGTAAATACTGTAGGTATCTACACAAGCTTTTGATAATCCTATTAGCAACTTGCCTAAACTCTGAGACAAATTCTTGTTCACCCTGTTATTTGTGGACAGGTAGTCTGCTAAAACTAATAAGGCCGAACATTTTTATTGGATAAAACAGGGGTCCCCAACCCCCAGGCTGCAGCCTGTTTGGAACTACACATGCAAGCAGCAGGCAAGCACGTGTGCACAATTCAACTTGCATGAACAGTGGGTGCTCACATTATGAAGCTCTATTTGCATGAAGTTTCATTTGCATGAAGCTCCATTCCCGAGCGGCAGGCACACACATCCGCCACTTGCACAAATGGAACTGTGTGCACGAACATGTACCTGCCACTCACACAGAACCATCTTCTTTCCCACCCACTCCCACAACAGGACACTAAGCTGGAAAGGTTGGGGACTGCTGAGTTAAGGCACCAGGCTAGAAATTGGGAGACTGTGAGTTCTGGTCCTGCCTTAGGCATGAAGCCAACTGGGTGACATTAGGCCAGTCATTCTCTCTCAGCCCTAGGAATCAGGCAATGACAACCATTTCCTAATGCTTGCCCAAAAAAATGCAGACTTGTCTAGACAATGCTGATTCAAGGGCACCAAAAAGAGAGCGAGAGAGAGTTAGTTAGTTATCAATAAAACAGTTCATCCATGTTCCTCAACAGCTGCACCAATTTGTCTCCTACTGCTTTTATGTTATGTTTTATTATAGTAATATCTGTTTTATGATGCATTTTTATTATCTAAATGTTTTTAACATTTGAGAGCAATTTTAAGCTGATAGTCTTTGGCCAAAGCAAAGTATTAAAATATTTAAGTTATGAGATAGGGAAAAAGTAACTAAAACTGGCAAACATAGGGAAATTGCAAATAAACATCAAAACCTCAGTTTCTATAGTTCTGAAAAGCACCATGGGGCAGTGTATAAGTCTTATTGCTATTGCTATTGTTGTTTCAAAATCTTTCATTTTGTGAATCACTTTAATGAGAATAGATGCAGTTGCTGTATTTGAAGATAAGGATACATTCTGGAGCTATGTAAAAGTAGAATAATGCAGTCAACCAGCAATAAAAATAATACACATCAGTATTAGAAGCTTCAGGCATCTGTGTTAACTACATAGTCTATGAATAACAAGCAAAAATCACCTTCTCTAATTTGGATTGTAATACCATCTTAACTTGATAAAAGGTACTCTGAGCCATGGATACACCTTGCATGTATGCAAATAAGAGATTTCCAAGCAACAAGCATAGTTTGCATGCTTACATCTTCACATAGCACACAACCCCCTGGCTTGTTTGACTATACTTTAGTAAGATACATAGTCTGGGTTCACACAATGCCAGGGCCATAAATGGTGGTTTACAAAACCACTGTGGATAGGTTTCATTTTTGTTTAATGAGTCTCTCTTCTGCTTGCCAAGGTACATCCCAGAAGGTAGGGAGCACAACAAATTGAAGCCAGCAGTTGCCACCAGGGAAAGCGGGGGTGGGGGGGGGTGCCTGGTGGGGCCCAAATTGGTTTCATGAAATCAACAAGTCTCGGCACCCCAACCATTCAAACTAGAAAACAGCTTGAACTTCATTTAGGAAGTAGAACATCTGGAAAGTGCAGGCCAGCAGCCCCTGTTGGGAGGATTAAGCTAAAGAGGGGACCTAGACCAGGGGTCTTCAAACGTGGCCCTTTTATGACTTATGGACTTCAACTCCCAGAATTCCTCAGCCAGGCATGCTGAGAGTTGAAGTCTGGGAGTTGAAGTCCACAAGTCATAAAAGGGCCAGGTTTGAAGACCCCTGACCTAGACTATATATGTTATTGCGGAAGGTAGAAAGACGCGGACACAGCTTCATCGGCAAAGCAGCGCCAATTCCACTCTGGATTCCTGCTTTCCCGCCGTCGCAAGGGGCAGCACCGACCTTCGGCGGGACCTCCGAGCAAGGCGGAAGAGCCGCGCGGTCCCGCCCACCTCATCTCAGCCGTGGCGACTAGGCAAGGGCCCGGTGCTTGAGCGCCGGCCTTCTGCCCGCCGGGCTTTAATTGCTGGAGCCGAGATGGCTCATTCGAACGGGGTCTTGCAGCCGCGAGCCAAGACGGCCGAAGTGACCGCGGAGCAACCGGAGAGCTACCAGCTTCGCCAAGAGAACGAGCTGCAGGTGCTGGAGTCCATCTACGGGCGGGACTTTCAAGACTTGCGTCTTGACCGGCCATGGGAGGTAATACGAAAAGGCTGGCCGGGTTTCCTGCTTGTGGGTGTTGTGCAGACGATGCCTGGTGGTTGCAAATTGGGAATCGCCGCAGAAGCTCATGTAGATTTTGATTTATTGATTTATGCATTAAACGGATTTAAAGATGGCTAGACCTTCCTTTTTTGAGACTGGACGTTTTGGTTGCCTGACCCGCCCCAATCCTTGTTTTCGCCCGTCCTTTCCTAAGGGTTGTCTGCTTGAAATCATTTAATATTTGAAGGCGTATTAACGACCTACACCTTTTGTGCCCACATCCAGGATGCTTATTTTAAAAATGACTGTAATCCACTGAAACACCTATCCCATGAATTAGCATGGAGTTTGAGTCCTATGGCAGCTGTGCCTCATTCTTGTGTATCTGTGGCAGGGATCTGGTTATCCAAGTAGCATGCATCGTTTGTTACAAACCCATCTAGCACTTGCATTGGCTATGTCAATTCGAAGGAAGTAAATTGTAACAGGATGTGCTACCTAAAAATTAACAGCATGGTACAGTATGCTTCAGTAGCATGATTTAATTTCAAGCTATGTACTTATGTATATACACGCAAGAGTTAATTTTAATGGAGACAGCTTGATAGTTAGGGTAACAATTACTAAAACATAATTAGTGCCAAACAGAAAGATGTGGTTTTCTGTCCCTCACTTAAGTCTTCAGTATAACTTTACAGTTTTAATGGCTTTAATGGCTGTAGTAATATTCATGTTACTGTTAGAAACCTCACTGAGATAATCTAAAATGCAATGTGTAATTTTTGTAAAAAAATAAAATGGGATCACTGAGAATTCAGTAAGGATTCATCACAGCCAGAGAAAAAAATGAAGAATTTATACTGTAGAATTTCTCAGTTATGTATTTCTGTGGATTCCTAAAAATATATATTCATTGTACTGTATACATACACCTGTTATTAATTGTTAATAACAAGTCGTATCATTGCAACTACTAACAATTAGAAGGATGAACATGTACACCCAACCCACTACTTATTTACTTTATCCTTTTGTATTCTTAGTTGAAAATTAGAGAGAAAACTCTTAGTTTTGTGGGTTAAACTCACTTAACTCTTTGGCCCGGGCTACTTCTGTAGTTTTAAGGCAGGGGTGTCAAACTGCTGGTCCACAGGCCAGTTGCATCATATGGAGGCCGTGGCCACCCCAGCTCCGGCAATGCAAAAAAAAAGTTGTGATACAGTGCGACACGTGATGCGGCGAATTTGAAACCCGTGTTTTAAGGGGATAAAACTAGGCAACACCTTCCTCTATATTATCTATGTGAACCTCCCTGAAAAAAGTGGATGTTAATGGAATAAATATGTCATCTCCATGCATCAATTATTTAAGATAAATGATAAGAATATATTTTGTGTTCTGGTAGTTACAGGTATAAAAATTATACAACCCTAGTTCTACTCCCTGAATTTAAAAAAATAGCATAAGAAATTGTGTTTAATGTCTTAATACCTTTTAACAGTGTTGCAAAATATTTGGCAGACAGTTTTTTTAACAAGTCAGCTGTCAATAATGGTATGACTTTGTCCAGCCAATGATGTCACCAAATAAATAATTAATTCCACTCCTTCTGCTTTCTTCTCTAGTATTACTCTCTACATGGGGCTGCCCTTGAAGACCATTCGGAGGCTTCAACTGGTGCAGAATGCGGCCGCGCGAGTTGTAATGGGGGTTTCCCGATACTCCCATGTAACACCTCTACTCCGCGAGCTGCATTGGCTTCCGGTTGCCCTCCGGGTGAAATTCAAGTTGCTGGTTATTACCTATAAAGCACTACATGGCCTGGGTCCGGGGTATTTGAGGGAACACCTGCTGCCGGCATCAAACGCCCTTCGCCCAGTGCGCTCCCACAGGGAGGGTCTGCTCAGGGTTCCGCCGGTAAGAGAGTGGGAGCGCCTGCCCTCTGGAACCAGCTGCCGGTGGAGCTGAGGACTGCCCCCGACCTCCGATCATTCCGCCGGGGCCTGAAGACCTGGCTCTTTGAGCTCTCGGGCCCAGGCTGAGGAGAAAATTATTTTAATTGGGGTTTTTAATAGTACAGGGTTGATTTAATATTTTTTAACTTGGTTTTTAACTTTTGTATGTTTGATTTTTAACTCCCTGTAAACCGCCCTGAGTCCTCAGGGAAAGGGCGGTATATAAATGCAAATAATAATAATAATAATTAATTGAGATTAATTAACTTTAGATTTTACATAGCCCAGGGCTAAGCTTAGAGAAATTTAATGGCAGAGTAAGATTATCTACAACACGATGACTTTTTTTTCCTAGTGTGCCTTTATTTCATTTTCCTTCCTTTTCTTTCTTGAATTTGAGACACATGAGTATCAGATTATTTCTTAATATGACTGTTTATCAAAATGAGCAATGAAAGGGAATACTTTTTTCTTTTCCCAAGTGCTGCTGCTGTTTTTTAAATGTGTTGTGAAAACCATCAACAACTTACTTACAATAAGTAATTATGTTTTACTTAAACATAATTAGCAAGGTTATTACTTCCCCAAAGACTATGCTTTTCCCCAAGACATTTATATATGACACTTGATAAATGTTTACTTATTCAAAGCTCATTCACACATTATTTAGTTTATAATTTCCCTTGAGAACAAATTCCACTTATCAGAAAAATAAAAACTTTGAATCCATTCTTGTGGGTCAGATAGAAAGTTTTTGAGGATTTGTTGAGCCCAGTTTCTTACTAACATTCATAATTTTTTTTAAAAAATGTTGCAGATACGACAGTCTCCTGAAATCAATCTAGTCTTGAGACCTCAGGGATTAACTGGTGACCATGAAGTCTATGCCAAAGTTGATTTACGGGTCAAATGTCCTCAAACCTATCCCGATATGTGAGTAAAAAAAATTCCATGTTTTCTAAATTTTAAAAAAGAAAACAAAATTTTCTGAAAAATAGCATAACAGATATGGATGAGTGAAAGGATACTTAATTGAGGAACCATGCACTGGGATGGGAAGCAGACTGAATCAGGGCAAAGGCTGTGTGTCTTTCCGATAATTTGGAACACTGCCCTTGCTCATTGTTCACGTAGACAATTGGCCTTGATGGGCTTGGAGTCCAAAACATTTAGACAAACCAAATGTCTTCTATCTGAAAATTGCCTTTGTTGTATGCATGCAATGTGTATTAATAGCTCAGAGTACCTTTTATCAAGTTAAGCCATCTACAATCCAAATAAGAGAAAGTTTTCACTTCAATTATTCCCAAGGGGTCCTCTCCCTCTGGGGAAGGAAAAAACTTTATACATTAACCACCTCAGCCAGCCCTACTCACCAGCAGGCATCCACATTATCCTTCCCTCATTATCTACTGCCGTTAACAGATTATAGATTTTGGCCTAATTCCAAAGTGGCCAATTGAAATGGGCATGAAGACAGCAGTACATTTCTCCTTATATCACACAACCTACAAGTTTCTTGAAAATATAGTTGAAAATCACAATCAGTTGATTGCAGCTAATAGGCACAACTTTGTGAATACAATTGATGTAATGATCCTTGAAATTTCAGTTATAGGACTAATAGGTCCTGGATTCTGGATGCATTCTTTAAGTTAGCCTATTTCAGATACCTTAATACACAAATTGTTGCCTTATGATAAACCATTTCCCCTGGTTGAAAGTTAGAAACAGACAAACAGAGTTTTTGTAATATATGGGTAGATGCTCTAATGGCTTTCAAAATGCTAAACATTGTGTGCCAATTTGCCTGTAAGAACATCTGCATTTATATGACTCTGCCTGGGACTTCTGGCTTAAAAAACCTGCAAGGCAACTTTAAAAATATTTACTGGTAAAACTCAACAACTGTGCTTTCTCAATGTTGCTTGATATTTTTAGGACTCAAGAAATGGTTGATTTTAGAAACTATTTATCTAGACTTTGTTGATTTAAAATTATTTTTTAAATATTTTATATTAATAGCTGTTTAATTTGTGTGCATGTTCTTTTGAAATGTATAAATACATTTTTCTAATTTTTTATTACAGTTATGTTCTCTTGTGTTTAGGAAAGGACATTGCAATAAAAGGTGGCCTATTTTTTAAATATCTCAATATGTTTTTATGATTTTTTGGAAAATAGTGCTGTGGTATAATATGGATAACACCTCGTAAAACTCCTGTTCTAGTGATTTCTTTTTCTTCCCTCTAGTGTTCCAGAAATCGAACTTAAAAATGTGAAAGGCTTATCAAATGAAAATATAAACTTGTTAAAATCCAAACTAGAGGTATTAGCAAAAGAGCGTTGTGGAGAGGTAAGTGTTGAGTGACATTGTTGATATAATATTTGAGGTTTCAAAAGAATATGGCAAATTGTTTGTGTGTGCACATGTGTATTTTGTGAATGTGATCATCAATTTTGAGCAAAAATAGATTCCCCCCCCTGTAATTTCTATTAGCTGAAAAGATTGTATCAGAAGCATTCATAATATATGTCACAGATTATATACTGGAGTTCCTTCACGCCATGTGTACTAACACGTTTATCTTTACTCTTTAAGCAATCTGAAGATCAGTTCTGCTTCTAATAGCTACTTCTGTAATACTGTGATCTTCAGACCTTTCCATTTCTTTCTGTAAATCATTACCAGATGTGTGTATTCTTGCTAGAATGCCCCTTTTAGTGCTGTGTATTTTATTTTTATTTACTGATTTATTTATTGCACTTCTGTGCTGCTATAATAATAATAATAAAAAATCCTCTCAGTGGTCTTCAGTAAATGAAAATACAAAGAAACATACCATTTCAATACTATGATAATACACAAAATCATAATGAAATGAAGATCCATAAAATAAAGGTAAAAATAGATGAGCGCAGGTATCAAACCCATTGCAGCAAAAGCAGCCCTATAGTTGAAAAAGCTTTACATAAAAGTTCTGTTTTAACAGCTCCGGGGAATGAAGTTAGTATAGGAGCCAACCTATGGAAGGAGGCGTTTTATCATTATTAATTAGTTTATACATTACTTTTTTATATTTCCCTGTATTACTTTTTATCATGCTTGATTAGAGGGTTTTAAAAATCTTTGTGAGTTTTCATTATTTAGAAGGGATAGCTATATGAGTGTTTATTATAAAGTTGTCACAGAACATTAACAGGGGCTCATTAGAGTTGGCAGTGTATTAATGCTGAGAGAGATACTAATGTCTAGCTACCTTTAGTAAGTTCAATGAGGTAAATTTAATGGGCACGTGCACAGACACACAAACCACCAAAGCTTTAGGTTACACAGAAAGTTGGGGGGGGGGAAATCCCAGAAGAAGCAGTGGTGCATCACATAAATAGTGTTTCCCCAAATATACAAATATATGTCTGTGAAGTCACCAGAAACTAGGCTTGTCTTGGAAGAAAACATCACATTAGTGATGAGGGCAAGCCTTCTCTTTAAGAATAAAGAATTCTTTAGAATTAAGGATTGCTGCATGGACTGCCTTTTAGCACTACATGCTATTATTACCTGCCCCTCTTTATCAGGGGAGAATATAACTTTTACGCTCCTAGTGAGACTTAATTGCAGCGACGTGATGTCATCTTTGCCTTAAATGATTGCTTTCCAGTGTTACTTATTTGTTACTATGTGTTTTAAAGTAATTTACTACTTCTTTTATCTGAATAGTTCCTGTTTCTCAAACTAGAAAATCCTGTTCTATTGTTTGATGGAGTTTACATATTATATATGATTTTCCAGTAACAGTGTGCCCAATAAAGTAGAACAGAAATGTGTGTGTTTATGTGCCTTTGAGTCACTGTTGATTCCTGGACATAGTCCCTTCAGTTTTCTTGGCAAGATTTTGGAAGTCCTTTGCCATTGCCTTTTTCCTAGGGTTGAGAGAGAATGACTGGCCCAAGGTCACCCAGCTGGCTTGTGCCTAAGACTGAACTCATTTGGTTCCATAATCACTATTTCCAACTTGGCTCTAGAGTAGAAATAGATATGAATAAATGGAGTGATTAGCCTCCCCCTTTTTTGCAGCCAATTAAATATAACAAAATTCCATTGTCAATTTCCGAAGTTTCAAATGCAGTTTAGGTTTGAGAAGAATGAAGCCTACATTTCTATAGCAATTATGACTGTAGAGGCATTAATTTTGAACTTGGTATATTTTGATTATCTATTCAAAGCAGAAATGATATATTTAGAAGGATATGAATGTGCAATCATATTTTATCAAGGTGAACTGGAGAGTTAAATTGAGACAGATCAATACAAAGTTCTTTTTTTACTGTTATGATTATTGTTAAGTGTAAGTGTTAAAAATGATTGATATCATCTTTAAATGAATAATGTTATTGGTGTCCACATGTATTTCCTAGATACTGTCAGATGCAGATTGCTAATGACTTTTCAATATGTATATATAGTTTCATCTGAATCACTGCTGAAAAATTATGCACTATGCCTTACCACCAAGGTATGCATTCACTAGAAACTCTTATAATAGTCATTGAGTGAGATGGGACAGGAGCTTCTAAAGTTAAGTTGAGTTGAGTTTTATGCTGGTTTAGTTATTTAGCTAAAAAGAAAAAAATCAGTTGTGTTTCATTGAAGGATGTGCTGCTGTGTATATATAAGTGCAACCAGTGCAAGCATTTGAATAGTTTTGTCTTTCATTCCTAGGTGATGATATTTGAGCTGGCAGAATACATACAGTCATTTCTTAGTGATTACAATAAACCCCCTTCAAAATCTTTCCATGAAGAAATGCTAAAGAATCAACAAAAGGAGCAAGAAAGACTAGCCAAGGAAGAACAACAACGAATTCAAGACCTAAAGAAAAAAGAAGAACAGATGGTGAGAACATTGTCATATTTCTATCCTCACCATCTTATCCCTTTAATTTCTGTTCATCTCAGCAGAAAAAAAGACCATGCCTACAATCTGTATTACTCATCTATATGAGTAATACTAATATATTTTATAGTACTCTTGCAAAGGACGAAGAACTGTACAAATCAATCAACCAGTCAATCTGTCTGTCCAATAGATAAGAATATATGTGGTTCAAGGTTGAACTATGGAGTCCTTGATGCTCTCTGAGCTTGGTTGTTTGCTTGCAGATGTTTTATTATCTAACTAGGTAACATCATTAATGCTAATGAATGTGGAATTTGCTTCCTGTTTATATAGTACAGGGGTGTCAAACTCAATTTCATTGAGGGCCGCATCAGCATTGCAGTTGCCCTCAGGGGGCCGGGTGGGTGTGGCCTGGGTGGGTGTGGCCTACTGGGTGGGTGTGGCTAGAGTGCGTATGGCCTACTGGGTGGGCGTGGCCAGCTCTACATCGTTCACATCAAGGGTGCCTATGGGGGCCTGGGCAGGAGTGGGACAGATCTGAGGGTCTCTGGCAGGAGGAGGGTCTCTGGGCCAGGGCCAAGACAGTGGGGGCCATTCCCTCACTGTTTCCAGGATGACTTCGCGGGCCGCATGAAACCACTTAGTGGGCTGGATCTGGCCCCCGGGCCTTGTGTTTGACATGTCTGATATAGTAGCTTGCCCTGCCAATATTGATGAGGGCGTGGTTTCCTCCTTGGTAATTCCTTGATTACTGTATTGTTTTTTGCTTGATTGTTTGGTGTTAATCTTCTAAACTCTTGCTTAGTAAAATAAGATACTATTCTATGGCATATCAATGAATGTATTTCAGCAACGTGAAATTCTTGATGAAATTCAGAAAAGAGAGGAAGAAAAGAGAGAAGAAAGAAGAAGGAAGGAAATAGCAAAACAGGTATTATAAAAATATCTCTGTATTGCCAAAGAATAAGAAATATGCATATCAGCCACTTTTTTCTTCTCTAGAATTCTTTATGAATTGCTTCAAAATGTCT
This sequence comes from Vipera ursinii, assembly GCF_947247035.1. Classification (NCBI taxonomy): domain Eukaryota; kingdom Metazoa; phylum Chordata; class Lepidosauria; order Squamata; family Viperidae; genus Vipera; species Vipera ursinii. The sequence goes on from NC_139512.1 coordinate 64,571,674, forward strand.
TGATTCAGGTTTGGAGACTGCAGGCCATAAACCTCATCAGTATTCTTCAGAAATTTTGTAGGCAGACCTCTCTTTGCTTATGCCCTGCCAAGGTTTTTGTGAAGCTATTCATTCTCCCAAATTGAAAACATCTCCCAAAGAATTTTAAAATTGGATAGGAGAATGGGAATTTCTCTCATGATTTGTTTAGGAGTAAGGTGACTCTGGAATTCCGAGCATTGAAGTCCACACATCTAAGTTGCCAAGTTTGAAAAAACACTGATCTAGATTCTCTGTGGACTTGGGAGTCACAGACTTATTTGCTGCTCATCTCTCTCTGAGATAGCACGGGAATAAGCAGAGGGGAATAAAAGGGATTGAGGATAGCAAGAGAAGATTGGTGTAGTATTCTTACCATAAATTTATATATTCCAAACATAGAATGGTGGGTTTTACCAATGCAGATTCTGTATTCCTCCCCTTTTCTAAAAGCTACAAATATGTTTGACCTAGATTACCCCAATGTTTACATTTGGACTTGTACTCAATAGAGATTTGCATGCAAAAGCACCATATAATAAATATCTCTGCCTGTTGCAAGCTGACGCTGTCAAAACTGACTTTTTGAATAGCAAGGACAATAATTTTTGGTTAAGAAGGAACTTATGATCCTTAAAGCCCTCCCTCGAAGGGAGCGCCAGTCAGGAGCCCATCTGCAATAGTCCTCGACTTATGACTTGTTTTACGACTATTATGAGAGCCACAGAATGGGTGATTTATGGCCTGTAAAGCATTCTCAGCCATCGTAAATATACTACCCCCCCATCACATGACTGCATGTTGGGTGGGTCAGCTTTACAACTGGTCAGGGCATTCTGTGGTCACTTGAATGCAATTTTTTGTTTGTTTCTGGCAAAAAAATACCCATTCAAATGAATGGACTAGCTTAATGACCACAGCATTCACTTAATAACCACTGCAAAAAAGGCCCCAAAATTACTTCCTCTCATTTGAGTGTCTCAAATTATGATCGTAATGATTTACGACCAGATTCCTGGCCCCAATTCTGGTTACAAGTGCAGGACTTGTAGTTACTTAAAAGATTTTGGTGCACTAATGTGATTCACTTTCCCCGCCTATCTTTCCAGGAACGCTTGGCTAACGCCACTCTGATAAAGCAGGATCCTTCTATTGTTCAAGATGTTGCAGGGAGCAAAACGACTGTCAGCATAACAATTGGTGCAACAGATCACGTAGGGAATAATAAATATCGTGCAAATTCCACAGGACGTTCAAAGTATGTATTTTATCACAAGGGGATAAGATATTTTAAGAGAATTAATTGCTTTCACTCATGAAACTTCTCGGTTTTTGTAGATGTTCATGTCGTTAGAATGGTATACAAATGGTAGGAAAATTAACAAAAAGAACAAAATAATGAATACTGCATGCATTTCAATTACAAAAATAATAACATTTGTAAGGTTGGACAAATATTTGTTTTCCATCTGTCTTCGTTTGATTAAGTATTCTATTGCAGGAGACTTAGACATCTTAGAAATTTGCTTATACCATTATATATGTTTAATTTTCCACTTCGATAAGTTAGGTAAATATAGTAAACTTTGATTTTTCTGTCCCCCTATAGTGGACTTTGGATGCAACAAAAAAAAATCTAATTTTAGACAGTAGCATCAAACAATAGACTGGTCCATTATTTGGCAAATCAGTTTGAACAACATTCATATTTTATGCAAAAGCTATATATAGTTAACTTTTAGTTCATTATGTAAAGTTATGTAGAGTTCATAGATGTTCAGCTATAATAGACTCCTGCTCTTCACAGGAAGTCCATGAAGCTGAGGGTGTACTATATAAATTGAATTGTATGGTATAATCGGAACATATATAAAAATTCTTGCTTGGTTATCTTTTTGTTTGAAAATGATATACATTTTCTAAAGAACATGATAACGACTTGCTTTCTGCTGTTGCAAATGAACAGTTCTGTTTTATAATAGTTTAACTGAAATTATAAATGAACCAAGTTCTGTGGAAATACATTAATTTGCCATTAGTACCACACACTTAAACTAATATTCTGGTCGTCATCTCAGTGAATTGAATGACTGTTACATATATAAAGAGGGGGGGATGGGACACCTAAGCATGTGTGTGTGTGTGTGTGTGTGTGTTTGTGTGTTTGTGTGTATGTGTAATGTGTTTTGCAAAGAAAATAATATTGATGTTGGCTGTATAGGAGAGAGCGTCAGTACTCTAGCTGCAGCAATGAAGAATCTCAAGGAATGTGTGAAATTCTGAATTTTCATAGCAGTGCAAATGGTCAGCTTAAAGTGCACAAAGGAAAATGTATAGGTAAGTTGAACATAAACATATTAGAAATGCAAAAATATATTGTGTGTTTGTCCATTTGATTCAAGATAAAAACATCCTATATGTACTTTGAGAAAGAGAAAAGCTACCCCCCCTTTTTGTGATCCGGTGTTTATTTGACAGTTCAAAGGATCCAATCTATTCAGTTTTTATCTTTAAGCATTGTTAAATGTTAGAAAAGGTAAACCTGCCAAATATTACATTCTTTCCAGTTCTGACATTGTGCTTTTACCATTGTTTGCATCAAATTAGGCCAAAAAAGCTATGATTTTTCCCCACCAAATGGAATCTCTGTTGGGCATGGAATCTCTGATATTAGATGCCTCTGCAAGTAAAGCCCCAGCGTGTCGCTAAGGCTGCGCTGGTCATTCTGCTGAAGCAACAAGCCACTTATGAAGTTGAATAATAATATGATGGCTTTTATGGTAGCAACATTTGTGAAAATGATTGTCTGTCTATCATGTATTGTGGTCTGTTTGAGCAATTGTAAATAGTAACATTTTTTTTATTTCCCCTTCCATATGAGAGATGATCAAAATGCCCCAGGTTAAGTCCACCAAAATTGTTGACAGTTTTTTTTAATTAATTTTGAATGCAACCCTACCTCACCCCAGTGTGTCTAAAACAATAGCAACAAAAGGACATACCAAATGGAACTAATATTTAATTTATTATGAACCTGGGATCTATAGGAATATCTGCATTGATAACTGATATCTTAATCTACCTTTATCTAAAGGCAAAGATGAACAACTTGGTAAATCAATCTACAATGCTTTAGATATCTGTTCTGGCAACTTTGTCCAAGTGAATGAATGGGTGCTTCAGTGGCAAAAGAAAATGGGAAAATTTCTCACAACTCAAGAAAAGGAAAAAGTTGAAAAGTGTAAAAAACAGGTAATCATTCTTTTGTGTGTATTTTATTTAGTCTTTAAATTAGTGGCCCCTTTTATTATTGCTACCTGAAAATTATAACTGAACATCAAGCATCCGAGATGTGCTGTATAACAAAAAACTGAATTAATATCAGTAATGCATTTGAAAATCTTCCTGGGTACTTTGGAACAGAACATACAGTACATACAGTTGCAAGAAAAAGTATGTGAACCCTTTGGGATTACGTGGAGTTTTGCATGAATTGGCCATAAAATGCGCTCTAAATGTCATGTAAGTCACAACAATAGAAAAGCACAGTCTGCTTAAAATAATACTACACAAACATTAGCTGTTGTCATGTTTGAATTGAACATAAGATGGAAACATTCACAGTGCAGGGTGGAAAAAGTATGTGAACCCCTAGCCTAATGACTTCTCCAAGAGCTAATTGGAGCCAGGAGTGAGCCAACCTTGACTCCAATCAGTGTGATGATATTGGATGTGTTGCTGACAGCTGTCCTGCCCTTTAAAAACACACACCTGTTTTGGGTTTACTGGTCTCAAGAAGCACTGTCTGATGTGAACCATGCCTCTCAGAAAAGAGCTCTCAGAAGACCTACGATCAAGAATTGTTGACTTGCATGAAGCTGGAAAGGGTTACAAAAGTATCTCCAAAAGCCTTGATGTTCATGTGTCCACGGTAAGACAGACTGTCTACAAATAGAGAAAGTTTAGCACTGTTGCTACTCTCCCTAGGCGTGGTCGTCCTGTAAAAATGACTGCAAGAGCACAGCGCATAATGCTTAATGAGGTAAAGAAGAATCCTAGAGTGTCAGCTAAAGACCTACAGAAATCTTTGGCACATGCTAACATTTTTGTTGACACATCTACAATAAGGAAAACATTAAACAAGAATGGAGTACATGGGAGGACACCATGGAGGAAGCCATTGCTGTCCAAAAAAAATATTGCAGCACGTTTGAAGTTTGCAAAAGAGCACCTGGATGTTCCACAGCACTACTGGCAAAATATACTGTGGACAGATGAAACCAAAATTGAGTTGTTTGGGAAAAACACACAACACTATGTGTGGAGAAAAAAAGGCACAGCACACCAACATCAAAACCTCATCCCCACTGTAAAACATGGCAGAGGGAGCATCATGGTTTGGGGCTGCTTTGCTGCCTCAGGGCCTGGACGGATTGTTGTCATTGATGGGAAAATGAATTCCAGAGTTTATCAGGACATTTTGCAGGAAAATGTACGACCATCTGTCCGCCAACTGAAGCTCCGCAGAGGATGGGTGATGCAACAGGACAATGACCCAAAGCATACAAGAAATTCAACAAAACAATGGCTTCAACAGAACAGAATACGCCTTCTGGAGTGGCCCAGTCAGAGTCCTGACCTCAACCCGATTGAAATGCTGTGGCATGACCTTAAGAGAACGATTCACACCAGACATCCCAAGAATATTGCTACCGTATTTTCCGGCGTATAAGACGACTTTTGAACCCCTGAAAATCTTCTCAAAAGTTGGGGGGTCGTCTTATACGCCGGGTCGTCTTATACGCCGGAAAAAAAAATCAGTCGAGCGTACTTTCTTGCAAAGCCGGGCCGCCCCGTGCAACCGAGCTATCTCCGGCACGGCTCCGGGACACGGCTGGGCAGGAGCGTCGGGCGGCTCTCCCCACGCGAAGCTTTGCAGGTAACTCGCGGGCTAGGGAGCGGCGCCCTCTGCACGCCCGCGGACACGGAGCCGCGGTGCAGAGGCGCTTTTTCCCTTTCCCTTCATGGGGGGGTGTGCGCCTCTCCAGGGACTGCTGGGTGGGCCGTGTGAAGCCGAGTGGCGCTTCCCGCGCGAGTGGCTCGGCAGAGGCGCTGGGAGAGGCCGGGGAGCGAGGCGGGCTGGCGGACAAAGGCGAGAGGGGTGTGCCTGTGCTGAAGGTTCTCCCGGAGCCTGGCCTGGGGCGGCGCCCCCTGGGCCTGCTTTCCCCCTCTGGCCCCGCCCCGTGCCTGCCGCTCTTCTCGGCCTGGCTTGGGGCTGCGGCTGCCGGCCCCTTGTTCCGGGAAGCCCCGCGAGGAACCATGTGGCTTTTTGCAGTTCTGAAGGTATAGGCTTAGCTTCCTGTTTGGCGGGGCCTTCCAGCAGCTGCAACATTCGAGCAAACTCGCATGGGGCAAAGAGGGAAGGAAGGAGACTTGGGGAGCCTAACTTTTGGGGACCAGCAACTTGGGAAAGCTGTAGCCTCAGGCTTCCTTCCGGACCCACCTGTCACCAGCACTGCTCTTCCCCCCGTGGGGATGCGCTTCCGCCGGGCGTTGCTGGCCGAGACGAGCCAGCAGGCAGCCGCCGTGAGCGCGGTGCTGAGGGGCAGCGGCAGGACGGCCTGGCCCAGCGCCTGCAGGACGGCCAGCAGCCCCACGCGCACGCGCAGCAGCAGCCACCGGCTCAGCAACAGGTCGGAGCGCAGGAGCCGCACCGCCAGGCTGCCCAGGAAAAGCAGCCACACTGAGAGGCTGCACGCCCAGGCCAGCTCCATGAGGGGCAGGGCGGGAAGAGGGACTGGGAGCCCAGGCCGAGCGCGCCTCGGCCGACAGTGAGAGGGAAGCGGCACGTGAGTTCTAAAAAAGAGGCTGCGGGCGGAGCTGCCCCGCCCTGCACCGAATGGGAGAAGTTCAAGGCCTGGGGGGGAAGCAGGAGGGGCATAAGTGAAAGACATTGGATTTAGCAAGGTTAACATAGATTTCCAGTACTAATCTGTAAGCATTTGAACACAGCATGGCTATTCTGTGTTATATTAATCATTAGGATTTTGCATGCTTTGAAAATGATTCAAAAGTAGTGTTTTGCACTCATGCAAATATGTGAGCATGCTATCTCTCTGTGATTCATTAGAGTAGTCTGTTTGTCTTCTGGCTTCCAGGTGAGTATGCTTCAAGGAATCAGTTCATTAATTCAACCCTTTCAAAGATGCCATACTTGCTTTCTCTGAATAATTTTGGTAGCTTGCACTGCCCTAAAGGTCATCCCCATAATTCTTTCTTTCCATGATTCGGATATTAATGAAACTTCCTGTGCAAAAACAGAAAAAATAGGTTGTACACATGATTAAAAGCTTACAAATGTCTTTTATCTAGCTTCCTCAGTTGAATCAATGGAGTTCAGTTGACCTGTTCAGTGCCTTGTACGGAAAATATCTTGAGTGATCATATTCCTTCCATAATTCAATACTAATTGAAATGTTTGTTTCCTTTTAACAGATACAGGGAGCAGAAACAGAATTCAGTTCTCTGATGAAATTAAGCCATCCTAACATAGTTCGTTACCTATCTATGACCTTTAAAGAGCACAGTGACTCAATTGTAGTACACATATTGGTGGAACACATCAATGGATCTAACCTTTCCGTGTATTTGGACAGAGAGATCCCGCTTCCCATTGATCAGTTGCGCCATTATGCAACTCAGCTTTTGTCAGCTCTTGACTATTTACATAGTAATTCAGTAGTCCACAAAGTTTTGAGTGCATCCAGCATTCTGGTAGATACTGAAGGAAACATCAAGATGACTGATTACAGTATTTCCAAACGTTTGGCAGAAATCTGTAAGGAGGATGTTTTTGAGCAAACCAAAGTCCGATTTAGTGAGGACGCCTTGCCCAACAAACCAGGGAAAAAAGGAGATATATGGAGATTGGGTTTGATGTTGCTTGCTCTCAGCCAAGGATGGCTAACCAACGAATATCCAGTCACAATTCCAAGTGATTTGCCTGATGATTTTGAAGATTTTTTGAAAAAGTATGTAAATAGCCCGTAATGTTTAACTATTATTGAATATACATAATCATAATTTAGGATATAGGTGGGAATTTTAACAATAATTTAATAATAATTGCTCTTCGTGATTTCATCATGATTCAAGGATTAAAAACCAAGATAATTATTTAGATGTGCAAGTAGAATGTATGCATCCAGGAATATGAGGTTATTGGGGGTTTTTGTTTTAAGTTTTTCCCTATTAGCTGAAGACAATAAAAAGCATGCATCATTCTAAAATCAAACGTTGGTACATAATTAAAAGTAATATACACCTTTTATTGATTTTATAATGCTGTGTTAGCTCACTTGGGATGGGTGGATTGTTGTTAGTTTTGGTTCTACACTTAAATTTTTTCATCTGGATTTTTCTTCTTTTTTTTACTGTTTAGTTACGTATCTAATTTCCTTTGCTTACATTTCTTTGTTGTTGTTGTTGTTGTTAGTTGCGAAGTCGTGTCCGACCCATCGCGACCCTATGGACAATGTTCCTCCAGGCTTTCCTGTCCTCTACCATCTTCTGGCGTCCATTTAAGCTCACGCCTACTGCTTCAGTGACTCCATCCAGCCACCTCATTCTCTGTCGTCCCCTTCTTCTATTGCCCTCAATCTTTCCCAGCATTAGGCTCTTCTCCAGTGAGTCCTTCCTCCTCATTAGGTGGCCAAAGTATTTGAGTTTTAGCTTCAGGATCTGGCCTTCTAAAGAGCAGTCAGGGTTGATCTCCTCTAGGACTGACCGGTTTGATCGCCTTGCAGTCCAAGGGACTCGCAGGAGTCTTCTCCAGCACCAGAGTTCAAAGGCCTCAATTCTTTTGCGCTCAGCCTTTCTTATGGTCCAACTTTCACTGCCATACATTGCAACTGGGAAGACCATAGCCTTGACTATACGCACTTTTGTTGACAGGGTGATGTCTCTGCTTTTTAGTGTGCTGTCTAGATTTGCCATGGCTTTCCTCCCGAGGAGCAAGCGTCTTTTAATTTCTTGACTACAGTCCCCATCTGCAGTGATCTTGGAGCCCAGGAAAATAAAATCTGTCACTACCTCCATTTCTTCCCCATCTATTTGCCAGGAATTGAGAGGGCCGGATGCCATGATCTTGGTTTTCTTAATGTTTAGTTTCAACCCAACTTTTGCACTCTCCTTCTTCACTCGCAACAAGAGACTCTTCAGTTCCTCTTCACTTTCTGCCATTAGAGTGGTATCATCTGCATATCTTAGGTTGTTGATATTTCTTCCAGCAATCTTAATTCCAACTTTTGATTCATCTAGCCCTGCCTTTCTCATGATGTGCTCTGCATATAAGTTAAATAGGCAAGGCGACAGTATACAGCCTTGCCGGACTCCTTTCCCAATTTTGAACCAATCAGTGGTTCCGTGTCCAGTTCTCACTGTTGCTTCTTGGCCCGCATATAGGTTTCTCAAGAGACAAATAAGATGTTCTGGTACTCCCATCTCTTTAAGAACTTGCCACAGTTTGTTATGATCCACACAATCAAAGGCTTTAGCATAGTCAATGAAGCAGAAGTAGATGTTTTTCTGGAACTCTCTAGCTTTCTCCATGATCCAGCGTATGTTGGCTATTTGATCTCTAGTTCCTCTGCCTCTTCGAAATCCTGCCTGTACTTCTGGTAGTTCTCTATCCACATACTGCTGGAGTCTAGCTTGTAGGATTTTAAGCATAACTTTACTAGCATGAGAAATGAGTGCAATGGTGCGATAGTTTGAACATTCTTTGGCACTGCCTTTCTTTGGAATTGGAATGTAAACTGATCTTTTCCAATCCTGTGGCCACTGTTGAGTTTTCCAAATTTGCTGGCAAATTGAGTGTAGCACTTTTACTGCATCGTCTTTTAAGATTTTGAATAGCTCAGCTGGAATACTGTCACCTCCACTAGCTTTGTTGTTGCTCAGCTTTTCTAAGGCCCACTTCACTTCACATTCTAGGATGTCTGGCTCGAGGTCAGTGACCTCATTGTGATTATCAGGGACATTAAGCTCATTCTTGTATAGTTCTTCTGTGTAATTTTGCCATCTCTTCTTAATCTCTTCTGCCTCTGTTAGGTCCCTGCCATTTTGGTCCTTTATCATGCCCATTTTTGCATTGAACGTTCCCTTCATCTCCCCAATTTTCTTGAAAAGATCTCTGGTCCTCCCTATTCTATTGTTTTCTTCTATTTCTTTGCACTGTTCATTTAAGAAGGCATTCTTATCTCTTCTAGCTATTCTCTGGAATTCTGCATTCAATTGGGCGTATCTTTCTTTTTCTCTCTTGCCTTTTGCTTCCCTCCTTTCCTCAGCTATTTGCATTTCTTTATAAGAGTTTATGTTGGATAATTTCTCCCCTATTTTTTCCCTTTTCTTTTGGAGATATAAGTTGTGCATATGTGCTTCTATACTTTGAGTTGTAGCCGAACATAATATTTCTGTTACTTTTGTGGGACATAAAAGGCCTCAGGCCCAGAGGAAGTAGACTCTTACGAAATAGAACAATGTAAATCCTAAACTTTTATGGCTGTACTAAGGATTTTAAGAAATACTTCACAGATGTTTTGCATGCTTATATTTACTTTGACTGTGGATCAGATAATTATGAGTGGGGGTTTTAATCAAGTTTTAAGTCCTTTATTAGATCAGAAGACTAACCACTAATTTTTTTGTAGATAAAAAATATTGCAAACATATGCTTCGGTATAATTTGGAGGATATAGTGCAGCTTTTAAATCCTTTGTGATAATACACTATTTTAGTTGGATGTAAGAGGGTTTTTGGTTTAGACTGTGCTTTGGTATCTTAAACTTTACTTAAATAGATTAATACATTTAATATTGGTAATTAAGATCACATCCCAACTACTAGAATAAATAGTGATCCTTTTTTCCTGCATGGTATTTATCAGCTATATCTGATTATTTTAATGTTTCATATTATTGCTGTTATTAATTGATAAGCCACATAAAGTTGCCACTAAGTTGAGATGCATGATATAGAAAGTTTAATAAATAAATATCAGGATCAGCCTGTAAATTCATAGCAATCAATGTATGTTGTGGATTATATGTAATTTCTGTCAATTTCCTCATATCCTTTACATTCTGCTCTGGAAGGAGAATTATTTTATCTGTATTTATACAGAAAACTACTGTATACCTGGGATTTTTGAAATGCTGAAATGTGATTTGGACAATATCTGAATAAAGTTACATGATTTGGCATTATTATCTAACTTTATTATTTTAGGATGTTGCTACCTAATTGTTCTTGTGATAAATTGCGTATTTCTGTATTAAGAGACATTGATTAAGGAAAACATTTCACTTCTTACTTAGCCATTTTTCCCAGAAAGATCTGAGATTCTTGTCTCTCAAGATTTCAACCCTTAAAGAGCACAAGGCTATAAAAGGCTATATGAGTAGTCCTCAACTTATGGCCACAATTGAGCCCAAGGTTTCTGTTGTTAAGTGAGACATTTTGTTGAGTTTTGCCCAAATTGACCACGTTTCTTGCCATGGTTGTTAAGTGAATCCCTGCAGTTATTAAGTTAGTAACCCCGTTGTTAAGTGAATCTGGCTTCCCCATTGACTTTGCTTTTCAGAAAGTTGTAAAAGGCGATCACATGACCCTGGGACACAGCAACCCTCATAAATATGAACCAGTTGCCAAAGCATTTGAATTGTGAACACAAGACCATGGGGATGCTACAAAAGTTGCAATGTGAAAAATGGTAATAAGTCACTTTATCCAGTGCTGTTGTAACTTTGAACGGACACTAAATGAACTGTTGTAAGTCAGGGACTATCTATACTTAAGTTTTGCAGCTGTAATTGCAAACGTGGAAAAAACCGTGAAAGATTCATGTAGTTACAATCTAAATAGCAACATTAACCCTATATTTTTCTGGATTGCATTCAGGTGTGTTTGCTTGGAAGATAAAGAAAGATGGAGTCCTCAGCAACTACTACAGCATAGTTTTATAAATCCACCACTAGTAAAAGCACCCATATTGGAAGAAAGCCCAGATGGTAAATATATCAGTGTTTCTAATGTGCTAACCTTTTAGGTAAACATATAACTGTGTTTTAAAAACATGTGGCATACATCTTTAAATTATGTTAAGAGAGTTGCATATTTTAATATAAAATGTCTGTCAAAACAATGAGGTGATTTTCTAGTTTTGGGTAGACGTTTATTTAAATATTTTGTTTGAGAGAATTTCAGATATGCAATATCATAATTTCTAACACCAGTTGGAATCCTTAGGCAATAAAATAATTCTACAGAATTATTTATGCCTGAATCACTACAAAATGGTCCTATCTTATATTCTTGATGTAAATATGTTTACATAGTCCTCATCATTTGAGTTCTCGGCTTTCCTTAGGCTTGAAAGCTGGCTGGGTGACTTTGAGACACCTGCCAATAAAACGTTGTAGTAATCAGCACTTTAAACCCAGTCCAGTAGAGGCTTTAGTCTTCCACGCTGAGGGTCACACCAGCTTTTGTTAGTTTTAAATATCAGATTATATACAAATCATTTCCCCTTCTATTATATTTTTTTAAAAAAATTTCAGATTCATCAGCAATAGATGATATTGAAACTGTTATTTCTAGCAGTCAGATTGCTAGTGATGTTCATGTCACAGAAATACAAAGGCAACTTTCCCGTTATTACAATGAATTTGAAGAACAACAGTTGCTTGGAAAAGGAGCCTTTGGAGCAGTCATCAAGGTAAAGTAGTGTTCGGTGTGAAACAGATTTTACTCTGTAGAATCTCTTTGAGGTATGTGTGTAAATAAAACAGGGATTGTGTAATAAATGTTGACCTTATTCAGCTTTGCAGATAATAAAAAGTTTAGAGTTTATTTGGGGTAAAAGGAAATGAGTGGGTGCCCAGAAGGAATTGTTTTATATGATCTCCATTGAAGCATCTTGTCAAGGATGAAACTTTGGGAGCTCCGTGCTTCTGCCTTTCAACTTGCCTTTAGAGCACGGGTGTCAAACCCGCCGCATCATGTGACATGTCACAATGTGTCATGACTTTTTTTTTTTTTGCATTGCTAGAGCTGGGGTGGGCACGGCCTCCGTATGATGCAACCGGCTGGCATTTTGATACCCCTGCTTTAGAGTAAGAGGGGGGAGGTATTACTTTTGAGTAGGTTAGTTGGAGAAACGAAGCTTCTATGATTCCTCTAAAGACCGTGAGAGCCTGAAACCTTTTCAAGGACATCATAACAGGTGTGGATTTGAAGCAGACAGTTCCCATAACAAAGTGAAGTTGTTTATATGGACTACATAAGACGTTGGGGTTTGGCTGGGAAAATTATTGTTTTTAAGTCTTATGAACTGATGTCTGGGATCCTCAGAATTAGTTTTGCTTCAACATTACCATGCAGTGTATTCAATAAACAGTAAGATTTTCGGGGATGGAATGAACTCGGAGTTTTATTTGGATTCTTGAGCTGGATGTTGACACCATCTGTCTTGTATCATTTTTCAATGGGCAGGTCCAGAACAAACTAGATGGCTGCTGTTATGCTGTCAAGTGTATTCGTATAAATCCCACAAGCAAGCAGTTTCGGAGAATCAAAGGGGAAGTAACACTTTTGTCACGACTAAACCATGAGAACATTGTGCGATATTACAATGCCTGGATAGAGAAATATGAGGGTTCTCTACTTACTAATTCTACATCAGAAAGCACAGAAGAGAAGAAAGTAGCTGAAAGGCTGGCTGAGAATGGGAAAGGTGAGCAGGCGTTTGTGGATGACATAGAAGCAAATGCCCCTCCTCCTATTCTGACCAGTTCGGTGGAGTGGAGCACCTCCTGTGAAAGGTCAACCAGTGCCAGGTTCAGTGGAGCTGATCAGGAATCCAGTGATGATGATGATGACGATGAAGGGGAAGGAGTCTTTTCGCAGTCTTTCTTGTAAGTAGGAACAATTAATTTCTCTGCTTTCCTTTTGCTTGTTTACTGTCAGTTGATTAGGTTGTGAGTTGTTCATTCAGGGATGGGCTTATTTGATGCTTGGAATCTAGTAGACACAGCTGTGAAAATGGAAGATGATTTTTGCTGATTCCCCCTAGACCTCCTACCTGCAGAAACCTTCCACTTTTCAGGGGTTACATGGTACAAAGTTAAATGCAACATGTTTCTGCAGATAAGAATGTATAAAAAAAGTAAAAGTTCCCCCGCACATGTGTGTTAGTCGTTTCCAACTCTAGGGGCCGGTGCTCATCTCCTTTTCAAAGCCGAAGAGCCAGCATTTCTCCGAGGACGTCTCTGTGGTCATTTGGCTGGCATGACTAGACACCAAAGGCGCACGGAACGCTGTTACCTTCCCACCGTAGTGGTCCCTATTTTTCTACTTGCATTTTTATGTGGTTTCGAACTGCTAGGTTGGCAGAAGCTGGGACAAGTAACAGGCGCTCACTCTGTTACGCGGCACTCGGGATTCGACCCGCCAAACTGCCGATCTTCTGATCGACAAGCTCAGCGTCCTAACCCACTGAGCCACCGTGTCCCTTTAAGAACGTATACTTATTATTTATTTACAAATATTTGCAGGTTCAAACTCCGAGTAAGAAAACTAGAATGTGGCAGATACAGAAGTTTAGACATCCTTTCAGTTAAAATTTCGTAGCACTTCCTTTGGCAGAAGTAACACTTTCTTTCTATTCTTGCTTTTGGAATTTTTTTCCCCCTTGCTCTTCCTTGCAGTTCTAGTTCAGAAATATTCTTATGTCTTCTTGGATGCACTGCGTGCATTCAATTTCCTCATAAATTTTCACTAATATTCAGCATGGAATCTCTGAAATCCACCCCGAAATCTTTATCTTTCTTTCTTGTAAGTACTTCATGGTTTATAAGTTTTATGTTGTTGCCATGCTGAAATGTGCAGTCTCTTTTCAGCTTCAGTTTCTTCACTGACTAAATCAGCTTGAAAAACCACAATATGGCCCCAGATTACTTGCATCTGCAAAATGGATCACTGCAAATTCTTGTCCCTGCCATGTTTACTATTTTGTTAATTGAATCTGTGAAATCTGTAAAATCTGTAAAGTAAATATAGGCTCAAATCTGCAGAAAGATACTTTTATTTGTTTATTTCCCATCTTTATTATCTTTGATAAATAACTCAAAGTTGGTTAACATATCTAATACTCCTTTCTCCACAACAACCATCCTGAGAGGTGAGTTGGACTGAGAGAGTGATTGGCACAAAGTCACCTGGTCAGCTTTCCTGCCTAAGGTGGGACTAGAACTCACAGTCTCCTGGTTTGTAGCCTGTTACTCTAAGCACTAGACCAGGGGTCTTCAAACTTGGCCCTTTTATGACTTGTGGACTTCAACTTCCAGAATTCCTCAGCCAGGCATGCTGGCTGAGGAATTCTGGGAGTTGAAGTCCACAAGTCATAAAAGGGCCGAGTCATAAAAGGGCCAAGTTTGAAGACGCCTGCACTATACTATGCTGGCTCTCTGCTGTGTTAAGTTTGTGTTATGTAGAAGTTGTGCCACCTTCTGTACACTAACAGATTCATTGAAACATGCATTTTGACTAGCAGTGTTTAAACAGTGTACAGTATCTGAAATGGAAGATAAACCATCTTTTAGGATTTTTGCCTGTCTAATATGATTATACATTGCATTTAATTAAATAGGTCGTATCTATTCTAGTATACAGTGTAATTAAAACAACAGAATTAATTAATTAATTAATTGAAGCTAGAATTAAGTATCACAGGAATAGAGTATTTTTTAACCTAAAGGAATTATCATTAAGCATACCTCTGTGGAACATGTGAGGGAAACATTTTAAAACCACCTTCTGAACCTTCTGCAAAGATTTGGATATTTAAAAGCTCTTGTTTCTTGATTTAGGCCAGCAGCAGATTCTGAAAGTGACATCATTTTTGATCATGAAGAAGACAATAGTAGAAATCATATGATGGTAAATATTCTATTGAAAATACATCTTTAAACCTCCTCTTTCAAATCTGTGGATTATTAGTCTGAAAATCAAAAGCTATAGCATGTATTATATGATTCTGCTTGCATTTAAAAGCCACAATAACATTGCAATTTGCTTTATTGAGAGAATATTTGTACCCAGCATCATGTTATGATGATGGATGGTAGACTACAAATAAAACAGGTTTATTTGGTATTTCAGCACATAAGAACGTTGTTTTCAAATGAAAGAAATGTTATCAGTAGATTTATGGACTGATTAAATATATGTAGTGAAGAATTAGGTTTGCTTATATTGTACTTCTGTATTTCTGTGATCTAGGATGAAGTTTACAAGGAAAAAGAGAGTCATAGTGAAGAAAACAAAACATCAGTGATTCAGACGGTGCACCATCTTTATATTCAGGTTGGAAATTATCATTTGGTACATCTAGAATAAATGTATTCAGAATAAAATGAACATTTTATGTCTCTGAGATAGAAGTAATCTTATAGTCAGTATACAGAATCAGAAGCCATCTAAGAAATCAGTGAGAAGTGATTTTTTTCAGCCTTACAATTTTTAGAAGCAAACAATTTGTTTTCAGAGCTTGCTTAAAATAGCAAAATATCTCTGAGCTCAAGCTGAGCTTTTAATAACTACATGGATTCATGCGTGCTGTTTTCAATAAGGACATGAGATGTTGTGCTGGGATGTACTTTGATTAACCAATATGTACTTATTGCTGTGGGATATTTAATTTTAACTTAAAGCTTTGGGATTTCTTAATGGTCTCTGCTCCATGTCAGCTTCTTAAGGTCAGCCAGATACTGCCACCTGCTGTGGGAGAACATGTCTATGTGTTGCATCTGATGTGAGAAATATTCCACAAGGAGGTGCTAAAAATATTTGCGGATCTTTAAAATAAACCACTTTGTATTAGATTTGCCTCATCCCATTGCATGAAACTTTCAAAATTGCTGTACCTGAGTTAATCAAATACTGTGTACCTTTGAAAAGTGTAATGGCTACCATGACTGGTCATACTGCCTTAGAATTTACCAAACATTATAAGTATGCAGAAGCATTATTATGAATCTTACAAACTTCCTCTTAGCATAACAAGATGAAAATGCATTGATTTCTTTGAAGGACTGATTTTTCCAGTCAGGGAGCTAAGCAAAGATAATTCAGGTAAACAAACCTATAGTTTTCCTTCTTTGTCTCCTTTTGTTGTCTGCCCTCAAAAAAAGGATTAAATTTAGCCAGTCAGAATACATTTCTTCAAATAAATTTCTTTTAAAAGAGAAGCCTCCAATATTTGAATGATTAATCACCCCAAATCTGAATTGTAGAATAGTAACAGTTATACATGTGATGACCTTCCCAGATGTTTTCAGCTTTTTTTTTCTCTCCTTAATCTTGCATGTAAAGATGGAATATTGTGAAAAGAGCACATTACGAGACACTATTGATCAAGGTTTATACCAAGATACAAATCGTCTTTGGAGACTTTTCCGGGAAATTTTGGATGGTTTAGCTTACATCCATGAAAAGGTCAGTGATTATTGTGTCAACCACATATCTTGTACTTTATTGGGTTTTAGTTAATTATTTACCAAAAAGTTATTCTGTCCTTGATAAAGGCAGGGGAGGTCTCAATTATTACATTGCTCTCCAGTTTTCATTTGTGCTTCCCACAGCTTTAAGCCTAAGTAAAACTCCTTATCTGTTTAAACAATCCAAAACAATATATGCTTGCTTTTGCCAACAAGATAACCATCTGACTAACCACCTGACTAACCATCCCCTTACTCAGAGATAGGTAACCTTTAAATCCTATTTTACAAATCCTAATAAATATACTATATTTAGAATATAGAATAACAGATTTGGAAGGAACTTTGTGTTCTGTACCAGCCTGCTACCGGCCCTGCAGAAAAGGCAGGGACAACCCCTTTACAAACGGCAAGAGGCTGGAATTAAGCCTGCCAAATTTATTAACATAAAACAGAGCAAAACAAGACACCAACCTTGAAACAGGAACTAATCAAGCGGTTGCCTTCAGCAAACCAGCCCTCCCACGCATTCCCCTTTTATACAGTTCAGGGCGTGGCTTCTCTCTGCCTCCTTCCGAGGTGCCCCATTGCCTTCCTCTGTTTACTCCTGATTGACTGCCTCCTGCGTTGGGCGTCCTTGAACAGGGCCAGCTGTGGGTCATCTTCATCCACGCTGTCAGGCTCACACAGCTGGGTCTCTGTCGTGACCAGGTGGGAGGGGCCTGGCTGAGGGCTCTCATCAGCAAGATCTTCAACCCCCTCAGCAAGCTCTTCAACACCCCCCTCCTCCTCTGAGTCGTCCGACCCAACTGCCGAACCCACAGGCTGACCCTGAATCACAACACTTTGGAGGTCTTCTAGTCCAACCCCCTGCTCAGGCAGGAAACCCTATACCATCTCAGACAAATGGTTGTCCAGTTTCTATTTAAAAACTTCCAATGTTGGAGCATTCACAACTTCTGGAGGAAAGTTGTTCCACTGGTTAATTGTTCTAACTGTCAGGAAAATTCTCCTTAGTTCTAGGTTGCTTCTCTCTTTGATTAGTTTGTATCCGTTGTTTCTTGTCCTGCCCTCAGGTGTTTTGGAGAATAGCTTGACTTTCTTTTTTGTGGCAACCTCTTGAGATATTGGAACACATTTATTAGTATATCCTACCAATGAGGCTCACAAGTAGCATTAACAATAATAAGAATATGTATAACATATGCTATAATATTCTGGGCAGTTTTCAAAAATTGTGGTTATATGTTATAAACCCATTAATAATACAGTGTTTTTTCTCTCTTGACAATTTACAGTAAAAGTTGCCAAGCTTGAAAAACACTGCACTAATATATAAGGCTTGGGTAAAATAAAAGTCAGTTAAAAAAGACTAAAATATTTTCGGAATGAAAGACATGGAATGTTTTAATTAATAACTCAGCCACTCCCCACTTCAATCCTACACATTTACATATACACAAACACAAACAAACAAACGAAATGAAGATGGAAACCCTGGTAGACTTCTGACAATCGTCATCCAACATAGAAATATAAACAGACGTTTGCCCTGCTACTGTTAAAGGCTGAACTAACTCATACCGGAGGGTTCAATCTTGGTGTTCTATTTGAGGTGTGATTCATATACACACTGTTTCATATCAAACTTTATTTGATTTTATTAAAGGGAATGATTCACCGAGATCTGAAACCTGTCAACATTTTTTTAGATTCAAAAGATCATGTGAAAATTGGTGATTTTGGTTTGGCAACAGATCATCCAGCAAATACAGTGAGTGAATGCTGTAATATATAATTTGTGATATATTATTATTTATTGAACAAGACAATGTTTTAATTTTAGCTTATATGGCTAATAAATATTGAGGAGAAATGTTAATTCTTACACTGGGTAATCATATTGTGGTTTACATACTTGTCAACATCATCTTTGTATTCTTACTGTCTAGCTCAAGATCCTGCTAATGAGGTCCATAACTGAACAGGGATTGAAGTCAAATGCATTGCCATTTGCATACATTTTTAAACAGCTCTGCTTTTTGCTTTTCAGCCATTAAAGATCTAAGAATGTGGACTATCTAAAAACAAATATGGTGGGTTTTCTTTTTCAGGTAGACTCTAAACCTGGAGAAGAACTTTCCACCCAAAATGTGGTTAAAAATGATCCATTGGGTAGGTATAAGGCAACATGCTTTCCTGCTTTTTTAAACATATAATTTTGAAATGCAGATTTCTAAGACTGAAATGAATTAATATATTTCAAATTACAAGATCAGGGATAGCATTTGTCCTTCAAATGCTCACCAAGCTTAGTTTTTAAGCAACTTTATGTCGGTCGCTGGCAACTCCCAATAATGCCTTATCACTTCCTGTATGAATAGTTTTCATATTTGAACACAAAGAAATGTTCATATTTATGACATTCATTGTTCTAACAAGTGTTTCTAGCATTGTGTTGTGAACAACAGCAGCTCAGTTGAATTCACCAGCAGTTTAAACCTCACTTGTCTTTTCTTGTTAGCTTTTAGTCTGCTTCTGATCAAGGACTTTTCTCCAACTTTTCCCTAATCATTTTGTAATGAAAGCAGGAATTCTGGTCATAAAATAATGTACATAATATTGGTAAAAATATAGTGAATACCTGGAGTTTCAATAAATACTGAAAACTTGGATTTTAAAAGAACACATAACAACACATACATATTCACAGTTCTGATTATACAGAGAGAAGAGATTATTTATTTATTTATTTATTTGTTTTTATAAACCGCCCTTCTCCCGAGGGACTCGGGGCGGTGTACAGAATAAGGTAGGTATACAGAATGAACAATAGTGAAAAAAACAATAGTAAAAAACAAACTGGGACCCCAATTAGAGCTATCAGGCCAGGCCGGACTGCTGGAACAGGTAAGTTTTTAAGTCGCGCCGGAAGGTGCGGAGGTCGGGGGCCATCCGGATTTCGGTTGGTAAGCTGTTCCAGAGGGCTGGCGCACCCACTGAGAATGCCCTCCCTCTGGGGGCCACCAGCCGACATTCCTTGAGCGGTGGCACCCTGAGGAGGCCCTCTCTGTGGGAGCGCACAGGACGGTGGGGTGCTGACATTGGCAGAAGGTGCTCCCGTAGGTAGTCCGGACCCATGCCATGTAGGGCTTTGTATGTCATTGTTAGCACCTTGAACTTCACACGGAAGGCAACTGGAAGCCAGTGCAGCGCACGGAGGAGAGGTGTGATATGGGAGTATCGGGAGGCTCCCAAGAGTGTCCGTGCCGCTGCACTTTGCACCAGTTGAAGCTTCCGAGTGGATCTCAAGGGCAGCCCCATGTAGAGAGCGTTACAGTAGTCTAGGCGAGAGGTCACAAGAGCATGGGTGACTGTACGTAAGGCATCCAGGTCCAGATAAGGCCGTAATTGGCGAACTAGTCGAACCCGGGAGAAGGCGCCCTTGGTCACAGCTCCTATGTGATCTTCCAGGGAGAGCTGCGACTCTAGGAGGACACCCAGGTTGCGGGCCCTATCAACAGGGGGTAGTAACTTGTCCCCGATGTTAAGGGATGGGATGTTCTGAGTATCCTGGCTTGCCGGTACGTACAGCCATTCAGTCTTGTCCGGGTTCAGTTGAAGCCTGTTCCTCCCCATCCATTCCCGGACCACTTTCAGGCAGCGGGACATCACGTCGAGGGCATCACTGATGTTGTTTGGAGTTGAGATGAAAAGCTGGGTGTCATCAGCATACTGATGGTACCCTACTCCAAAGCTGCGAATGATCTCGCCCAGCGGTTTCATGTAGATGTTGAACAGGAGAGGCGAGAGGACCGACCCCTGAGGGACTCCGCAAGCGAGAGGCCTCGGGGTCGACCTCTGTCCCCCTGCCAGCACTGACTGCGAGCGACCCTGGAGAAAGGAGGAGAACCAACGCAGAACCGTGCCTCCCACTCCCAGTCCCCTGAGGCGTCGCAGCAAGATACCATGGTCGATGGTATCGAAAGCCGCCGAGAGGTCTAATAAGACTAGGACAGAGGAATGGCCCCTGTCCCGGGCTCTCCAGAGATCATTTATCAGAGCGACCAATGCCGTCTCCGTGCTGTAGCCCGGCCTGAAGCCCGATTGGTACGGGTCTAGATAAACCGCTTCATCCAGGATCTGAGGGAGTTGGTGCGCCACCACGCTCTCAACAACCTTCACAAGGAAGCGAAGATTGGAGACTGGACGAAAGTTATTCAGTGAGGATGGGTCCAAGGTGGGCTTCTTGAGGAGAGGTCTCACCACCGCCTCCTTCAAGGCGGTGGGGAAGTGACCCTCACTCAGAGAAGCGGAGATGACCGCCAGGAACCAGCCTCGTGTCCCCTCGAGCTGCATATGCCAGCCAGGAAGGGCACGGGTCCAGTAAGCATGTGGAGGAGCTCAACCTCCTCATAATCCTGTCCACTTCCTTAGGAGTCACAGGATCAAATTCCTCCCAGATGACGTCGACAAGACTGTCCATGCCTTGTTCTTCCAGCTCAGCCCAGTTGGAGTCCAGGCCGGTTCGAATCCGAGCAATTTTATCCAGCAGATATTGACCGAATTCCTCGGCTCGACCCTGCAAGGGTTCCTCCTTCACTTCTTGGTTCAGTAGGGAGCGAGTGACGCTGAACAAGGCAGCCGGGCGATTATCTGCGGACGCGATGAGGGTGGAAAAGTAGTTGGATTTTGCCACCCTTATCGCAGCGAGATAAGACCTGGTGAGGATTCTTAATCGCAATCGGTCGGATTCGGATCGACTGGATCTCCAACGGCTCTCTAGGCCCCGTCTCCGACGCTTCATCTCCCGGAGCTCCGCGGTGAACCATGGGGCTCACTGGGATCTGCGCCGGGTCAGAGGCCGCAAGGGTACAACTCGGTCCAGAGCCTCCGTGGCTGCCTTTTCCCAGGCTTCCACTAAGGCATCCGCCGAGCTGTGAGCAGGGAGTGCATGTGCGTCCCCAAGCGCTGCCTGGAACCTATCAGGGTCCATTAGGCGCCTAGGGCGGTACCATCTGGTTGGCACCGCGCACCCACGGCGGGGGGTGGCAAAGGGGAAGTCTAGCCGCAGGAGGTGATGATCGGTCCATGACAGGGGCATAACAGTCGTGGCACCCCCACCGATATCATCGCGCCACCGTCCAGACAAGAACACCAAGTCTGGGGTGTGGCCTCTCTCATGAGTCGGTCCAGAAATTATTTGCGACAGGTCCATGGCCGCCATGGAAGCCATGAACTCCCGAGCCAGATCGGACGATCCTCCCAGGGACGGTAGGTTAAAGTCATACAGAGAGAAGCAACCTAGAACTAAGGAGAAATTTCCTGAGAGTTAGAACAATTAATCAGTGGAACAACCTGCCTCCAGAAGTTGTGAATGCTCCAACACTGGAAGTTTTTAAGAAGAGATTGGACAACCATTTGTCTAAGCTGGTATAGGGTTTCCTGCCTGAGCAGGGGGTTGGACTAGTAGACCTCCAAGGTCCCTTCCAACTCTATTATTATTGTTGTTGTTATTGTTATTATGAAGGAGATAGAAAAAGTCTGATTCAGTAAAATGTTTAGGCAAATATTACTTGGATTCATACTTGCAAACTGACTGTAGAATAATTGCATTTTCAAACAATAGAAAGCAATGCAAAATGTGTGAGTTACTTTCTAAGCATTCAAAAGATATTAAATTAATTAAGTTCAGTAATTAAATCTTTGTTTTTTTTAATAGGAAACTTAACAGGAATGGTTGGCACTGCTCTTTATGTTAGTCCAGAAGTCCAAGGAAGTACTAAGTCTACATACAATCAGGTAAAAATGTCAGTAAGACTCACATTCTTATTAGGGAAATTGCCTCGATGACATCATGTGAAATTCACAGAGGAGTTTTTGGATACACGTTTCCTGTTTAGATCCAAAAATTGCCATTTCCTTCTGTTACTGCACAGAGTTCTTGTAAATTGGGTTTGTTTTATTGAACATCCCTGCATTGTCTATATCAGGGGTGTCAAACTGCCGGCCCATGGGCCAGATGCGTCACGCCAAAACCATGCCCACACCATTACCGGCAATGGGAAAAAAGTCACGATACGTTGCAACATGTCACGTGATGTCACGAGTTTGACACCTGTGGTCTATAGCAGTGTGTCTCAATCTTGGCAATTCTAAGAAGTCTGGACTTCAACTCTTAAGAATTCTTGGCATTGAAATCCACATCTCTTAAAGTTGCTAAGGCTGAGAAAGACTAATATATAGGCAAAAAAGGAGGATTATAAAAAATAATAACAATTATTCATAACATTATTCATAGGAAAAAGCTTTTAGAATGGCAATTGCTATCATAGAAGCTTTGACAAAAAGAGAGGAGTGATTTTACATATTGACTGTTTACATTTGTAGGCACACTTTCCTCTTGCCTAGTGAGATATTTGGATACTATTTTTTGTTTACTTCAAACATTAGTATTGTATAAAAGTATAATGGCAGCAATTGTACAGTATCATTGTTATTTTGTCAACTGTCCTAGAATTCAGCTTGCAGTCAAGAAGTTCTTTGCACTTTCCTTCACAATATTTTTTTAAATGTGTCTATTGGAAGATAAGCAATCTGATTAAGTAAGATATCTGGACCATTTAGATTCTAAATTCTACTTCTTGCAAGTATATTGACTTCCAGTCTTCTTTTTCTAGAAAGTGGACCTCTTCAGCTTGGGTGTAATATTCTTTGAGATGTCCTATCATCCAATGACTACTGCATCGGAAAGAATCTTTGTTCTCACTCAGTTAAGGCTTGTACGTATAGATTTTAGTAATAATTTGTTCAGCAACAACTGATAAAGCATTTTTTTAAAAAAAATATTCATGCCAATTGTTCTACGTCATTTAAGACTAACTCAGTTGCTAACAATAAATAGCATCATTTATTATAAATATCTAGATCACATCTGCCTAAATAAGTACAGTCATGCTCAAAATTGTTTGCACCCCAGAAATTTTTCCAGAAAATCAAGTATTTCTCACAGAAAAGTATTGCAGGAACACAGGTTTTACTATACACAGGTTTATTCCCTTTGTGTGTATTGGAACACAACAAAAAAGGGAGGAAAAAAAGCAAATTGGACATAATGTCAAACAAAACTCCAAAAATGGGCCGGACAAAATTATTGGCACCCTTTCAAAATTGTGGGTAAACAAAATTGTTTCAAGCATGTGATGCTCCTTTAAACTCACCTTGGGCAAGTAACAGGTGTGGGCAATATAAAAATCACACCTGAAAGCAGATAAAAAGGAGAGAAGTTCACTTAGTCTTTGCATTGTGTGTCTGTGTGTGCCACACGAAGCATGGACAACAGAAAGAGGAGAAGAGAACTGTCTGAGGATTTTGAGAACCAAAATTGTGGACAAATATCAACAATCTCAAGGTTACAAGTCCATCTCCAGAGATCTAGATTTGCCTTTGTCCACAGTGTGCAACATTATCAAGAAGTTTGCAACCCATGGCACTGTAGCGAATCTCCCTGGTCGTGGACAGAAGAGAAAAATTGATGAAAGGTTGCAACGCAGGATCGTCCAGATGGTGGATAAGCAGCCCCAAACAAGTTCCAAAGGAATGCAAGCTGTCCTGCAGGCTCAGGGAGCATCAGTGTCGGCGCAAACTATCCGTTGACATTTAAATGAAATGAAACACTATGGCAGGAGACCCAGGAGGACCCCACTGCTGACACAGAGACATAAAAAAGCAAGATTACAGTTTGCTAAAATGTACTTAGAATAAGCCAAAATCCTTCTGGGAAAACGTCTTGTGGACAGATGAGACCAAGATAGAGCTTTTTGGTAAAGGACATCATTCTACTGTTTACCAAAAACGAAATGAGGTCTACAAAGAAAAGAACACAGTACCTACAGTGAAATGTGGTGGAAGTTCAATGATGTTTTGAGGTTCTTTTGCTGCCTCTGGCACTGGGTGCCTTGAATGTGTGCAAGGCATCATGAAATCTGAGGATTACCAAAGGATTTTGGGTCGCACTGTAGAGCCCAGTGTCAGAAAGCTGGGTTTGCGTCTGAGATCTTGGGTCTTCCAGCAGGACAATGACCCCAAACATATGTCAAAAAGCACCCAGAAATGGATGGCAAGAAAGCGCTGGAGAGTTCTGAAGTGGCCAGCAATGAGTCCAGATCTGAATCCCATTGAACACCTGTGGAGAGATCTTAAAATTGCTGTTGGGAAAAGGCACCCTTCCAATAAGAGTGTTGTGACTCAGGGTCAGCCTGTGGGTCCGACAGCCGGCTCCGATGTATCGGAGGACTCAGATGTGGGGGAGGAGGGAAACGAACCGGCTGATGATGATTTGGAGACTTTGCAGAGTCCTCAGCTGGGAACCTCTGCTCAGCTGTGTGAGCCCGAGAGTGCGGAGGATGATGACCCACAGCTGGCCCTGTTCAAGGACGCCCGACGCAGGAGGCAGTCGAGCAGGGACAAACAAAGAAAGGCTATGGGACTCCTCGGGAGGAGGCACAGGGAGACCACGCCCTGAGCTCTCTATAAAAGGAGTGTTTGGGGAGGGGCTGGTTGCTGAAAGCAACTCTTTTGCTTGAGAAGATTAGCTCTTGTGTGTTTACTATTAAATCTTGGCAGAAGCCTTTTAGCCTTGGACGCTTTCCAGTCTCTTCTTTTGAAATAGGGGTTGAGAGAAGAGGGCTGGTTCAGAACAGTTTGCTTTCAGCCACCCACCCCTTATTACTACGATGGAGCAGCTTCTTGCCGAAAATGCCCAGCTCAACCAGCAACTCACCTTGCTGGCCACTCAGGTGGCACAACTGCAGGCTCAGGTACATGCTGCCCCCCCACCCAGGAGGAAATGTCAGATAGCTATGCCGGATAAATTTGCTGGTAATCCAGAACTGTTTCCTGCCTTCCTGGGACAATGCCAGCTTTATATCAGCGTGAGAGCAGCTGATTTCCCCACTGACCGAGATAAGGTGGGATTTGTGTTGAGCCTTCTGTCGGGAGATGCAGCTCGTTGGGGCACGCCTCTGTTGGCACAGCCTAGCCCTTTGTTGGATAACTTTGGGGGGTTTTGTGACCATATGCGCCTCATGTACGAGGACCCGATTAAGGCGCAGACTGCCACCCGACGCCTGAAAGCTTTGAGGCAGGGTCAGCGCCCTCTACAGGCCTATATCAGCGATTTCCGGCTGCTTAGCCAGGATTCCGCCTGGAATGAGGCTGCGCTCGTGGATGCCTTTCAGGATGGCTTGTCAGAGGAGATGTTGGATGAGCTGGCCCGCGTGGACATTCCCTCAGACCTGAATGGGCTGATCCATCTTTGTCTGCGGATCGATGCCCGGCTGCAGCAGCGTAAGAGTCGCCGTGCCACCCCACAGACCCCTGCCGCCCCTGTTGTGCGTGAGCCCCCAGTCCAGAGGGAGGAGCCAATGGAGCTGGGTGCCGCCAGGTCCCGTCTATTGGTGACGGAAATGGACAGACGACGATTGGAGGGGTTGTGTTTTTACTGTGGGGACCCTGGACATTTGGCTGCTTCTTGCCCGAAGAAGCGTCAGCGGGCGTCAGTGACCAAGCCTGCCCCGAGAAAGTCCCCCGCTTTGCTATCGGGAAACGGCCCGAGCCCGATCTAGACGGTGTGAAAGATCGGGCGACCCACAACAACCACACCGAGCGACGCCGTTCCGATGGTGCCTGTGAACCTCCACGGCATTTGATTTTGGAGGCACGTCTGATCCTTCCTGGCAAGCCAGAGGGGATTCCAGTCCATGCCTTAATTGACTCTGGGGCTACCACTAACTTTATGGATTCGGCCTTTGTGGCCAAATGGGCTGTTCCCCAGTGTCCAGTGGATCCGCCCATGCTTGTGGAGACCATCGATGGTCGAGTGCTCCTGTCCGGGCCTATCACGGCCGCCACGCAACCCGTGTGTATGGCCATCAGTACCCATGTGGAGGCCATTCAGTTCTACGTCACTTCGGATCTGCACTTTCCCGTGGTCTTGGGACTGGCGTGGCTCCGGGCGCATGATCCACAGATCTATTGGTCTCAGAACTTGGTCACCTTCCCAAGTTTGCAGTGCGTGGACCACACCCGCCATATCTGTGCCGGCCAGGTGGAGGGTTCCCCAGGGGTTTCCTTGCCTCCCGAACTGTCCGACTTTGCTGACGTGTTCAGCGAGTCAGAGGCGGACCAATTACCCCCGCACAGGCCCTACGACTGCTCCATTGACCTAGTCCCTGATGCGCCTCTCCCAGTGGGGCGTTTGTACTCCATGTCGGAGCCCGAGTTGGCTGCATTGCGGGACTTCCTGACGAAGAACTTGGCTCGTGGTTTCATCCGGCCCTCGTCCTCGCCAGTGTCTGCGCCCGTGCTCTTCGTCAAAAAGAAGTCGGGCGAGTTACGGCTTTGCTGTGACTACCGGAAACTCAACGCTATCACGGTGCGTAACCGCTACCCGCTGCCCCTCATCCCCGAGCTCTTGGACCGACTCCGGGAGGCTAAGATCTTCACGAAACTGGACCTGCGTGGAGCTTACAACCTCGTCAGGGTTCGGCCGGGTGATGAGTGGAAGACGGCGTTTGGTACTCGCTATGGACATTTCGAGTACACGGTGATGCCGTTTGGCCTGACCAACGCCCCCGCTGTGTTTCAGCATTTTATGAATGACATCTTTCGGGATCTGTTGGACCAGTTTGTTGTGATTTACCTGGACGACATCCTGATTTACTCCCCGTCGCGTGAAGCGCATCATCAGCATCTCCGTCAGGTCCTGCAGCGCCTCCGGAAACATCGGCTGTTTGCCAAGTTGGAGAAGTGCCAGTTCTACCAGGTGACCATTGATTTCTTGGCTCACCGCATTTCTCCTGAGGGCATCGCCATGGAACCGAGTAAAGTTGAGTCGTTGCAGAGTTGGCAACCCCCGCGTCGTGTGAAGGATATTCAGCGACTTCTTGGATTTGCCAACTACTATCGGACATTCATCCCTGGCTTTGCTGCCTTGACAGCCCCCCTCACCCGGCTCCTGCAGAAGAAGACTCGGTTCCAGTGGAACGCCCCCGAACAACAGGCGTTCCAAGCTTTGAAGGACGCCTTCATGAAGGAGCCCATCTTGAAGCATCCTGACCCGCAACGGCCGTTTGTCGTGGAGGCGGACGCCTCCGACATTGCCATTGGGGCCGTGTTACTCCAGGCAGCGACGCCCAACGGTACCCTTTTCCCTTGCGCGTATCACTCACGGAAATTGAATCCCTCGGAGCGCAACTATACCATCTGGGAGAAGGAGCTGTTGGCCATCAAGGCGGCGTTCGAGGCTTGGAGGCATCATCTGGAGGGGGCGCGGCATCAAATCGAGGTCCGGACGGACCACAAGAATCTGGAAAGCCTGCAGACCGCTCGGAATTTGAACCAACGCCAGATCCGGTGGTCCCTCTTCTTTGCGAGGGTTGACTTCCAGGTGCGGTACATACCAAGCGGGCACAACCAGAGAGCGGATGCTCTGTCCAGGAAGCCCGAGTACACCCGAGTGGAAGACAAGCTTCCTCCCAGGACCGTGATCCCCGTCGAGTCTTTTGCTGCGGTGCGGGAGCCGGTGGATATACGGGCTCGGATCCGGGAGGCGCAGCAGCAGGAGGCGTGGGTGGCTCAGCGGAAGGAAGAGGTGGGGCCAGATTCGCCTTGGTCGGTCACGGATGGACTCCTGTATTATCGTGACCGGCTCTATGTTCCAGGAGGGCCACTCAGGGGACTCGTCCTCAGCCAATGTCATGATAACCCGGCTGCGGGGCATTTTGGCCTGTTCAAGACTCTGAACCTGGTCTCCCGTACATTCTGGTGGCCCCGAGTCCGACACGATGTCCAGTCTTATGTCACCTCCTGCGTCCCATGCAGGCAGGCCAAGTCAGCGACAGGGGCCCCGCCTGGTTTACTGCAGCCTTTGCCAACGCCCAAGAGACCCTGGGGGGCTGTGTCCATGGACTTTCTGACGGATCTACCCCCATCCTCCGGCTTCACGACAGTGTTTGTGGTGGTGGACATGTTGACCAAGATGGCGCACTTCATCCCCTGTCGCGGCTTACCGTCAGCTCGCGCCACTAGTCGCATGTTCATCCAACAGGTGTTCCGGCTGCACGGCCTTCCCGATAGAGTCGTCTCCGATAGGGGGGCCCAGTTTACAGCCCGCTTCTGGCAGGAGTTGATGCGGGCGTTGGACATTAAGGTTTGCCTCTCGTCCGCGCATCATCCTCAGACCGACGGGGGTACCGAGAAGGTCATCGGCATCTTAGAGCAGTATCTGCGCTGCTACGTTAACCTGCAGCAGGACAATTGGGTGGACTATTTGGCCATAGCCGAGTTTGCCTTTAACAACTCGCAGCACACCTCCACGCAGATGACACCGTTCTTGGCCAATGTGGGTTATCACCCCCGGTTTTTCCCCCTTTCTCCCGTGGACTCACCGGAGCCGGCAGCGAACGAATTCATGGTGGAGTTACAGGCGATCCATCGGTTGGTGCGACGGCAGCTGGAGAAGGCCAAGGCCGACTACAAGAGGTTCGCCGATCGGTCGAGAAGGGATACGCCTCCACTATCGGTGGGGGATCGGGTCTGGCTGTCCACCAGGAACCTACCATCCACTCGGCCGGCGAGGAAGCTGGACCACCGATACCTTGGACCGTTCCCCGTCGAGGCCGTCATCAATCCGGTCGCCTATCGTTTAACTCTGCCACGTTCCCTGCGCGTGCACCCCGTCTTCCATCGGTCCTTGTTGGTCCCCGAACAACCGGCTTGTCCACTTCGCCAAGCGGAACCTCCCCCATCAGGACCTCGTGATGGCGACAGCACCCCCGAGTACGAGGTCGCCAGCATCAGGGATTCCCGCTGGCTGAAAGGTCGCTTCCAGTACCTGATCGAGTGGAAAGGGTACGGGCCGGAGGACTTCACATGGGAAGACGCGACCGCCGTTCATGCCCCTGCGTTGGTGACTGCGTTTCACGAACAGTTCCCATCCCGACCGCATCCGGATCGGCAGACCCGGGGGAAGGGCCCTGCGGTGCGGGATAGTGTTGTGACTCAGGGTCAGCCTGTGGGTCCGACAGCCGGCTCCGATGTATCGGAGGACTCAGATGTGGGGGAGGAGGGAAACGAACCGGCTGATGATGATTTGGAGACTTTGCAGAGTCCTCAGCCGGGAACCTCTGCTCAGCTGTGTGAGCCCGAGAGTGCGGAGGATGATGACCCACAGCTGGCCCTGTTCAAGGACGCCCGACGCAGGAGGCAGTCGAGCAGGGACAAACAAAGAAAGGCTATGGGACTCCTCGGGAGGAGGCACAGGGAGACCACGCCCTGAGCTCTCTATAAAAGGAGTGTTTGGGGAGGGGCTGGTTGCTGAAAGCAACTCTTTTGCTTGAGAAGATTAGCTCTTGTGTGTTTACTATTAAATCTTGGCAGAAGCCTTTTAGCCTTGGACGCTTTCCAGTCTCTTCTTTTGAAATAGGGGTTGAGAGAAGAGGGCTGGTTCAGAACAAAGAGAGACCTGGAGCAGTTTGCAAAGGAAGAGTGGTCCAAAATTCCGGGTGAGAGGTGTAAGAAGCTTATTGATGGTTATAGGAAGCGACTGATTTCAGTTATTTTTTCCAAAGGGTGTGCAACCAAATATTAAGTTAAGGGTGCCAATAATTTTGTCCGGCCCATTTTTGGAGTTTTGTTTGACATTATGTCCAATTTGCTTTTTTTCCTCCCTTTTTTGTTGTGTTCCAATACATACAAAGGGAATAAACCTGTGTATAGCAAAACATGTGTTCCTGCAATACTTTTCTGTGAGAAATACTTGATTTTCTGGAAAAATTTCTGGGGTGCCAACAATTTCGAGCATGACTGTATTTGGCTTAATACATATACCCAGGACAGTCTGTACAAAATCTTCAGAGCATTTTGAATTTGTTATTTTGTAGGATATTTTTTTAAAAATCTGGCATGGTAATAATGTTGAATAGCAACATCTAAGTCATTTATGAAGACATTGAAGAGTACTAGGCCTAAGATGGAACCTTGTAGTAACTTGTAGAAGGTAACCTTCTGAAAGATGTGGCTGCTTTAGCACTCTGAAGAGAGATGCTTTGTCTCCACTAATGTACTTTGTGAAAGACTTCTTTCTTTCAAACACTTTGCTTACTTCTAGCTTACATTAACAAAGTAATGGTTTAGAAAAAGATACAGGATCTGCACCAGACAATTGCTGGTGTTAAGTATGATATGGCAACAGTAGAAAGACAGGTGTGAGGAATTGGTTTAAATAGTTATCGGTCTGTATCTCATATTTTACCCAGTCTGGTACCCTCTAGATACAATGGATTTCAGCTTTCATAATATGTAGCTAGTATGGTAAACATATTTTCACTTTGAAACTCATAACTTTAAAGATCATCTTTGTTTATTCTGTCTTATTTTTCAGCCATCTATTGAATTTCCAGAGGACTTCGATGAAGTGAAAAATGCAAAGCAGGTATACACTTTTTTTAAAAAAAGTAATTATTACATTGTGTGTTTAAAATTTAATTTATTTGTTTATCAAATTTAGAGACCACCCATCTCACTATCAGAGCAACACTGGATGATATCTTGTTTCCTCCACTGGGATTCATTAGGTCTGTTTCCTACTTAAATCTGAAAATAATAATAATGAGGAGTCCTTGGTGCTCTCTGATCTTGGTCATTTACTTTCAGAGGTTTCATTACTCAAACTAAGTAACATTATTAGTGATAGTCACTGATGATGTTACCTAGTTTGAGTGATAAAGCATTT
Source organism: Vipera ursinii (assembly GCF_947247035.1). Taxonomy (NCBI): domain Eukaryota; kingdom Metazoa; phylum Chordata; class Lepidosauria; order Squamata; family Viperidae; genus Vipera; species Vipera ursinii. The sequence continues at coordinate 64,603,042 of NC_139512.1, forward strand.
GCAAGAAAACAACTAAGCTCAGAGAGCACCAAGGAATCCTCATTTCAACCCTGAGTTACAAATATTATCCTTTATTCGTAATTAATCATAAATAATATCCGTTTGCCCTATTAGGATTAAATAATACGTATCAAAGTAATCTAGTTCCTTGAAACAAAACTAATGTTTAGAAAGTAATATTGAAATAATATTTTTCAAAAATAACTTAAATATTATAGAGTTTACAGATGCTATTAGCATGGGTGAAAGATTATTAGCACGGCTAAAAGATTTTGCTGCAGCTGCCAAAAAAGCCAACACAGTTCTAGGCTGCATTAACAGAAGGATAGAATCAAGATCACATGAAGTGTTAATATCACTTTATAATGCCTTGGTAAGGCTGCACTTGGAATACTGCATCCAGTTTTGGTCACCACGATGTAAAAAAAAAATGTTGAGACTCGTAGAAAGAATGCAGAGAAGAGCAACAAAGATGATCATATAAACATATAAGGAACAGTTGCTGGAATTGGGTATGTCTAGTTTAATGAAGAGAAGGATGAGGAGTGACATGATAGCAGTGTTCCAGTATCTGAGGGGCTGCCCCAAAGAAGAGAGAGTCAAGCTATTCTCCAAAGCACCTGGAGGCAGGACAAGAAGCAATGGAAGGAAACTAATCAAGGAGAGAAGCAACCTAGAACTAAGGATAAATTTCCTGACAGTTAGAACAATTAATCAGTGGGACAACCTGCCTCCAGAAGTTGTGAATGCTCCAACAGTGGAAGTTTTTAAGAAGAGATTGGACTACTATTTGTCTGAAATGGTATAGGGTTTCCTGCCTGAGCAGGGGTTTGGACTAGAAGACCTCCAAGGTCCCTTCCAACTCTATTATTGTTGTTGTTATAATTATTATTCAATGTTTTTGTATTTTCTGATATTAGCTGTAAATATGATATATTTACACACTTCCTGGTGTCTAACCAGGACGACATATCTAAATATAGAAGTTAGAAAACTCTTTAATTTATATGCTTAAAATGTCACAATGTATTTTGGCTTTCTAGAAACTGGTGATTGCTTGGCTCTTGAATCACGATCCTTCAAAACGACCAACTGCTATGGAGCTCTTAAAAAGTGAACATCTTCCACCTACTCAGTTGGAAGAGTCTGAACTTCACGAAGTCCTTCATCATACTTTAGCAAATGTGGATGGAAAAGCATACCGGACCATGATGGGCCAAATATTCTCCCAGCGCATTTCTCCCGCAATAGATTATACCTATGACAGTGATATCCTCAAGGTGTGTTCTTAAGTCTGCATTAAAAAGAAGCAGCAACTTAGATATGATTGGAATCTTGTTTTTTTTAATAGTAGGACAAGAAACAACAAACAGAAGAGAAAAAGGGAAAAAACTAACGGGGAAGAAAAGTGGAAAGTATTGGGAAATATTGCTTTGATTACTTCTAATGTTTCCAATGTAGAACTTTCATACACAAAGTATTTATTTTATTTTATTTTATTATATTTATATACCGCCCTTTCCCGAAGGACTCAGGGCGGTTTACAGGGTGATTAAAACAAAAATATAAAAGTTAAAAACAGATTTTAAAAAATTATATCTGTCCCTGAACAAATAAAACCCCAGTTAAAATTAAAATTAAAATTAAAATTCTCAGCCTGGGCCAGAGAGCTCGAAGAGCCAGGTCTTCAGGTCCCGGCGGAACGAACGGAGGTCGGGGGCGATCCTAAGCTCCACTGGCTTAGTATGAACATTGGCAGGGGAAGAAAGTGTTAGTGAATGTTTTGGTTGCTATTTTGTGGCTTCCCATTATGTCTTATAAGCTCTTTTCATTGGTAGTGGTATTTGCTTTTGAAGCCACAATAATTATTTTATTTTATTAATCAATTTATAGGGCTGCCCATCCCAAATTAATAGCTCTAACCATGTTAAAAGTATACTAAAGGAAAGAAACACACATAACAACAATAGCCAGAGTAAAAACAGACCCACCCATAACACTTAACATAGCCAATGCTCAACCCCAACTTATGCCTAGTGACAAACCAGGTCTTACAGAAGATTGACAGAGTTGTGGCTAATTTGATCTATTATTGCTTAATAATAATTTATTAAATTTGTATACTGCTCAACTCGCATACAGTAGATGGTGCTTCCTGAGTTCTTTCAAGGCAGAATTTCTGAGATATATTTAAACATTCTACTGCCCATTATTGTTGATAATAGCTTTAAACAATCAAGACATGGTGCATATTCATTGCAGAAACATGTAGGACAAACTCATTGTAAAATGTTCAAATAAAACACAAGCATCAGACACTGTTTTCAAAGTCACCTGTATTTATTTGTGAGCTGAGATGGAATGTAGGAGTAAGTTGCAGAGATGAGAACCAGATTTCAAGCATAAAAACTCTCAAAGGCTAATGAAGTGAAAGTAACAGATAAACATTACTTAATGCTCCCTTTTGGGGAATATAAAACTAATTTGATAATTTGAAACTGCAAATATTTACTGAAAATATCTTTGCTAATTAATACAGTATGTTAAAGGGACGCGGTGGCTCAGTGGGTTAGGACGCTGAGCTTGTCGATCAGAAGGTCGGCAGTTTGGCAGGTCGAATCCCGAGTGCCGCGTAACAGAGTGAGCGCCTGTTACTCGTCCCAGCTTCTGCCAACCTAGCAGTTCGAAAGCACGTAAAGATGCAAGTAGAAAAATAGGGACCACTCCGGTGGGAAGGTAACAGCGTTCCGTGTGCCTTTGGCGTCTAGTTATGCCGGCCACATGACCACGGAGACGTCCTCGGACAAGCGCTGGCTCTTCGGCTTTGAAACGGAGATGAGCACCGGCCCCTAGAGTCGGAAACGACTAGCACCATGTGCAGGGGAACCTTTACCTTTTACCTTTACCTTACAGTATGTTAAGCTGAATGAATATAGATTTGCTGCTTATGGTCTAGGTGCACTCTGTATTTTTGTAACTGAAGAGGAAAAAAATGCATTGCTTACATTCTGATCATTGTTAATTTTAGGGTAGTTTTTCGGTTTGGTCAACCAAGATTCAGCAACATGTATGTGAGACAATTAGCCGGATTTTTAAAAGACATGGTATGTATGCTTTGTTGAATAATTTTGAATTAGATTGTGATATTTTGATAAGAGGCAGCATTATTATGCTGACAGCAGAAATAGATACTGTACTTCTGTATTCTCCATACCTTGTTCTTGAATTAATTTCAGACATATTCAGTATTACATTTACAGTATATGAGTTTTCAGCTATCAGATAATTAGATTTATTGAAATAATGAATGAACGAACACTGCACAGAAGTTCAATGTCCCTACTTTATATAAGAAGGCTTGTTTCAGGAAATGTATGGCACAAAGATTATTAAGTAAAAATCACCAAAAAGTTAAATAAATTGGTAGTGCCAAGGAATAAACTCAAGAAAATAGCAAAATCAGCAAGATCTCTGTCTCTCTCTCCCCCTTTCTCTCTCTCCATCTCTCTCTTTGTAATAAGTCCTAAAAACATAGCTTTATTTGAAAAATGAAAACATTAAGCAATAGGTTTCTGAAACAGTTTCTTTAAACATTGTTTTCTATTTGTTCTGTGGAATTATAACAGTTTAAACTTTTGCACAGGAGCTGTCAAGATGAACACTCCCCTGCTGATGCCTAGGAATAGAAAACTCTATGAGCACAATGAAGCTTCATATTTGATGGACCACAGTGGAATGCTGGTGATGCTTCCTTATGATCTCAGAGTGAGTATGGTTATCATCTTCAAGGACCTTGGACCAGCCTTTCCTAGTCTGGTGGCCTCCAGATTTCATGGAATACAGCTTCTGCAGTTCCCAGGCCGTATGGCCAAATCAACTACTGTGGATTAGAAACTGATTTTAAGAGCTTGCACAAGGTGATGCATTGGGAAGAAAGAAAATAAATATCAGTATAGTTCTGTGTTTGACAGGAAAATAAGTTTACATGCATAGTAGAACATCTTGATTTCTTTATATTACAAACTATATTTTTATTTAAAGATTGCTGCTCATAACTATGAAAATTATATTTTGCTTTATACTGCTTTTTTTTCAGTTTATCACCTGCTTTTATACCTCTTTTCAGATTCCATTTGCAAGATTTGTAGCTAGAAATAATATAACAAACTTGAAAAGGTAAGGGAAATCTCCCAGGTATATTTTTATTGTTCATAAAACTGGACAAAGATGGATTGTTTATGCATTGTACTTCTGTAAAATAAAGCTGGCTTAGAAGAGGGACCAAAATTTACTGAAAACCATATGTTTTGAATGGAGCTTCTTGGCATCTATAGTTAAAAGGGATCTCCAGTAATATATCCTTATTTAGAGCCTCGAAGCAACCATCCCCAACATAATGCACTTTAGGTATGTTGGAGCACAATCCCCATCATTCACTGTCATTGTGGGCCTTTCAGATACCAGTAGTTACTCATGCCTGGTTACCTTATGGCTTGACTACTACATTATGGTCTATTGGAGGCTGCCCTTAGGCATCACTCAGAAACTTCAACACTGCATGCAGTGATAGGTGCCTCAGTAAGACCATGTAAAACCTCTGCTTGGCAAGCTGCACTAGTTGCCTGTTAGCTTCAGAGCATAGTTCAAGATGCTGAACATTACCTATAATGTACATGGCATAGGACCTGATTACTTTAGTGACTACCAATCTCCCATAATATCTATCTGACTGATTTGATCTTACATGGTTGGTGCACTCCAGGTTCCTTCAATTAAACTATGTCATCTGTTGGGATCCCAGAAACACACCTTCTCTGTAGCAGCACATGCCTTTTGGAATAAGGTTCTTCCAAGATCCCGGTGACCCCCTTTAGAAGGGGCATGAAAACCTCGCTCTTTGCCCAGGCTTTTTGTGAGGGAGAGTGAAAACCCTCCCTTCGTACTCATCCTTTCTGTCATTCTTACCTTTTATCTTCTTTTTAAATTGATGTTATTGTTAATATCCTTCTTGTAAAACCATCCAGAATTGTTGTGAGCTAAGCTGTAGCCAAGTTTGATGGATAAATCATATCCCAAAATATACGGGAAATTATGGGAGCGTAGCTTAACAAGTTTAAACAATACGCTTTTGAAAATCATTGGAGTAGATAAAACCGGATAGATCGATTAATGTATACTATATACTACCACAGAATATATACACAGAATATATATATATATATCCAATTGAAAACATTTATCTCTTTAGATACTGCATTGAGAGAGTTTTCAGGCCTCGGAAATTAGATCGTTGTCATCCAAGAGAACTCTTAGAATGTGCATTTGATATAATCACACCTGCTGGGAATAGTTTTTTACCTATTGCAGAAACAATCTACACAATCTGTGAAATAATCCAGGAATTTCCTGTATTGCAAGTAGGTGTTTTTCTTCCATATGCTTTCCAAAAGGCATAGGATCAAGGGTGGGAATATTATTTTTTTCACTTGCTGTGTGAGAATCCAGGATTTAACTCCTCCTACTTGCTAAGACTAGTAAACATGTGAGCAGGTTCCTTCTCGGTTCCTATTCTGAGTAGGTGCAAACAAATCATCATCATCATCATCACTATTATTAAATTTATTTGCCACCTGTCTCACCATGGAGCTACTCTAGGTGGCTCACAAGTGTTAAAAAAATGAAGAAATAAAAAGCAAGTTTAAACAAAAGTAAAATAAACAATACAACAAGGGGGAAAAACAGAAAACACATTGATATGACTAGTAAAAAAGATGGGTGAATGCTATAATTGTATAATAAAGGCTCCAATGTTGATATAATACAATATACTATATTACTCCAAAAGGTAGTGATTTATTGGTGACTTATAATTATTGATATGGTAGATGTTTGACCTAATTATTCTTACAGTATCTGGCCATTACTAAGGATATTTTTCATTAATGAAATCCAGTGCAATTTGATTAAATCTTAATTCATTAATGAAATTCAGTTAAATTGAATTAAATCTAATACATTGATCAAATCCAATTCAGAAGCTTTGTGTTATCCCAGAATATTGTTAAGAAGGAAGCTTCTATTCCAGAAGAGCCTCTGTGGGTTCATGGGTCTTCAGACTCTTCATTTAGGAATTAAATTCATTGTCAAGTAAGATTCTCTTAGCCTCAGTAGTGATATAACACACACATGAGGTGGGATAGGAGAAGAAATACTGAATGCTGAAATTTAAGTTTAGCTGTCATGAAAAAGTAATGGAAATTCAACTGAAATTCATTTGTGTTTGTTAGGAAAGAAACTATAGTATCTACTTAAATCATACTGCCTTGCTGAAAGCAATCCTTCTGCATTGTGGGATCCCTGAAGATAAGTTCAATCAAGTTTACACAATCTTGTATGATGCTGTGGTAAGGCATTATGTTGTTTTTCAATTGCACTTTTATGTTATAGATTATAGGATGGGCTGACAGGGTACCTCTGTCACTGAAGGAGGATGTTTTAAAAGAACAGAAAGAGTAGCCGTTCACTAGGCTCATAGAAAAAAAATGTATGGCCATTAAAACACCCTTTAGAAGGACAGTGACCAAAAAAGTAAGCTATGACAAAAAAGAGCAAAGCTCTATTTCTTTTACAATGAACTGAACTAAAAGGCCTCTATTAACAATAAGAAATGAATAGTAACGAAACCGATACATACTGTCCCTCCAAATACACATATACTTTCTCTCACCTATATAGACAACTTTTTCTATTTCTTTTCCTCCCCATACATACACAGATTTTTTTTAAAAAAAAACTAGCCAGTCATGACAGCATTAGCTTCTCTGTAAATAAAGGGAAAATGCTTGGAAAGTTACCTCAAGGTGCAGCTGCAGTATTTGTTTTGCCTTATCTACATCTTTCTTGCTCAGATTTTCAGCCTCACCAGTGCATAGGAATTTTTAAAAAAGCAAAATGAAAAGGTGGAAATAAATGAAGGGCAAACTTTGAAAAATCTGGTCTATGCATCCATTGTTTCATGGGGCATTCTAAGAAAAAGACTTCAAGTTGCATCAGAACAAACATGTTGGATACTGAGTAAAATATTTCAATTGCAATCAGGCAATGATGCAATCATTCTACTCGTCATGAGCCTACTAAAAAGCAATGGTGCTGCTAAACCTGGCAACGGCTGGAGATTGTGTTTTAAAAGAGTATAGATCCACTCCTTTTTCTTTACTACAGGAGAAATGGAAAAATTGCATGTGACTTCTTTGTTCTGTAGCTTTCAAAATCTTTAAGAGTTAAAGGAAAAGGAAGACATGTCAGTGCCACCATCTCATAAGGTGGATTTGGTGCCAGAAAGAATAATAGAGAAGGTTGAGGAGATAGGGGGAATAAAAGAAGGACCAGGAGTAGGGTGATACATCCAGAACTATGTTTGGCCCTATAGAGGGCATTGTTCTTGGTGATTCCTAGATCTTGACATATCCACTGCTAAGCAGATGCCAAACATAGGTGGCTTTCATTTGGACTTTGTTTCTTTCACTGTAATGAACGTTTGAACATACACTGATTCTCATAAAAATATACATATACATTTTTAAAGTGGCATGATAATTGACAAATAATATCAAGTGATGGTATTTATTTAGGCATTCCTCCAAAGTCAAGATAAAGTTGGGAGATCTTACATGAAATGAAATTTATGGTAATTAGTAACACTAACCATATTTACTTATAATTTCGCTAATGATTAGCCTGCAATTGCTGAAGAGATAGTTGTTAGAATGGAAACCACTTTTAACATTTGCAGGATAGTTTTTTAAATGAGGGATAAGGAAATGTCAACTAATCTATTACAATTATTTCTGTTATTGCAGACTGAAAAGCTAACTAAAAGAGAAGTAGAGGCCAAGTTCTGCAATCTTTCCCTTTCATCAAACAATGTAAGTAATTTGAAATTTAACTTGTTTTATTTATACATTATTTATGTTCCATTCATCAGTCCTGTAAACTTTCTTTCATTAGTCTAATACATTACTAAAACTTATTCCCGTAACTTTGCACCGGGTAAAATGGTGCATAATAGGGTAACAATTTTTAAACTAAGGTATCTCGAATGGGCTGACTGGGACCCATGTCTCCCACAGAATTCAAATTTGGTGAGTTTTGTGAAACATTTTATAATTTTATAATTATAAACATTAAAATCATCATAAAACAGTTTGACATAATACAAAAAGTCCTAAAACATTTCCTATGCTGATGATTGTGTTATACAACTCAACATGGACTATTTTCAAGGCCCAGATACATCTCTGAAGTATCCCACTATTTCCAATGAAGGCAGTATATTAGAAATTCTATTTTTGTTGAAGGCGTTGAGGAATCTGGTAAAGAATTACATGGGTTATCTAGTTAACTACTAAACCCAACATTTTCTTTTTTTTATCTTTCAGACAGTGTCAAAAGGTTAACTTGGCCAAATATTCCTATTTGTCTGAAAACATAGTTCACCTTTTCTTTGTATTTTTCTCCATCGTCAGATGAGGCACAGCACTTCTGATGCCTCAGCTAAGATGGCTGAATGGGTGGAGTGCAGGTATAATTCATAGCTGTTTTGTGTGAACAAATAAATCAAGTAGTTCATTAGGTTAGTACAAGATTGTGTACACGCTTATTTTATAGATTTACCGTCTCACCTCTCCTGCCAGTTATTTTACAAAAAGGGATGAAAAGGAAAGAAGAGTCTTTCCAATGGTTTGCTTTGAATTACAAGTAATCTCTGACTTGCAACCACAATTGAACCCAAAATTTCTGTTGCTGAGACATTTATTATCACAGTTGTTAAGTGAATCACTGCAGTTGTAAAGTTAAGGACATGCTGGTAAAGTGAATCAGGCTTTCCCATTGAAAGAATGGCCAACAAATCATGGGTTATCTATAGTTAACTGCTAAACCGCAATGCTTTTCAGAAGATTGCAAACGGTGATCACATGACTCCGGGAGACTGCAATCGTCATAAATATAAGTCAGTTACCAAGTGTCTGACTTTTGATCACATGACCATCGGGATTTTGCAACTGTCATAAGTGTAAAAATTGGTCATAAGTCACTTTTTCAGGGCCATTGTAACTTTGAATGGTCACTAAGTAAACTGTTGTAAGTTGAGGACTAGCTGTATATTTTAGTTTTTTAAAGAAAAACTGAGGTCAAAGCAGTTAAATAATACAAAGGTTAAGTTAGACATAAAAGTGGCTTTTGCACCTTTGGTTCAGAACTCCAGTTCATATTCACGTGTCTCTTCAGCTTGTTCGACTCTACAGATTTATCGAGCAAAAAGGGGAGCTGCAAGATATATCCCCGTTGTTGAATACTATGGTGAAGCAAAAGACAGGAGTTGCCTCGTTGGTGAAACTTGGCATGAAAGAACTGGAGGAAACAGTGGGTCTGTTAAAAAAACTTGGCATAAAATTCCAGGTTTGTAAAACAAAGTCAATTGTATCATTAGAATTTCTTAAAGGCTTAAGTCAGTCAACTGTGTAAAGAATATTCAAACATCATAGAGAAAGAGGGATCTGGGTGTAAAATTTTGCATGGTGTAAGTTTGGAATCTTGAAGGAGGCAGTATTATTTTACAAAAAATAAGCAGGTTGTAGATTTAACTACATTATTTGTTTCTGTTTAAGTGTGAGTAATATATCATTGCAAAGGAGATGTTACTTGTTTACCTCACAAGGGTGTTCACGGTGGGGCTAGTCAAAAAAGTCAAGATGGTAGCCACAACCTTACTATTGGTGCCTGAAATTTTCCAGAAAAACAAATGGTGTATCCAAAATTGTTAGCTTAGCTCACTGTAGGAATTTCAGAAGGTTGAAAATGGGCCTTGCGGTTCACATGTAGTTTGAGGCTTGCCCACCTCTGAAATGTGATTGAAATAATGAAATAAGAGTTTTCTCTTACAGATATCCATAAATTTGGGCTTGGTTTATAAAATACAGCAGCACAATGGAATTATTTTTCAGTTTATTGCATATATTAAACGGAGACAAAGAACAGTTACTGACATTCTTGCTGCTGGAGGTAGATACGATCATATGGTAAGTGTTACAAATTTGTCCTATACGGTATACGAAAAGACTCTGCTCATTTTCTAGCATATTTCTTTTTCTGGTTTCTGCAGATTTCACAGTTCAGAGGCCCAGATGCAGTTGGTCTGATTCCTTCAGCTGTTGGAGTCAGCATTGCTGTAGACAGAATAAGTTCCACAGTTTTGAATATGGAAGAGCCAGTATGTTTGTCTTTCTACTTTGAATATTTCAGGTAGACTCCATAAAGGGTAGGAAATATAGATCTTCCTCAAGCAATCTAAATAATGAAATGAGATAACTCAGTGTCACATTGGCGTTACTATTTCCATTACCTAATTGTATGTAATTGTACCTAATTGTAATTACAAATAAAAGAAGACAGTGCATAAAATGGTAATTTCAAATTGTTTAGTATATCTCTTCAGAAGAGCCAAGGTGTTGTCTTGGGGGGAGGGTGTCTCATGTACCCCCAAAAAACATGGATCATAATTGTAATACGAATTGTATTAAGTGACCAAGAATATCTTAACTTTAGAATAACATTGCCTGCCTTTCTAGTTTAAATGATTTCAGAACAATCCATCCAAGTAAATAACATTCTGGTTTCCATTTCTCTTTTCTTCCAGTTTACAGTGAGCTCTTGTGATTTGTTAGTTGTTAGTGTTGGCCAGAAGTCAATGGAAAGAGCCATAAATGTTGTTCAGAAGCTCTGGGCTGCAGGAATTGCAGCTGAAATTATGTATGACTGGTCCCAGGTAAGTTGTCAATTATTATAATTGTTAATTAGGGTTGTTTCTGAGCTTATCTGCTTTTTTCCAAGCGCACCAGGAGTAGAATGGTAAACAAAGCTAAGTTAAAGAAGATTTCATTAAAGGAGGAAAAATTTCAACTACCAGCAGAAAATTCACTTGTGAATTACTTGTCTTGCCTTTGAAAACCACCAACCACAGATTGGTCTATTATTATAAGGTGTCAGGAGTTTTAAGTATTTTTTTTACATATGGCATCCTTCAGGCTTACCAAAACTCTGAGTACTTACCCTAGAACAGGGGTAGGCAACCTTGGCTCTTTTATGACTCTTGGACTTCAACTCCCAGAATTCCTGAGCCAGCATGCTGGCTCAGGAATTCTGGGAGTTGAAGTCCAAGAGTCATAAAAGAGCCAAGGTTGCCTACCCCTGCCCTAGAGTAAAAGGATCATTAAAAGAGCACTGAAGAAGACTGTAATCAGCCTGCCTCCTGTTGAAAGCTGTGGGGCTCTGGAGAGCATCTCCGTTTCGCTGTTACAACTTCCCGTTGCTCTGTGGTACATTGAAATAAAGCAAACGCCTGCTGTATTCTGACACTGGCTGGTTTCTGTAACCATTTTAAAGTAGCTTTCCATAAATATTATTAATAAAACTGGATGCACTAGTAGAATCTATTGAATTTATTGTAAAGATCTACATTTTCTAGCATTATTATTTTCAGAAGAGATTCCACATATCTTTCACATTGAAATCGAAGCAGTTTATTATTATTGTGTGAGTGTTAAAAGGCTTAGTTGGAGTATTAGATAGATCATCATTCTTAGTCTTTTCTTTCCATGGAATTATTTCCATATCAGTCATGTAAAATTTATTTTTATTGTTCATTGCTGTTTTAAAATGGGCCAGTTTAATTACTTTAAGATGTTATATTAATATTTATATTACAACTAGTCCTCAACTTACAACCAAAATTTCTGTTGCTAAGTGGGTTTTGCCCCATTTTATGATCTTTCTTGCCATAGTTGTTAAGTGAATCACTGCAGTTGTTCAGTTAGTAAGAAGGTTGTTAAGTGATTCTGTACTTATTTAATATTTGGAATTCTTTTTTACTGCTAAATGTTTCAGTGCAGGTCATTTGGAGTCTTTGGAGATTATAATTTATTTTACTTATTTTTATTTATTTGCAAAACTTACTGGTCCCCCATCTTACCTCAGGGTAACCTCTGGGGAGCTTACAGTCATAAAAGATAATAGTATACAAATGTGATAAATAAATAAAAGATAGGTCAGTCTGTAAGGTAAAGACTGGCCTCAAAGAAGCTATTAAAAAGGAAGGGATTTAAATCTATTTCTGTTTAAATACTACTCAAGTACTACTCAAATTTCTTCGGGGAAGAGAAAAAAGTCTTTAGCAATACAAAAATAATTTTATTCCTTTTTAATAATGTGCTAGTCCCAGGAAGAATTACAGGAGTATTGCAGATGTTCTGGAATCACCTATGTGGCCCTCATTTATGATAAAGAAGGAAATCATGTAAAGGTAAATGTGATGGTGGCATCATTCCATACTTCCTTTCTCAACTCTGTCCACTCAATGCATTTATTTATTTACTAGATCTTTATCCCCTCTTTATTATTTTTATAAATAACCCAAGGAGAAGATCATACCTAATTCTCCTTCCTCCTCTTATTTTCCCCACAACATAAATCCTTTGAGGTAAGTTGGGCCAAGAAAGAGTGACTGGCCCAAAGTCAACCAGCCAGCTTTCATGCCTATTTAAAAGTTTTCTTTGAATATAACTGGGGCAGATAACAGGCATGAAGAAAGGTCTTTCAAAGGCCTTACTTGTCTTATTGGTCAATGCTAGTTTTGTTCCTTCAGGCTGCTGTTTTGTTAAGGGGTCATTTACTTGCATCTCATCCATTTCCTCATTTAGATCTGATAGTTCATTCCTTAGGTTTAACAGTGTAAAGGCTTTAACACTTTGTGGGGCTATTTTGCAGGTAAAATCATTTGAAAGGGAAAGGCAGACCGAAAAAAGAATCTTGGAGTCTGATGTAGTAGATCATCTGGCCCAGAAACTGAGGACCAAATTCTATGACGAAAGAAATAGCAGGTAGCAACAAGTACCCTAACTTGAAGAATAAGACAAGGATTATTTGCAGCAGGAAATGAAATACCAGAAACCAAAGTGGTTGTGCTATAGTTTTTGCAGTGATTCACCTTAAAGATTATAAACAATGCACCATATGATGATTTGGCTTTATTGAACTGAAATATTATAAAAGTTGGGGCTGTAGGCCTGGGGGGAGGAATCTTCCCTGTGTAAATATCAGTTGGAATTCAAATTATTTATATGTAATATACACTGAATTGGTTGCAGACTTCCATAGAGTAGAGAGGTCTTTGAAACAATTTGGTACTAGGGCTGGAAAATGCTGACAAATGTCTTCATCCCACAAAGGATTAAGTCTGGATCCAACTTTGTGAATGTTACAAAGATAGTTAATTAATATATGCTTAAAAGTATTATATATATATATTACACTACCTAGCAGTTCTTGGTAATTCACAAATAAATGTATAATGCTTTCAGTTATTAATAAAATATCAGTTTCTGTCCTAATCTGTTATTTTGAAATCAATACTGAATTACAAACTTTGGTTTTTGAATCCTATTTTAGAGAAATTTCTGATAATGTCACAACCCAAAATCTAAAAGGATCATTTTCCAGTAATTCAGGTATGCAATGACTAGTGTGTTGTATTTTCAGAAATCTAGTAGTTATTTATGTAGCAGGGGTGGAGATTAAAATGGAAAAGCAGTCCCCTCCAAGATGGTTAAAAAGAATGCAGGAAATAAATGAATCTATAATTGTATTATTTTGAAAATTAGTATTCAAATTAGAATTCAAATGAGGCTGTTTATCATATATAAGACATGTGAGGAGGGATGGGGGGTAGTTTAAAAGGAAAGTTTTAATAATAAAACCTGTAGTCCAGCATCCAAAATCTGAATGAGGTTTCAGACAAACTTTCAAATAAAACTTTTTATAGTCCCTGTTCTATGAGAAAAAGTGGAACTTTTAACTAAATCGTTATGCGTTTCAGGTTTGTCTGAATCACATGGAACTGTGGTAATACCAAATGTGTGCATTATTCCACCAGAAAAGTTGTCAGCAAGTGTCAGACGACGTTATGAAGCTCAGGTATTATAGATGTACCTCTTCTCTCAATAATTAAATTGCAATATGACTTGTAGTTTTGAAATTATACCACAAAGATTGTATAGAAGTAGAAAGAAATACAAGAAATGGTGAGTAGGCAAGCAGAATTCTGGTCCTTTTAGGTCATTATTCATGAGGCGCTGTGGCTCAGTGGCTTAATGAACCTGGAGATGATCTCAGCTCCAGCGGCTTGAGGCCTAGCACTGTGTAGTAAGATGAGCTCCTGTCACTTACCTCAGCTTCTATCTAACAGTTCAAAAGTATGTGTCTAGGCAAGTAAAAACAAATAGGTATCACTTCAATGGGGAGATGAACGCGTGCCCTGAACAGGCAGTCAAATTCCTGATAGTTCTGGACCTTCCTAGATACACACTGTCTTTTGCCATAGCTTTCAAAAGCTATTTCTTGGTTAAATCCAGGAATAAGGTGGCCTTTGTGTGAAAAAAAAGAAAATCACTCCAGAAAGATATACTGGAGAAAGTCCAGGTGTGACTTTCCCTTATTAATCTGGAAAAGGAGATGGAAAGATGGAAATCCAGGAGTGTAGGGATTTCAAGAATGGAACTGAGAATGCACCCTCGTCTCCTGCTGTTTATAAATATGAAGATAATTCCCTGCATGTCACTTTTGACTTAAGAACAGTTAACAGGTATACTTGTTTAATATAAAAATAAAATATTCTGTGTTTGTGTCTGGGTTTGTTAATTATTTTAATCCAATGTAACTTCCAGGTACAAACCAAACTCCAAGCTTGCTTTACTAATTTCCCACTGAAGCTGAGTGAAGTTGACATTTTAGCAGTAAGTTACTTTGTTGTTGTTTTTTGTTTTTTTACAACAAGCTAATTGTTAACTGGATAAGAAACCAGTAACTATTTAAAGCAGAGGTCTTCAAACTCGGCCCTTTTATGACTCATGGACTTCAACTCCCAGAATTCCTCAGCCAGGCATGCTGGCTGAGGAATTCTGGGAATTGAAGTCCATGAGTCATAAAAGGGCTGAGTTTGAAGACCCCTGATTTAAAGCCATTCCGGAGGTACAGATGTAATTTCCAGGAATCAATGTTTCATTAGTGGTAAATTTCCTGTTCAATGAAATCCATTGAAAACACTTTCTTTATCCTGAGTCTTTCCAAAACCTTTTAATGATTGCCTCTAATAACTTGCCCGCAACAAAAGGTAATAATGGGCATGTGGAGCACTGAGTATGGGAAAGGAGTGATAGTACTCTGTATTAGGGACTTCATTGACCTATTAATTCCCTAAGCCCAGGCCAGAATATTCTGATGGGAATCCAAAAGGGAAACCTATTTTAGAACTCCTGTAATGTCAGAGTTCAGAATTTCAAGCTCTGTTCTGGTTGGGGTTTGGGTATTTATTTATTGGTCATCAGAACCTGGTATGAATGAGTACTGTATGAATCTATGTGACTACAGATCAGGGCTTCTGATACTTTTAATTGTTCTTGCAGTGCTTGAGGAATTTCAATCTAATTAATTTTTGTGCTTGTAAACAGTCCAAAAATTTGGATACTTTATAGATTTAGCCTTCTGCAAGACCCAATTTAACATGGTCTAAATGAAACAAATGTAACTGTATCTCGTAGTTGATGTCATCATAATGATTTTGTGTTTTATTTTTTTTACAGGTTGATTTACCAAAGGAAACTATAATACACTTCTTATCATTAGAGGTAAACCTGTGAATTGTTACTGGCCTTTACTGGTGGGTTTAATTAATAACTATTGATTATATACATAATATAAGCAAAATCTCATCCCTGGCATAGAGGAAATTCAACATACCCATTTTTGTATGTTGCTTTTCCAAGAAATCAAAGATTATAATCTCTATTTATATCCCCCCCCAAAAAATAAAAAACATCCTGATGTTCTCAGCATTGCTTTTTTCACAGTCCCTGTTTCAGACTAAGATATTGGTTTGAATATTTTCCATCTTCTCAGTTTGATGACCAAGCTTTCTATACAACTGTGAAACAATTGATGTCTCGATTGCCGAAGCAAAGATACATTAAACAAGTTTGTGATGAAATCTATACCATCAAAATCGAAAAAAAGTAAGTATTCCTAGGCATACGAGCAATACAGTATAAGTCTCTCATGCTGAATCCGGAAGATCATTTTGCAGATTTTAGGTGATTGTATAAACACTACAAGAGTTCTATAATATCAAAGAGTGACATTAGACTCTAGTGTTAAAGGCCACTGAACTTTCTCTTTGTGAGATTCATTAAAAGGAGCTACAATATGGAACCATTATAATGTGAAATCCTGAACCATAAAGCACTATGATTTCAACTGGGATATAAGATCTTGCGGAACAACATTAAATTTGTCCAATAGCTTTTGGACAAATTTATTTGGTCTGATGAGGAAGCCTAACACAAATTTGAAATACAATAACATCTTTTACCAAAATTGACTATGTTTTCTCAATTTTCTGTTTATTTCTTGCAGAGTGCCTGTCCTTGTTCTCTACAGTTACAGAGATGACTACTACAAAATCCTGTTTTAGTTATAAGTCAGGATTAACATGAGAATAATGAATGGGACAAAATATGCGCTTCCAGTTATATTCATGTAAAGGAAACTTGCACTTTGTTCTTGCCGATTCCCCAAGCGTTCCTCGAACAATCGCTGCCTTTAAGTATTATGTTGAGCTCATGTGCTATCGAAAGGTGTAAATATTTTCAAAATATATTGTACAGTATCCTTTTCAAAATAAAGTAATCTTCTAGTACTTTAGGATGTATTTGTTTTTGCTTAAAATAAAATTGGCAGATTGTGGCATTTGGGTATGAAAAAGTCAAGTAACTGCAATTTTCATGGCTCATCCCGTGAATCTCCTTCCACATCTTTTGAAATTGGGAAGGAAGGCTAAGCAGAAAAGCAATGATCTCCAGTCATCCCATTTTTGTGAACCAAAAGGAATTTATACGGAAGAGGCTGAGACACTTGGATGTATTTTTCAGTGGAATCAGCTAAGACCTTCTCTAGGACCCCGTTTTTCTTAGAAGGGAGGTGATTATTATACTTTTGCAAATTTGGTTTTTTTCACATCTATTTTCCTTCTCTAACATGTTGTAAAGAATTTTGCTTCTGCCCCTTCTGAGAAGACCCTCAGATCTGAATAATTTGCATGGACTAATTCAAGTCTCTAGGGCAGTGATGGCGAACCTTTTAGAGACTGAGTGCCCAAACGGCAACCCAAAACCCACTTATTTATCGCAAAGTGCCAGGGCCACATCAGCATTGTGGTGCCCTCTGGGAGGCGCCTCTGAGTGCCGCCTCTGGCACGCAAAAACCGGGGGTGCAAAAATGGGCCACCATGCTGCAAGGTGCAAAAATGGCCACCGTGCCGCCACGGGGTGCAGATACAAGGCGCTGCACCATGCAAGAACGGGGCAGGGCGAGTATCACGCAGGCCCTAGCCCTGCCCCATTTGCAGCGCGTGCATGCTCATGGCCCCATGCGCTCATGCACGCATGTAAAATGCTTCCCCCTCCATTTTCTTCCAGTCCACCAATCGACAATGGTTGGTGACCTCTGCTCTACCACCTGTATTCGAGCTTGCTAGTCGGCCGCTTTGCCTCCTTTGTGCTGGGCAGGCCTCCTGCTCCAGGCAGCAGTAGCAGCTTGATGGACTTGCTGCTGGCGACGGTGGTGCACCTGCCAACAGAGAGGGCTCTGAGTGCCACCTCTGGCACGCGTGCCACAGGTTCATCACCACTGCTCTAAGGCAAGAATGTACAGCATAGCTGAAGTGCAAGATGTTTTGGAGGGGAATGGACATACACCTGCAGCCTTCATTAAGAAGACACTTCCTTTTCCAGGACTCACAGCTGGCCTCCCTGGACCACACAATTCCAATGAGAGCCCTGGAAAATGACATCAGCAGGGCCAGCGAGCACACCCATACTCTCTCCAAAACACCTTTCCTGCTTCAAATCCAGATTGCAGAAATATTATTGAATGAGTTCTCACCTCACCTCTTTATAGTTTGCTTAATAACTTTAATCCTAAGGAATAAATACTTGTAGGGTGGTGGTTTGTGACTGAATATACATATACCCATGTGTGTAATTGATGCAGCATGAATTCAGCTATCCACTGCAAATATGAGATTGTATGATGCATATCCTAATGAGAAGGAAGGACTCACTGGAGAAGAGCCTAATGCTGGGAAAGGTTGAGGGCAAGAGAAGAAGGGGACGACAGAGAATGAGGTGGCTGGATGGAGTCACTGAAGCAGTAGGCGTGAGCCTAAATGGACTCCAGAAGATGGTAGAGGACAGGAAGGCCTGGAGGAACATTGTCCAGGAGGTTGCGATGGGTCGGACACAACTTCACAGCTAACAACAACAATGCATATGGAGTGCAATCTGAAAATATGACAGGGAAAATGGAATGAAGAATTGGAATACAAAAAGCTGAAGAACTAGCACAAGTGGATGAATTTATGTATTAAGAATGCTTACAAGTGACGGGTTTTTTTGAAAGTACAAAAGCTACTGATTAGAATGTGGTCTGTTGCAAGTGTTTGTCAAAAAAAAAGGAAGGAAAAGGAAAAAAAGTAATCCCAGCTGTTGTTCCTTCAGTGTATATGCACATACACACAGCAGAACAAGTAAACTGAAGTATAGGAAAGGCAGCACTACATATCATTTTTCATTAGGGAACAACTATTAGTCCTAAGATTGACGTATTTTTCCTGGAACTGCAACCTGCCACTGGGCAGGAATGTTTCTGTTTCTTCTGCCAATGACTGACAAAATGGAACTCCGATTTTTTTAAAAGCCTACCTGGGAAGGAAATCTTCTTCCCGATAGGCTATTTAACAATTTTTGTCAGTCCTGCCTCAACTTGAACCTTTAGGCAACAATGATCCTTCACTCCCATTTGCTGAGGAAGGTATAGTTTACAAAAGATCAAGTGAAATACAGTAAAGCAAAGCCAGAACTGAAATTCATGCGCCAAATCCGGAAGTGAAGTTTTCCTCACTTAGGCACTTCCCCATTCTGCCCCCCCCTCCAGCCAATCAATTTCCAAGATGTTTTTGAATCGTTCACTGTGATGGTAGGCTGGCTTGCAACTGCATTCTTCTCATAGCGGAGCAACCTTGCCGTGAGGTGGCAGTTTTTTTATTGTCTCCGCTCACTGCTTAGATTGATACATGTAGGTCTGATAGCTCAGACATGCACTTTTAAATACCTTTCTGCCTAAAGCCTTTTAGATGTGATTTTTCCCCACTCAGTGTAGAGACACAGGCTAGTTTATTATTCATACACACTTTAACACAAAACTACAGAATTACTAAAGGTACTTCCAAAAGGAGCATCAACCATTTGTATTTATCATAGGGGTTAACTGCACATAGCCATGTGAGTATTCTTAACCAGTTAGGGTCTTTAAAATGGCTCTTCCGCTGACCAAGTCTCTACTGACTGTTATTTGCACAAAGGGATTCACGGATTGTCACATTTTCCAGTATTTTAGTTGGCAAGTTCTGTTTAGTTTGAAAAAAGTGTACAAAAATATACAGTCAAACAGTAACATTTTTTAATGAAAAATATCTATAGCTGTGAACCAAATTCATTTCTATAAGATGCATGTTTCTAATTATAATCATCTCGTTTCCACACAAGTCCCATTGAATCAAACTGTTTTGACAGTTGTTACATTAAGCGCAAATATTTAAGAATCAAGATACTAGTAGTTGAAAATTACTTCAATGATTTTACCATGTACAGTAAAACAAAGCCAGAACTGAGTCATTCTCAACTTTTATTCCACTCATAAAACTTTTGCACATACTCAACAAAAACTACTACATCAAAATTATTTTTCTAAGTAAAACTTCCAGTAATTTACTTATTGAAATAAGTCAAAGGTATGAAACAAATCAGCTGCGCAAATTTATGCATTATGGATATTCATTTTTGTGTATCACAATCCTGAGAGCATTCTCGGTTTGTATAATAATCTTATTGTTCAGTTACTAGCTGGAAATGAAGTCAAAGGGTAAGTGGTTACATAACGAAAAAATGGATAAAACATGGGTCCATTCTTTAGAGAAATGTTTTTTTTCATATCATTGTGTTGCTTTACTTTTCTTGTTTTTGCTTTTCTTGTCTTTCTTCTTTAAACCATCCATATTAGCTCTAATCAAATTTGAATATGCCTGCAATCAAAAACAAGATTATTATTTAAAAAAAAACAAGTTTCAGGAAACTGCTAATGTTTATCTCAAAATATTTGCAGAGATAAAGCAGCTACACTTTTCTATAATGGGTTTCAGTCATGCCTTCAGTGTAAAAATTGGAAATTGATTAAAAAAATCTGAAGTTTAAGTGAATAGATGCAAACTTACCATCTGGAATTTGTTAACTTCCCTCGAACTCACCTATAAGAAATTAATCACGTGATAAAATTATTAGATGATGAACCACTATATTCAAAAACAGCTGGTTCTGTTGATCACAAAATTCAGAAAAATAAGAATTGATACATTATGTTTTGGTGCATTGGTTAAGGGCTGAACTAAAAACCAGGAAAGTGAATATTAGAACTCTCTTTGGTATGAAAGCCCTCTGGGTAAGTCATATTTTGTCAGTCCAGCCCACATATCAGGACTATAGAGAAAACAGGAAGAGCATAATGTATTTAACTGTGAAGTATACAAAATAATAGAATAATATGTGGCAAAAAAGCAAAGATAGCAAGTGGTGTCTTAGGTGCAATTCCAAAACATCTCAGGGTACCATTTGAACAACACTGTATTGACAAAATCACCATTAGTCAATTGCAAAAGGCAGTTTTATTTGGAACAGCTTGCATCCTTTAACACCATCTTCCCACCCTAAGTATTTGGGAAGAACTTAATAGGTGGATAAAAATGCCCAATCTAGTCTAATTATATGACTGTGCGACCAACAATTCAGTCAAAGTTACAAGTCCATAATGTAAATCACGTACATATAAAGAGACCAATGAAATCTCTTCAAAAGGTATAATTAATAATTTTGAAATTAACTAGACCTTTTAATTCCTCTGAACTTGATTACTCCATTTTTGGAATTTGTCTACATTTCATTTTAAAGTGTTAGCTACCTTTAGGGTCAAAGTCAGGCAGTAACTTGAAATACATAAAATATGTATAATGTCTTTCCCCCCACTCAGATAAGAATGCAATGGTGAAAAAACATCTGTTCATAAAAGAATAGTACTTACCACTGTGCTTATTTTTTTCTTCCCATCTGTGGCTCTAAGAAGACATTTGTTGTCTACAGGCTCAAAACTCTCAAGATGGCCCTTCCGTGGAATTGGTCTTGTCCGACCATCATCTACATTAAACAGAAGCACCAAAGTTAGATATCGCACTTAGCAAAAACTAGCAAGTTAATTTTTCCCATCCAAAGATGGCAAAATAATGTTTTAATAAAATACATTTCTCTATTTCTGAATTCTGCTTCACATATCAGAATTCTAAAACTGCAGATTGGGAGGCAACAATTTTGTTAGAATGCTGGTTGTTATATTAAGGTGGGCACAATAATGTTTCACAATATTAAGCACACGTGAAGTTGTTCTTTAATAGTTAAAGGACCCAACTCACTTCCCAATTGTGGCAACACCAATACAGATTGCTCATTTGGAAGCAAACATTTTTCCTCCCATGCTACAAGACATTTTTTTCTAAGAGAATTTACTACCTTTTCATATTGTTTATGATTCAAGCAAGGTGAGGAGAATAAAATTTGGCTTGCTCTTTTTTCTGTTACCCCAATACCAGGTGAATTGGAGGCAAGATACCTTAGAAGTACAGAAAACCCCATTATTTTTATGTTCCTCTTTTCTCCAATCCACTATTTCAGCATTTCTCAATCGTAGCAAATTTAAGATGTGTGGAATTCAACTCTCAGAAATTCCCAGCTAAAGGCTATTATAAACAACGGGTACAGTTGGCCACATATCATCTATCTGTGTGAAAACTATATCAGGAAAAAAGTTGGAAGTTTCTATCCAATAAGCAGAAAATACTCAGATTAAGGGAAAATACGTTTAGGAAGCATTAAACATCCCTGACTCAGTACAGATCTAAATCAGGTTTTTCCCCCCATAGTTTAAATTTGAAGTAATCAACTCCTATATTATTACTGAATTTGCTGAAGTTATTGCTTACCCATTTACTAACTGAACTGCAGTTTCAACTACTCAGTACTGCAGAATCTTCCTTTTATTTTGTTGTGAGAAAATACTGATGAGCTAATGTGAGACAAACAGTAATGTAATACTTACATTTCTTTAATGTTATATAGACACTGCCTGTGGTCCTGCATTTCTGAAAAAGCCTGGTTAGCTCTGTCAAGAACTGCAAACAAACAAAACATCTCATTGTTACAGAGATCACAATTCTGAATTATTTTATTTTTCTTTTTCTTTTTTTATTGAAAAGTTTTACAATACATTTTTGAATACAAAAAAAACCCTCCTCCCCCTCCCCAACCACTCCCTACCCTCCCCTCCCCCCTCCCCGACTTCCCAGAGCTGAATACAGGGTATAAAAATACAAACAAGCATAATCTAAAATATGTTAACAACAATAAAACATTAAATTCTATCGCACTTTAACTCTTTATCGTCAAAATATTAATAAAATAACTACTAACTAGTTATACATCATATAGATCCACTACTTATTCAAATGCTAAATGAAACTTTTTAGTCCCATATTTATTCTGAATATATTCAATCAATCTCCTCCATTCCACAATATATCTCTGTTGCGATTGGTCTTTCAAATACGCTGAAATCTTTGCCATTTCCGCCAAGTTAGAAACTTCTAAAGTCCACTCTTCTATAGTTATTTCTATAAAATAATTATTTTATTTTTCTAGCTAGTGAATAATTCTATCCTAAAGCTTCCAGTCATGCCAACTAAACTGAAACCGCTGTATTTGACTATTAAGCCACAGCATTATAATCTATTCATGGAGCTAGATATGCACTGAATCTGCATCTTTCATTGCCCCTTACCTCCCTATTAAACAGATACTAATTTGCATTCAGCTAGACCTCTCGTTACATCACAGCCAATATTCTTAAAGTGCCATGTAAGCCACTTCAAACGAGCTGCTTTGCAATGATAATTAATTTTCCACGACAAGGAGTTTTCAACAAGCACGTTAACAGTTGCAAAATGAGGTGGGGCCAGAAAACGAAGTGGCACGTAGGAAAGAACTCGTGCCATGGGCTGGAGCTTCTGGCATTCACTAGACCAGGGTTAGGCAACCTCGGCTCTTTTATGACTCATGGACTTCACGCACTCATTACCTCCCGTATAGACTACTGCAATGCTCTCTACATGGGGCTGCCCTTGAAGACCACCCAGAGGCTTCAGCTGGTGCAGAGTGCGGCTGCACAGGTAGTGATGGGAGCACCCCAATACTCCCATATTACACCCCTCCTGCGTGAGCTGCATTGGTTACCGGTTGCCCTCCGGGTGAGATTTAAGGTGCTGGTACTTACCTTTAAAGCCCTACATGGCTTAGGCCTGGGATACTTGCAGGACCATCTGCTGCCGGGAACGACTTCCCATCGCCCAGTATGCTCACACAGAGAAGGCCTCCTCAGGGTACCGTCGGCTAGACAATGTCGGCTGGCAACCCCCAGAGGAAGAGCCTTCTCTGTGGGAGCACCAGCCCTGTGGAACCAGCTCCCCCCTGAGCTTCAGATGGCCCAAGATCTCCAGTCCTTTCGCCGCGGCCTCAAAACACTCCCTTTTCCACCTGGCTGACCTGGACTGATGGGGATTTTAATTAGGTTTACAATTTTTAACTCTAATCTTTAATTTATTTTAATTTTTAATTTTAATTTATTGTACAGAGACCTTTAATTTTGTTGTTGTTAACCGCCCTGAGTCCTTCGGGAGATAGGGCAGGATATAAGTCCCATTAATAAATAAATAATAATAAAGAAAGAAAGAAAGAAAGAAAGAAAGAAAGAAAGAAAGAAAGAAAGAAAGAAAGAAAGAAAAAAATAAATAATTAATTAATTAATAAATAATAAAGTCCCATTAATAAATAAATAAATAAATAAATAAAAATAAAAATAAATAAAATAAACGGTATTAAGAGCCTTGGGGGAGCAGTGGGCTAATGCCTCCTTAAGTAACACCAGCTGCCTGCAATTAGTGCAGGTTCGCGTCCCACCAGGCTCAAGGTTGACTCAGCCTTCCATCCTTCCGAGGTAGGTAAAATGAGGACCCAGACTGTTGGGGGCAATTAAGCTGACTTTGTAATAATGCCGCTTGGGTGTGTGTGTGTGTGAAAGCCCTAATAAGCAGGCATATGCCTAGAATGAAGGCTACTGCTAAGCTTGTAAGCCGCCCCGAGTCTTCGGAGAAGGGCGGGATATAAATGGAATTAAAATTAAAATTAAATTAAAATTTAAAAAAAATAAATAAACTCCCAGAATTCCTGAGTCAGCTATGCTGACTCAGGAATTCTGGGAGTTGGAAGTCCATGAGTCATAAAAGAGCCGAGGTTGCCTACCCCTGGCACTAGACACATTAACTGCGCTCTTAAAGCGCCCCCCTCTGCCAAGAAATGCCGGGGGTGTGTGTGTGTGTGTTAAACAACCTTCAAGAGTGACATAATACTATAAGAGGGAAGTGCTTGGGCGCTCCTCCCTGCCTGGCCCAGCGCCTTATGCACCATTGGTCCGGCTGCTAGAATCCCAATACAGATATTGAGAAGACTCAATGCGGAAAAGAGATGAGACCTCTGAAACTGCCTTTGTTGTTGTTGTTGTTGTTGTTGTTGTTTGTTAACCGTCCCCCCGCCGCCCCCCCCGTCCCACTGCCGCCTAATCGGCTCTACGCAGCAAGGAACAGCTGGAAGCCAGCCTTCCCCTATATCAGGGGTAGGCAACCTCGGCTCTTTTATGACTCATGGACTTCAACTCCCAGAATTCAGCTACGCTGACTCAGGAATTCTGGGAGTTGAAGTCCATGAGTCATAAAAGAGCCGAGGTTGCCTACCCCTGCCCTATATGAAGGGGCCAGGTCGGAGGACCTTTCCGCTCCTAGCAACGGGCTTTGCGAGCTCAAAGAGCGGCCCCTTCCCCAAAAAGGCACACACACACACACACACACACAGGGACGGAGCGTTAGCCCACGGCACCTGTTCGCTCTCCAGCAGCACCATCGCCCCGCGCGCTTCTTCCCAGCCGTTGACGCGAACTCAGCCAACAACTCCCCACCGCTGCCGAACCGACGGACCGACCGACCGGCCAGGAAACGGAAGTTAGCGGAAGGGCACGAGAGGCGGAAACTCTAGACAGAACGTCTACCGCGCCCGGCCTCTCTCTCTCTCTCTCTCTCTCTCTCTCTCTCTCTCTCTGCTGCCCCCTGCAGGGCTCCAGACGGAATTGCATTCCGAACTGGTTCTCGGAATCGAAGGTTGCTCGCGTGGGTCAGCCCCTCGGAAGGAGCCCGTCCCCCGATCGGCCTGAGTTTTTTTCACGGTCTCTCCGCTGTGCACGCAGAGGCTGAAATCTCTCAGGTGGCAGTTCTGCTCTCCAATCCATTGGGGAAAAAATGGAAGAATCCCAATAGGGTGATCTTTTTGAACAAGCTGGCCTGGCCTGATGGGAGGGGGTTGGGTTTTTAATTACTTTTAAATGCCGTTTTAATCTATTTAAGAGTTCTGGGCACTTGTTTAATCTTTTTTTTAATTTTTGTATTCTGTTTTTAACATGTATTGCCCTGTTCACCGCCCTGAGTCCTTCGGGAGAAGGGCGGTATACAAATAAAATTAATTAATTAATTAATTAATCTAGAAGAGTTCCTGACGGTGCTTTGAAAAAAGTATACAAAAAGCCACTCCAATGCTGGGACTGGGCTGCCAAAAATCTGTATGGCCACAAAATTACAGAGACAATTTTTTTCTTTTCTTTTCTTTTTTTCTTTAATGTCTCTTTGCTATCAGCTAAGTTTTGACAATCCAGATCCAGTAAAATCCTTAGTAGTGGTGGTGCGTTGCCACATTTTGAAAGCTATGGAAAATTACCATCAACAGGGAGGGGGGATGGTGAGGAGCAATATTAAAACCTAATGAAGCCTTTGTTATGGTTTTTATTTTATTTTATTTTATTTTATTTTATTATTTTATTTTATTATTTTATTTTATTATTTTATTTTATTTTATTTTATTTTATTTTATTTTATTTTATGTTTATTTTGGTTCTTTCCAGTCACTGGATTCCTGGCCACCGCTTGGACAAGTCCCTGCACTTTTCTTGGCAAGATTTTTAGAAGTGATTTGCTACTGCCTCCTTCCTAAGGTTTAGAGAAAATGGCTGGCCCAGTAGTCACCCCGCTTGCTTCATGTCAAAGATGGGACTAGAGAACTCATGATTTACGAGTTTCTAACCTAATGCTGTAACCACTACATCAAATGATTCTCTTTGTTAGGGATTACCTGAGAGCCATAAGAGTAGCAAAATGTATTTTTCTGCTCTAACAATGTGCATCCTGTCACCCATTACTTTAGGTGATCTGGTCCCTCCTGCATAAGTACAAACCAGTGGATTTACCTGCAAGGGTGTTATCTGTCAAATAAATTCATTCAGATCTAGCCTGAGTTGAACACTTGTTATGTAGGTTCAATGGAGTTGATTCAGACAAGCTCTAACTTGATTGGGAGGAATTTAAGGCTGTTAGTCCTGAGGAACTGAGTAGAGTCCCAGAGTCATCTCCACCTGTGTCACAAACCCATGCCTCTTCCAGTAGCTTAAGGCAGGGGTCCCCAACCCCCGTCCGTGGACTGGCACCGGGCTGTGGCATGCCAGAAACTGGTCCGTGCAAACAAGCAAAACCCCATCCACGGAATGCAGGGTGTTATGTACTGGGTTTTTGGAATATCACCCTGTGTGTTGCTGGAGAACTAACAGTCCTCCAGCAACCCACACAAGACGTCTTCGGTCCTGCAATGGGCGGCAAACATGGGTTCAATCCGATTGGTTGCTACTAGAGGGTCTGGCTATATATTGAGGCAGGGTGACTCCAAATCCTCAGTAGTTTCAGCTTAAGTAAAGAATGAGTTTCTCTGTACTCAACTGCTTGTCTTCATTCCTGCTCATCAGAGCCCATGACATAATAGTGGCGACAAAGGTGGGATCCTGCTTCACCGCCTAAGGGCTGAAGTCACAAGGGGATGGCATTACTCGCTGGAGGAAAGAGGCATCTCCCCCCCCCCCCCGCCTCTCTAGCCGGCTAGTAAAGCTACACTAGTGGCTGCGTGCTCAGAGGACGTGTTCCCTGAGCCTAAGAAGCAGGATCCAACAACACCATGCCCACTCCAGTCTGCAGAAAAACCTCTCTCCACAGAACTGGTCCCTGGTACATAAAATGGTTGGGGACCTCTAAGTTAAGGCATCTTGGGAGGCGATGTGTGGTTCATTCACTTGATGGTGGAGGGGATTCCATTATCTTTAAAGGAACCAATAGCCTGCACACTCCTTGGAAAGCCACTTGTCTGGGACACTGCACATCCTCTTCATGACCTGTTTTAGCTTCTGGGAGGAAGCTTCGTGGTATCCAAATCAGAACATCCAGATTCAGTCATAGTTTTGTTCCATACAATGTTAACTTTATGAACTCTAAAGCTTCCTCTTTTGGTAACATATTCAAGATGGTCAGTTATTAATATTTATGTTATTTATATGTAAGGGTGTAGGTTTATACATATGTTGTATATAGCATGTTTAAATGTGTGTTATGTATGTGTACATTTTTGGGAGCAAGCAACTAAATTTCATTTTTAATGTGTGCCAATGTGCCCACAGTAAAAAATGACAATAAAGGTTATCCTATCCTACATACATCTGCTGGTGGCTGCCCCAGTGAAGCTGTCTTGGTTTTGTCCAGTATTTGGAGGCTGTGAAGATCTGGATGGAGAAAAACAGGTTATGACTCAACCTTAGCAAGAATGAGTAACTATGAATTTTTCAGAGGGTGTGAGGGGGCTGGGATCCAGTTCTGGAGACTTTTCACCCTTGGTTCTGGATGGGGCAGGATGGCACTTCCCCATTCAGCGCCACTTTGAAAGTTGGGGATCACTCAATTTTGTATGAATTTTCCCAGATCCTAAGTTCATCTTTAGAATGGTCTCAAGCTCTAGAAGCTTTGTTGTTGTTGTTAGCTGCGAAGTCGTGTCCGACTCATCGCGACCCTATGGACAACGTTCCTCCAGGCCTTCCTGTCTTCCACCATCTTCTGGAGTCCATTTAAGCTCACGCCTACTGCTTCAGTGACTCCATCCAGCCACCTCATTCTCTGTCGTCCCCTTCTTCTATTGCCCTCGATGTTTCCCAGCATTAGGCTCTTCTCCAGTGAGTCCTTCCTTCTCATTAGGTGGCCAAAGTATTTGAGTTTTAGCTTCAGGATCTGGCCTTCTAAAGAGCAGTCAGGATTGATCTCCTCTAGGACTGACCGGTTTGATCGCCTTGCAGTCCAAGGGACTCGCAGGAGTCTTCTCCAGCACCACAGTTCAAAGGCCTCAATTCTTTGGCGCTCAGCTTTCTTATGGTCCAGCTTTCACTGCCATACATTGCAACTGGGAAGACCATAGCCTTGACTATACACACTTTTGTTGACAGGGTTATGTCTCTGCTTTTTAGTGTGCTGTCTAGATTTGCCATGGCTTTCCTTCCCAGGAGCAAGCGTCTTTTAATTTCTTGGCTACAGTCCTCATCTGCAGTGATCTTGGAGCCCAGGAAAATAAAATCTGTCACTACCTCCATTTCTTCCCCATCTATTTGCCAGGAATTGAGAGGGCCAGATGCCATGATCTTGGTTTTCTTAATGTTAAGTTTCAACCCACGTTTTGCACTCTCCTTCTTCACCCGCAACAAGAGGCTCTTTAGTTCTTCTTCACTTTCTGCCATTAGAGTGGTATCATCTGCTTTAGATGATATTATTATTTACTTATTACAAAAATTTATATGGCCATTGAACTCACTCGAGATAACTCCAGGTGGGTTACTGAAAAGATGTGGGAGTTAACATTTTCAAAGATTTTCAAGGCACATTAACCTAGGCTAATTTCTGGCATCTTATTACTTAGCATATCTTTCATTTATTTTCTTGAAATAATAAATTGCCACAGATATCAATATTTTAGTCAGTTATTATTTAATATGAGATGTCACAGTTTCATAACGTATAAGAAACAAGTTTGAAAAATAGTTCCAGCAGTGAGCATTATTGAATAAGTTTGTCTTTAAGCCATAGTGTGAAATAAAGCAGGTGGTATCTCCTTCCAGAAAATCAAATGCATTTTACCATTGTAACTTGGGGAGGCGCTGTGGCTTCACAGCAAAATGAGAGTTACTACAGTATTATACTTTGTTCCCCCAGGATGGTGAAATGAAGTTAACAGCATTAATTCTTTACTGTAATGCAAATCAACTTCAAAATATGGTAGTGCTATCATAGTGTTCCCCTTCATGGATTACTGCCTTGTCGTGGCAAAGGGGCTTGTGTAATTCAATGAAGTCATGAGCTATGCCGTGCAGGGCCACCCAAGACAGACAGGTCATAGCAGAGAGTTCTGACAAAACGTGATCCACTGGAGAAGGAAATGGCAACCCACTCCAGTATCTTTGCCATGAAAACCCTATGGACAGTACCAAAAGGCAAAACAATATGATGCTGGAAGATGAGCCCCTCAGGTTGGAAGGTGTACAATACGCTACTGGAGAAGAGCAGAGGGCTAGTACTAGTAGCGCCAGAAAGAATGAAGCAACTGTGCCAATGCCGAAAGGACGCTCAGCTGTGGATGTGTCTGGTGGTGAAAGGAAAGTCTGATGCTGTAAAGATTTTTTCTCCATAGGAACTTGGAATATAAGATCCATGAATCAAGGAAAGCTGGACGTGATCAAACAAGAGATGACAAGACTGAACATCGACATCTTAGGAATCAGTGCACTAAAACCAGGGCTTTTTTTCTCATAGAACGCTTAGAACGGAGTTCCGGCACCTTTTTTGGATGGAACCTTGTAGGGTAGGCAAGGTGGGTTGTATGACGTGTGAGTTCCGGCACCTTTTTCTTTTACAAAAAAAGCACTGACTAAAACAGACAGGAATGGGTGAATTTAATTCAGATGACCATCAGGTATACTACTGCGGGCAAGAATCCCTCAGAAGAAATGGAGTAGCCTTCATAGTCAATAAAAGAGTAGGAAAAGCAATACTGGGATACAATCCTCAAAATGACAGAATGATCTCAGTTCGAATCCAAGGCAATATCAATATCACAGTAGTCCAAGTCTATGCCCCAACCACCAGTGCTGAAGAGGATGAAATTGACCGGTTCTATGAAGCCCTACAGCACCTTATAGAACTAACACCAAAAAATGATGTCCTTATCATCATGGGGGATTGGAATGCTAAGGTAGGAAGCCAAAAGATAACTGGAATAACAGGCAAGTTTGGCCTTGGAGTACAAAATGAAGCAGGGCACAGACTGATAGAATTTTGTCAAGAGAATACGATGGTCATAGCAAACACTCTTTTCCAACAACCCAAGAGATGGCTCTACACATGGACATCACCAGACGGTCAACACAGAAATCAGATCGACTATATGCTCTGCAGCCAAAGATGGAGAAGCTCTATACAGTCAGTAAAAACAAGACCAGGAGCTGACTGTGGCTCAGACCATGAGCTTCTCATTGCAAAGTTTAGTCTTAAACTGAAGAAAGTAGGGAAAAGCACTAGGCCACTCAGGTATGAATTAAATCATATCCCTGTTGAATATACAGTAGAGGTGACAAATAGATTTAAGGAATTAGATCTGATAGACAGAGCGCCTGAAGAACTATGGACAGAGGTTCGCAACATTGTACAACAGGTAGCAACCAAAACCATCCCAAAGAAAAAGAAATGCAAGAAAGCAAAATGGCTGTCTGAGGAAGCTTTGCAAATAGCTGAGGAAAGGAGGGAAGTGAAAGGCAAGGGAGAAAAAGAAAGATATGCCCAATTGAATGCAGAATTCCAGAGAATAGCTAGAAGAGATAAGAATGCCTTCTTAAATGAACAGTACAAAGAAATAGAAGAAAACAATAGAATAGGGAGGACCAGAGATCGTTTCAAGAAAATTGGAGAGATGAAAGGAACGTTTCATGCAAAAATGGGCATGATAAAGGACCAAAATGGCAGGGACCTAACAGAGGCAGAAGAGATTAAGAAGAGGTGGCAAAATTACACATAAGAACTATACAAGAATGAGCTTAACGTCCCTGATAATCACAATGAGGTGGTCACTGACCTCGAGCCAGACATCCTAGAATGTGAAGTGAAGTGGGCCTTAGAAAAGCTGAGCAACAACAAAGCTAGTGGAGGTGACAGTATTCCAGCTGAGCTATTCAAAATCTTAAAAGATGATGCAGTAAAAATGCTACACTCAATTTGCCAGCAAATTTGGAAAACTCAACAGTGGCCACAGGATTGGAAAAGATCAGTTTACATTCCAATTCCAAAGAAAGGCAGAGCCAAAGAATGTTCAAACTATCTCACCATTGCACTCATTTCACATGCTAGTAAAGTTATGCTTAAAATCCTCCAAGCTAGACTCCAGCAGTATGTGGATCGAGAACTACCAGAAGTACAGGCAGGATTTCGAAGAGGCAGAGGAACTAGAGATCAAATTGCCAACATACGCTGGATCATGGAGAAAGCTAGAGAGTTCCAGAAAAACATCTACTTCTGCTTCATTGACTATGCTAAAGCCTTTGATTGTGTGGATCATAACAAACTGTGGCAAGTTCTTAAAGAGATGGGCGTACCAGACCATCTTATTTGTTTCTTGAGAAACCTATATGTGGGCCAAGAAGCAACAGTGAGAACTGGACACGGAACCACTGATTGGTTCAAAATTGGGGAAGGAGTCCGGCAAGGCTGTATACTGTCGCCCTGCCTATTTAACTTATATGCAGAGCACATCATGAGAAAGGCAGGGCTAGATGAATCAAAAGTTGGAATTAAGATTGCCGGAAGAAATATCAACAACCTAAGATATGCAGATGATACCACTCTAATGGCAGAAAGTGAAGAGGAACTAAAGAGCCTCTTGTTGCGAGTGAAGAAGGAGAGTGCAAAACTTGGGTTGAAACTTAACATTAAGAAAACCAAGATCATGGCATCCGGCCCTATCAATTCCTGGCAAATAGATGGGGAAGAAATGGAGGTAGTGACAGATTTTATTTTCCTGGGCTCCAAGATCACTGCAGATGGGGACTGTAGCCAAGAAATTAAAAGACGCTTGCTCCTCGGGAGGAAAGGCATGTTAAATCTAGACAGCACACTAAAAAGCAGAGATATCACCCTTTCAACAAAAGTGCATATAGTCAAAGCTATGGTCTTCCCAGTTGCAATGTATGGCAGTGAAAGTTGGACCATAAAAAAGGCTGAGCGCCAAAGAATTGAGGCCTTTGAACTATGGTGCTGGAGAAGACTTCTGCAAGTCCCTTGGACTGCAAAGCAATCAAACCGGTCAGTCCTAGAGGTGATCAACCCTGACTGCTCTTTAGAAGGCCAGATCCTGAAGCTAAAACTCAAATACTTTGGCCACCTAATGAGAAGGAAGGACTCACTGGAGAAGAGCCTAATGCTGGGAAAGATTGAGGGCAAGAGAAGAAGGGGACGACAGAGAATGAGGTGGCTGGATGGAGTCACTGAAGCTGTAGGCGTGAGCTGAAATGGACTCCAGAAGATGGTAGAGGACAGGAACGCCTGGAGGAACGTTGTCCATAGGGTCATGATGGGTCGGACACGACTTTGCAGCTAAGAACAACAACAATCATAGTGTTGGAAGAAAAGCCTTCATCATAGTTCCATACAAGCCGGGGATAAACAACATGGCGACTGCTTTGTGAAGAGGGTTACAGTTTATTGCAGAGGAAAGCCAGACAGGAAGATGGAGTGGGTTTTTGTACCCCCTGGACTCTATTGTTTGGTTGTTTCCTGTTCCTGTTTGAGGCTATTTCCTGTGTATCCTTAGTCCAGGTGGGCCCCTCTAGGAATCTTGCTAGGAATTTTGCTGGTTGTGGGTATGGTATGTCCCAGCCCCTGCCTTCCTGGGGCTGGGGTATGTCTTTGTCTTTCCTAAGCTTCTAGCTCCAACCTTCTCGATGGCTCACATTTGCATGTCTATAGAACTGGTTTTCTGCTTGGGGGGAAGGAGACCTGAAACTATTAAGAAAACTCAGCATGCTTTCCTGGTTCTTCAATTTCTTTTTAGGAAATATATTTTTCTGCCCTTTTAATATTTCCTTCTCTGGGGAGTTGACTTCCCTCAATAGGAAGCTCAGGGATAAACAGCCATCATTTTTTAAATCGTCTAAGGAGAACCATAACAAATTTTATGAACTTTCTTTTCCAATATTTCTGGAATAATATTTAACTGAATTATTTTACAGAATAGAGCTATTTCCTATGGTTGTTAAGGATATGCTGTTTTTAGTGGGAGGTATTTAAATAATAATCAGATTTTTATGATTTAATTGTCCATTTTATTTGCTTCTCATACGGTGTCTAGATCAAGAAAAGCACATCACATTTTTTTTATTGAAAAGTTTTAACATACAATTTTTCTTTAAAACCCCCCTCCCCCTCCCTCCTCCCTCCCCCCTAGCCCTCCCCCCTCCCCCCCACCCTCCCCCCGACTTCCCAAAGCTAAGTACAAGGTATATATAAAAAAAAGAAAAAACAATCATAAACAACCATATACTAACAACCTTAAACTCTAAAATCCATCACTCTCTAGCTTATATAGGATAAAACAAACCTTAATAATACTAAATATATATAAAAAAACTAAAATAAAAAAAGAAGAAAGGAAAAAAGACTCATTCAAATGCTACATAAAACTTCTTAACCCTATACTTATCCTGAATAAACTCAATCCATTTTCTCCATTCCATAATATAACGTTCTTGCGAAAGATCATAGGCCAAAATCTTCGCCATCTCTGCCAGGTCGGAAATCTTTAAAGTCACTCTCCTATAGTCGGCAGTTCCTCTTTCATCCATTACTGAGCTATCAAACGTCTTGCTGCCGTAGTTAAATTTAACATCAACTTAGTGTCCACAACCGTAACATCCGTAATTATCCCCCACAAAATTTTTTATCCAAAAAGCCTTGATCTTTTTACAAGTCCACCATACATGAAAATATGTAACATCTTCATCTCCACATCTCCAACATTTTGGCTGATAATCCGGATACATTACTTACAAGCTTTTTAGGATCTAAATGCCATCTATAGAGCATTTTATAAAAGTTCTCTCTTAAATTTTGAGCTTATGTACATTTTACGTTCCTCACCCAAATCTTTTCCCACGTGTCCATTGCGATAACTTCCTAGATATTCGTTGTGGAAATTCCATAGACTTCTGCTGGTCTTGCTCTTTTATTATTTTCTTTTTGATCGTTTTAAAGCAGCACGCGTCACCCTCCGCTCTCCAGGATCATCCAAAGAAATTGTAGCTTGATCTCCTCCAGCACCATTCTCCTCTGTCTGTCCATCTTCCGCCTCTTGATGTTCACCTTCTCCAGATCCCTTTGCAACTTCCAGAAGTGATAATGAGGTTGCTTTTAAAACGTTATTATAAAAATCACGCGCCTGCATCACAGTAATCAAACGGTACCTTTTACCTTCATAGATCACCATCAACCCAACTGGAATCTCCCATCTGAACCTTATATCTCGTTGCTTGAGCTCTTGCACGAGGAATGTAAAATCCTTCCTTCTCCTTAAAATCTTTGGAGGAATTTCTTTTAAAACCAAAACTTCTTGATCAACAATCACCACTTTAGAATCATAGGCAGCTTGTATAACTTCATCTCTAATTTCACTCTTAGTAAAATAAACCACCACATCTCTAGGCAGCTTTCTCTGTCTGGCAATCCATGAATTCACACGAAACACTTTATCCATGCCTCCCTTTATTTCAGATGCTGGCTGATTCAATACCACTTCCAGAGCCTCAGAAATCAGCTGCTTTAGATCTTCCTTAATATTCTCTTTTAAACCTCTGATTCTAACAGCAAACTGCATCTGGTAATATTGAGCAAGACTCAATTCTCTGTCCATTTTGTCTCTTAAATCTTCATTCTCCAATACTTTTGCTTCTAATATGGCATTCTTTTGAGTCAAATCTTCCACTTTTTCCTCCAGATCTTCCACACATTCAGCCACTTTATACACTGAAGACAAAATGTCTGCCTTCATCACCCTGAACTTCTGTTCCATCCTCTCTTCCATTCTCTCCTCCAATTTCTCCAATTTCGCCTCCATCTGTGCAAATTTATCACCCATTGATTCCAGAATTACCTGGGCATGTTTTTCAAGAGCATCTTGTAAATCCTTCGATGTCAATACATCAGGAAGATACAACGCCTGCAATGATGATTGTTGCACCGGAGAAGTTCCAGCACTCCGAACAGTTTTTGAGGGAGGTTTAGCCGCCATCTTTTACTTTCACTTGTGACGCACTTTCACTTTAAGTTTAAAAAGTCCATCAAGCTAGAGAGTAGAATATAATAATCCTCTTCATCTTTTCCTCTTGTACCGCTCTGCCTGCTCCTTTTATTCCATAATCCTTCCTTCAGGCAGGGGTGGTCGCAAACGCCTGGCTCTGCTCCATAAAGTCCGGAGCAGAGACGCTGACCAGCTGGGAGCAGCCCAGGCTACGGGGGAGTTCGATCCTTCAGCCGCCCAAGCTACAAGCTCAGGCAGCCCCGGAGAACTCAACCCCTACCTGGGGCCTCACCCCCTCCTCTTCTCCCGAGGAGGGGGCTTCAAATTCACCCGAACAGCTGATCGGCGCTGTTTCGGGTGAAAATAACTCAGCTGAGCCGTGGGCAGCCCGGGAAGGCTGTCTCCGGCGCCGCGCCGCCACCGGAAGTCAAGAAAAGCACATCACATTCTTAATTAGCTTTATAGTTCATTTCTTTGCAAAGCTGTTCAATATTATGAATCCAAGTGGAGACCATAAACTACAAGTTGGCATTAAAATAAGAAAAGCTTTTTAAAAAATAAGGCTGTTGAGCCTTTAATAATTATGTTATAGCTATAGATTTGACAGAGTGTTTTTCTTGCCTCACTTGATTGATTTCTCCTTGCCACAAAAGTGTTAAAGATCTTGCAAGATGTAAAGAAAAACAGTTGGCAAACAAATCTAAAGTTTTGTAGGTCAACTGGCAAGAGTGAATTAGAAGTTTACACTGGGGAATTGCATAATACAAAGCGGCAAAGAGTATTTCTAGGTCACTCTTTGTAAGGGATCCTAGAAAAGCAAGAACTCTTTGGTTTGTGAGAGACAGATATTTGGAGACTGTTGTTCTCACAAGCTCCTGAGAAAATAAAAGATTGCAGGAACTGCATCCAATATAACACTGAGCAAATCCAAATAGTTGTAGTTTTTGCTACTGAAAAGAAGATAAACAAGTCGGGCCCCGTCAGCAAGAGTGATTGTGAATCAGCCTCTCAGCGTGTAGATGTGGGAAAAGGAACAGATGGGAGGTTTGAGAAAGTAGAACTCTTTGCAACACACAACCTACTTAGTGTCCCCTGAATTAGCCTGCCTTCTGCTGTAACAGAAGTTGATATTCTATCGCTAAAAGTGAAACAAATCTAGTTGACTTGCTTGGACATTCCCAATATATTTGTCACAGGCAGCAAAATGTCTTAACACACAGTTTAAGAGAAAGTCTGTAGAAGATTGGAGAAGCGACATGTTTATTTATTTATTTATTTATTTATTTATTATTAAATGCATATTATAAATTATAAAGTTATAGATTTATATTTCCACTAAGACCTGAATTTCTCACAGTTCAACAAAGATGACAAACTGATTTGCCTCCACTTGAATATATCACTGCACGATTAGACTGTAAAATTATTCAGCATTAAAGACAAGGATATTCAGACTGAAACAGAGATTAAAAAGCTAGTACAGGTAGCCCTTGTTCAGCAGCTGCCTTACTTAGCAACCATTTGCAGTTATGATGGCAATGGAAAAAGGAGTAAACACTGCAGGGAAAAAAGTGAAAATACAGAGAAAAGTAAGAATATAATAATATTGTGGTTACTATTTTCTGATTCTATTCTTTAAAACGCCCTTTCACTATTTTATTGGTACAAAATTTTGCAACATTTTTCCAGATTATAAATCTTACCTTCTGCCTAAAACAGGGGTGTCAAACTCAATTTCATTGAGGGCCGCATCAGCATTGCGGTTGCCCTCAGGGGGCCGGGTGGGTGTGGCCTGGGTGGGTGTGGCCTACTGGGTGGGCGTGGCTAGAGTGCGTATGGCCTACTGGGTGGGCGTGGCCAGCTCTACGTCGTTCGTATCAAGGGTGCCTATGGGGGCCTGGGCAGGAGTGGGACAGATCTGAGGGTCTCTGGCAGAAGGAGGGTTTCTGGGCCAGGGCCAAGGCAGTGGGGGCCGTTCCCTCACTGTTTCCAGGATGGCTTCACGGGCCTCATGAAACCACTTCGCGGGCCGGATCTGGCCCCCGGGCCTTGTGTTTGACATGTCTGGCCTAAAAGTTTCAGTCTCCTTTAGTGTCCAGTTTTTGAAAGCATAAGTTGTTTATCTTTGTTTTGTCTTATAAAAACCAAAACAAATCTATTTCCCACAAGAAGCTATTTGTTATTAATTCCAAAATCTCACTGTAAAATTTTCAATATCACAATTTTATCTGGACCCTTAGTTCATTTATAACTTTCTAAGATCAAAATCTTATTTAGCTGTTTGCTGTTCATTTTAAAGTCTTTAAATTCTTAGCCTTATGATTAATTTTTCTTTAATTCATTCTTTGAAGGCACACTTATCTGGTGTTTTCAAACATATCATTCTGAGGGTCTCTAATAACTTATTTATTTATTTATTTATTTTATTTTATTGGATTTATATACCGCCCTTTCCCGAAGGACTCAGGGCGGTTTACAGGGTATTTAAAACAAGAAATACAAAAGTTAAAAATAATTAAAAATAATTACAACAGTCCCTGAAAAGTAAAAAAAAAAATTAAAATTAAAATTAAAATTCTCAGCCTGGGCCAGAGAGCTTGAAGAGCCAGGTCTTCAGGTCCCGGCGGAATGAATGGAGGTCGGGGGCAGTCCTAAGCTCCACGGGCAG
The DNA here is from genome assembly GCF_947247035.1 of Vipera ursinii. Lineage (NCBI taxonomy): Eukaryota > Metazoa > Chordata > Lepidosauria > Squamata > Viperidae > Vipera > Vipera ursinii. Next base: position 64,641,319 of record NC_139512.1, read on the forward strand.
CTGGTTCCAGAGGGCAGGCGCACCCACTGAGAAGGCCCTCCCCCTGGGTGTTACCCGCCGGCAATCTTTTACCGGCAGCACCCTGAGAAGACCCTCCCTGTGGGAGCGCACTGGACGAAGGGAACTTGATGCTGGCAGCAGGTGTTCCCTCAGATATCCCGGACCCAAGCCATTTAGGGCTTTATAGGTCATCACCAGCACCTTGAATCTCACCTGGAGGGCAACCGGAAGCCAATGCAGCTCGTGGAGTAGAGGTGTTACATGGGAGTATCAGGAAACCCCCATCACAACTCGCGCGGCCGCATTCTGCACCAGCTGAAGCCTCCGAGTGGTCCTCAAGGGCAGCCCCATGTAGAGAGCATTGCAGTAGTCTAAACAGGAGGTCACGAGCGCATGAGTGACTGTGCGTAGGGCATCTCGGTCCAGGTAGGGTCGCAACTGGCGCACCAGGCGAACTTAACAGTAGTTAATGGATAATTTCCAAAAGTGATTAGAAAGAGATTTATGAACTTAGTGTCCTTTAAAAAGCTCTGAGGCAATTGCAGGCAAGATGGCTGATCTTTCCTCCTAGGCCTGACTTTCAACAACTTTGGGTGGCTCAAAACAATCAAACAAGGAAATTGCAATAAAATATGCAACATAAACAAATAAAAGTAGCAAGCATGATGAAGTAAAGTCAGGGTAAACACCCAGGGCTGCTACAGAGAAAGCGGGCTTCTAGGGTCATGAGAAATGATATTGATTAATCAAAGGAACCCAGAGCAACCCAATCCTACAGGATCAAATTGCCTCAGAAGATGCCATAGGCATAGGAGATAGGTGGTCCCTCACATAACCAAATAAGTACAGAAAAACCTCCTTTTGGTGAATTTAACAGATATGCATGCTTAAGAAGAGATTTCCATGGCAGTTGTAACATTTACAGTATTGGGATTATCTTTAAGGAAGCACAAGGACACATTTATATGTCTCCCTCATACTGATAATGTGTGGATCTGTGTATATACACTTTTTATGCAACATGAAAGTTCAATTTCTAAAAATAGTCAAGTAAAAAGCCAGCTAATATTTCTGAAAATGTCAAACTCGCGACATCACGTGACGTCGCGCAACGTATCGGAGCTTTTTCTTCGTTGCCGGCAATGGGGTGGGTGCGTTTTGGGATGATGCGTCCGGCCCGTGGGCCGGCAGTTTGACACCCCTGCTAAAAGATTACTTTTTCAAACTGGGTCACAGACCGTTTTTCAAACAGAGAGTATAGCACTGGATAGGCTATGGAGCATTGGAGCTCATGGATTGCTTGCCAGAATATTATAGATGAGTTAATAACAGATAATGGCTTGTAATTCATGACTCATTTGAGTAAAGCTCTTTATCATTATGTCCAGGAACAAGACACTATTATGAAGAAACTGGATGGGAGAAAAGCAAAGTCAGACATAACAGATTATGAGGTTCAAATTAAATGAGATATTATGATGTTCATGGAACATTCTGACATTAAATGGCAGATCTAGATTGAGAGCCAGGCTCATGGGAAAAAGACCTGAATTGTGATTTGCCTTACACATCAGTATTTGGAACTTCTACTGGAGGAAACTGATCTAAACATTTTTTATACCATACAATCCCAGGAAAGTCACAGCAGTGTCTAAAAAAATTAGTAAATTTTATTTTATTTTATTTTAATCCCATTTATATCCCGCCCTTCTCTGAAGACTCAGGGCGGCTTACAATCTAAGCACAAATCAAATGTGCTTAGCAATAGCCTTCATTCTATGTATATGCCTGCTTATTAGGGCGTTCGTGCCCCCCAAGCGGCATTATTACAAAGTCAGCTTATTGCCCCCAACAATCTGGGTCCTCATTTTACCTACCTCGGAAGGATGGAAGGCTGAGTCAACCTTGAGCCTGGTGGGATGTGAACCTGCAATAATTGCAGGCAGCTGGTGTTACTTAAGGAGGCATCAGCCCACTGCTCCACCAAGGACATGACAACATATTCAAATATATATGCTATAAACCTATACTGCAATAAATAGCTACAAAATTAAAAAGCATTCAGAAATATCATATTATAATTAAAAGACTAGACAGTAGATAAAAACACATCCTCTATAGGGTAAAAAAAGTCATTAAAAAATCTTAAACATACCAAAGTAGCAACAGATTACAATGTTAGGAGGAAGAATTCCATAGGTCTCCATGGAAAAGAGGAGAGGGAAGGAGGACACTCTACCATTTTTTGATTAACAACAAAAATTACAGCAAAAATCTGCAAAAAATGTGCTTAGGGTGTGTGTGTGTGTGTGTGTGTGTGTGTGTGTGTGTGTGTGTGTGTGGTGTTTTCCAGCATCAGAAAGATGATTTTTCAATCAAAATATTTTTCCAATAAGTCTTTATTTTCAAGAACATATACTAGTGATAATATAGAATCAAGAATGTACTGTTTAAATTTTACCATAGAAACCTATGACAAGTCATGTGATTTTATTGACAACAGTGATCATACAGTTGAAGGGCCTGGATTGGCAAATTCAATACCAATCTACATTTGTTAAAAATGGAGAGGTCCAGTTATGGTGTCTTCAGAAAGAGCTCTAAACTTCTAGACTTTTCTTGATACGAAGGAGAAATCAAAATATGTCACTAAACTCCTTGGAATAATAATGATTTCCTGCATGGCCATTATGCTACCAGATCTGAACCATACACTCATCATTAGAACTTTTGTAGCCTGGGTCTTGCAGCCATAGCTAAATTAACCCCACCCAGTCAACCATATTGTGGTGATAGAAGCCCCCCGCCCAATCTTTTTAACAGCCTTCGGATCTGAAGTCAGAAAAACCCATCTCCACTAATAAAATACAATCTTTCCTTAAAGGCCAGTAGAATGCTGGCAGACAGCCTTGGAACCAATCAACATTTAAAAGGCATGGGAGTTTAAACACTTGTGCCCATGCTCTTACACTTCTGCCTAGCCAGCAAGATCTCTGCTGATAAAGAAGATTTCCTCCATCCATAAAAGCTATATTTCCTGCTTTCTCATGATCATAAAAGCATATTCCACTCACCAAAGGCTGAAAATTGTATATAAACCTTGCTGATGTGCCAGTGTGTCGTCAACTGTCCCAGAAGCAAGCTTTGTACTGTTTCTGACCCAAATAAGCAGCTGCCTTTTGCATTTTTCCCCCTCAGAGAAAGCATCCCAGGGAGATTCTTGCAACAGTGGGAATACTTAACCCAGTCCACTGACACACAGCACAGAGCTTCTCTTCCAGAACAAGAAGTGAAGCAAAAGAGCAGCTGAAAAGGCAAGCCTGTTACAAAATGCAGTATCCAGGACTGAAAGCATAAATCACACTTCCTGTACTGTACGCAAGTAAGCCTACCGTCTGGCTATGGACTAATGGACTATGGACACCTGGCTATAAAGATAGGTGCTCACTCAGTCACTGCTCAGTTGTGTTCTGTACCAGCCTGCTACCGGCCCTGCAGAAAAGGCAGGGACAACCCCTTTACAAATGGCAAGAGGCTGGAATTAAGACTGCCAAATTTATTAACATAAAACAGCAAAACAAGACACCAACCATGAAACAGGAGCTATGAAACAGGAACTAATCAAGCGGTTGCCTTCAGCAAACCAGCCCTCTCACACATTCCCCTTTTATACAGTTCAGGGCGTGGCTTCTCTCTGCCTCCTTCCGAGGTGCCCCATTGCCTTCCTCTGTTTACTCCTGATTGACTGCCTCCTGCGTCGGGCGTCCTTGAACAGGGCCAGCTGTGGGTCATCTTCATCCACGCTGTCAGGATCACACAGCTGGGTCTCCGTCGTGACCAGGTGGGAGGGGCCTGGCTGAGGGCTCTGCAGAGCCTCAAGGCCATCATCAGCAAGCTCTTCAACACCCCCCTCCTCCTCCTCTGAGTCGTCCGACCCAACTGCCGAACCCACAGGCTGACCCTGAATCACAACAAGTTGTTTGTGGTCAGCAAAGCAGATCATCTTAAATATGCCCCAACTGCCAACCCAAAGGTGCAGTTTCAAGAGGCAACTGCACTTCCTTGTTTTTCTTTGAAGATGTTTCGCTTCTCATCCAAGAAGCTTCTGAACCTTTAGAAGAGATGAAGAAGCTCCTTGGATGAGAAGCAAAATGTTTTCAAAGAAAAACAAGAAAGTCCAGTAGCCTCTTGAAAAAGCATTTTTGGTACAACCCTGACCTGGATGACTGAGAATCTCCATAGAGACAGTTGCTGATGGAACGTCATGAAATCTGTTGTCTACATCACAGCCTATCCTGAAGCCAAATCTATTGATCAAATACTGAAAACCTATGCAGTATATGATGCTGTAAAACTGTAAAAAATCAGTACTTTTCCAGTGCAACAGTTGTGGGATACTAGGCCAAACCTGGAGAAATTGGGTAGGGTTTCCCTTCCAGAATAGTATTTTTTTCACACAGTGTGGTGAATATGCTAGTGGCTGACTGGCTAATGTGATTTTTGGGGGGAGGAGGCCAATGTCTATTTGCAAATGACATTTAGTGGGTTGGACTAGAAGACCTCCAAAGTCCCTTCCAACTGTTATTCTGTTAATGCTAGTGCTACTCTATTATCAAAAATATGAATTTACAGATGCAAACACACATAGATACATAGGAAGGTGATTTATTTGTTAACTCTGTGCATTTCCCTTTAATAACTAACCCCTTAGCTTTATTGCTGAATATCTTTCATAAATATGTATCAGACAGAAAAACATATCAAGGTATTTGAACATTCAAGCAATTGCATAGCGTAGACCAGACATGTCAAACTTGCAACCTCACATGACGGCATGCGACGTATCAGAGCTTTTTCTCCATTGCCGGCAATGGGGTGGGCACGGTTTTTGTCGTGATGTGTCTGGCCCATGGGCTGGCAGTTTGACACCCCTGGCGTAGACTATTATTCAACCTGCAGTTTAAAGAGTACCCAAATCATTTCTATTTACAAAAGTTAAAATTGTAAGAAAACCTACAATTGTAAGAGTAATTTAATTTTTCAGATATTCCCAATAAAGAAACTAAGCATTGTTACAAATATTCTGTTTGGCTCGTATTCATCTTCCACAAACTCTTATTCTCTTGTAGAAACTGAGAAGGTGTTACATCACGATGGAACGAGAATGCCAGACTGTAGAGAAGGCAGATAGTCCTGATATATTCAGACCTCTTTGGCTTAGGTTAAAATGACACGACAAGGGAAGGAAAAGACCATGTCAAGGACAGCCTGACTCATACCCAAGCTATTGGTTTTAAGTCTTTCCAAGTTCTGGTTTGTAAACAAGAGTCATAAAACCTGTTCATGTTCCATTGGCTTCCTCAAGGCTCTGTGTCGGATAGCTGGTTGGCTCTGAAACATCCAGATTTGAAACATTATATATAATTTTTCTGCTGTTATGAAGGTGGTAAGCTTGGGCAACCCCATGGTGGAATGCCTGCTACAGTGGAATTATGGTCTTGCTTTTTTTTTTTTCAAGAAAGGAAGGCTTCCCCAAATTTTGCTGTTGTTGCCACTTTAAATTTGGCCCAGGAATGTTCTCTTTTTCATATTTCTAATAGTCAACCAAGATTTTCTTTCTGTACCTATCTTAATGTGAGTTGGCTTATAAATTAGAAATGGAAAAGCCAATGAAGAAATGTGTCATTATTCTAGTTTTTTTTTTTGTCAAGTAGAATAACATTGTATCTAGGCAGGATAGTAGAATAGAAAGAGCACAGAAACTCTGTCTGGCTATCTGGTCTTTTGAGGCCTGATCAGATACATCAACAATGGATTTTCCAGTCTGGCATCCTCTAGATGCTTTACTGCAACTCCCAGAACTCTTAGCCAGGCTGAGAAAGGCAGTATGTAGAAGAAATTACAAATGAAAGAAGATACAATCTCCTAATTCCAAACAACTCCAATCCATTCTTCTAGCTTCATTAATCATCTTTAGTCTTCTCTCAAAAATTGAGAGGGGTTAATTCAGAGGTTGACGCAGTCACTGAGACTTAGACATGACAGATGCATGAGGGCTGTTTACTACCCAGAACAACAAATAATTGGCCAGATGTAGGAATGACACTTTTGTTTGATCTACCTTACAAAAATTGGGTGGGAGAAGAAGCCACTAAATGTCAAGAATGGTGATGCCATTACAAAATATTGTCTTATTTTTGCCCACACCTAAACATTGTTTTGTATAAATTGATTGAAAAGGTGAAAAAAAATCCAAGCAACATTGGAGGGAAGCATCATCATTTAGCTGAAGTTATTTCAAACTTTTCCTTCTAAGAAACTCAGAACCTGTTTTTTTTTACTGGTCTTGCCAAACTGCAACCACTTGACCCTGTAGAATGATAGTAATTTTGAGGGCTAATGCCATATTTGCCACAAGTATTTATTGTTTTACTTGAATAGTGCAGAGAAAAAGAGCAATTTAGGTTAAAGTGGCTCACCTACAACAAAGTCCACAACAAGTACATCCTTTTAGCTTAGCGAGAAAGCAGGTAAAGACATAATACAAGCATAATACATAATAGAAGCATAAAAGTGATGTGAAAAATGGAAGTTTTTCTCCCTCTCTCACAAATGTTAGAATCTGTCTGATCCACTGAAACTTAACCCAGAAAGATTCAGTACTTACAAAGAGACCTTGATCTTAATGACTCACATATCTTCCACAGCAGCAGAACAGAAATGGTTTTTCTGGAATGTTTTAATTTCTCTAACTTGTCATCAGCAATGGGATTCTTATCTGGGAGGAGTTTGATTCTGTGACCCCTGATGAAGTGGACAGGATTATGGGGAGGTTGAGCTCCACCACATGTTTATTGGATCCGTGCCCTTCCTGGCTGGTTTATGCAGCCAGGGAGAGGACACGAGGCTGGTTCCAGGCGGTGATATCTGCTTCTTTGAGTGAGGGTAATTTCCCCACCGTCTTGAAGGAGGCGGTGGTGAGACCTCTCCTCAAGAAGCCTGCCTTGGACCCAGCTGTTTTGAACAACTTTCGTCCAGTCTCCAACCTTCGCTTTCTTGCGAAGGTTGTTGAGAGTGTGGTGGCGCACCAGCTCCCTCTGGTCCTGGATGAAGCGGATTATCTGGACCCGTACCAATCGGGTTTCAGGCCCGGGTACAGCACGGAGACGGCATTGGTCGCTCTGGTGAATGATCTCTGGAGGGCCCGGGATAGGGGATATTCCTCTGTCCTGGTCCTATTAGACCTCTCGGCGGCTTTCGATACCATCGACCATGGTATCCTGCTGCGGCGTCTCAGGGGATTGGGAGTGGGAGGCACAGTTCTTCGGTGGTTCTCCTCCTATCTCCTGGGACGTTCGCAGTCGGTGTTGGCAGGGGGGCAGAGATCGGCCCCTAGGTCTCTCGTTTGTGGAGTTCCTCAGGGTTCGGTTCTCTCGCCTCTCCTGTTCAACATCTACATGAAACCGCTGGGTGAGATCATTCGTGGTTTTGGAGTTGGGTATCATCAATATGCTGATGATACCCAACTTTTCATTTCGACCCCAAACCAACCCAGTGATGCCCTCGATTTGATGTCCCGTTGCCTGGAGGCGGTTCGGGTCTGGATGGGGAGGAACAGACTTCAACTCAACCCGGACAAGACTGAGTGGCTGTGCATTCCGGCATCCCGGGACATTCAAAACGTTCCATCACTTTCTATGGGGGGTGAGTCTTTACCCCCCGTAGATAGGGCTCGCAACTTGGGAGTCCTCCTTGATGCACGGCTCACCTTAGAAGATCATGTAGTAGCCGTGACCAGGGGGGCTTTCGCACAGGTTCGCCTGGTGCGGCAGTTGCAGCCCTATCTAGACCGGGATGCCCTGTGTACGGTCACTCATGCGCTCGTGACCTCTCGTCTTGACTATTGCAATGCTCTCTACATGGGGCTTCCCTTGAAGACCACTCGGAGGCTCCAACTGGTACAGAATGCGGCCGCGAGAGTTGTCTTGGGAGTTTCCCGGTACTCCCATGTTACACCTTTGCTCCGTGAGCTGCATTGGTTACCAGTTGTCTTCCGGGTGAGGTTCAAGGTCTTAGTGATGGTTTTTAAGTCCTTACATGGCATGGGTCCGGAATACCTCGGGGACCACCTGCTGCCGGCGTCAACTCCCCTCCGCCCCGTGCGTTCCCACAGAGAGGGCCTCCTCAGGGTGCCTCCAGTCAGAGAATGCCGGCTGGTGGCCCCCAGGGGGAGGGCCTTCTCTGTGGGCGCTCCGGCTTTGTGGAACCAGCTGCCGGTTGAGCTCCGGATGGCACCGGATCTCCGCTCCTTCCGTCGCGGGTTAAAGACCCATTTATTTGAACAAGCTGGCCTGGCCTGATGGGGAATTACTTAGGGTTTTAATATTTATATATATTTTTATTGTTTTTATTGTGGGCAATAATTTAATTCTTTTTAATTTTTGTATTTTTGTAGTTTTAAGATATGCCCTGTTCACCGCCCTGAGTCCTTCGGGAGAAGGGCGGTATAAAAATTTAATAAATAATAATAAATAATAATAATAATAAATAATTCCCATCCAAATATTAACCAAGGTCTATCCAGACTAGTTTCCAAGATTAGCCAAGATTGACTAAAGAGCTGGTCTCAGAAAGGTTAAGCCTTGGACCTTATAAGTTCTATAGGAGATGATTAGGAAATCCTATAAATATAGGCATAGGTGTAGAAGTAGATACATGCACATGCACATATACATATAATTTTACTAACAGTTTTACATGGATAAAAGACAAATATAAAAATATAGAGAGAAGAGAGAGAAAGAATAAAAAAGAAAAAGTGCAGAAAGCAGTAGATTGAAAGAAAAAGGAGCACAAACCAGAAAAAATAAGCAATTTCCAATCTTCTTTTCAGCAGTTACAAACAAATTAATTATTCTTCTCCCTTTTTTATTATTATAAAAATCCTTTCAGGATTTCATTCATTCTCTTTTCAATCATCAAATCCAGAAATCCTCATTTCATTCTTTTCCACTTTCAGCAAAAAGTCCATAAAAAGTTTTCAGTATTTTATTTATTTATTTATTTATTAATTTAATTTATATACTGCCCTTCTCCCAGGGGACTCAGGGCGGTGAACAGGGCAATACATAAAAACTAGATACAAAAATTAAAATTATTAAAACATGATTAAACAATGCCCATAAAATTAATACAAATTTAAAATTAAAGTTCATTTATAAAAATCCCACCCCGTCCCATCAGGCCAGGCCAGCTTGTTTAAAGAGATGGGTTTTAAGATCGCGCCGGAAGGAGCGGAGATTGGGCGCCATCCGGAGCTCAACCGGAAGATGGTTCCATAAATCCGGTGCACCCACAGAGAACGCCCTCCCCCTGGGGGCCACCAGTCGGCATTCTTTGACCGGTGGCACCCTGAGGAGGCCCTCTCTGTGGGAGCGTACTGGGCAGAGGGAAGTTGACGCCGGCTGCAGGTGCTCCCCAAGGTATTCCGGACCCATGCCATGAAGGGCTTTGTAGGTCATTACCAACACCTTGAACCTCACCCGGAAGACAACTGGTAGCCAATGCAGCTCGCGGAGCAAAGGTGTGACATGGGAGTATCGGGAAACTCCCAGTACAACTCTCGCGGCTGCATTCTGTACCAGTTGGAGCCTCCGAGTGGTCTTCAAGGGTAGCCCCATGTAGAGAGCGTTGCAGTAATCAAGACGAGAGGTCACAAGCGCATGAGTGACCGTACGTAAGGCATCCCGGTCTAGATAGGGCCGCAACTGGCGCACCAGGCGAACCTGGGCGAAGGCCCCCCTAGTCACAGCTACAATGTGGTCTTCTAAGGAGAGTTGTGAATCTAGGAGGACTCCCAAGTTGCGAGCCCTATCTACAGGAGGTAATGACTCACCCCCCCATAGTGAGGGGTGGGATATTTTACAAAAGCATTTGTTGTTTTGCCCCAACAATACTGAGATATGATGCAAATCAGTATTTCTTAAACTTTTTTTTAATCTCAAAATCCATTCCCAGCTTTAAACATTATAGAAGATTCCAAAAGAACTTTTGTTTGTATGGGTTATATGCATTAATACTTGCCACATTGAAATATAAAATTGATTCACTCATAGTTTATTGAACCATGTTAAAAACATTGTTAAATCCATTAGATTTTTCATTTTCAACTTTATATTTTTACAATAAAAATAATAAAGAGTGACATTATTTTAATTTTTTTGCAAATTTGTTCAGTGTCTGGCGAATAATTTTCACAAACCGCTGAGAGGGTTTTGGGGGAGTTCCAGGAATCCTTGGAGCCTGCTTTAAGAAAAACTGATGTAAACAAACTTTTATGAAGCTAATTGAAGACTCTGTGTTTATTTGTGCCTATGTTTCAACTTCCACTCTAGTCCGGAAGTCCTCCTAGGATTGGCAGAATCTGACCCAACTGTTGCCTCAATTCTTTCTCCCTAGCAGGTCTGTCTTAGTTCATACAAAACCAGCATGGCAGAGTTTGTTAGCTTCCCTGTTTTCTTCCGAAGGAGACCAGCCAGCATGCAAAGCACCAGAGGAGAGAAAAACATCCTCCTGCTCTGTGCTGCTGTGGGATTTGGCTGCAGCAAAATCTCCTCACTCATTGCAGAAAGGAAAGGTTAAAAAAAAAACCTCTAGTAGGGCCTTGTCTGCGAGCTGATTCCTTCTGAAGAGAATAGGACGCCGGCAAAACTCTTGTCAGGCTTAAGCGTATTTTTTCTCCAAATTTTGCTGCAATATGCTACGTATATTTGCAATTGCACTTGAAGTGTAAGACTTGATTCATGAGAGCGTACTGCATATAATTCTTTTACAAGGTGTCACTTGGAAACGTGGTAGAACTCTTGTGGCTGATGTCTGTTGTATGTATTTAACAGGCTGCATTTGTCTCTCCTGGGATGGAGTGAAGAGCACTTTGGCTGACAGTATGACTCATAAACAAGTTGAAGCTTACTTTATGGTGATCACTCCTGCCAAACCTAGTATGCTGCAGAACATACATGTTGCTCAGGGAAGGAAGAAGGAGAGTTGCAGATAAGTGGGGGGGGTGTCTAATGGAATTGAGCTGATTATGGTGTATCCCACTCTATATAATTGATGGCCTGAGAGATTTAAATAGACATCCAGATGTTGGCTTTACTGTATATATCATGCTGCAGGTAAATAATAGTGTATCTTCCAATAGTGTACAGATCTTTAGGACAGAATATATAGTATCTCCCAGGCATATAGATGACTCATCAGTCATTATACTATCAGGTTATTGTTTGGGTGCATTCAATTTGTCCCAGCCACCAAATCTTCTTCAGACCTAGTTTATCCCATTCAATCTGTTAAAACAGTGCCAGTCAGGTCCAAATGATAATACAGGTAGTCCTCAACTTATGACCACAATTGAGCCCAATATTTCTGTTGCTAAACAAGACAGTGTTGTTAAATTTAGTTTTTCCCCATTTTACAACCTTTCTTGACACAGTTGTTAAGTGAATCACTGCAGTAGTTCAGTTAGTAACGCAGCTGTTAAATGAATCTGGCTTCCCCATTGACTTTTCTTGTCAGAAGGTCGCAAAAAGGGAATCATGTAATCCCGGGACACTGCAACCATCATAAATATAAACCAGTTGCCAAGTGTCCAAATTTTGATCACATGACCACAGGGATGCTGCAATGGTCGTAAATGTGAAAAAACAGCCATAGGTCTCTTTTTTCAGGGCCATTGTAACTTTGGACGGTCACTAAACAAATGGTTATAACTGTAATATTTAGCAGGTATGTACCATAAAGCACTTTCCATACTTGATGAAAAACATTTTACACAAAATATTGGTTTTATAACACCCCAATAAAGTGGCTAGTGATATCCTTATATAATAGACTGTAGCAGAAAAGTAGCTTATTTAAAGCCAGTCATCGTAAACTGATGACTTTACAGTCCACTCAGAGAGAGGACCAGTTCTTACCCAGCAAATATTTCAAAATCATTTTTATTCAGGTAAAATTAAAAACTGTATTTTTAATAACACTGGTGTGGGATGCCTATTAAAATGTTGAACTTTCTATTTTTTATTTTTTCATATTAAGAAAAACTTGAATTTTGGGGAGGACTTCCACATTAGGAATTTATTCTGAAATTACCATTATTTTATTCATTAGCTTTTAACAGGATATCCATGCTGTTTTTGAATAGATCTTCCATCTTTCCTTCATTAATATTTGGTGGTAAGAAAAAAAATGAATCTATGAATCTATTATAAGCCTCTTTTAAGGCTCATAATGTATAGTATACAATAATGCACATTGCCCATAGCGAAAATATAGCTGTTAAAATACTGGAAAAAATTATTAAAATATAGTAGAAGTTTATACTATTTTTCTATCCTTTCCAAAGAAAAGAAGTCAAGGGTTTCTGCTGTTTGAGAAAAAATAAAAGAATCACGTGGGGAAAAACAAAACAAAACAGAGCAACTGTGACTGGGTTACAAGAAGCCCTGGTAGAAAATGAATGAATAAAACAATTTTACATCAAACCCATAACGGGGGAGCATTCTGAACACATAGCCATAAACCAAACTAACTAACCGGAGATATTGTTTATAGAATAGCATCACTGCAAATGAAACTATAAGCCACCAGATGTGCTAGAGAAAAAAAGAGCAAATCCTATGATCGTTAGTCAATCAAGCTGTAGAGCAGGGGTGTCAAACTCAATTTCATTGAGGGCCACATCAGCATTGTGGTTGCCCTCGGGGGGGGCCGGGTGGGTATGACCAGGGTGGGTGTGGCCTACTGGGTGGGTGCAGCTGGAGTGCGTATGGCCTACTGGGTGGGCATGGCCAGCTCTACATCATTGGCATCAAGGGTGCCTACCGGGGCCTGGACAGGAGTGGGACAGATCTGGGGGTCTCTGGCAGAAGGAGGGTCTCTGGGCCAGGGCCAAGGCAGCAGGAACCGTTCCCTCACTATTTCCAGGATGGCTTTGGGGGCAACATGAAACCACTTCGCAGGCCGGATCTGGCCCCCGGGCCTTGTGTTTGACATGTCTGCTGTAGAGGATTCCTTACTTATGATCAAATTAATACAGCAACAAATTCTAAAAACAAACAAATGCTTACTGCAAATTATTTAAACTCAGGCAATATACTCCCTCTGCTTATATGAATTGATAAGAATAGGGGAAAGGGGTGAAAAATGAGATCATTCACACCGAGTGAGGGAAAGTAATAAGGAAAAATCCTTATTGGTCGTAAGGAGGTCTCCTTCAGGGATTTGATCCAGCTTTTAGAAATCAGATATATGCCTTATTCTTCTACAGCCTTTTGTTCTAAGAAGACTTTTATAACAGCTGAATCATTATCATCAAAATCTGCAAACTAAAACACTGTTATGTGAACCACTTAAAGTGGAGCTCAAAACTCCATGAGTTCTTTGTATGAGACAGGTATCCTTAAAAAAGACGAGAGTTCAGCTTTGCGGTTAATAAAAACAGAAATCCCCGAGTCAAACAGTGTAATGAGACTGACAAAGCTTTAGATTTCCTCCAGGCCCTGGTGAGATCATGTGCCTTCAGGCACACTGTGCCTTGATTTCCCTTCCCCTTCTATTACCCAGCATTTGTCCCCAACCTCCACCCCCTCTCAAATGAACTGTGGTGGAGCGTAGAGGCTGTGGGTACTCACTGCTGATTAAATTCTGCTGACAGAGGAAGATGTCAAACTCTACCCAAAGCAACGAGCCGCCAAGGAAAAGCTGCTTTTCTTTGCTTTTGACAGCTGAAGCCATGAATTTAAGCAGAGGTCTCACCTTCAGGCACGTCAACAGCTAGGCACGGAGTATACCTCTTCTTAACGAGAAAGCACTCTAAACTTTGGCAGGAGTTTACTGTTACCGAAAGGTGAAAGAGCAGAGCAATACAGCTGAGAGATCCAGGACAACTGTTCTTTGAAAATGGTTTTATGACTGTGTTTACAACCTATTGCCTTTTCTCCTATTGTTTTAAAGGAGCCTTCCTGAAAGTGTTGTCCTCTGTGATACATTGGACATCAATTCCCATCAGCCCCAGCCATTTTAGCAATGGCAAGGGGTCATGGGAATTTAGTCCAACGACATCTGGAGAACCAAAGGTCCTCCACACCTATATAGATTAAATTTCTGCCTCCCGTGGCAGCCACCAGGTGTCTCTGGGATTTCTTGCGCAAGGCACAGAGCTCATTCTGGACTGGTGCAAAGGCTATCTGATCTCATGATGTCCGTTGTGTTTGAGAACTGATCTCATCCATTCATTTCTTTTTCCCAGAAGCACCACATATGAAATCACTGCAGAGGAATTCTATTTGTTTAGATCACTACAGTTCTACAAAGCTAATGAGTGGGCCCTATTGTAGGGATGGGAACCTTCCTTGCCTTTTCCCATCTGCCAACTCCTATTTTTCAAGGTCAGGAATGGGTGCTTGGAGGTAGATATTTGCACAGAGGGAAGGAGGAGCAAAGAATGACCTGTGTCATTGCATTATCATACAACTGATGTGACTTGTGTGCTTGCATCAGATGTCATTGCATCGTTACTTTAATGCATTATTTGCATGATGTTGTCATGACGCATATGCTGTAATACTGACATTAGCGCGGCTTGTAAGATGCTACTATTTACCAGGTTGGATCCTTGAGAGCTATCTTTCCTGTTCCACATCTTTTTCTCATGGGAAAGATGCTCTTTTTACCAAATGCTTAATTTTATCTACACAGTGTCTCCCCTCCCCCCACCAACAAACAGATGTGGGGTATTTAAGCTATTTCTAAGGGTTTAATTTGTACTTGGGAATAGGTCTAAAGAAGATTGACATCAAGAACATTTGGTTCAAGAAAACCACTTTTAATTTGCATCCCTCCGAAGGTCTGTACAAACAAGGAAAAAAAATATCCTTTGTGTGCATGTATTTTGATCAGAGAAAGATAATAGCCTCCAATTCCATTTTAAAAATTCACAGAATAGCAAAAAAAAGCTAGGAAATCTTTTTAAAATGTGTTTTTTAAGTGCTTCTTCTACAGCTCATCTGATTAAATGTTATTAAAGCCCAGGCCAGATATCATACAAGAACAGGGAAGATTTTAGCAAAACTAGTAAACAAATACATTGTCATTTTACTCTTGTACATATACTCTTTTAAAAATTCACAGAATAGCAGTGTTGTTAAAGCCCAGGGCAGATATCATACAAGAACAGGGAAGATTTTATGGGTGAAGTCACTGAAAACTCTGTTTGCCTACCTTAAGATTTTCACCTGTTTGAAACAGGTGGTACCTGTTTGAGGTGCTACCAGGCACCTGAGAAGTACTGACCAATAGGGTAGCATTGGAAATGACATTCAGTAAACAAGTAATCAGTTAAGAGAAATTATTCTAAAACATGTATATACACTTAGTTTTAAAACATTATACAGCACAAAGATAATTTTCTCCAAGAATTAGCATCTTCCCTGGGCACCTCGGTTAAGAAAAGTGATGCCTGATTATCCAGTCTTCAGAATGTGGTACTAATGGAAGCTCACTTCATGCTTATCCTTGAATCTTCTGTTTTAACACAGTTTATTATACTGTCAATGTTCTTATTATGTATTTTACTTTATTGGATTTGTATTTGTATAATTACCCTGCTGATGTACAGAATTTTACAAGGGATCTAGACATCATTGTATTCCGTACATAATCTGCCTGTGCTTTCCCATTAAGTTTCTCTTTTTAAAAAAAGGATAACATCTAGTGAGGAAGATAAGCTACAGCAGCTGCACTAGGCCTTTTGAATGACAGCAGAAGAAGCTGCGCAGAAGCCTCTTCTACCTTGGAAAGTAAAAATGTCATCGGCAGCTGCTGAGGGTGTGCCCAGATGCACAGTTCTTTGTACTTTCAGTCAAAATGACATATATATTCCATCTTTTTTTTGGGGGGGGGCATGGAAAGCAACTGAAGCAATGGGAGAAGATAGGACAGCTAGTGGAAAATAACAGTCTGGGCCACCCATAAAATTCTATGAAGAAAGCAGAGGGATTGCATGACATAAGCCTCATCTCAAATCATCCTTAGAGCCTGTCCATAGCCAAAATAACTAACCCCCAGAAGGCAAACATTTTATCTGTTTATGTCACACATACTACTTGCCAAGCCTGTGAGCTAAGACCAGAATCCTGGATAGTCTCAGTTAGCAAAATAGTTTGTCAGCAAAATGTAAACACAAGCCATTTACTGAAAATGTGCTCCTATATTATTTATCAAATGAGCCATTTTATCAGTGCCATCATGACATCAGAGTTTGCCCAAGCTAATGCTGCTAACTACTTTCTGGCCAGCTTCTACCCTTTTATAGTTTTCTCAGCCTAACAAGAAGAAATTTAGCAGGTGAAACATTTAGCTTTAATTTTTTTGTCTCTCCGCCAGGAAAAGCTTCACCTGCTATATTTCTGCCTCTCCCACTTGTTATTTAAACACATCAAGAGAAACAGCCATGGCTTCCAATTCCAGCAAGATATTATGCTGAACAAACAAATTAGAGAAGGTCAATGAGGTGTTTATATACACTTGTCAAACATATACAGTGTTCCAGACAAAATATTCCTGTGAACCTTAGCTCATTCTTATTTACTTGTAGTGCTCCAGTGGAATGGTCATCCCATATTTTTTTACAGGCAGAGTTAGATTTATTCCATTTCTTTTCAACTGAGTTTGACCACCTCATCCTACCTGCTTTTTTCACCTCAGTTTATAACCAGCAGTGCTACCAGAAGTTGAGTTTTATATCAAAGTCCAGGATGACATAAGTCATAGAGTATTTAAGTAGCCATTCAAATAAATCTTCAGAAATAATCAAGGCAAAAAGAGTAGTAGCCACTTCTAAGTTGATATGTGTGCTAGGATCACCAAAACTAACAGTGGTCATCACAGGATCTTATATGTTTTATTTGTGTTTAATTATATCTAGAAATCACCCATCTTCCTCACAGAGTGATTCTGGGTGGTATACAAACAGACATAAAAACATGAAAGCCATATATAAATATTATAATAAAAACAGTTAAAAACAAGAATGAAATAATTACAATTAAACAGGTGGGGAGAGGCTTCAGCCCTTTAACTGCATGCTCCTCTAGTCAAAAGAAGCAGTCCAAAAATGAAACACAGATACAAACACATTATTTTTCACTTTAAAGTATACAATTTTCTTTAAATACTTCTTATTCTGAAATGACTATATTTAGCATCGAGGAAACAGAAGCAAACTTCATTTTATTTCTGTCATGTTTATTCTCCAATTTAAGTAAGATTACCATGTGCAATGGCACATGTGCAGAGTATTTATTTTTAAATTCAGAATTGGTTTAAGCCAATATCCTCCATAAATGGGACATCCCTTAAATATCTGCCTAATAATGACACCAATCAACTCAATCTGTAAGGGTCTTTGTTGGCACTTCCTAATTATTGGAATGACTGCCTCACTAAAAGTTTGAAACATAGCCTCATGGCTTTACAGGGCCTTCTTCAACTGGCACCCTTACCAGATGTGTTTAGACTAGTTCTAACACATTACAGGATGCTGGGACAAAAAAGACTGTTCTAAAGTAGAGTTTCTTGCAAACTTTGTCCCTGTATTGGAATTGTGTGTCTATGTTAATGGGAATATTCTTCCCCACAGGGCCCAGACACACCTGCAGATTTGTGGTGTGTAGTTTCTTCTGTCAAATGCATCTGTGATTCTGCAGGTGACAGACAGGGAGTAGAACTCTAAATAGAAGTATATGACATGACACTGTAGTGGTAAAATGCCTAAAGGCTAATTCATATAGTGAAAAAAGAAGGGGAAAAAACCTCTGCCGTCACAGAAATCAAGTTTTGTGAGTTAAGCATTTTGACTAAAATGTGCTTCTCAGATCTTATCAAACTGCTGGCCGCAAAGAAAACATTTCCATTTAAGAACAGAATATTTTTCCTCTCAACCAGCCTGCAGGCCTGTATTGACCAGATGATAACAGAATCTTTTACAGACATACATAGCTATTGTGCTATTCTCTTTTGGGATAAACCCAGTTTTATCTTACATGCTCACAGTAAATTATGCAAGTTAAGATCTCTAAAATAGAGGCTACTTTGCAAACCAGTACAATTGCTGGCATCCTACAAACTAAGAAGGACATGTAATATACCAAGAAATGCACAAGATATAGCTTTTTAGTAAAGTTTTATTTGTTCATTTTCAGAGTCAATTATTGGGCTAATTCTTTGATCAATAGTTTGACCACCTTTCAATTATTTATGCTACTCCTCATTTAGAGACCACAACTGGGGTGGGCAACTCATTACCGTATTTTCCGGCGTATAAGACGACTGGGCGTATAAGACGACCCCCTACATTTCCTGTTAAATTATAGAGTTTGGGCTATACTCGCCGTATAAGACTACCCCTCTTCCAACACACACCAAATAAAAATTAAAAAACATCAGATTTGATTTTAATATAGTAATTTTAATTCAAATGCTTATGACATGCAGGTACTTAGTAGGAAAACTGTCACTTATAAACATAAGGCTGTTTGTCATCAAACATGTAAACATAAAACAGTGCAAATGGATTAAACTTAATAATAATAATAATAATAATAATAATAATAATAATAATAATAATAAGAAGAAGAAGAAGAAGAAGAAGAAGAAGAAGAAGAAGAAGTTGGAAGGGACCTTGGAGGTCATCTAGTCCAACCCCCTGCTAAGGCAAGAAACCCTATACCATTTCAGACAAATGGCTGTCCAGTCTCTTCTTAAAAACGTCCAGTGTTGGAGCATTCACCACTTCTGGAGGCAGGTTGTTCCACTGGTTAATTGTTCTAACTGTCAGGAAGTTTCTCCTTAGTTCTAGGTTGCTTCTCTCCTTGACTAGTTTCCATCCATTGCTTCTTGTCCTGCTTTCAGGTGCTTTGGAGAATAGCTTGGCTCCCTCTTCTTTGTGGCAGCCCCTGAGATATTGGATCACTGCTATCATGTCACCCCTCACCCTTCTCTTTGTTAAACTACACATACCCAATTCCAGCAACCGTTTCCTATTTTCCTAATTCACTTTTTCACTTTTCCTAATTCACTCTAAAGCTTTCCCTGCACAGAGCCTTAAGTAACACCAGCTGCCTGCAATTAGTGCAGGTTCGCATCCCACCAGGCTCAAGGTTGACTCAGCCTTTCATCCTTCCGTGGTAGGTAAAATGAGGACTCAGATTGTTGGGAGCAATAAGCTGACTTTGTAATAATGCTGCTTGTGGGAGGGGGTGAAAGCTCTAATAAGCAGACATATACATAGAATGAAGGCTATTGCTAAGCACATTGATTTGTGCTTTAAATTGTAAGCCGCCCTGAGTCTTCGGAGAAGGGCGGGATATAAATGGGATTAAAAAAAAAGACCAAATGGGAGATCCGCTCCAGGTTTTCCAGCCAGCCCACCCAGTTCCTGAGTCAAATGTGTCCTTAGACCTAAGCAGCTGCTCTGACTGCGGCATTCCCCACCTGCCTTTCAAGTTGGGATAGACTACAGCTGCTCTTCAACTTTAGAAGGAAAGACGCCCAGACCTCAGCCTGTAAAAAATCACAGACTGCAGCTTCTTCTCCAATTGGTCCCGCTTTCCCTGCGCAGACTAAATGGGAGATCTGCTCCAGGTTTTCCAGCCAGCCCTGTCCCTAAAGTTTCAGCACCCGGCGTATAAGACGACCCCTGACTTTTGAGATTTTCATGGGTTAAAAAGTCGTCTTATACGCCGGAAACTAGGGTAGTTAAGTGAAGAGGTTGCTAAGTGAAACCATAACCATACTTATAATTTTACTTCAGCTTTCCTTTGTTTTACAAACCTGTGAAGTTTATAAATGTGAAGATTTTTCATCATCATCATCATAGTGAATGAACGCGAAAAAAGGACTACTTGTTTTCAGCATTACTATATATATATATATATATATATATGGAATTGTATAGAAGAGTCAACTAAGAAGGATAGCTTTGAGATTCATTGGTGATAAACAGTAATCAGGAGATGACTTAATTGTATAAAAATAGTATAAAAATTAGTTATATCTATATATTACCATAACTAGTGACAATCTCCTGGTGTTTAAATTGTAGAATAATAAAAAACAAGATAAAGGGATATAAAACTCAGAAAATCAGGAGCAGTAAAACCATCAACCAATAACTATAAATTACAGATGAATCCAACTCTATCACTTTTAGTTTTAACCAGTTTTCAGAAGTCTGTAACAAACCTAAAAGGTCGTAAAAAACCTAAAAGGCCATAAAAGGGAAGAATATTCTTCCATGAGCCGTAGTGACGCAGAGGTTAGAATGCAGTGCTGCAAGCTACTTCTACTGCCTGCAGTTTGGCAGTTTGATTTTCACTGGTTCAAGGTTGAGTCAGCCTTCCATCCTTCCAAGGTTAGTAAAAATGAGGACCCAAATTGTTGGGGGCAATATGCTGACTCTGTAAATTGCTTAGAGAGGGCTGTAAAGCACTCTGAAGCTGTACAGTATAGTCTAAGTGCTATTGGTATATTCTATATGGCTGCTAGGGACGCGGTGGCTCAGTGGGTTAGGACGCTGAGCTTGTCGATCAGAAGGTCGGCAGTTTGGCGGGTCGAATCCTGAGTGCCGCGTAACAGAGTGAGTACCTGTTACTCGTCCCAGCTTCTGCACGTAAAAAGGCAAGTAGAAAAATAGGGACCACTATGGTAGGAAGGTAACAGCGTTCCGTGCACCTTTGGCATCTAGTCATGCCGGCCACATGACCACGGAGACGTCCTCGGACAAACGCTGGCTCTTGAAACGGAGATGAGCACCGGCCCCTAGAGTCGGAAACGACTAGCATGCATGTGCGGGGGAACCTTTACCTTTACCTTTATATGGCTGCTATGGGGAAAAAAAGACTGCTTCTGGGTCCAGTCCTTTTTACCTCACAAAAATGGGGAGAATGGTGTTTCCTAGCACTTTTTTCTCCCTTTTCTTCTACAGTGCATGTAAGGAGTAGTAAGTGGATGGGCTTCTTTCTTCAACCTGGCATTCTGTGTTGCGGCACTGGGCTATCACTGCTCTCATTGTTTGGTGCCCCCCCCATGTCATGGCATCTTTGTGCAGGGCACAACTTGCACACCTGCTTGCACTGGCTCCAATTTCATACTGGACATTGCTAAATGAACCGTTTTTCACCTATATTTTTAGCCATCAGAAAGCTATGTTAGCATGACACTTGCTGTTTCTATTGCTGATCCCTATTCTGCTCTATTGCCTTTACTGCTTCTGTTTTCAGTCACTGCTGACCACCTGACTTCAAGATAATGGCTGACAAAGCCTAACCAGTTTTATGTTCCCTAAGGCTGCCCTGTGTCTAAATAAGAATGAAAATGCCACTTAAGGGGTCAAATGCTAGTTTGAGATCAGTACAACTAAGGAACTGGGAATGATATGAAGACCACATCATGAGGACATGGCAGAAAAGAGATGTTGCCCAGACATGTTTGCAAGTGGGTTACAAGTACACTAATAATCTTGAAAAGTCAGATTTTGTTTTGAGACTAAGCAGTGGCATTTTGAAGATACATATAATCAAGCTAAACTAGTCTTCCCTGCTGTGGTATATTTTAGATGTAACTACTACTAATCATGCTGTCTAGAAATCTAGGGAGTCACAGTCAAAACATCTGGAAAGTAACAGGTTAGAGAAGGCTGAACTAAATATTGTAAAAATGCATGAACAGGACTGTCTCTTTAACAAATATTTCCTTTTATTCTTTTTTATAAATATAATTTTATTGAAAGTTTTAATAGCAGCAATAACTAATACAAAGTAAAACAGGACAAAGAAAATGAAAGAGAAATAAAATGCTAAAATGCGATAAGAAAAAAAGTAGAAGAAAGAGAAGAATAAAGAGAAGTGGCTTCTGATCATCTTCCCAGCAATTATAAGTACAATTACATTTTAACTTCTCTCTGTAAAGTTATATCATGACTCTCTTCAGTCTACAATCTACCCTGTCTAATCATTAAAACCATAAGTCACATTCATTATTTTTCATTCTTAAGCAAAAAAGTCCATAAGAGGTTTCCAGTCAGCAATAAAGGTAAATATTGTCTTTTCTCTAATCAAGTCAGCCATTTCAGCAAATTCTGTCATCTTTACCAATCATTCTTCCATTGTAGGTGTTGCCAAATCTTTCGTCTTTGTGCATATAGGTAGTCCCTGCATTAAGATCCAGTGGTCTTCCTAAGTCTGTCTTTAACTCAAATTTACACATGGGCTGCCTATTACTATAAATCAGACATGTCAAACACAAGGCCCGGGGGCCGGATCCGGCCCGCGAAGTGGTTTCATGCGACCCACGAAGCCATCCTGGAAACAGTGAGGGAACGGCCCCCACTGCCTTGGCCCTGGCCCAGAGACCCTCCTCCTGCCAGAGACCCTCAGATCTGTCCCACTCCTGCCCAGGCCCCCATAAGCACCCTTGATGCAAACGTTGTAGAGCTGGCCACGCCCACCCAGTAGGCCATACGCACTAGCCATGCCCACGCAGTAGGCCACACCCACCCTGGCCACACCCACCTGGCCCCCTGAGGGCAACCGCCATGCTGATGCAGCCGTCAATGAAATTGAGTTTGACACCCCTGCTATAAATGGTGGATAGCATTTTCCTCCCTTGAGCCAACAAACCACTGAAGCCACACAAGGAAAGACCTACTCTTTCTGCAGTCAAACAAAACCAGCTAAGTAGCAATTAAAGCAATCAAATCAAAATAACACATCCACTCTTAAAAGCAGCAGCAAAATGTCTAAAAGAACAAGAGTAGATAAAGTTCCCTGATATACCAGGAAATGGAAGGCAAGGAATACAAATTCACTGCCTCCTTGCTATTTTTTCAAAGGTTCATAAAATCAAACTGTTTAGGAGAGCCTCCCCCCACCATTTGATATATTTTTATTTTTTTTATCTGTCTTCTTTGTATTGTCGTAGTGCTGCTGTTTTTTTATTTTTATATTTGATATGTTTTGTATTACATTTTTATGTAGGCTGCCAAGAATAATTTTCATTGTTAAAAATATGTTAAAAAATAAAGAATTAATGGATGAAAAAACCAAAGGTATTCATTGGTGTCATCTACTGTACATCAGTGCTCTTCACCCTTGGCAACTTGTGGATTTCAGCTTCCAGCTGGCTGGGGAATTCTAGGAGTTGAAGTCCATAAGTCTTAGTTACCAAGGTTGGAGACCCCAATCTACATTATTTTGGTTCCATATGAAAGTAGGAATTCCTATAATGTTGGTAGTTACTTATTTCACTTTAATGAATGAAAATAATGGAAGAACCATAGATGATTTTTTTTTTTGGGGGGGGGAAATGCAAATTTCTGAATAAACATCCAGAAGAAAGAGGTTTCTGTTAGGTGACATGTATGGGTAGGATGGATGAATGAGAAATTACAGGAAAAAAAGGAAAAGGATCATCACTTGAAAAGAGTCACAGATAAGCACCTCCATAGAAGTTGGCGTCTAGTCATGCCGGACACATGACCACGAAGACGTCCTCGGACAAACGCTGGCTCTTCGGCTTTGAAACGGAGATGAGCACCAGCCCCTAGAGTTGGAAACGACTAGCACGCATGTGCGGGGGAACCTTTACCTTTTTATAAATGCATATAAATGGAGGGAGGAATCTGATAAAAAGCAGGATTGATTTATTTGTTTATAATAATAATAATAATAATAATAATAATAATAATAATAATAATAATAATAATAATAATAATAATAATAATAATAATAATAATAATTTAATTTCTATACCGCCCTTCTCCCGAAGGACTCAGGACGGTGTACAGGGCAAATACAATAAAAATACAATGTACAAAAGTTTAAAAAGAAATAATACAGCCCAATTCCAATAAAAATTAATACAATTAATATTAAAATACCCGAACCCATCAGACCAGGCCGGCTTGTTCAAATAAGTATGTTTTTAGGTCACGTCGGAAGGAGCGAAGGTCGGGAGCCATCCGGAGCTCAACCGGTAAACGGTTCCAAAGGTCTGGCACGCCCACAGAGAACGCCCTCCCCCTGGGGGTCGCCAGTCGACACTCTTTGACCGACGGCACCCTAAGGAGGCCCTCTTTGTGGGAGCGCACTGGACGAAGGGAAGTTGATGCCGGCAGCAGGTGCTCCCGTAAGTAATCCGGACCCATGCCATTTAGGGCTTTATAGGTCATTACGAGCACCTTGAATCTTACCTGGAGGGCAACCGGAAGCCAATGCAGCTCACGGAGTAGAGGTGTTACATGGGAGTATCGGGAAACCCCACCACCACTCGCGCGGCTGCATTCTGCACCAGCTGAAACCTCCGAGTAGTGTTCTAAACCAGCCCTCTTCTCACACCCCTAATCAAAGGAAGAGTCTGGAAAGCGTCCAAGATCAAAAGGCTTCTGCCAAGTTTTAATTACACTGTTACAAAAATACAAGAGCTTGACTTCTCAAAGAAAAAGTTGCTTTCAGCAACTAGCCCCTCCCCAAACACTTCTTTTATAGAGAGCTCAGGGCGTGGTCTCCCTGTGCCTCCTCCCGAGGAGTCCCATAGCCTTCCTTTGTTTGTCCCTGCTCGTCTGCCTCCTGCGTCGGGCGTCCTTGAACAGGGCCAGCTGTGGGTCATCATCCTCCGCACTCTCGGGCTCACACAGCTGAGAAGAGGTTCCCGGCTGAGGACTCTGCAAAGTCTCCAAATCATCATCAGCCGGTTCGTTTCCCTCCTCCCCCACATCTGAGTCCTCCGATACATCGGACCCGGCTGTCGGGCCCACAGGCTGGCCCTGAGTCACAACAAGTAGTCCTCAAGGGCAGCCCCATGTAGAGAGCATTGCAGTAGTCCAAACGGGAGGTCACGAGCGCATGAGTGACTGTACGCAAGGCATCTCGTACAGATAAATTACTGAGAGAATTTTGGAAGGATGCAAAGGTGATGAGAGATTCATTTATAACAATTTATATCAATAGCCATTTATAGCAATAGCACTTAAACTTACATGCTGCTTCATACATGCTTTACAGCCCTCTCTAAGTGGTTTACAGAGTTAGCATATTGCCTGCAACAATCTGGGTCCTCATTTTACGGATCTCAGAAGAATGGAAGGCTGAGTCAACTTTGAGCTGGTCAGGATTGAACTTCTGGCAGTGGGCAGAATTAAACTGTAATACTGCATTCTAACCACTGAGCCACCATAGCTCATAACAGACAAAGGTGTTGTCTGATATGGTAGCATCTTGGATGGATCCAAGCGTGGATTTTCTCCAAAAATGGATCTTTGGGGGTGGGGGGAAGGACATGGGAGAAAAGAGGCATGAGACGTTAGAATGAAAGAGGAGTGGTTATAGGAAGAGAAAGTATGTGTTTTGTGTGAAAAGGCATTAGAAGATTAATTTCCCAACATGGATATAAGGAGAGAGGATATTATATCCTCTCTATTATATTATTCTAATAGTAGAATAATATAATAGCAATTATACTGACATGAGGTAGTGCTGGAAATAGTGATTTAGAGATTTAATATTGGAATCACTTGTTGAAAAAAATGTAAATGTAGTTGGTGCCCTTGAAATGATGAAAAAGAAGTCATAAATATAGGGGGAATGCCTAAAAATAATAAGGCTGTAGGAGTAGATAGTTTAAGTGAAGAATTAACATCTGGATATAGCCTTGCTATGGAACCACTTGTGCAACTTGTTCTACCATGTGTGTGAAGACTGCATCTGTGCCTGATAATTGGAAGAATACTCTTATTGTCCCCTTGTATAATGAGGGAAATAGAAAGAATGAGTGCAAAACTTAAAGGAGGATTAGATTGTTAGGTGTGTCTGGGAAGGCATTTGGCAGAATTTCAATTGAAAGCTGTAAAAGGTGACCCCTTGAAAATTTGGGAAGTACAATGCTTGGACAGAGAATTGCTGATGTGGTTTTTCCTTAGCAGTTCATGAAAAAATGAGAGAAAGAAAATTTTGACCTAGTGAAAGCATACGATACAGTTAATTCAACTAAATTATGGAATGTTCTGTGCACATTTGGAGTCAAAGGTTGCTTAAGTCAATAAGTTTATATATGAGTGTATGTGTATATGAATATATAAATGTGTGTGTGTATGTATGTATACATGTGTGTGTGTGTGTGTGTGTCTGTGTCTGTGTCTCTCTGTGTGTGTATGTGTGTGTATGTGTGTCTGTGTAGATAGAGATAGATGATGTTGAGAACATAAATTATTTGCTTCAAAAGTTAAACAGATTGTCCTTCCAAGTTGGAATACAAGTTGTCAAAGGATATTCAGGTAATCTAGTAATACTGACACTGCAGAGGATCACACACTCTCTAAGAATTTCTAACTTGCAACTTGGTTGATTTACTAGTTCTGATTTTAGCTGGATCAAGATGCCCTGTCAATACTATGTCATGACGCCCCACTTGGCTGAATTACGTATTCCACATGATACAGCCTTGGAGATAACCTAGAAACTCATCTGGTATAAATGTAATAATAATAATAATAATAATAATAATAATAATAATAATAATAATAATAATAATAATAATAATAAAGTTGGAAGGGACCTTGGAGGTCATCTAGTCCAACCCCCTGCTCAGCTAGACTCCTGAGGCACAGGAGGTGGCAGTCCTTTCAGTAGTAATCTCCTTTGGAACAGTTACTTTAGTCATAGGTTTAAGTTTAGTTTAAGTTAGGTTAGTCATAGGTGCATGGGAGATTTATTTTTAAGTTTAGATTTTGAACAATATATATATTCTATTTTCATTTTTAGTTTTAGTTTTTCTTGATGTATATGATTTTATTATATGCAGACCAGGCAACCTAGAAATGTTAGTTATAAACATGAGCTCACCAAGTGGGTTAGATTATGGATTTCAAATCCAACTTTTATGCCCCTGTCCAAATGTAAAAAAGAAAGAAAAAAAGAAAATGGTCTTGAATCGATGGTTTTGCTGTCCCTGCTCACACAAACTATCTGAGGAGTCCTAAAGAGGCCCAGGATAAAAGAACACCATTTTTACCACACACACCAAAGATGAGTTTACATCTCTTATACTGTCACCATTTTCATCAACTATAAGTGATGATAATGCAAAAAGCAATGAAGATATCAATTCATCCAATCTCTTGCCTGCATTTGACCAAAATAATCCCAAGAAACTAGATCTGTGTCCAGTGCTGTGATCTGCCCTAGACACCAGCCTTGTTTTTTGCATCCTGCATTTTATGGCCTCTCATAACTAGGAAGGGTGAAAAGTCAAACAGTGGAGTCATTGTACCAGCCTCCCAATCTTTTTTAAATGCATGTGAAAGACAAATTTCCCTAGA
This sequence comes from Vipera ursinii, assembly GCF_947247035.1. NCBI lineage: Eukaryota > Metazoa > Chordata > Lepidosauria > Squamata > Viperidae > Vipera > Vipera ursinii. The sequence goes on from NC_139512.1 coordinate 64,668,752, forward strand.
GACTCTATGGAATATTGCCTTAGGCAAGGGGGAGAGAGAGAAAGAGAGAGAGAGAGAGAGAGAGAGAGAGAGAGAGAGAGAGAGAGAGAGAGAGAGAGAGAGAGAGAGAGAGAGAGAGAGAGAGAGAGAGAGAGAGAGAGAGAGAGAGAGAGAGAGAGAGGGAGAGAAACACCCCAGTCCAGAAGATAAAAAATGACATCAAAGGAAGCAATGGCCAATTGTCCATTTGGAGCTGTGGCTTGTTATAAAACTGTAGGAAAACCAAATTGGTAGCTTTTAAGAATCTTACATGATAATAATATTTCTTTCACCAGGAGAAGGAGAGTGCAAACCAAAGGACTTATAAATTGGCTTGAAGCCCAGACAAAATCACTTAAATCATGTTTAGTGCCTCCAATATAAGTCACTGCCTTTGTTTATAACAATCACAAGAGAATCAAAACCAATATATTTCTCAAATCAACCTCTGAATGTAAGCATGGATCAAAAATTAACATCATAAACTTCCAAAACCCTTTAATTCTAGCAAACATCTTTAACCTTATCACTGGGTCATTTTAGTGCCCCACTTAAAAAAAGAAATCCTACAAAACAAGCATTGCAATAGAATGTGAGCACTAATAGCTTTCCGAGTTTATAAAGCCAGCTTCATTTTAGAAATTATTTTGGTACATGCGGATGATAATTACTAGGAAAGTTTTGAAATGTCCAGAGAACTTTATCTACTTGGACAATATGTAAATGTCATAAACCACATCTCAAGTGCTCTGTATGGACAAAGAAAGTATTATCACATTAATCTTGAAGCTGCTTTCAATACATCACTCATAATACGTATACTTCTGGATTGGTTTTGAGGTTTAAAAGTGAAAGATTTCAAGTCAATTTTGGAGGAAATAGATCTAGCCCAAGGCCTCTACACTGCAACTTTGCCCAGGCTCTTTTGTTTATCCATTTAATGCCTACATGAAATATCTGGATGAGGTCAATAATAGCAATAGCAACAGATTTATATACTGCCTTACAGTGCTTTAAAGAACTCTCTGGGCAGTTTACAATGTCACCATAGTGCCTCCAGCAATCTGGGTCCTCATTTTACCACCTTTGGAAGGATGGAAGGCTGAGTCAACCTTCAGCCCATCAGGATCGAACTCCAGACTGTCAGCAATACTGCATTTTAACCATTGCACTACCATGGCTCATAAGTATGGGGTCAGGCTGCAGGGGTTTGGATCCCAGATTCTGGAAATTCTCTATTTTTGATTCTGAAAGAGGTTATACTGGTATGCAATTTGGAGGTCCCCTTGGAGTCTCAGATTCTGTTAGAAGAACAAATGGCAGCCATATCAAAGAGGGCAAATCTATCATGCCAATTGTGCCTATTCTGGATTGAGAGACTACATTCACAGTGATTCCTGCCTTACTCATCTCCCATCTACACTACTGCAGTACACTATACACAAGGATGTTCTTGAAAACCATCCAAAGATACAATTGGTCCATAATGCATTGGCACACGTAGATGTGAATGCACCTCAGTGTGGCATGTGACATCACAACTTTGCTAGCTGAACTGGCCTTCCAAAATGTTGAGATGCAATTCAAGGTGCAGATTATCATCTGTGAAGTCCTTCATGGCTAGGGCTGTGTTACTTGCAGTACCCCTTTATCTGTCTCTGCTCTAACGGATATTTAGCACAAGTGTGCACACTTTGGATCATTTCCTTGAAACAGGGTCACCTTATGGGTCCAAGGAGGCATGCCTTCTCTGTTAAAAACCTGTCCTATGGAACCTCATTCTTCCAGTTTTTTCAGCTGGCACCAACCTTTCTATCCCTCAAAGACCTGGTTCTTCCCCAAACATTGGAACAAACTGTGGGGTGAGTCCGTAGCTAGAGAATTCAAGATTTTTAAATTAGATGTGTTGGTTGACCTTGGTTGCTTCTGTTATTACTGTAATTACTGCATTTTTAATTCTTTGTTTGCATAGTTTTTCAATTGTAAGTTTCCCAGAGACACTCTTGTGAATTGGGCTACCACAGAAACCAAATAGATAACACATAATAATAATAATAATAATAATAATAATAATAATAATAATAATAATAATAAGAGGAGGAGGAGGAGGAGGAGGAGGAGGAGGAGGAGGAGGAGGACCTTGGAGGTCATCTCGCCCAACCCCCTGCTGAGGCAGGAAACCCTATACCATTTCAGGCAAATGGCTGTCCAGTCTCTTTTAAAAAACTTCCAGTGTTGGAGCATTCACCACTTCTGGAGGCAGGTTGTTCCACTGGTTAATTGTTCTAACTGTCAGGAAGTTTCTCCTTAGTTCTAGGTTGCTTCTCTCCTTGACTAGTTTCCATCCGTTGCTTCTTGTCCTGCCTTCGGGCGCTTTGGAGAATAGCTTGACTCCCTCTTCTTTGTGGAAGCCCCTGAGATATTGAAACACTGCTATCATGTCACCCCTTGTCCTTCTCTTCATTAAACTGGACATACCCAATTCCAGCAGCCATTCCCTATATGTTTTAGCCTCCAGTCCCCCAATCATCTTTGTTGCTCTTCTCAACATCTTTTTTACATCGTGGTGACCAAAACTGAATGCAGTATTCCACGTGTGGCCTTACCAAGGCATTGTAAAATGGCATTAGTACTTCACGTGATCTTGATTCTATCCCTCTGTTAATGCAGCCTAGCACTGTGTTGGCTTTTTTGGCAGCTGCAGCACACTGCTGGCTCATATTGAAGTGATTGTCTACTAGGACTCCGAGATCCCTCTCACAGTTACTACTATTGAGCAAGGTACCACCTATACTATACCCATGCATTTGATTTTTCCTGCCTCTGATATCTAGATCAGAGTGATGTCTAAGCTTCATTTGTCTCATAAATTCTATTCGTCATGGTTATCATTCATGGAGGATCATGGTATTCTGTCACATAAGGAAATATAAAAAGATAACACAGTGTTATCCTATATCAACAATACCTTCCTCAGGCTCCCAGAAGTGACCTAACCAGAACATTTTCTGTAGATGGGTAAAGGAGATGAAAAGGAACGTGTTGATTCAAAACAAGGAATAAATCTCTTTGGGCTGATGTCTCCCAGTTCTATCTTCTGAAATTTCCATACATGAGATGTGTAGAATCTCCACAAGGCAATGTCTCTTACTTTTAATCCTTGTAAAAGTTCCAAAAGAATATATTATGCAGCGACTTCATCTCGACTGAGAGAGCTGGAAGATTAATTGACCCCTTTCTATTAATTTTCCTAAATGTTGGCCTTAGGCCCTGTTGAGCTGCTTCCAAAGACACCTGCTGCTGATAAGCGACTTTTCACAAAAACATTTTAGCCAAAAATAGCAAATGTGAAACCGTTCTATAACTTCCCAATGAAGGGGATGAAAAGAAAGTGAGCTGTAGCCAATCTCAGAATAAATGGTGTAGTGCTATGAAGTACTACTTTCCAAGTGAGAGAATACAGCCACTCTGAACATTGGGCGAAGGTTGGGGGAGGCAATCTTTCTGCTATTTTAATCAATGCCACGTAAGGATAAACAAACTAGCATTTTCATCAGTTGGAAGAAAATTGTTGTGGTGTAGTTAGCATTTTGAAAAGCAGCTTCACACAAATATGACAAGGAGAATAATAGAGCCCACTGATTTGAAATGTGATTTTTTTTTTGGTCCTTGTTTCCAACCATTCTGATCGTTACTTGGGATGTTGCAATTCAGAATCATAATCTTTGGGAAAGAGTCTTCAGCATGCAATTACTCAGTAATCCTCTTCACAGAAATGTCAGCACCACCTTTGTCAATGATAAAACAACTTCGTCTTGACTCTTTCTCCTCCAGGCTACTTCCTGGCCTGGCCTGTGGCATCAGCCTCTCATGGAAGGCAGGGGTTAATGTCTAGATGTAACAGCAAAGGCTGACTTGGCTGCAGCAGACATTAACTTCCACATAAAATCTGGCAGGAGTAGAATGATGGAAAAAGCAGCCAGAGGTCATGCCCAGCCTAAGCTCTGGAGTAATGAGTAGAAAATCAAAACAAAGGGGGAAGGGAAGTTACATTTCATCCGTTACCTTAGGCTTCAGTTCCTATCTCTTCTGAAGTATCAGGGGCCTGTCATCAGTTTGTTATGCTGTAAAGGTGCCTCCAGGAAGATGAGGTAATATTAAACATTAACTGCACTAGTACTCACTGCACAGCAGCACACCTTTATCCCCAAGACATTTTTTTCCCTCTCTGCAATGGCAAACAAGGTGTTTATTCCTGTGACTTTATTCTAAGGCCTTCTCAGAGTTGCTGTCTTGCCTCTCTGGTTCGTTTAGTAATAGCGTTTCCTAATTCTGCCTCTTTCAAATCAGCAACTGCCATTTTCACTGTGATATAATTCCCAAAATTTCTAGCTGTCTTGGCCACACTGAGAAACCCTATTGAAGAGTTATTTCAGAACTTCCGGAAGGCACTGAACTGGGGAAGCCTGCCTGTTTGGTTCTGATAGACCAGGACTCAGAGTGGTTTAACAAGGAATGAGTTTATTGAATACACAAAGTCAACTGTCAACTGTCAAATGTTGCAACCTTTTTATAGTGGAACTGTTTGAACTGTAACCAATCGTTGGAGACTATTTTCCCGCTTCTTGTTTATGGCAACCAATGATTGCAACAGAATCTCCCGCTCAAACCCCACTACTTTTGCAATCTGCAATCTTCCCTGTTTGCAACTATTTACATACACAACACCCCTTACCCCCCAGTTGTTGTTATTTCTGAACAAAATCCTTTAGATATTTTGGTGGCTTATGGATTCTAGAAGGGTATCTATTGCTCTGGCTGCAAGGGACCCCTTTTCCTGAATTTATGCTTGGCTGATTGTCTCTGTTGGACCTGGGCTCTTGGCTACCCGACTCTGATGTTTCCCTGTTGCTGATTTGTGTATTTGTTTGTGCTTGCAGATTAGTGGTCACTGGCCTACCTCGCAGGGGTGTTACCCAGTCAAATTGACTAAATGGTTGTTGTTGAGTACCAGGGGGTGAATTATTTTGCCTTTCCTCTCCCTCACTCTCTGGCATGATGTTATTACTGAACCTGGATGTACTGTTTCCCCCCAATATATTTTGGTCCCCATCTTCTGGCAAGCATCCACTAGATCTCTTCCTCAGCTGATCTAGATGTCTTTTAATGATCCTATTCCCTTCCCCCTCAATAATGTACGACAAGGGACCCAAGATTTCAGTAACCACCCCTGGAATCCATTTGTCCCCTTGGGTATAGTTCCTGGCCCAGATTAATTCCCCCACTTTAAATGTTCTATTTGGCATGTCCAATTCAGCGCTTGGTATAAGTCTGTCCGGGTGTAATCTGTCCAATTTGGTGGTCAATCTCCTTCCCCACCTCATTTCAGCTGGACTTTTGCCTGTAGCAGCGCATGGGGTCGTATGTTGGGTCAGCAAAAATTCAGCCAGTCTTTGATGCCAGTCACCCCGAATGATTCTTTTTAAGGCGTCTTTCGTGGTCCTCACATTTCGTTCAGCCAAGCCGTTGGTGGATGGGTGGAAGGGTGCTGATGTCTTGTGCTTAATCGAGTTGGCCTTGAGGAAATCCTGGAATTCAATAGATGTGAATTGTGGCCCATTATCAGACACGATGACATCCGGTAACCCATGAGTGGCAAAGAGGCCCCTTAATACCTGTATTGTTCTTCCTGAAGTTACTGAACTAACTGGTACTACCTCTAGCCATCTAGAGAAACTATCAACTACCACCAGAAATGTTAACCCTTGGAAAGGTCCAGCAAAGTCAATATGGATCCTGGACCAAGGATTTCTAGCTAACTCCCACTTATGCGTACGGGTGTGTTGTTGTTCTGGCCTAGAACGTTGGCACAAATGGCAATTGGCAACACATTCCTCAATGTCGTTGTCCAGTCCTGGCCACCACAAGTGACTCCTGGCCAACGCCTTCATCCGTACTATTCCTGGGTGTCCTTCATGTAATTCTAATAAAATAGCTGATCTGTGGATCCCAGGAATAACCACACGATTTCCCCACAGTAAGCATCCCAAATGAACTGATAGTTCATCTTTTCTTCTAAAATAGGGAATGTATTTTTCATCCGGGTTGGCATTTGGCCACCCACTCAGGACCCAGGCCATTACTCTCTTTAAAGTGTGGTCATTACTTGTTGCCGCAGCTATGTCTTTAGCAGTTAGAGGCAAGTCGGGGATGTCCTGTAGGGACATTATTTGTCCCACTGGGGCAGGGTCACCCTCAGTGATGTTTAAGGGCAGTCTGCTAAGGGCATCTGCATGCCCCATGTCCTTGCCCGGTCTGTATTGAAGAGAGAATGAGTATGCTGAGAGGAAGATGGACCATCTCAGCATCCTGGGTGACATGATTTGGGGAGTCTGTTTATCTGGGGTAAACAGTCCCAACAGGGGTTTGTGGTCTGTCAGTATGGTAAAGTTCCTACCATAAAGGTAGTCGTGGAACTTTTTAACTCCAGCCACAATTGCTAATGCTTCCCTGTCTATCTGAGCATAGTTCCGCTCTGCCTTGGTTAGTGTCCTGGAATAATATGCTATTGGTCTTTGTATTCCTTGGTTGTCTAAATGGCTGATCACAGCCCCTACACCATAAGGTGAAGCATCGCACGCTAGGTAAATTGGTTTATTTTCTATGAAGTGGGTTACAGTTTATTGGCTGGAAAGAATGTCCTTTAAAGTTTGGAAACTAATTCTATGTTTATTCTGCCACTGCCAAGGAGTCTTTTTATCTAAGAGCCTATGGAGAGGTTCTGCAATGGCAGCCTTGTGGGGCACAAATGTATGGTAGAAGTTTACTAAGCCTAGGAAGGCTTGTAGTTCAGCCTTGTTCCTAGGCTCAGGAGCCAATTTAATTGCTTTTATTTTTTCAGGGGTTGGATGGACTCCATTTTTGTCTATCCTGAACCCCAAGAAATCAGTGGACTTAACCCCAATGCAACATTTTTCCCTTTTTAGTTTTAAACCAGCCCTTCTAAATCTTCCCAATACCTGTTCCAGCCGCTCCACTAGCATTTCTTCATTTTTTCCAGCTATCAAGACATCATCAAAGTAAGGGCATACACCTGGTATGCCCTTTAAGGTCCTCTCCATCACTTCTTGAAAGATGCCTGGAGCTGCTGCAATGCCAAATTGCAGTCTGTGGACTCGGAACGCCCCCTTGTGGGTAACAATCGTCTGTGCTTCTGCAGCCTCTTCAGAAACAGTCAACTGTAAGTACGCATGCGCCAAGTCTAGCTTGGCAAACATGGCGCCGTCCTGGATCATGGCGAGGACCTGCTTCACCGTCGGGACCGGGTAAGCATGTTTTTTCATTCCAATGTTCAGGGTGGCCTTGTAGTCAGCGCAGATTCTCACATCCCCATTGGGTTTGAGGGGTGTGACAATCGGCGTTTCCCACAGACCACCCTCAACAGGTTCTAACACGCCTTGGCCTACAAGCCTCTCGAGCTCGGCCTCGATTTTTTCCTTCAGGGCGAAAGGCACCCTGCGGGCCTTAAGCCTGATAGGTTTTACTGAGGGGTCTAGATTAAATTTAATTGGGGTTCCTTTGTATTTACCAAGGGATCCGTCGAATACGTCTGCAAATTCATTGCAGACTGATTCGAGGGTCTTATTTTTAATTATTGAATTTATTCCCCCGATCCAAATGCCCAGGGCAGGGAACCAGTTAATGCCAATTAGGCTAGTCCTATGACCCTCGGTTACTATTAAATCTAAAATCCCCTTAAATCCCTTAAATTCTACGCGAAGGCTGATTTTCCCTTTTATTTTAATTGGGCTTTTTTGGAAATCAGTTAATTGAATTTTTGTTGAACTAAGTGGAATTTTTCTTCCACTTATTTGTTCAATCCTATCAAGGGTTTCACTGGAAATTATTGACACTGAAGCCCCTGAGTCAATTTCCATTCTGCAAGGAACCCCTTGCAGATGGACTATGATTTTTAATTTTCCTTCTGGAAAATTGCCATTTTTCCCAATTCTCCTGCGGTTGACTCGCGCCACCTCCCCTAAATTAGGAATTTTTACCCAGGGTTTAGGGGTCTCCTTGCCACTAACGTTAGGGGTTACCTTACCTTCGGGCCACACCTCTACTTTGTGAAGGCGGTTGTCACGAGCACGGCTCCTGCAGATGGCCTGGATGTGGCCGGTCTTCCCACACGCCCTGCACTTTGCGGTACGGAATCGGCAAGATGCGCGGGGATGGTTGCCGCCACAGCTGCCACACCGGTTTTGGGGTTCGTTGTCGCGCGGTCTGGTTGCGGTGTCCCTCCATGGTCGTTGTGGCCCTGTCGCTTGTCTTTGCGGAGTTGCGGGTTGTTGACGGCGGTTAGGTTCGGGCCCTTCGCTTCTGGGTGGTCTTGGCGCCAGTTTTCCGAATCGCCTGGAGACTTCAGCGATATCTTCTTCCCACTGCTGGTCCGCCTCCCCGTAGTCCACATAGCCCTCTTGGTTGATCTCGGACGATGCTGCCATGCTACTGCGGGGGGGTGTCGCGATACCCGGTTGATTCGTACGTTAAAAGTTCATCGATCACCTCCTGCAGATCGCCAGTGGGTTTGGATATAATTCTGTTTTGTAGCTGCTCGTCCCTCAAGCCCAGTACTACACGGTCACGAATTCTTATTTCAAGATTATCGTATTTACATCGTACTGCGGCTTCCCTGACGGCAGCGACAAATTTTTGTATGGATTCTCCCGGCCTCTGGTTTCTTTTCTCGAAGATGCGCCGCCAGAATAGTTCGGATCTCCTAGGTGTGAAGTGGACCTTTAGTTTGGCTAGGAGATCGGCATACGGCACGCTTGAGACCGGTTGCGGTTGACACAGACTGACAGCGACTCAATAGACCGGTGTGCCGCAAATCGTCAGTAATGCTGCCGCTTTTTTCCGGTCGTCTGTGATTCCGTTCACTAGCAGGAACCCTTCGACCTGTCCGACGTATTCTTCCCAATCTTCGGGGAAGTTTGGGTCGAATTCCTTCAATGACCCAATCTGCGCCATTCGGAGAATTTTTCTTATTCTGCCGCGGCCGCTCGGTTGACTTTGACACGTATTCGAATTTGCCGCCTTTGCGCGACAATTCCGCCAATTCTCTGGTCTTCTGTCTATCCCACCTTCGTCGCCAATTGTTTGGTTCTGATAGACGAGGACTCAGAGTGGTTTAACAAGGAATGAGTTTATTGAATACACAAAGTCAACTGTCAACTGTCAAATGTTGCAACCTTTTTATAGTGGAACTGTTTGAACTGTAACCAATCGTTGGAGACTATTTTCCCGCTTCTTGTTTATGGCAACCAATGATTGCAACAGAATCTCCCGCTCAAACCCCACTACTTTTGCAATCTGCAATCTTCCCTGTTTGCAACTATTTACATACACAACACTGCCTTAATCACACAGCAGCTATCTTTGTGTGCCACACTAACCTAGACTTAGTGCAAAAGATGTGCAAGATGCTTATTCGTGGTTGGTATGCCACATTGGTGGCAACTCATGGTCAGCTAGCCCACCAGGTTTATCAGTCGTGGTTCTTGGCAACCAGCAGCTCTAATATCCTGTTGTGCTTTTGTTTGTTTTAGAACCAAAGACATTAATATTTTATGGAGCTGGACATTTGTTTCTTATCGGGTTAAGAAAACAGCCTCCTCACCTGAATCTAAAAGCAGATTCAGCTATATTTTTTTGCTCCGTTATCAGAAAATGGCCTTCTGGAAGGCAAAAAGAGACAACATCCTCTATCAAATTTTTGCTTCCCCTGAGTTTCAGCCTTCGCACACATTGCTCTCCTCTGCTCTGCTGCCAAATCACAACTTTCTTACCTATGCTGGCTCCAGAGCATCAGAGAGGGCTGCAGGCTAAGGTCAGCAGTTTGTGGGTTACTTAGCACAGCAAAGGCCATCCCTTCAATTGAGCCATTGCTTCTTCATCTGAACTGTCGTATTAACATGCTGTCCTCGACTTATGACCACAACTGAGCCCAGATATTTCTGTTGCTAAGGAAGACATGTATTAAGTGAGTTTTGCCTCATTTTACGACCTTTCTTGACACATTTGTTAAATGAATCACTGCAGTTGTTATGTTAGTAACATGGTTGTTGAATGAATCTGACTTCCCCGTTGACTCTGCTTGTCAAAGGGTCGCAAAAGGTGATCACATGAACCAGTTAAATATGAACCAGTTGCCAAATGTCCGAATTTTGATCATGTGACAGTGGTCATAAGTTTGAAAAATGGTCATGTCACTTTTTTCAGTGCCATTGTAACTTCAAACAGTCACTAAATAAACTGTTGTAAGTTGAGGACTTACCTATATTAAGACTTTCATTTCTTCCTCTCTGTTACAATAACATATTATAATAATAAATTTTGTCTGGGACCCATTGCTAGTTTGAATACTAGCAGAAGTAGCTTCTTTAAGATTTTTCTTATTAACCTTCCTTCTTCTATCTGTTTTATTATTTCAGATAGTGCAGTTCCACTGTTTCACTGGTATTCCTGATACATGAAGTAGAAGAATTTATTTTCAACTTCCAATAAGTTAAATGCCTAAATAACTTAACCTTGCACATCTTGTCAATGTAAAACTGCTCTTTATTACTACTTTGTTTTGTTCTTCAGCCAGTTGTCAATCCGTGAGAATCCCTGTTTTTTCATCCTGGGGACTCTAAAGTTTTCAAACTTGACAACTTTAAGATATATGGACTTCAACTCCCAGAATCCACCAGTCAGAATGCTGGCTGGGGAATTGTGAGAGCTGAAGTCCACACACATTAAAGCTGCCAGGTTTGGAAAAGGCTGTTTTATCCAATAACAGTTCTGTTTGGTCAGGAACCTTAATTGTCGGATTGCCAAAGCTTTTTGAAAGTCTAAGTATTTAATATTTAATATTGAATTACCTTTGTCTATACTGTTGACTTCCTAAAAAAAAACTCTTGAAATATAGTAAGAGAATCATCTTGTTTTCTTATTCAGCAAGGCTTGTGCTTGCTTATTTTCTCTTTAAAATATTTGCAGCCATTTTCACTGAAGCAAATGTTAAGTTGTCTGGCTTATGATTTTCTTTATTCTCTCACAATCCTTTAAAAATCAGGATCACCCTGGCTATTTTTGAGTACAGTATTGACAGACAGATATTGATGCTAAAGACAACCTGCATGAACTTTTGTTTAAAAGTTTGGCAATTTCATTTATAAGCTATTACTTGAGAATTCTTGGATGAATCCATCTGGCCAGCGACTGATTGATTGACTGATATGTTGTTGATTTGCCTTATGAATTCATTTGCCATTGCCTAAGTTTGTCTCAATATATTCAATCTTTCTCTTCAAAAATGTAATCAATTTCCTATTTACCTACATTTAAAGATATTTTTATGGCTTGTCTTAATGTTCTTTATGATATACTGTATACCTTGAAGATTATTTTTCGTGTTTTATTGTCAGCTTTTTATTAGTTTGTCAAATTTAAATACTGCCCATGTCACTCACAGGATCTGCTTACATTTATTTTAAGAGTTTATGTTGTTTATCATATTATTAGGGCAAGACTTCAATTAAAAAAACAACAAAAATACCCTGTGGCCTTTAATATCTAGCTCTGCTCATTAAAAGCTATTTTTTCCTTTTGAATCTTATGGTATATTTCCTGATTTGAGGTATACTTTCTAACTGAGATTCTATTATTTTACCTTTGAATGTAAATAGTTAGCAATAAGCCATGGAAGAGATTGCAAACACAGTGCAGCTTTGCAAGGTTTAAAGCGGGAAAATAAGGTGCAATCATTGGACGCCACAACCAAGGAGCGGGAAAACAGACTGTTTGTATTGGTTACAGTTCAAACGCTTTCTCTATAAAAGGGTTGCAACATTTGACATTTGACAGTTGACTTTGTGTATTCAATAAACTCGTTCAGTGTTAACCACTCTGAGTCCTCGTCAATTCGAACCAAACAACTGGCGACGAAGGTGGGATTGACAGAAGACCAGAGATTAGGAAGAATTGTCGTGAAGGCGACAAATTCAGAGCGAGTCACAGTCAACCGAGCGGCCGCGGCAGAACAGAAAAAAAATTCTCCGAATGGCGCAAATCGGGTCACTGAAGGAATTCGACCCTAACTTCCCCGAAGATTGGGAAGAATACATCGGTCAGGTCGAAGGATTCCTGTTAGTGAACGGAATCACTGACGACCGAAAAAAAGCGGCGGCACTTTTGACAATCTGCGGCACACCGGTCTACAGAGTCGCTGTCGGGCTGTGCCAGCCACAACCAGTCTCCAGCGTGCCCTATGCCGACCTCCTCGCAAAATTAAAGGTTCACTTTACTCCCCGAAGGTCCGAACTCTTTTGGCGGCGCATCTTCGAGAAGAGAAATCAGAGACCGGGGGAGTCCATACAGAAATTCGTCGCTGCCGTCAGGGAAGCCGCAGTACGTTGCAAATACGATAATTTAGAAATTAGAATTCGGGACAGAGTCGTGCTGGGCTTACGTGATGAACAATTACAAAATAGAATAATCGCCAAACCTACCGGCGATTTACAGGAAGTGCTCGACGAACTCCTAACGTATGAGTCAACCGGGTATCGCGACCCCCCCCGCAGTAGCATGGCGGCAGCACCCGAAATTAACCAAGAGGGCTATGTGGACTGCGGGGAGGTGGATCAGCAGTGGGAGGAAGAGATCGCCGAAGTCTCCAGGCGATTCGGAAAGATGGCACCAAGACAACTCAGAAGCGAGGGGCCTGAACCTGGCCGCCGGCAACAACCCACAACACCGCAAAGACCACCGACCGGGGCACAACGACCGTGGCGGGACACCGCAACCAGACCGCGCGACAACGAAACCCAGAACCGATGTGGTAGCTGCGGCGGCAACCATCCCCGCGCTTCCTGCCGATTCCGTACCGCCAAGTGCAGGGCTTGCGGCAAGACCGGCCACATCCAGGCCATCTGCAGAAACCGAGTTCGGGACACCCGTCTGAACGAAGTCGATGTGTGGCCAGAGGGTAAGGTAACCCCCAATGCTAGTGGCAAGGAGACCCCTAGAACCCGGGTGAAATTTCCAAACCTAAGGGAGGTGGCCCGAGTCAATTGGAGACGGCGGGGAAGGGGGCACAATTTTCCGGACGGAAAATTAAAAATCACAGTCCTTCTGCAAGGGGTCCCTTGCAGAATGGAAATCGACTCAGGGGCTTCAGTGTCGATAATTTCCACTGAAACCCTTGAGAAAATTGAACAACTAAGCGGAAAAAGAATTCCACTTAGTCCAACAAATATTCAATTAATGGACTTCCAAAAAAGTCCAATAATCGTAAAAGGAAAGACCAGCCTTAGAGTAAACTTTAAGGGGTTTAAGGGGGTCTTAGAATTGATAGTTACGGAGGGGAATAGGACCAGCTTAATAGGGCTTAATTGGTTTCCTGCCCTGGGAATTTGGATAGGGGGAATAAATTCAGTGATTAGAAATAAGACCCTCGAATCCATCTGCAAAGAATTTGCAGACGTATTCGATGGATCTCTAGGCAAGTACAAAGGGCCCCCCATTAATTTTAACCTAGACCCCTCAGTAAATCCAATCAGGCTAAAGGCCCGGAGGGTACCTTTTGCCTTAAAAGAAAAAATCGAGGCCGAGCTCGACCGGCTTGTAGGCCTCGGAGTTTTAGAACCCGTTGAGGGCGGTTTGTGGGAGACGCCGATTGTCACACCCCTCAAACCCAATGGGGATGTGAGGATCTGCACCGACTACAAAGCGACCCTCAACATTGGAATGAAAAAGCATGCTTACCCGGTCCCGACGGTGAAGCAGGTCCTCGCCACGATCCAGGACGCCGCCATCTTCGCCAAGCTCGACTTGGCGCATGCGTACTTACAGTTGACTGTTTCCAAAGAGGCTGCAGAGGCACAGACAATTGTTACCCACAAGGGGGCGTTCCGAGTCCACAGACTGCAATTTGGAATTGCAGCAGCTCCAGGCATCTTCCAAGAAGTGATGGAGAGGACCTTAAAGGGCATACCTGGAGTATGCCCTTACTTTGATGATGTCCTAATAGCTGGAAAAGATGAAGGAATGTTAGTAGAGCGGCTGGAACAGGTACTGGGTAGATTTAGAAAGGCTGGATTAAAATTAAAAAAGGAAAAATGTAGCATAGGGGTTAAATCCACTGATTTTTTGGGGTTCAGGATTGACAAAAGTGGAGTCCACCCTACCCCTGAAAAAATTAAAGCAATAAAAGGGGCTCCTGAACCAAGGAACAAGGCTGAGCTACAGGCCTTCCTAGGCTTGGTAAATTTTTATCACACTTTTGTGCCACATAAGGCTGCCATTGCAGAACCACTGCACAGGCTTTTAGATAAGAAGACCCCTTGGCATTGGCAAGACAAGCACAAAGCAAGTTTCCAGACCTTAAAAGACATCCTTTCCAGTAGTTCAACGGTAACCCACTTTATAGAAAACAGACCAATCTACCTGGCGTGCGATGCTTCGCCTTATGGCGTTGGGGCAGTAATCAGCCATTTAGACACCCAGGGAATGCAAAGACCCATTGCTTACTACTCCCGCACACTAACCAAGGCAGAGCGGAACTATGCTCAAATAGACCGGGAAGCTTTAGCCATAGTGGCAGGAGTTAAAAAGTTCCATGACTACCTGTATGGCAGGAACTTTACAATACTGACAGACCACAAACCCCTGCTGGGACTGTTTACCACAGATAAACAGACTCCCCAAATTATGTCTCCCAGGATGCTGAGATGGTCCATTTTCCTCTCAGCATATTCATTTTCCCTCCAGTACCGACCAGGTAAGGACATGGGTCACGCAGACGCTCTTAGCAGATTGCCCCTTAGCACAATAGAGGAGGACCCTGCCCCAGTGGGACAAGTAATGTCCCTACAAGATATTCCTGATTTGCCCCTAACTGCTAAAGACATAGCTGAGGCAACCAATAAGGACCTCATCTTAGGGAGAGTAATGGCCTGGGTCATGAGCGGTTGGCCCAACGCCAACCCGGACGTAAAATACAGTCCATTTTTCAGAAGGAAAGATGAACTATCAGTTCATATGGGTTGCTTACTCTGGGGAACTCGTGTAGTAATTCCAGAAATCCACAAATCAGCTGTTCTATTTGAATTGCATGAGGGACACCCCGGAATAGTAAGGATGAAGGCCCTGGCTAGGAGTCACTTGTGGTGGCCAGGATTGGACCACGACATTGAGGAATGCGTTGCCAATTGCCATCTGTGCCAACGTTCCAGGCCTGAACAACAACACATCCGCACACATAAATGGGAGCTAGCTAGGAATCCTTGGTCCAGGATTCATATTGACTTCGCTGGACCTTTCCAGGGGTTAACGTTCCTTGTAGTGGTCGACAGCTACTCTAGATGGCTAGAAGTAGTACCGGTCAGTTCAGTAACGGCAGGCAGAACAATACAGGCATTAAGGGGCCTCTTTGCCACTCATGGGTTGCCGGATTTAATAGTGTCTGATAACGGGCCACAATTCACATCTATTGAATTTCAGGATTTCCTCAAGGCCAACTCGATTAAGCATAAGACTTCTGCACCCTTCCACCCCTCCACCAACGGATTGGCTGAAAGGAATGTGAGGACCACGAAGGACGCGCTTAAAAGAATCATTCGAGGTGACTGGCATCAGAGACTAGCTGAGTTCTTGTTGGCTCAGCACACGACCCCTTGTTCGGCTACAGGGAAAAGTCCAGCTGAAATGAGGTGGGGCAGGAAAATTTTGACCAAGTTGGACAGACTACACCCCGACAGACTCCAACCAAACATTGAATTAGACATTCCTAACAGAACATTTGAAGTGGGGGACTTGATTTGGGCCAGGAACTACGCCCAAGGGGACAAATGGATTCCAGGGGTGGTAACTGAAATCTTAGGTCCCCTATCATACATCATTGAGGGGGAAGGAAACAGGATCTGTAAAAGACACATAGACCAGCTGAGGAAAAGATCTAGTGGGTGTGGGCCTGTTGAGGGGGACCAAAGCTCAGTAAGGGGAAACAGTACAGACAACATTAGGCCAGAAAGCGGTGTAGAGGTTGGGCAAGATGACACATTCCCTAATGCCCAACAACAACAATTCAGTCCAATTGATTGGGAAATACCCCTGCGAAGTAGGCCAGTGACCACTGAATCCCAAACACAACCTAATACACAAGGCAGTACATCTGAAGCCAGTAACCCAGAGCCCAGGTCTAGTAGTAACCAGCATAGTAACCAGCAGCCAAGCAGTCAACCAGGAAGAAGGGTCCCTAATAGCCAAAGTAACAGATACCCGTCCAGAATACATAGGCCACCAAAATACCTAATGGATTTTGTAAAGAAATGACACCAACTGGGGGGTAAGGGGTGTTGTGTATGTAAATAGTTAGCAATAAGCCATGGAAGAGATTGCAAACACAGTGCAGCTTTGCAAGGTTTAAAGCGGGAAAATAAGGTGCAATCATTGGACGCCACAACCAAGGAGCGGGAAAACAGACTGTTTGTATTGGTTACAGTTCAAACGCTTTCTCTATAAAAGGGTTGCAACATTTGACATTTGACAGTTGACTTTGTGTATTCAATAAACTCGTTCAGTGTTAACCACTCTGAGTCCTCGTCAATTCGAACCAAACAATCTAGCTCTGCTCATTAAAAGCTATTTTTTCCTTTTGAATCTTATGGTATATTTCCTGATTTGAGGTATACTTTCTAACTGAGATTCTATTATTTTACCTTTGAATAATTTTCAGTCTGAAATTGTCCTTCTTTTCACATCTCTCTCTCTCTCTCTCTCTCTCTCTCACACACACACACACACACACACACACACACACACACACACACACATCTAAAACTTGCTGTTTTGAAGCAAAACACTACATTATTGAACTTTTGAGATATTTACATTGAAGACATGATCACAGTTCTCAATTAGCTCAATAGCTTTGGATTTTGGACAAGATTCTAGGCATTATTTAAGAGTAAATTCAGTGTTATGTTCTCTCTTTACTTTCCTGAACAGCAGTTCTGTGGCATAATCATTAGGGCATCCAGGTATATAGGTAGTCCTTGTTTAGTATCAATTGGCACTGACAACTCAGTCATCAAGTGGAGCAGCCATTAAGTGAAACCACAGTGGTGCTCATGATCTTACTTCAGTCTTCCTTTGCTTTACAGATCTGTGAAGATCATAATTGTAAGGATTGGTCGTAAAGTTACATTTTCATCACCATCATTAAGTGCAAATGGTCACAAAACAAAGCAGTTGCTAAAGAAAGGACTACTTGTATAGCCAGTTTGTCACGTGTAAAATATGCGTTTTTCCATTCTAAATGAAGATGACCAATACCATTCTTTGGTATTGTTTCTTTTTTAGATGCCTCTCTGTTAAATAAATGCATAAATGTTTCCATATGTACATCAACTTTAGTTTCTTGATTAGGGAACAATAGCACATCTCTAGTCTTAACTTGCTTTCTAGAGGTGACATGTAACTTACTCCGGTTTAGTAAAAGACTTGGTTTCATTTTTAAATTCTACTTCACGGGGCCCTATGTTCTTTTTGCTATAAATGGCAACCTTCCTTTCAGAATCAACTGAATCTCACTGGTTATTTCCATTCTGCTAGGTTTCTGCAATGCTTGCTATATCTATGATTTCTTCTAATAATAATGAGAACACCAAATTGCTCATTTTGGCTTAAAGATTCCTGACATTTACATATAAACACCTTTGCACAGCTTAATCTTTGGATTTTCTCTGGCATGTGCTTAAATCCTTGTGGCTTTCTTAATTCACTACACACATTTGCCTAAACCTCACAAATCTAAACCCCTTCTTCTGGCACCTTTATCTTCTTCTTGACATGACTACTCAGCTCTGTTTGCCTGAGTTTCTTAGTTTGTCAGCCCTAAGTATCAGGATCCCACTCTACAGTTTAAATTTCATTTTCAAGAACACTCAGTAATTTTTCTTCACATTGTTTGTGCCAAATTGCACCACAACCATTAGTTATTCCCTAGGTCTATGTACCAGGCTATTTAGATAGTGTGTAATGTCCACGTTTTTGGACTAGGCAGTCAAGACACCATGTGGTTGGCACACTTTTCACTACCCTATCTGTATCTATAATAAATCCCATACTATAATACATCTTACATGCTTAACTAATGGTTCTTTTTTTCCACTGCAAATGATAAAGGATTATTGTATTGCTGAGACTGTAGATGCTTTTCTATCATTTATAAATTAATATTGTATTGAAAGGTACTTATTTTGCAAGTCTGCTTCATTGTAATCTACAAAGAACTACCAATGCTCATCACTGTGGCTGGGGTGCTTTGTGATGTGGGGCTCCCTTGTTCTTGGGGAACAAATTGCTCCCATACTATAAACCTTTGAGATGGATGCCCTGCTTCTTTGCAGGCCTGTCTTAATATATTCTTTTAACTAAAAACTAAAATGCCGTTTGTTAGGCTTATGGTGATAGCCTACATAGTTGGGTTGAAAATATATAAACCATGATGTTGTGACTTTAAGATGTTAATTGGCCAATGGGTGTGTAAGTGTTCTCATGGCCACATAAGGGAGCTAGGAACGTAGCTTCTCTCTCTCTGAATTCACTGCTCTCTACTATTACTGTTTTTGCTCTGTTTTGCTGTACTGTTGGTTTACTACTGTGATAAACCTGTACAACTGTGTATTGACCTCTGGACTGGTAAGAAGACTTTGTATTTTGGATTACTCCTTGGACTGTTGCTATTGTGTATGACCTGGACTGTTTATTTTTGACCATGCATTTTTGTTCTTACACCACCTCAAAGTAAAATATTTTTTGCTTTTACAACTCAGTGTACTCTTGTGGTTACTGTATGACTCTTACTGCTCTCAGTACCCTTCCTTGTCTGTGCAACTCCTTGGTAGCACAAGGAGACCACTGCACATCAATTCTTAACACCGTTTAGTTTTGCATTTTTATTTTAAGTAGAATTTTAAGCTAGGCTTTGTGGACTGAAATCATCATTAGACTATGCTGTAAAATATAATGATTTCTGAGAACCAAGTTTATGTTTGATTCAGAAGCAAACTTTGTAACTAGAGAATGGCTCTTCTTTGAAAGTCTTTTCTTAAAGCCCAATCCCCAATTCAGTTAATATTTAGTACAGTAGTTAAAGTGCTGGACCAGAAAGTAGAAGTTCCAGTTCTCATAGGGACAAGAATCATCTGGGTGACTTGGCACTAACCATTCTCTCTCAGATCATAAGATTGTTGTTGTGGGAAAAATAGGAGTAGGGAATGTTAAGTACGCTATCCTGCATTGTACAAAATAAAGGGATGCATATAAGTAATAATAATAATAATAACAACTGTCAATTAGAAAGATTAAAAAGTCTAGCTAGTAGACGTGGTAGCGCCTGGAGATAGCAGAAGAGAAGAACTGCACAAAATCACAAAATACAAACACTTGCAAATAGAAATAGAATGAAAGCAGAAATAGTAACAATATTAATAAGTGCCATAGGTGCAATCCCAAAACAACTGAAACTCTACTTGTACACCATCAGCATTGACAAAAATCACCATCAGTCAATTGCAAAATGCATTTTTACTTGAAACAGTTCACATCCTGCAACAGTATTTTAAACACCATCAAAGAATGCCCTCTGCCAATTCCAGGTACTTGGGAAAGACTCAATATGTAGATTAAAATGTCAAATCGGGTCTAAACATCTGGCTGACTAAGCAATGAACCAAAATAATAAAACTTCTAGGGAGGCCCTACCTTGATGTGGTTGTGGAGCTTGTGTATTTTAAGGAGGATGAGAGCTATGCCAGAATTCAGTCATACTGAAGAGGTCTCATTAGAGGAGCCAGACAAAGAAAGTCTCTCCCATAGACAATATGGTGAGACATATTGGACTGTTTATTGCCCAGTTCAACAAGGCCACTCTTGGTGTGGGAGTTCCTGGATATCTGATGACAAATGTGCTATATTGGCTGAACAACTAGAGCCACTAACTGCAGGATACTGGAAGAAAAGTTGTTTACCCATCACAAATAAATGAAGTTTGAAAACAGAGAAATAATGCTCAGTTATTAAATCACGTCCAACAAGAAGAAGGCATTTGAAAAGAGTGCATCAGTTCTGGAAAGAACAATATCCAAAATCAGACATTCCGGAACAGAGGCTATCATTTTATAAGTGATAACCAGTAGCTTGAATTACACCTAAAAATCTACAGATAACTAGTAGAAAGTCCATCAAAATCCAATATTTAGAAAACATAATGTGCAATTGGAAATATTTCTGGGATTTTTACATTTAAATATATTTAAATAATATTTATGCATTACTTATTAATCAAATGTGTGTATAATGGGTGGATTCACTGCAAGGATGAGAGTGTGAATTGAAGAAAGAAAGGGCAAGATCTTAGAGATGAATGGAGTTTTCCTTAAGATCCCAATTAATAGGACTCCGATCTTACCTTGATGGCTTGTTTCTAGGAACAATTGTATGAGAACAGAGAGTTTCCAAAAGAATATGAAGGGACTGCACAAAAGCAAAGTGTGTCCTCTAGGCGCAGTTCTGTTCTTTAAAAAATAGTGGTAGTAGGGGAAATACTTTTTGGGTGGTGGGGGGGGGGTGAGAAGAGCTACTGATTCCCTTCACGAAGATGTTATGGCAGATGCTATTTTCATATGATGAACTCACATGGACACATAACACATTCTCAGTTCTGTTTGTTGTAATGAGTTCATTTGACTTTGGCTGACTGATTGTCACATGCATAAAATCAGCCTCCTCCTTGACGCCGTTCCAGTTCAAAGAGCAAGATTCATCAGAGTCTCTTGTATGTTAGAAACGAGAACAGGAGCCCCTTCAGCTGCCTGCTGGAGTCTCCTTTAAGGCTGAATGCCTGTAGATAAAGCTGAAGGGGGGGGAGTGTGTTTACTCATTAAACCTTTAACAAGCTATCCTCTATGTGGCTTGTCTGGTGCATAATAGGTTGCTTAATGAAGCAGAAATACACTAAAATAGGAATTCCCTTATTAAGAACCTCAGGGCCATGAACTTCCTCAAAGAAAGGGCAGAGTCTTAGCAAAGAGGTCCAAGGTCAGCCCTGACTTTTGCCTAATGCTTTTGTATGACATTTTCAGGTTACGATGCCGTTCCCGACTAAGTTTACTTTGTGCTAAATGCTGGGTTTGCTGATAAAATGTCCAACATCTTACATTTCCATTGGTGCATTTATGAGGGCAGTTGCCTTTTTGTGAGCAGCTGCATAGTCTCTTCGAAAAGTAATTGAGCCTGCTGAATGTTCTCAGAGCTTTACGCCAACGAAGGGGATCCGTATTGTGTATTCATTTTCCATATGTGGTTTCATTAAATCAAAACATTATTTGGAAGGCTTCCTAGTTGAATGTTTAAGCAAATGCATTCATTAAGTGCTTCATTCTAGACAATTGGTTTGGGGATGTGCATTTTGCACTGGCTAAGATCCAACTTTCAGCCCACATTGGGCTGTGGACTGTGTACGGATTATATCTTGTCAAGCTAAAATCATACATACATGTTTAAATGCTTTAATGATCACTTAAGGTCATCTTATGCTTCAGTGCACATTAAGCGAAGCAGGGTAAGACTCCAAATGATGCTTCTTCTATATTAAATGTCATCACACTCGCTCCAAATGGTGTTGGAGAAGCTATTCCTCCCATTTCTTATCCCAGATGCTAGCTCATATTGCTTTTGACTATGCTCAGATGTACTTATATGGTTGGTGACAGTCCAACAATGTGAGAATTTGACACAGATGCAATGGTTTTAGTGGCAGCCCTGCACTGAATGTAATATGTAGTTTGGCTTTTTCAAATGTTGCTAAATCTGGATCAGATTAGCTGAGACATATACATAAGTAGGTGAACTGTCAAAATACTTACAAAGCGACTGGTAATAGACGTAAGATTCATAGGTTTCCATAGCTCAGAAATTGAAAGATGGGAGATTGTCCTGAAAATAGGAAACAGACCCTCTTCAATAGATCATTGCAGCAGTTCTGGTACTGATCTAATTCATTATTATGTGACAGCTTAATATTATTCATGGAACAACCACATATATCTGGACAAGCTGAGGAACAAGAATGTGTCCATGATCACAAAATGTCTGTAGTATGGTATACAGATGAATTAGATTTGAGGAAGGCTGACTACAAGGCTGACTATAATATACATGCTGACTCTAAAAAAAGAGAAAGTATTTGTTGTATTCTTCAACAAAAGATGCTGGTACTTTCAAGAATAACTAGGTGCTTTTGTAGATCAGATCCCAAGAGATGTGGATGGTCACATCTGAAAAAGGAAACAGTAGTCAACTTCTAGCTTTTTCTCCCAGACCAAAAAATTCCAAATCAGAGCCATACAAATGGTCCAGGCATCCTTGGGGCTATTGACTATAACCAGCTAGACAATAATCCAGGGATAGAAGCGGGACCGTTTTACATGCATGAGTTTTAGAATAGTGTTATGGGTATCCTTGACTTACAACCATTTGTTCAATGACTGTTCAAGGTTACAACAACACTGGGAAAAAGTGACTTATAACCAGTCCTCAAGGCCATTGCAGAATTCCCACGGTCATGTGATCAAAATTTGGGTTGCTTGGCAACTGGGATGTATTTACAACGGTTGCAGCATTCTGGGATCATGTGATTGTCACTTGTGACCTTCTCAGACTGCTTCTGACAAGCAGTGTCAATGGGGAGGAGTCAGATTCACTTAACGACTGCATGACTCACTTAACAACTACAATGATTCACTTAACAAAAAGGGCCATAAAAATGGGCACAACTCATCTGACAACCGCTATGCTTAGCAACAGAAATTCTGGTCCCAATTGTGTTCATAAGTCAAGGACTATCTTTAAAATAGATAAGTGTGTGTGTGTCGGGGGGGGTGTCTGCTAAATAAACTAAACCTTTTAGGAATTACTGTTTTTCCACAGTCTAAAAATGCTTAGTATTTATTTGCTTGTATTTTAGACATATTTCTAAGCCACTGCCACTCTTTCTATTTTTATGTCACTTGGAGCTTACATAAATATATATATATATTATAAAATATACAATATAAAGCACACTCTATATAAGGAATAAAAACACAACACAGAGCACAGAGCAAATAGAATAAGGATGGCAACATCAAATCAAATCAGGGGAATACTCTCCAAAATTGCTAAACTTCATTAGGACAATAATGGGAGGCTCTGGAAGACACATAACCAAAATGTTGTTGCTATAGATTAGTAGTACTTAAAATGATAATAGGAAAGTCAATATAATGAAATTCAGCTGCCCTTTATGTAACTGGAGATCTGAACTAGCTTTCACTGACTACACAAAAGAATGTATATTATTATAGGATGATTTATCATGCTTCTATTTCTCCGTGGCCCTTATTGACAAAAATAAACATGTGTGTGTTATTCATATATGATATTTATAGATATACAACCTTATCCCACCACATTCCTTCCAGGCAAACTCCTTTCTTATCTGAAAGAATTAGAAAGAAGATGAAAAATATCCAAGATGGTATGTGCTTATTCAAAGTAAAACTTAAGAGTTATTTTGAAATTGATTCATTTACATTTTAAAGACTCTTTTTGCAACCTTTCAAATGTCATATTAGGGAACAAAGTGGTTGGAGTGTGTTTCTTTGTAAATAAATGGGGAGGTTTTGTAAAGTTGCTTGTAGAGTTATATGTATGTTTAGTTGCAAAGTGTTTTGTTAACTGTGTTTCTTTGTAAATATATACCTGTAGAAAATGTGTGTTTAAGATTCAGAAGAATTTATTGTCATGTGTAAGAGAAGGAAATTATATTCAAATATCAAGCATTCACAAACTGATTTTATACTTTTTAGAAATATATTTTACTCATATCATTAATTTATTTTAATTTATAGATTTATTTTAAATTATTATTTATTTATTTTTCCCCTTGCTCAGTCCACTTTCACTCAGCCCACTTTTTCTGTCCACTCTGGAGTCCTGCCTTTTATCTGTCACCCATTGCTCAACTTCCCTGCAAAACTGTTGTTTTGGTGTTCACCAACTGTTGTTTGAAAACAGCTCTGATACAATGTCATGCTCATAAGAGACCTATCACCACTGTAACCTCTGAAAGACAGGAAAGACTTTATATTTGTTGCCATGCCTTTGCCATTGTCCTGGAACAGCCTATCTTAACTTGGCTTCCTTGAGATTTCTTGTTCCAAATTTTATTTTTGAAGGACACCATATTTAAGAACTATATAACCCTGTGGTATAAATTGGAGGCCCTTTATTTAAGATATCGTCACCACCACCACCCACCATCACCTCAGGAATCCAAAGTGAACTTTTTATTCTGGCAAATGTGGTCGTGAGTATGGCCTTCAGTGGCAAAGTCACTTTCATCAAGACTAATAGACATTGATCCCTTTAATCTAGAACAGGGGTGTCAAACTGCCAGCCCACAGGCCGCATGTGTCATGCTGAAACGGCGCCCACCCCATTGCTGGCAACGGGAAAAAAAGTTGCGATACGTCGCAACATGTCACGTGACATTGCGCGTTTGACACCCCTGATCTAGAAGGATGGAAAAAGAATATGCACTTAGTGATATACCCAGAAGACTGGAATGGTAATTGCAATTCCATATTTAGCTTATAGAGGAAGACCAATGGGATAACATTGGGAGTAACTGACCTGATGTACAGTAGAAGGATTAGACCCACCATAAAAGCTCCAGGTACAGAGAAAAGGCTGCATCTCACACGTTTTCGATGTTTTTGCTAGTGTATTTATTACAAGGAAACAGTCCAAAGGTTTGTTCCAGAAAATGTTTCAGATTTATTTAAAAGATTTCCAGAACAGGCCCAACCATCAAATCTTTTGATTTCTTTAGCAGCTGGAAATGACACGCCAAAGTTGTCCTCCGTGGGGGAACTGGTGCTGTTAAATAGCCTCAGAAGCTTCCTCCTCCTGTTGCTGATAAAATTTGGCCCTTTCCAACTTGTGATTAATTTTATATACTACAAGATTCTGCTATATCATCCTAAGTAACATTTTATGGGTAGATCTGCTTAGATCCAGGATAGATGGCTTTTAATCCAAGGAAGGAAATCTATCCCATAAGAGTTTCCACACAAAAAAGTATTATTAAGCAAATAGGGTTTTTCCCATCACTTTCACTCTGTTGGCAGAAAAAAGCTTTCGCTGCCTCTCTACTCTTTAAAAAATATCCCTTTAGGGAATATACTTTTTGTTGTTGTTTCATTTTGCCAAAGTGAAGGAGCCTTTCCAATATCCATGTCTAGTACAATTACTGATGAAAAACTAAATTAGGCCAGTCTGATACAAATATGTTTTCTCCCTTGGAATTGCCTAGAGTATTGTTTTCCTTATCCTCTTGTATGACTACCTTGAATTGTCTGTGAATTCAACTTATTTATACTCCCTCACAGGTACCCATATGAATAAATAATTTCATATTAGTCTGTGCTTATGGCTCCCTGACCTTTGACCTTCTGATTCATAAGTGGCCATTGATGAATGAAAGCAACTGTTTGCTTTGGGCATATTCACAGTGATCCTGAAAACTGTTTTGGAAACCTTCTGGGGGATGTATTTATGATTTTTTTTGTTGGTGTGGGGACATAACTTTCGTGGTGTTAATAGCAGGTTAGAGAATTTAGAAACAGTAATAATTTTGTAATAAAATCCATCCATGGAAAAGTGCCTCAATCATTTTTTTTAGGGCTTCCAGATCTGGATGTGAAAATACAGGCAACCATCAGATGGCAGCAAAGAGAGAAAATAAAACTCTTTACTACCCTCCACTGGTCGTGTGGTATTTTTGTAGCCCTGATTTACTAGGCCAAGCCTTATTCTTCCTCACCCTTTTCAACCCCCACCATTTATCCACTGAAATGTTGCTTTTGGCAGGAACTGGGCCATAAGGGAGGTTACATTAGCATCAGCACGCATTGTTTTCTGAAATGTTTTTCTTAATGTCTCAGGGAAAAAAAGAAGTCAGGCTGAAAGGTTGTTTGACCTCTTTGTTTACTTTGGAATTCTGACTGAAACCCTTCAAAATGTTTCATCTACTCTTCCCCTTTTCATATTCCACAGAATATTTCTTCTTCTTTTTGTACTGTTAACCTACACATGCCCCATTTCACAAAAGAGGGGGAAAGAAGCTGGAAAAAGATACTCTGCTGAGCAGAGCTCTTAGTTACACGTTAGGGATAATTTCAAGAGTTGATCCTGTGTGTATTTACTCAGAGAAAGACCTACTGAGTGGAGCATGCTTACTCAAATTGCAGCAGCATCCCGCAAGTCTAAACACTGCTTGAAAACAAATCCTATTTAAATTAGTAGGGCTTATTTCCATGTAAACCTAGTCAAGAGTAAATGGCTGTCATTAGGATTCTTGAGGAGTCAAACAGAACAACAGCTCAGATGAAGTCTGAATGAGAACACCTGTAGATTTTTAAATAAGTAATTATTTTTATCAGAAATACTGCACGTAGATGGCTATTTTGTGTGTGTGTGAAGCAGGAATCCATCCTTGCCAAATTTAAAATATTTGCATTGGACCTCTATTACACAAAGATTTGTTACTTTATAGACAAGAGCAAAAAAACTTTTTATCTTGGATTAAAAGTTGGCTCAATATGTTTAAGCTATATTCACAAACTACTTGAGAAGCTCTAATGGCAAATAAAATTTAATTTAAAAGTCACAACATTAAGCAGTATTCATAGAAACTATAAATCAAAATGCATGTTCCTTAAGTTATAGTAGAAGTTTGGTGGCTTCAGAAAGTCTATCCTATACAGTCAAAATATGGAGCAAGAGTTAATATAGGTAATAGCCCACACATCGAGCCTTATTCTTGTGAAAATATAAGAGAAAATTTTATAGCGTCTCATGAAAACTGATTGGCAAGAATAAGCAATAATAAAAATAGAAAGAAGCTTCCAAATTATGGAAAAAGATGAATGGAGGGAGATCATGGGAAGGAGCTGAATATGAAAAAAAAATCAAACACGTTGGATGGGAGAGGCCAGCAATGAAGAGCAAAGCTGGAAGAGCAAAGGCTGTTTAAGTAGATATAAGCAAGAAATGGCTGGATGGGAAAATTGCTCCTCTTTGACGGCTGTTTCAATGCTGTTGAAACTTTGGAAGCCTGGTCAGTTCCCCAAGTAACAGAAATTTCATGAAAAGACAGATTTATAAGATTTCCTCTCTTTAATTTTCTTAATTAATACCAAGGTTGTTTAAACATTTGTTTAGGATCGCGGTGGCTCACTGGGTTAGGACGCTGAGCTTCTCGATCAGAAGGTCGGCAGTTTGGCGGGTCGAATCCCGAGTGCCGCGTAACAGAGTGAGCACCTGTTACTCGTCCCAGCTTCTGCCAACCTAGCAGTTCGAAAGCACGTAAAAATGCAAGTAGAAAAATAGGGACCACTACGGTGGGAAAGTAACAGCGCTCCTTGCGCCTTTGGCGTCTAGTCATGCCGGCCACATGACCACGGAGATGTCCTCGGACAAGCGCTGGCTCTTCGGCTTTGAAACGGAGATGAGCACCGGCCCCTAGAGTCGGAAACGACTAGCACACATGTGCGGGGGAACCTTTACCTTTACCTTTTACCTTAGGATGAATAGTATCTTTGGAACTATAGGGAGACAGTACAGATATACAGTAATATCCAAGTGAAGTGGCCATACTACTACTCAGATAGGGAGTAGCAGGTCTAGGCAGGAAAAATCCAAATGACCAGTACATGGGCAGCAAAGTGATGCAGAAAGTTCTCTTTGCTATCATCCAGCATTGCCCAGATTACTTTAGTTCAGATATGATATGCCTGGCTCAAGGGACTTCCCACACAAGGATAATTTCTCATATATGTACACATGAAAAAACGTTTTCTTTTTGAAAACAAAAAGGTGCTTTAGAGCACATAGGGGTTCTCACAGAATACCAGACTAAAACTATGTTGAAAAGCTGGATCTTTTTCTGCAATGCCATGGCTGCCCTTTGCAACTTCACTGTGATCCCAGAAAAAGGATGTATTCGAAATGCAAAGCTTACCACAGCCCTTTGTTTATTATTTTTCAGTTACTGCTTTCCTCCAGCACTTTGTAGAACTGTCATGTTATGCAAATAGACCTTCCCTTGCAGCAGGGGTCTCCAGACTTGGCCCTTTTATGACTTGTGGACTTCAACTCCCAGAATTCCTCAGCCAGGCACGCTGGCTGCGGAATTCTGGGAGTTGAAGTCCACAAGTCATAAAAGGGCCAGGTTTGAAGACCCTTGCCTTGCAGAATGCAGCTCAGCTTCTCCTTCATCTTTTTTGCAATCTTCAGTTTCACTCTAGAGCTTCACGGGCTGGCAGAGGTGGTGGCAGAGTGGTGGTGGTGGTGGCGGCAGGGTATGGTTTCACAGTTGCAACCTAATCCCACGCATGCAAAAATAAAGCTTTGCAGGTTCACCTCCCACTTGCACAGCCCTGTTCTCAATGGGTCACGGATCGGTACTGGTCCATAGACCAGGGGGTTGAGAACCCCTGCTCTAGAGGGTGCCTGTGACATGCTGGGAAATTGCAGTGGTAATGCCTAGTTGCAGTTGGATTCAATCTATTCTTTTCTAAAATAAGAAAAGAGGTAGATTTTCAGGATTGGTGGACCAACTTTTTTTTAAAAAACTAGAAGGAACTATGGCAAAGTGAAAAGATAATGATATTCTAATCTACACCATTTGCTATCTATGAAGGAATTGTTTATCTTAAAACAGGAATTGTTTATCTTAAAACAGGGGAGCATCACACAGTTGATGAATTAAGAGGCAATCCCATCCCCCTCCATGCATCCCGTTCCCTCCTTCTTCATCTTTTAACTATAATTTTATTTTGATTGTGATTTCCATTTTTATGGTTTTATTTATCTGTTAGGATTTTAATGTTTTAATAATGTAAGCTGTCCAGAGTCATTTCAATATGAGAAGGTCAGCAAATAAATTGAAGGAAAGAAGGAAGGAAGGAAGGAAGGAAGGAAGGAAGGAAGGAAGGAAGGAAGGAAGGAAGGAAGGAAGGAAGGAATAGATGAAATTATGATGTTACTATATGTTATATTTTCCATATTGCTAAAGACAACTCAGCATGGCCAGCTCACCATGGCCAACTCGCTGTGGGACAATTCACCAGACCCAACTTGCTGAGAGACAACTGGTTACAGGACAAGAGTTACACTAATATAGAAGAAATGGTAGAATTGAATCATTAAAGACAGCATACAAAAGGAGGGGCAAAATGAAATGTGAATGACAAAAATTAAAATATTTTTTTATTTACTTTAAATACTTAAATTGAATTGTTGAATTGTCCTGTAGACAGTTGTCCGACTGTGAGTTGACCATGACAAGTTGGCCATGGTGAGTTGTCTGCGGCAAGCCGGCCACACCAAGTTGTCTCATTCTGTTGCTAGAGGCAGTAGGGTAACCTGGCAGTGGCAATGGGTGGTTTAGCCGATATGTTCTGATGGCCTCATCACCTTAACAAGTAGGATGTGTGCTGATGCACCTGAGATCCATCAATAAGAGTTTGGTGGAAATGCTTAGAATGTTATGATCTGGAATTCAAGTTATGAGAACTGAAAAGTGTCCACATTCCATCCATACCTTCTTCCATTGCTGGTTCATCCAACCTTTCTTCACAGGAGTATAATTAGGAGGAGAGTACTTGGTTTGCTGCAGCTATTATCAAGCAACTGGGCATTAGAAATTCAGAGTGATTGATCTGAAAATAATGAAAGGTGATGGGCGCTTTGCCTTTTGTCCAGTTCCGTGCTAACCAAAATACTGTTGCATTAAACAGGACAAACTGCCTAGAATGTATTGGAACCCTAATGAATTATCAACAATTAAATGGCCCAGATTGCTGAGGATGCAATTTTTACAAATACATATACCTTTAAATCTGGGCATTAAAAAAATCTACTGCAAAAACTGTATTTTTAACTTGCACCGAAGATGTTTTCCTTCCTGGTATCTTAAAATAACCTATTGGGCAAATAATGTAGTCGCTTTTCCATGACAAAGTCACTTAATTCTTTTATATTACAGCAAGTGGCCGTGTCAGCCTCTTTCATTGCATGCCAGCAGTTGTTCATGTTGGGAAATGGTAAATAAAATAATCAGTTAGCTTCACATCAGAATGTTACTTTCTCATGTGAATGTTATTGTTGTTAATCCCTTTGTATATACTGTTATATGGAAAGCAGCATAAATAAAATAAGTGTACTGTGGAAGAGCAGGCTGGTTAGCAAAATTGCAGGCACCTGGGCTGCCTTCTTTCTCATACACATGAACCTTTCCCTGAGTGTCAGCACAACCAACTTGCCAGTAAAGCTGCAACCTAGAGACAGGCATGGGAGGAGAAGTGTGTTTTGGAGTTTAGAACAAACCAAAGAAGGCATTTTTCCTTCAGAAGGAATGGATGGTCCAAAGGAGATGGTTTCACAGCCCAGCAAGACAGAACACAATGTTAAAAAAAAAAGGTCCAAGAGATTAAATCTCAGACAGTGGGTTAGGATGCTGAGCTTGTCGATCAGAAGGTCAGCAGTTTGGCGGGTCAAATCCCAAGTGCCGCGTAACAGAGTGAGCGCCTGTTACTCATCCCAGCTTCTGCCAACCTAGCAGTTCGAAAGCACGTAAAAATGCAAGTAGAATGCAAGTAGAAAAATAGGGACCACTACGGTGGGAAGGTAACAGCATTCCATGTGCCTTTGGCGTCTAGTCATGCACGGCAGGGAAGCACGGACTCATGCACACACATCTCCACTTGCACAAGCAATGGGCGAGCACATTCGCATGTGCACCATTTGCACGAGCAGTGGGTGTGCAAGCAAATGGAACTGTGCATGCACTTGCTAGCCGCCTGCATGGAACCATCTCCTCTAACAAGCCCCCCCCATCCTCAAAGCTGGAAAGGTTGGGGAACTCTAGTGTAGAAAGAGTACAGAGAAGAGCAACAAAGATGATTAGGGGACTGGAGGCTAAAACTTACAAGGAACGGTTGCTGGAATTGGGTATGTCTAGTTTAATGAAAAGGGACGCGGTGGCTCAGTGGGTTAGGATGCTGAGCTTGTCAATCAGAAGATCGGCAGTTTGGCGGGTCGAATCCCGAGTGCCGCGTAGCAGAGTGAGCACCTGTTACTCGTCCCAGCTTCTGCCAACCTAGCAGTTCGAAAGCATGTAAAAATGCAAGTAGAAAAATAGGGACCACTATGGTGGGAAGGTAACAGCGTTCGGTGCGCCTTTGGCATCTTGTCATGCCGGCCACATGACCACGGAGACGTCCTCGGACAAGCGCTGGCTCTTCGGCTTTGAAATGGAGATGAGCACCGGCCCCTAGAGTTGGAAATGACTAGCACGCATGTGCGGGGGAACCTTTACCTTTACCTTTACCTTTTTAGGCTCAAGAAAGAAATGTTGATGCATACAAATAGTATAGAGCACAGTTTATAGATAAATTGAAATAGAGACATAGGTAATCGTAACTGAAGAGCAAGAGTACATTTTAATAGAAATTATCATAGTAATAGCATAGAGCAGGCATATCAAACTGCTGGCCCACGGGCTGGATGCATCACGCCAAAACCACGCCCATCCCATTGCCGGGAATGGGAAAAAAGTTGTGATACGTCGTGCGACATCACATGATGTTGTGAGTTTGACATGCCTGGCATAAAGGTAATAATAAATAGAATATGGGAAGGACATATATTACTTGTATATGTTTGTTTTTACAAAATAAAACATCTCCTTGATCCTTATAAGGCAATAGAAAGAAGTCATCTGACCAGGATCCAGCACTTTTGTGAATCTCTTGAATCTGGATCAATTCAGTTGGGCATGGTTTTTTAAAAAAGCCCTGTGACAATTGGTGGGCCTCATTCAGACTCAAAGGACTCATTAAGTACTGTTAAAAAGAAACTGAGTTTGTATGTATGCTAAATATAAATGTTGAAGTAAAATAGAAAACAGGCAAACTTTGGGTCCTATCTACAAAATGAAATTCAATGGTGAAAAAAGTAAGGTTCTACATGTAGGTAAGAAAAAACAAATGAAGAGGTACAGTATAGGTGATGCCCGGTATTATCATCAGCAGCAGCAGCAGCAGCACCTTGGGTACAGTGGAAACAAGTTGTTCCACTGATTAATTGTTCTAACTGTCAGGAAATTTCTCCTTAGTTCTAGGTTGCTTCTCTCCTTGATTAGTTTCCATCTATTGCTTCTTGTCCTGCCTTCGGGCACTTTGGAGAATAGCTTGGCTCCCTCTTCTTTGTGTCAATCCCTGGGATATTGGAACACTGCTATCGTGTCACCCCTCATCCTTCTCTTCAATAAAATACACATACCCAATTCCAGCAACTGTTCTTTATATGATTTGGCATCATCTGATCATACTTAAATATGAGACAGCAGTGTGCTTCAGCTGCCAAAAAAGCCAACACAGTTCTAGTTTGCATTAACAGAGGGATGGAATCAAGATCACACGAAATGTTAATACCACTTTATAATGTCTTGGTAAGACCACACTTGAAATACTGCATTCAGTTTTGGTTGTTATGATATAAAAAAAGATGTTGAGACTCTAGAACAGAAGTCCACAACTCCTGGGCCACGGCACACCACTGGGCTGTGAGCCATTCGGAGCAGGTCTGCTGAAGTGGCAGGGAAGCACGGACTCATGCACACACATCTCCACTTGCACAAGCAATGGGCGAGCACATTCGCATGTGCACCATTTGCACGAGCAGTGGGTGTGCAAGCAAATGGAACTGTGCATGCACTTGCTAGCTGCCTGCATGGAACCATCTCCTCTAACAAGCCCCCCCCATCCTCAAAGCTGGAAAGGTTGGGGAACTCTAGTGTAGAAAGAGTACAGAGAAGAGCAACAAAGATGATTAGGGGACTGGAGGCTAAAACTTACAAGGAACGGTTGCTGGAATTGGGTATGTCTAGTTTAATGAAAAGGGACGCGGTGGCTCAGTGGGTTAGGATGCTGAGCTTGTCAATCAGAAGATCGGCAGTTTGGCGGGTTGAATCCAGAGTGCCGCGTAGCAGAGTGAGCACCTGTTACTCGTCCCAGCTTCTGCCAACCTAGCAGTTCGAAAGCACGTAAAAATGCAAGTAGAAAAATAGGGACCACTACGGTGGGAACGTAACAGCGCTCCGTGTGCCTTTGGCATCTAGTCATGCCAGCCACATGACCACGGAGACGTCCTCGGACAAGCGCTGGCTCTTCGGCTTTGAAACGGAGATGAGCACCGGCCCCTAGAGTTGGAAACGACTAGCACGCATGTGCGGGGGAACCTTTACCTTTACCTTTAGTTTAATAAAGAGAAGGGCAAGGGGGGACATGATAGGAGTGTTCTAATATCTGAGGGGCTGCCACAAAGAAGAGAGAGTCAAGCTATTCTCCAAAGCCCGTGAAGGCAAGACAAGAAGCAACAGATGGAAACTAATCAAGGAGAGAAGCAACCTAGAACTAAGGAGAAATTTCCTGACAACTGGAACAATTAATCTGTGGAATGATTTGTTGGTTGTGGGTGCTCCAACCCTGGATGGTTTTAAGAAGAAATTGAACAACCATTTGTCTGAAATGGTATATGGTTTCCTGCCTGAACATGGGGTTGGACTGTTATTCTGTTAATAAGAAGCTGGCTTTTTAAATATTTATTTCTGTACTGTATAAAACGATTCTCATCAGAATCAATTACATCTAAAGATTTTTTTTTTCTTTCTTATATGTTCGTATGCATATGTTCTGTGGATTATACCTAGTCCATTCTCACTTTATCCATATTTATGGTTTCAATTCTAAAAAACTTTTCATTCTGATGATAATTTTTCAGCTATGGCAGGCAACATCACTGCAAATCAACACAATATTTTTTTCTCAAGGTATTAAGCCAAATGCTCAAAGTCAAGCCAAGTTGGCGAGCAAAAGGATTTTTCACATGTAATGTTTCACTGTAAATATGGAACTTTACTACTTTTGTTTCACACAAAAAAATTAATGCTTCTGCAATACACCTGAGAAGATCCAGTTTTACCCTTCTTGCTATGCAGCCTGCCTGCTTGTCTTCCCAATACGAAAAGGAATATTTTATCCTTTGAATAGAAGCTATAACCACAGATACGTCAACTCAAAAAACAACACAAAAAATCAGTGTTTTGTCACTGACCTCAATTTAATGCAAACAATAACTATACATATGTCAATTTTTCCACTCTGGATAAAAGATGATCAATTTTTAACTTTCATGTTAAAAAAAAAGCAGTTGGGGAGAAAATATAGAGCATTAAGAATTGCATATGACAAAACTGTTTCTTTTTATGTTCTTAATAGTTCAGAAGTAAATATTTTCTACCTCCACAGAATTACAAAAAGGGGCACTGGTGCAAACTCCTTGGTCACCTGTGACCTTGCAACTGTACGTGGTGTCACTGGTTGTCATCTCTGCTGTAAAGCATCCTTGAGGAAAGAAGGAAATTTGCAGCGAGCCAGGCAAGATGTTAGTAAGCACGCTGCCCAGTTCCCGAAAGTCTTTCGGAGAATGTCTCTTTTGTTGCTTTATTTTGTCTTCCATTGGCTTCCTTAAGCAAATAAGATTCTTTTAAGAAACGCTGCCTTAGAACTGACCTTGACTCTTAGCAACTTTATGGACAGAGATATTAACAACAGGACGAAACAGTGCAGACTTCCCACTTCAGCTTACCTCACTGATATTCCTGTTGGTCTCTCATCCAAGCATTAAATGGGTCTATTTCTGCTGAATTTTGCAAGATCTGCCAAGGTCGGGTAGGTATAGATACACCAAGATTCGTACAGATCAGAGGTCCCCAATCTTTTGAGCACCAGAAACCAGTTCAGTGGAGAGAGATTTTTCCACGGACCGGAGGTTGAATGTTTTTGTGTGCTGCCTGCATCCCACAGATAGGGCTTTGCTTGTTTGTGTGGACAGGTTGCTGGCATGCCGTGGCCCGATACTGGTCCACGGACTGGGGGTTGGGGACTCCTGGTATAGATGGGTAAGAAGGGAAGCAGCAGAAAAAAATAAAATAAACTTTAAGCATTCCATGAGCCTGCCACTTTTTTTATTGAAATGTTGCTCTTCAGACAAGACAATGGATGGGTAGGACAGCAGCTGCTGCCAAACTGTTCATGCATGTCATTGCATGCATACTGCATGGCACTGGGAAGGTAATCCTAAATCCTAAAAATAAGCCAAGTCTTTATTTTCTTATGATGATGCTAGCAACCTGTGGACTTTTTTAGGAACTTGTCCTACGTTCCTAGAAAAATGAATACAGAGCCAACAATTTGTCTCCTACGAGAGAATAAGAATCGTCAGAGGAGAGAATTTTTGCATTCCACAATTAAAGAATGGGAATGGGAAAATGTATTGTCCTGGCATTCACCACAAAGATGTCACACACCCCTTCGGCTTCACAGCGATCTCTGCAGGGAAGTAACTTTATCAGTAATGTGACTGGCAAGAGTACATCCATAGGGTGACTTCAGGACAGAACCACCTGCCTTTAGAAAACATTAAGAAATAATTATCTTTGCTTTCTCAGATGCGAACTTTGGCTACAGCAGTCATAAAGAATTATAAATTGTTCTATTGACCCACCCTGAGAATACTGCCATACTAGAGTGTTTTCTTGGCAACTTTATAATAATAATCTGGCATATCATTTTCTGATCTCAAAAGGTGGACCTGATTGTCCCATTCTACTTAAGACGTGGAACAATTAAGACAGGGTGACGAAGAGGAAGCAGACCTATACAGGCAGTCCTCGACTTACGACCACAATCGAGCCCAAAATTTCTGTTGATCAGTGAGACATTTGCTAAGCGAGTTTTGCCCCATTTTACAATCTTTCTTCCCACAGTTGTTAAGTGAATCACTGCAGTTGATAAGTTAGTAATCTGGTTGTTAGGTGAATCTGGCCTTCCCCATTGATTTTGCTTCTCAGAAGGTCTCAAAAGGTGATCACATGACCTTGGGACACAGCCAAGGTCATAAATATGAACCAGTTGCCAAGGATCTGAATTTTGATCACGTGACCCTGGGGATGCTGCAAAGGTCGTAACTATGAAAAATGGTCATAAGTCACAACACATAAGTCGGTGTTGACGGGAGGGCAGAGATCCGCCCCGAGGCCTCTCATTTGTGGAGTTCCTCAGGGGTCGGTTCTCTCGCCCCTCCTGTTCAACATCTATATGAAGCCGCTGGGCGAGATCATTCGTGGCTTCGGGGTGGGGTATCACCAGTACGCTGATGATACCCAACTTTTTCTTTCCACCCCGAACCAACCCAGTGATGCCCTCTCCGTGATGTCCCGGTGCCTGGAGGCGGTTCAGGTCTGGATGGGGAGAAACAGGCTTCGTCTCAATCCCGCCAAGACTGAGTGGCTGTGCATATCGGCATCTCGGGTTAACCATGTTATTCCACCTCTAACGATGGGGGGTGAGGTGTTACCCCCCGTTGATAGGGCTCGCAACTTGGGCGTCCTCCTTGACTCCTGGCTCAATTTTGAAGATCACATAGGAGCCATGACCAGGGGGGCTTTTGCACAGGTTCGCCTGGTGCGCCAGTTGCATCCCTATCTGGACCGAGACGCCCTACGCACAGTTACTCATGCGCTTGTGACCTCCCGTTTGGACTACTGTAACGCTCTCTACATGGGGCTGCCCTTGAAGACCACTCGGAGGCTTCAACTGGTGCAGAATGCGGCTGCGCGAGTTGTAATGGGGGTCTCCCGATACTCCCATGTAACACCTCTACTCCGCGAGCTGCATTGGCTTCCGGTTGCCCTCCGGGTGAGATTCAAGGTGCTGGTTATCACCTATAAAGCCCTACATGGCCTGGGTCCGGGGTATTTGAGGGAACACCTGCTGCCGGCATCAAACGCCCTTCCCCCAGTGCGCTCCCACAGGGAGGGTCTGCTCAGGGTCCCGCCGGTAAGAGATTGCCGGCGGGTGACACCCAGGGATAGGGCCTTCTCAGTGGGGGTGCCTGCCCTCTGGAACCAGCTGCCGGTGGAGCTGAGGACTGCTCCCGACCTCCGATCATTCCGCCGGGGCCTGAAGACCTGGCTCTTTGAGCTCTCGGGCCCAGGCTGAGGAGACATTCATTTTAATTGGGGTTTTTAATAGTACAGGGTTGATTTAATATTTTTAAATTGGGTTTCAACTTTTGTATGGTTGATTTTTAACTCCCTGTAAACCGCCCTGAGTCCTCAGGGAAAGGGCGGTATATAAATGCAATAAAATAAATAAATTTTTCAGTGCCTTTGTAAGGTTGAACGTTCACTAAACAAACTGTTGTAAGTCGAGGACTACCTTTAAAGAAGGAAGGAAGGGAAGAAGGGAGGGAAGGAGGAAGGGAGGAAGGAAGGAAGGAAGGAAGGAAGGAAGGAAGGAAGGAAGGAAGGAAGGAAGGAAGGAAGGAAGGAAGGAAGGAAGGAAGGAAGGTCGGCCCTGCTGCAGTTTGTATGCTGTACTTTATGGAGATTATGTGTGCGTGCAGTTCTGGGCTTCAAAAAACAGAATTTTTACCCTCTTTTTAGGCACAATGGCCAATACCCTGGCAGCTCTCTGAGTGCTCTGACTCTGTTACCTAATCTCCAGCTGTGGGCCCTGCTTTGTGCCAAGTCTCCTTTGGCTCTGTCCCGCAATAATGGTTTCTGGAGCTCAGCCAGGAACCCCTGCCAGTTCCAG
Organism: Vipera ursinii; assembly: GCF_947247035.1. Lineage (NCBI taxonomy): Eukaryota > Metazoa > Chordata > Lepidosauria > Squamata > Viperidae > Vipera > Vipera ursinii. The sequence goes on from NC_139512.1 coordinate 64,706,647, forward strand.
TCACACTCTGCTAATGCAAGAGGCAGAGTTTATTAATTCACCGCCAAGGCCTATTGTCTGGGACTGCCTGCCTGTTTGTTTACGCCAGTTGATGGGGTTATATTTATGCAGAAACAGCAAGCCAGCAAGGGGGCACTGATTTAAAAAAATGTGGCTCCTTCTGATTGTGGAGAAGTGGGATCCTTTTGCAATGTAAAAGTTCAGAACTTCTCTTGAATTTCTTTTCCAGGAGAAAATTAATCTCACCGCTATATCCTCTTCCAAAGTGCCTTTATTTCTTTTCTGAGCCACATTGATTTTTTTTAAAAAAAGGATCAGCCGAAAATTGAGATTGTAAAGTGCTAATCTAGAAAAGAGATAAGAAAAAGCACAGTACTGTGCACAAAACTATAGTAGTAAAAAGAGACTTTGACTTGCTTTAACTCTCTCATAGATGCCTTTCAAGGAGACTAGTCATGGCATTAGATAATCAGTAGACTAAATTGCAGCCTTTCCCAATGTAGTTGATGATGGTTTCCATCTTTCCTATTCACATGGCCCATGACCTTAAAGGTGGTTTGTATTGTAGTCCAACACATGGAGACACCCACGTTGGAGAATTCTCCCATGACACATAACAGCATTTAGAGGTAAGAGCACATGTGAAAGATTGCTTACCTACAGTAAATGCCTTAATTTAGTCTTATTTCAATTATTGGGGACAGAGGAAATTTTCACTGCAGAACTAGCTCTGAGTCTATGAAATATAGTTCCTTATCTCCCTTGCATCTTTACCACACTGTGTAGGACTTCATTGTCTTTCCAGTCTATTCCACTGGTTTTCTTGTGGCTTTTGCATCTTGAAGAGAACAACATTTCTACTTTCAGTACAGATAGCCAGTATATCAGGAGTGGGAGAATAAAATATTTCACCAGTAAAAAAGTAGTACAGAAAAGCGCCCAATTTCTTCATCCAACTCATAGTTGAAGTTATTATTATAAGATGTGGTAATAGCTGCCAGCTGGACTGTCTAAAATGGGATTAGATATATTCAGAGTGGATGAGACTATTCTTATGACAATATGCTACTTGCAGAATTAAAAGCAGAAGACCTTTAAATACCAGTCATTGGGAACTAATTAAGAGCCTTATATTCTTTTAGCAGTTTTTCATAGGCATTAGGTTGGCAGTACCAGATGACAAAAACCTTTGATCTGTTCTAACAGAGTTCATCACACATTCTTCTCCTGGTGGAGAATTTAAAAGGTTGGCCATCGTTTCTCTGAGTCAAGATGAATGTTGTGCCCCATTTCTCCCAAATCCATTCAAGAGGCTTGGTAATCTCTGCACAAGAGACTTTAAAGTATCACTATTGGATGGGCATTTTAATGTAGTGATTAAGGTGCTGCACTAGAAACCAGGAGACCATGAGTTCTAGTACTCCCTTAGAAACAGAAGCCATCTGGGTGATTTTGGGCCAGTCACTTTTTCTCAGTCCAGGTACCTCATAGGATTGTGGGAAAAAAATAGGAAGTGACAGCATTATGTATACTGCCTTGAGTTGTCTAAAGATGGGGAGAAAGGCAATGGAATACAGTACAATGCAGGGAAGTGCATTCTTGCTTTGCATCTGCTTCTTCTTGTTGAATAGTTTAACATTTAATTTCCTCTGTTTGTAATATTAGACACAGACTCCTAGCAATGCGTAGGTTCTTGAAAGGATCTTAATGCAGAACTGTAAAATATGTTTACAATTAAATTGCAGAACTATAATTTTTTTCTCAACAGTAGATGGTTCTTGTTAATGAATAGTCTAAGGGGAAGAACAACAGGTTATACATATAATAAATAGTAGAGTTTAATTGTAATAAGAGATCACTAGAAGCAGTGGTCTTATTCTGTGTTACAGAGACAGGGAATATGAGGTCCTCCAAACTATAACTCTTGGCATCCCTTATCACTTGCCATACCGGTGAGACACTGGGGAATTGTAATAGCTATTTGGAGAGCTACTCATTTCTTATCCCTGCTGAAAGAAGAGAATTGCCAGTCTTATCACTCTCTAAGGACAACATTTATCTCCTACAGTAAACTTTAAATTACTCAGCCATATTTTAGCCCATGTGATTGGTTCTATGAACTTTAGTGTGACACAGTATGGCAGCTTTATATGAAGAAGAAACAGTAAAGTTGATAGCTATTACAGGCCTGAATAAAAATAAAAATAACACTACTAAACTATTCTGGCTGACATCATAGGGCAGTAATTTTTAAAATGGGGATAATTTGGGCAGATCCTGGGATAATGGAACAATTTGTAATTGCTTGTTGGGGATCCAGTTTAGAACAACCATTGCCAAGAAACTTGTGTAAAACAAGATTCTGGGTTTTTTTTTAAAAAAATGGGGGGAGTGATATTACAGTATTCAAGAGCAGGAAAAAGGGTAATTGGGTCAAACAATTTAAGACCTATAGCCATGAGGAGTCTTGGGTTACGGCAAGCTGATGGGTGCCAATTTTCATAAACCTTGCTGAAGCTGTACAGTACTTTTTTAAAAAACCTGAATTCTCAATCTGTAAGGAAGACTTTTGTCAAATTTGAGGCAAATATGCCCCTGGTCTGTACAAAAATTCATTCTCTGGGGAATGGAAGGAGCCAGACAAAAGAAAAATTGGAGATTTAGGGGGGCAAGCGCCAGCCAGGGTGGAAGAATTTGACCCTTCTATCTCTCATGGAGGCCCAGATTGCAAATGGAACTTTTCTGAGTCCCCTGAGTGTCCAAGAATAGCAAATTGAATCAAGAATCAGAGGTATAGACGTGCCAGGCTCCTTCAGGAAGAAGCTCCTTGAAATAAATAGTCTAGCCACACTCTGAAATGAGCATATACAGGGTAATTGTGTTAGGGGGGAGGACTGAAGTCTGCAGGGATAAGTATGCCTTTTGAAGAAGACCCAGTGCTGAAAAAGAAGGTTTGGCTTTGAGCTGATTTAATATTCAGCTACTAAAAAACTTGCCCTTTTTGCTAGGGTTTATTGCTTCATCATCATAATCATAATAGTAAAGTTGGAAGGGACCTGGAGGTCATCTAGTCCAGCCCCCTGCTCAGGCAGGAAACCCTATACCATTTCAGACAAACGGCTGTCCAGTCTCTTCTTAAAAACTTCCAGTGTTGGAGCATTCACAGCTTCTGGAGCCAGGTTGTTCACTGGTTAATTGTTCTAACTGTCAGGAAGTTTCTCCTTAGTTCTAGGTTGCTTCTCTCCTTGACTAGTTTCCATCCATTGCTTCTTGTCCTGCTTTCAGGTGCTTTGGAGAATAGCTTGGCTCCCTCTTCTTTGTGGCAGCCCCTGAGATATTGGAACACTGCTATCATGTCACCCTTCACCCTTCTCTTCATTAAACTACACATACCCAATTCCAGCAACTGTTCCCTATATGTTTTAGCCTCCAGTTCCCCAATCATCGTTGTTGCTCTTCTCTGTACTCTTTCCAGAGTCTCAACATCTTTTTTACATTGTGGTGACCAAAACTGGATGCAGTATTCCAAGTGTGGCCTTAACAAGGCATTGTAAAGTGGCATTAATACTTCACGTGATCTTGATTCTATCCCTCTGTTAGTGCAGCCTAGCACTGTGTTGGCTTTTTTGGCAGCTGCAGCACACTGCTGGCTCATATTGAAGCGATTGTCCGCTAGGACTCTGAGATCCCTCTCACAGTTACTGCTATTGAAGCAACGTACCCCCTATACTATACCTGTACATTTGGTTTTTCTTGCCTAAATGTACAACCTTACTTTTTTCACCATCGAATTTCATTTTGTTAGATAGCAGCCAGTGTTCGAGTCTGTCCAGATCTTCCTGTATCTTAAGCCTGTCTTCTGGAGTATAGGCTATTCCTGCCAGCTTGGTGTCATCTGCAAATTTGATGAGTTCGCCAACTATCCCCTCATCCAAATCGTTGATGAAGATGTTGAAAAGCACTGGGTCCAGAACAGAGCCCTGGGGCACCCCACTACACACTTCCCTCCATGTAGATGCGGTTCCATTGAGAACCACACGCTGAGTACAGCCGGTCAGCCAGCTACGAATCCATCCGGTGGTGATGCTGTCTAACCCACATTTTTCTATCTTATCAAGTAGTAGGTTGTGATCTACTTTATCAAATGTCTCACTGAAGTCCAAGTAAATTATATCCACAGCATTCCTCTGATCCACTAATTTTGTCACTTGGTCAAAGAATGCAATAAGATTTGTCTGGCATGATCTGTTTTTGACAAACCCATTTTGGCTTTTAGTAATGACTTTGTTTGCCTCTACATGCTCGCTGATTCATTGTTTGATTATCTTTTCCAGAATCTTCCCAAGTATTGAGGTCAGGCTGACAGGTCTGTAATTTCCTGGATCCATTTTTTTCCCTTTTTTGAAGATGGGAACTACATCAGCTCTTTTCCAGTCCTCTGGTAGTTCCCCAGTGCTCCAGGATCTTTGAAAAATATAGTTCAGTGGTTCTGAGATCACATTTGCCAGTTCCTTGAGAACCTTGGGGTGTAATCCATCTACTTGAACATAGACCTGATGATACTCTGACTTTGCTCTTCTCTGTTATGTTGAGGTTTTTGGAAGTCTCTCACCAGCTGGCTCTGGGGCTCTTGGTTGAAACAGGTTTTGGATCAGGCAGAAAAGGGTAAATCCAGATTCAGCAAGTCATATCTACCTATCAAGCACAGCAAATCTTTGGGAACAAGATTTGGAGTAGGCTGGTTGCTGGGGCATTTATTAGTTTCCAAACTAAATCAGGTTGCAGCAAAACCTAGTTAGCTAGCTGGTGGAGCTTTTACAAAAAACATTTAAGATGAAATGACATCATGTCATGAAGTAAATCTCACAATTAAAGATTTCTTGACTTCCCCTGCCTACATGACCTTGTCTGCTAAGCAAGATGATGTGATTCGGGTGACCAATAGTGTTTAATCATGGTCTAATCATTTTTTTATAATTTTATTAGACATTTTATCCTAAAAAGATAAAAAAATAAACAAAAACTATTCATTAAGATAAGAGAAAGAAAAAAGTAAAGACTGAATGAAGTCAAAAGTGCAGAAAGAAAAAGAAATATTAAAAAAAGATTTCTGAGTTTATTTTTCAACAGTTATAAATTTAAACTGAATTTAAATTCTAAGGTTACCATATTGCTTTTATTTTTTTATCAGTTATTTCTTCTAATCATCAGACCCACATATCATATTTTCATTTTTTTTCTGTCTCCCACAAAAACTCCAAAAGAAGTTTCTAATCATCATTAAAAGTAATCAATATCTTCTCTCTAAGCAAAGCTGTCAATTTTGCTATCTGAGCAAATTCCATCATCTTCAGCGTCACTCTTTCGTGACGAGCATTGTCGAATCTTTCTCCCATTATATATATAAAAGTCTTAACTGCTGTTATCAGATATAATAACAAAGTTCTATGAGTTTTTTCAGATTTTGTCAATCAGTAGCAAAAGAAACATCTCTGGTTTCAATTGTACCTTAATCTTTAAAATCGTTTGAATTAATGTATGTTTTTCAATGCAAAAGGGGGGGCCACAATATTAGCTGGAAAGCTGACAGCCCGAGTTCAAGACCTGAGCACGGGGTGAGCTTCCATTACCTGCTCCAGCTCCTGCCAATCTAGCAGTTCAAAAATATACAAATGTGAGTAGATAAATAGATACCATTTTGGTGGGAAGGTAACAGCATCCTGTGTGCCTCAGCATATAGTTAAGCTAGCCACGTGACCACGGAAATATCTTTGGACAACGCTGGCTCCCTCAGCTTACAAATGGAGATAAGCCCCCGATAGTCAGACATGACAGGACTGGGATAGCCTTTCTCATTTCCCTTTAACTTTATTTCAATGCAAATGTTTTAAGCTTTTTTACATGTCCACCAAGTGTGATAAAAAAATCCCCTCTTCTTTTCATTTCCAACATATATGCAAATATCTTTTTACATTTTGGACAATTATTTAGACAAATACGAGTGTTGCATTCTTTTATAAAAGTTCTCTTTAAGATTATAACTTTAAGATGAATTTTAGTCCTTTCATCTACATATTCGTCCATTGTTCCATCTGTATAGTGTAACCAAAATTTTAGCCCATTTTATCATCCATTCTTTCATGTGTTCTTCTTTTGTTTCAAATTTTAATAAGCCTATACACGTCAACTTCCCTCCGTCCAGTGCGCTCCCACAGAGAGGGCCTCCTCAGGGTGCCTCTGATCAGAGAATGTCGACTGGTGGCCCCCAGGGGGAGGGCGTTCTCGGTGGGTGCACCAGACCTGTGGAACTGCTTGCCGGTTGAACTCCGGATGGCCCCCGACCTTCGCTCCTTCCGGCAGGATCTAAAAACTTATTTATTTGAGCAAGCCGGCCTGGTCTGATGGGTTTGGGGTTGGGTTTTAATATGGTTTTAACTATTGTATATATCGGGCATAAATTATTTAATTGTTTTTTAACTTTTGTACTTTGTTTTTTAACGTTTATTGCCCTGTACACCGCCCTGAGTCCATCGGGAGAAGGGCGGTATAAAAATTTAATAAATATAAATATAATATATACTTCACAGTGGTGGGATTCAGCTGGTTTACACCAGTTTGGCAGAACCGGTAGCTAATTTTTTTATTGCCCAGGCCCAGAATAGACTTTTGGAAGCGGCATCCACACAGAGAACCAGTTGTTCACATATTTGAATCCCACCACTGACACTTCAGTAATAACCTGTTTATCATTTGCACCTAATTCTGTTTCAAATTCATTCCTATATTATTCAACACCAAGTCTTTTCATCTACTTTAAATCTTTCTAATAATTGTGTACAAGAAACCATTGACATGTACAGTATATCCTTTAGAAGTCAAATCTTCTCTTGTTTTTATTTTGAAACTTCCCTGAGTAAGTTCCAATATGTCACCATAAGTTAACTATTTATGTTTAGTTATCATTTCTGACCAATAATATGCTCCTTGTGGTGAGAGCCACAACAGTAGTTTCGGACAAGCCTACATTTACAATCTGTTCTGCAGTCTCATTATGGCACATCTAATAAAATGAGTTTTAACATCTATATTAATCTTGACTTTATGATACCATAAATAGTCATGCCACCTAACCTCAAATCATGTCCTTCTAACTCCAATAACCTTCTATTTCTTAGCTGCACACAATCCTTCATCCAAATTAAACAGCAAGATGCAAAGTATAATTTCAATCATCATCATGGTCTAATCATAAAGGCCACTCTGACTGAAGAGCAGAACCATCCAATACTGAATCCAAATATCCCTCTGGATTAATAGCTTAAACTGTGTCTGCCACGGTGTTGCCATTTAGAGTATGCTGCCACTCATGAGAAATTGATTGTGACCACAGCTTTGTTGGCACATAAATAAAGAAAGCAAGCTCAGACCAATCTGCTTTGCTCTACTTAAATTATCCCACGTTCCCTTGGAATTCAGGCTTTAGCTAAATCCAGTGCACACCCTGAATTAATACCTTCATTAACTGCTATGTGTATATGATAAAACCATATTTTTGGAGAAAAAGGGAAGTACATATTTAATTCTAAACAGTATAAATCAGGGTTTAAATATTGGATTAAGGTAATCAGAGGTTTATAAAAAGGTACCAAATGCAAAGAAACTCTATGAGAAAGGGGGGAAAATATTATGGAATAGAATTGTTGGTATGAATTGGACAATAGCAGGGGGAAAAAGTTGCTTAAAGCATTGGTTTTAAGGAAGGCAGTGATTTCGTGAACTGAAATATTATTATGCTAAACAACATCTACACTCCCTGTTGACTGCAATTTGCATTGAGTACAGAATTTTAAAGGTTCTTTGCTAAAACACCCTTACTCTGCCCGCTCCCCCTTATAAAAAAACTCAAAAAATCGAAGTCAGAATTTTTATAGGTTGCATCTAAGTGCTTGATGGTACTTCAGTTAGCACATATGTCTCTGTTTTGTGCACACATGCACTCTTCTGGTTTTGTGCTACTGACAATTATCTAACCATCCTAGCTTTTGGGGTCATCCCTGATTTTCATATGCCACTTTGAAGCTGATAACATAATTTGAAAATTCAATAGTATGACAATATTGCACACTACTATAAGAATTCATGAATTACCTCCCCTTGTTAAGCTGTCCCTGAACTATCCGATGCTTTTTTGTTATAGCCATTTCATATATCCATTTGGCTGAATTTTTTTGAAGAACCTGCTTTCGGTTATACCAACTGATTGTAATGCTGTCCTCATTCTATGTAGCTTTAGAAGAACGTTATTGCTTTATTGCTTTATGTTTCAGAGCACCATTAACATCTGGGTCAAAAAGCAGAGTATCACTTTAACTTTTTTATTTTAGTTTTTCATTTCTTGCCCAAAGAAAGAGAATCCAAACAAGCTTTCTCCAGCAAGATTAGGCCAGTATTTCTCAACCTTGGCAGTTTTAATAAGTGTGGACTTCAACTCCCAGAATTTCGCAGCTAGCATTGCTAGCTGAGGAATATGGGAGTTGAAGTCCATGCATCTTAGAACAGCTAAGGCTGAGAAACAGTGCATTAGGCTAACAGATTTCCGTTGGCCCAGAGTCAGCCAATGGGCTTTCTGACTGGAGAGGAGGATGCAAGTGCCAATCTTTTCCATCGTCTTCTGACAAATTAAATATGGTAAATTAAATATATAATTTTGAAATTCAAATACTTTGGCCACCTAATGAGAAGGAAGGACTCACTGGAGAAGAGCCTAATGCTGGGAAAGATTGAGGGCAATAGAAGAAAAGGGGACGACAGAGAATGAGGTGGCTGGATGGAGTCACTGAAGCAGTAGGCCTGAGCTTAAATGGACTCCAGAAGATGGTGGAGGACAGGAAGTATTGTGTGGTGGGTCCGACGCAAGGAAGAGATGCCAGCCGGTGTGTGAGTTCAGCTCTTTATTGAAGGGGGTAGTGAACTGGGGAATGAGGGCTACCTGGCCTCCTTATATACCTGGCCAGGTAAGCTAACAGCCAATTGGGTTGGCCCTAGGTTTCCCGCCAAAACTGGGTTTCCTGTCGAAACCGTCCAAGCCAACGCCCCCTGGTGGCTGTTGCTATGCAGGTGCCTACATACATAACAGGAAGGCCTGGAGGAAAGTTGTCCATAGGGTCGCGATGGGTCGGACACGACTTTGCAATAAACAAAACAAAAATATATAATTAAATCATAATGCCATGTGTGCCAGCTATCATATGTAAACAGATACACAATGAAAAAGCAGAGTCTTTGATTTGCAGCCGGTTAGTTAACTACTGTTTGAAATGAGTACAGACCTCCCTGAGGATACTTACAAACTTTTGATGGTTGGGGTCCCACCATAGGGTTGTGGGACCACACTTTACGCACTCAGCCACCAGCCTGCATTTATGACAATTTGCAGTGTGACCACATTTTGCCAGTTTTGCAAAACCAGCCTTTACTTGGAACTGGCACATACCATTAGTTTGCTTAATGACTATGGTGTTCTAGCATTTCTTTCTAGAAATAATGAATCTGTAGTCCAACAAATATGACAGCAGGAAGCGACTAATATGTTTTGCCTTTTATTTATAATTCATTCAATATTGTCTAGTACAGAGGTCCCCAACCTTTTGAGTACCAGGGATCAGTTCCGTGGAGAAAGGTTTTTCCACGGATCAGAGGGTGTTTGGTTTTGTGTGCTACCTGCATCTCACAGATGGGGGTTTGCTTGTTTGTGCGGCCCAGTTGCTGGCATGCCACAGCCAGGTACCAGTCCACAGACTGGGGATTGGGGACCCCTGGCCTAGTGTGCTGTTACATCAGCCATAAAGTATTATGCAGTGCATATTGTGCTGCCACCATGTGGTTGTTTGGGAACTAAACATTTATGTTAATTTGTTCAGCCAATCCCTCCCATTTGTGACGTACGTTATCTTTCTTCTTAACCCTGAATGTTCTTTCACTCCCTGGCACCATTTTTTACATGTGGTCTGCTCTCATGGTAGGACCATTACTGTCTTTGACCTTGAAATACCGTCCATTTCATCATCTACTACATCTTGCCTGCTGTATCTTCTCTGCATGCAAATAAAGGTCTTTGTGGATGATAAAAAGGTAATTTCATGAGTTCTGCTATCTGGCAAAGGCTGTCAGCAGTGATAGTATCCACTTATACAGGGCAGGCACAGGGGTCTCAGCAAAGGGATATATCACCCATAACAGTCGGAGTCAGAATACCTAGTGTACCACTTGGTTCTGGAAGAAATGTTGTTCCCAGCAGTTCATATTGATCGTATGATATTTTTACTCTGGTTTCCTTCTCTCAGAAACAAAGGAACATAGCTTTAACTATATGGTGATGTCATTGTAGAGAGCAGAGTCAAATCCTGTGAAATCAAATCCTGTAAAGGAGTTACTCAAAAAAATAGGTGTGTTAAGGTTTCTAGGATCTTAATGCATCTAATATATACATAGCATGAGGCCACATTATCTGTAGAACCATCTTCCTCCCATTATATGGGCCCATCCCAGCAAGTCTGGCAGAAAAGGTATGTTACAGACTGTCAATTAAAGAATTTTGACTGGCAGAACACAGGAAAAGAGGCTTCTCTGCTCCTATCTTTTGGAATACTCCTCTCCTCAGAGAAGAAGTGGGGCCCCACTCTCCTGGCCTTTCGAGAATTTGAACACCTGGCTCTGCCAACTCACATGGGACTCGGAGAAGAACACGCAAGCTTTGGTTGGTTTGGTTAGCGACTTTAAGGTCCCCCCCTCTGCCTTTTTAACTTTAATTAATCTATCCTTGTTTTATCTGCCTCCTTTCATCAAGGTTTTTATATGGTTTTTATGTTTTGAATTGTGCACCACCCAGAGCCGCTCTGTGAGTGAGATGGGCAGTCTCTAAATTTGATAAATAAAAATAAATAAATAAATAAAACGTAGAGTACTATTGCACTGAAAAACACAGACACACACAATTGATGATATCTTGCCAAATTGCAGTGGAGCAATCTGTTGCTTGCAGGCCACATGTTGTTATTTTCCCACCAAGCCACTTTCCTCCCCCCTCCGCACCTCCAATCACAGGAGGTAAGTTTTTTTAAAAAAAGGCTAAGTTAAACCACATGACAAGGAAGCCATTGCTATTCCATACCACTGAATCCAATACTCTGAGCTAAATTGAAGGTATTTTAATCAATACTGCTGGTTTTGTAAATATCTGGATCTGCACATTTCACTAAACTCTAAAACCATGGTTTATCCACCACAATCTAGCTGTGCTCTGCTTTTGCTTTAATCTGGAATGGAAAAATTTGATTGTCAGTTGTTCTCAAGCCCTATGCAGGAAAGCAAGACCAAGAAAGCAAGAACTATGTAGTATTATTAGTTGAGGGTTAAACATAGAATCTTGGAAATTATAATAGGAATTTCCTGATTTCATTTATAGTCAGTTAATTAAAGTAGTGTCTTTATAAATATCTTGGGTTTTTTTCCCCACCTGACCTTAGTTGTTGTTTATAAGATAAGCTGCCAAGTGACTTGCTCACTATCTCTTCCTATTCTTTACTAGTCTAACCACAATCTCTCCCAGTGATGGGTTGGTGGCTTTATAAATATAGACACATACGCCCCTTCATATGCATGTATCACATAGTGTTTATGCCATGCCAAATCATAAACAAGTTTGCTCTGGTTTAAGCTTTGTTACATATAAGGCAGGCCACTGTAGGTTACTTATAAAAGAATGAGATTATTCATGATCAAAACTTCAATAACTTACATATCTGCACAAATTTAAGTTCACAATACATCACCTCTTCCTTCCTGTTTCCTGAGCTAGCTCAGTCAAGTGAGACTGTACCTTTGGTCCTGAATTACTATTGTGATCAATTAACTGCAGGAAGTGGACAATGTTTTGAAACCGTCGGCCTTCTTGCAAGGTCCACCAATAAGTTGAGTTCAGGAAAGAAGTCAGAGCATCAATAAAACAGATGTGAAAAAAAATACCTTAAATGTTCAGTGTTCACTCGTCTAGTGGAAATTCAGCCTGATAGAAGTACTGCCTTAAGATCTCACTGCTGTTTTGAGAAGTGGATGTGCTGAGTATTGAAATCAGTTTGTTTTAATTAGGAAAAATGCTGAGCCACAGGTTACAGAAAGGTGGAAAACTGTTTTATATCAAGTTAAACAATATTGTTTCTAACAATGCAACCTCCATTTCAAAACTAAATAAGAAAATTGTAATGTGTGCTTTATTAGTTCCTTGTAGTGTATGCTAGGGACGTGGTGGCTCAGTGGGTTAGGACGCTGAGCTTGTCGATCAGAAGGTCAGCAGTTTGGCGGGTCGAATCCCGAGTGCCGCGTAACAGAGTGAGTGCCTGTTACTCATCCCAGCTTCTGCCAACCTAGGAGTTCAAAAGCACGCCTGAGCTTATGGCTTGGGCGGCTGAAGGATTGAACTCCCCTGTAGCCTGGGCTGCTCCCAGCTGGCCGGCGCCTCTGCTCCTGATTCTTGGAGCAGAGCCAGGCGTCTGCGACCACCCCTGCCTGAAGGAATGACTATGGATTAAAGGAGCAGGCAGAGCGATACAAGAGGAAAAGGTGAAGAGGATTATTATATTTTACTCTCCAGCTTGATGGACTTTTTTGGATTATAAATCTGAAGTGAAAGTGCGTCATATTTGGTAAAAGATGGCGGCTAAACCACCCCTAAAACTCTTCGGAGTGCTGGAACTTCTCCTGTGCAACAATCATTACTGCAGGCGCTGCATCCTCCTGATGTATTGACATCAAAGGACTTACAAGATGCTCTTGAAAAACACACCCAGGTAATTTTGGAATCAATTAATGATAGATTTGTACAGATGGAGGAGAAATTGGAGAAATTGGAGGAGAGAATGGAGGAGAGGATGGAACAGAAATTCAGAGTGATGAAGGTAGACATCTTGTCTTCAGTGTGTAAAGTGGCTCGTTGTGTGGAAGAATTGGAGGAAAAGCTAGAAGATTTGACTCAAAAGAATGCTATATTAGAAGCAAAAGTATTGGAGAATGAAGAAAAAGTGGAAAAGGAACTGAGTCTTGCTCAATATTACCAGATGCAGTTTGCCATTAGAGTTAGAGGCTTAAAGGAGAATACCAAGGAAGATCTAAAGCAGCTGGTTTCTGAGGCTTTCGAAGTAGTATTGAAACAGCCAGCATCTGAAATAAAAGGAGGCATGGATAAAGTGTTTCGTGTGAATTCATGGATTGCTAGACAGAGAAAGTTGCCTAGAGATGTGGTGGTATATTTTGCAAAGAGGGAAACTAGAGATGAAGTTATACGAGCTGCTTATGATACTAAAGTTGTGATTGCTAATCAAGAAGTTTTGGTCTTAAAAGAAATTCCTCCAAAGATTTTAAGGAGAAGGAAGGATTTTACATTTCTTGTGCAAGAGCTCAAGCAACGAGATATAAGGTTTAGATGGGAGATCCCAGTTGGGTTGATGGTGACGCATGAAGGTAAAAGGTACCGTTTGGTTACTGTGATGCAAGCGCGTGATTTCTATAATAATGTTTTAAATGCAACGCCATTAACACGTCTGGAAGCTGAAAAGGGATCTGGAGAAGGAGTGCATCAAGAGGTCGAAGGTGGTCAGATAGAAGACAACGGTGTTGGAGGAGATCAAGATACAACTTCGTCGGATGATTCTATAGAACAGAGGGTGACGCGTGCTGCTGCAAAACGATTTAAGAAGAGAAAATAGCAGGATTTGCAGAAGTCTATGGAATTTCTACGACGTATTCATAGTCAAGTATGGGAGGTGGGAAAAGATTTGGGTGTAGATGCAATATATTTTCTATATGTGGTGGTTTTGTGGAAAGGGTGAGTTTTTTTGGGGGATTATTCCAAATGGAGGTTAAAGTTTTGTCTGCAATCTTTTTTATTGTTTGGAATAATTATAGATGTGGTACTGGAAGAGGAACGGCCGATTACAGAAGAGTGGACTTTAAAGTTTTCTGATTTGGTTGCAAGAACGTTATATCATGGAATGGATAAAATGGATGGAGTCTATTTAGGACAAGTATAGGGTTGAGAAGTATTATATAGTATTTGAATAATTCTTTTTTCCCCTTTTTTTTGTTTTTTTTTCTCTCTTCCTATTTTCCTTGCTGTGCAAAGACTTCCATTTTTCTTTTTTGGCTTGCACAATTTTGGTGGTCTGTATTCTTGGTTACCCAGAGCATTTTGCTTTTCATACAAGTCCTTCATTGTCATTCTGCATAGATTTATTTATAGTCCATAATAAGTTTTGTGCTTTGTTAAGAATGGGCTAAATGCAACCTAAAAGGCCTGAGTAGGTGGAACTGAACTTTTGTTTTCAACCTGCTCACCCACAGCCTCCCATTTAATCCTTTTTATACAAAATCACAATTGCTGAAAATTAGTTATTTTCATTATTGTTCAAAGATCATTAGGAAGATAGATTCAGCACTAGATAATCTTTGAATCTGCTGGTGAGATCCATGACATCACAGATGGAGGATTCTGTTGGGGAACAAACAGTTAGTTCAATGAAGCTGTCTTTCTCTTTCTCTGTCCAACCTAAGCTAAACTTCGCTCATTTTCCTCAAATATATATCCAGAAATGTTTTCTCTTAACTTACTATTTGCGTTCCACATCAGAATTTTACTCTGATCTGTATGCTTCCTGTCTCTATCCCTACATGCTTTAGCTACCAATTTGTACTTCTCATTGTACTTCTCATTATAGAGCCTTGGTGGAGCAGTGGGCTAATGCCTCCTTAAGTAACACCAGCTGCCTGCAATTAGTGCAGGTTCGCATCCCACCAGGCTCAAGGTTGACTCAGCCTTCCATCCTTCCGAGGTAGGTAAAATGAGGACCCAGATTGTTGGGGGCAATAAGCTGACTTTGTAATAATGCCGCTTGGGGGTATGTGTGAAAGCCCTAATAAGCAGGCATATACATAGAATGAAGGCTACTGCTAAGCTTGTAAGCCGCCCTGAGTCTTTGGAGAAGGGCGGGATATAAATGGAATTAAAATAAATAAAAATAAATAAAAAAATTACAGTTTTCAGTTCCTGTTTCCATTGCCGATATATCTTTTTGCTTTTTAGGTTTTAATGAGATAATTATTCATTCATACAGATCTTTAATGTTTTTCTATTTTTTCTTCCCATAGAGATAATCTATGCCTATGTTTTCAATGTCTAATTTTTGTTGTTTATCCCATAAGATTCAAGCCATGGCATGTTGTTCACCTTTTACCTGAGTGCATTAAAAACTGTCTTACTGAAATCCCTGGAGCGAGTCCAACTTCTTTCAAGTTTTCCTCCCCAAGCTATCTTGAATTCCAATATGATTTAATTGCTTTTCCCCCCAAAATGCCTTTTCAGCCTTTAATCAATTCCTGTCTGTTGGTGGTCAGGATTAACTCTAGATTGGATGACTGTCTTCTTTCTTCCTCTTTCTTCTGAAAAATGAAATTGTCTGCAAGAAAACTCTGTGAGTCCCCCTGCTTCAAACCACCTTAGTTTCCAGCAGATATCAGGACCTTTTGAAGTTTCCCAATGCACAATGGGGGAAAAAAAGAAGCTGCAGCAATAAAATGGACTTGCCTAAAAACATCAAGATGCAATGTTTCAGTGACCTGCCTCTAACTCTGCTCATGGGGATAAGCTGTAAACATGTGCTGAAATTCAAGAGTTCATTCAAGGAAGAAATAGATAATTACTTATCTCTAGTGTATGTCTTTTTCCAATAAAATTGATTTTTTTACATCTAGATACTGGTTTTGTTTCTTCAAAAGGGGAAATACTCATTAAAACCTACACACATGTAAAATTGCACAGATGCACAGAAAATATTTGTGCTTTTTCTTTTTTTTTTATTGAAAAGTTTTAACATACAATTTTTCCTTTAAAAATCCCCCTCCCCCTCCCTTCTCCCTCCCCCCCTACCTCTCCCCCCTCCCCCCTCCCCCCCCCGACTTCCCAGAGCTAAATACAAGGTATATATAAAAAAAACAATCACAAACAACCATATACTAACAACCATAAACTCTAAAATCCATCACTCTCTAGCTTATATAGGATAAAACAAACCTTAGTGATATTAAATATATATAGAAAAACTAAAATAGAAAAAGAAAAGAAAGAAGACTTATTCAAATGCTACGTAAAACTTCTTAACCCTATACTTGTTCTGGATAAACTCAATCCATTTTCTCCATTCCATAATATAGCGTTCTTGTGAGTGATCTTTCAAATAGGCCGAAATCTTCGCCATCTCAGCCAGGTCGGAAACCTTTAAAGTCCACTCTTCTATGGTCGGCAGTTCCTCTTTTTTCCAGTACTGACCTATCAAAAGTCTTGCTGCCGTAATTAAATTCAACATCAACTTAGTGTCCACAACTGTAGCATCTGTAATTATTCCCAACAAAAAAAGTTGCGGACAAAACTTTATCCTCTGTTTAAAAATCTTCTGCATGTTCCACCAGACTTTTATCCAAAAGGCCTTAACCTTTTTTACAAGTCCACCATATGTGAAAATATGTTGCGTCTTCATCACCGCACCTCCAACATTTAGGCTGATAATTCGGATACATACTTGCAAGCTTTTTAGGATCTAAATGCCATCTATAAAACATTTTGTAAAAATTCTCTCTTAGATTTTGAGCTTGTGTAAATTTTACATTCCTCACCCAAATCTTTTCCCACGTGTCCATTGTAATAACTTCCTGGATATTTTGGGCCCATTTTATCATACAATCCTTAACAAGTTCTGTTTCTGAATCAATCTCTATCAACGCAAGATATATCCGTTTAATATGTGCTGGTCCCTGATTTCTGATTTGCTTTATCAAATTTTCATCAGTCATTGTAAAACCATTTTTCTGGTCTTCTTTCCACCTGGCCCGTAACTGAGTATATTGAAACCAATTTTGAACAACCTTCTCTTCTCGCAAGAGGCTATATGATTTCAAACACCAAACATTTCTTTCCAAGCTTAGGATCTCCTTGTACGTAGTCACATCATGTTTGAAACCAGCATGTATATTTTCTATTGCGTGTTTTGGAATTGCCCACAGTGGTATCTTGCAATCTAGCTTATGTCTATACTTCTTCCAAACTCTCAACAATGCCTGTCTTAAAATATGCACTCTAAACACATTGTCTACCTTCTTGTCATACAGCAAATATGCATGCCAGCCAAACAACAAATCGTGGCCCTCAAGATTTAATAATCTCTCTTGTGTCAAATTAATCCAATCACTTATTCCTACTAATGCAGCAGCTTCATAATATAGTTTAAGATTAGGCATTTTAAGACCACCTCTCTCTCGAGTATTCTGTATAATCTTAAGTTTAACTCATGGCCTTTTCCCTGCCCAAACAAATTTATTGATACCTCGCTGCCATTCCTCCAAATTAGAATCTTTCTTAAGAATCGGTATCATTTGAAATAAGAATAAAAATTTAGGCAGGACATTCATTTTCACTGCTGCGATCCGTCCCAACAAAGACAATTGCAATTTTTCCCAACTCTCCAATTCTTTTTGAATTTTCCCCCATAATTTTTCATAATTATTTTTATATAACTTTGTATTAGAGGGCGACAAAAGCACCCCCAAATATTTAACCCTTTTAACAATCTCAAATCCAGTTAATCCTTCTAAGAGAGCTTTTTGCGAAACTGTCATATTTTTGGCCAGAATTTTGGTTCTCTGTATATTAACTTTAAATCCAGAAACCTTCCCGTATTGTGTTATTATCTCCATCAGGTCCACAACAGAGTTCTCTGGCTGGGTCACTGTAACAACCAGATCATCTGCGAATGCTCTCAATCTATAATCCTGATCTCTAATTTATATACCCTTAATTTTTTCCGAGTTCCGTATTTTAACCAATAATATCTCTAATGTTAACACAAATAACAAGGGCGATAACGGACACCCTTGCCTTATGCCCTTCTCAATATTACATGCTTCTGTCAAGCTATTATTAACTATAATTCGGGCAGTTTGTTTTTGATATAATGCCCTAATCGGTTGTAAAAAATTTTCCCCAAAGTCCATTTTATCTAAAACTTTCATCAAAAATTGCCAATTCAATTGATCAAAAGCTTTTTCAGCATCTAGAAAGATTAGCGCCGCAGGGATCTGGTTGTTCCTTTCCAAAAACTCTAACACATCAACTATATGCCTCACATTATTTTTCATTTGCCTACCACTAATAAACCCCGTTTGGTCCCCATGAATCACCTGTTGCAGAACCCTCATCAGTCTATTAGCCAACACCTTAGCAAATATCTTGTAATCTGTATTTAAAAGCGATATCGGTCTATAATTTTTAACTTGAGTAGCATCTTGGTCTTCCTTCGGAATCAAGGAAATAAAAGCTGTTCTCCAAGACGGTGGCACCTTTCCCCCCCTCTGGATTGTCTGGAACAGTTCCTTTAACGGTTTTATCATCTCTAATTGTAAATTTTTGTAGTAAGCCGCAGTCAAACCATCCGTACCTGGTGCTTTGTCCACCTTCAATTCCTTAATTGCTGTAAAAATTTCTTCTTCTGTAATTAATTGATTAATCTCCTCTTTTTGTACTTGCGTAAGAACCGGGATGCTAGCATTCTCCAAATATATATCAATGTCTTTTTCATTAATCTTCTCCTTAGCATATAATTTAGAATAAAAATCCACAAAAGCATCCTTGATAAGGTCCTGTTGAAACACAACCCTTCCTTTATACTCAATTTTGTCTATATTAGAAGCCCTTTGTTTTTTCCTCAATCTATAAGCTAACCATCTACCTGGTTTGTTAGCGTTGCAAAAAGTATTATGCCTGGCAAATCGCAAATTGGTTGCCACTTGGTCAGCCATTAATTTATCAAATTGTCCTCTTAACAGTTTAATAGCCTCCTTAATCTTCACATCCTCTGAATTCAAAATCAAAGCCTTTTCTTTTTCCTTTATTTCATTCTCCAGTTCTTTCCTCCTAGCTTCCACAGCACGTCTATGTTTATTATTCATATATATCAACACCCCTCTCATATAGGCCTTACTAGCATCCCAAACCATGTCCATAGAGGTACCCTTATTCATATTAATTTCAAAAAAATCCTTCATCCGCTGTTTGCATTCTTCCACATTTCTCTGATTTCTAAACAAATTCTCATTTACGCGCCACGAGCGCCTATCTCTATTCTCCTTATCAATCTCTAACCAAACTGGGCTATGATCAGAAATAGTTCTTGCACAGATCTTCACCTTCTTAGTCCTTAAGAAAAAATCATTAGTCAACAAAATAAAATCGATCCTGGAAAAAGATTGATGTCTGTCAGAATAAAAAGTATAATCCTTTTCCTGCAAATGTCTCTCGCGCCAAATATCTCGCAGTTCCAAGTCATCCTTCATTTCAAAAAAGGATTTAGGCAGTCTAGCATGACTTGGGACACGCTTAAAAGCTCCAGCCTTGTCCATCTGTACATCCAAAACACCATTCCAATCCCCCATAAAAATAAAAGATTTATAATCCAACTGGGTAAGCTTTGTATGAAGTAAACTAAAAAAGTCAGCTTGTTGTTGATTAGGAGCATATAATCCAACTAAAAGCGTCTTTTTACCTTCTAGCAGCAACTCTATCATAACGTATCTTCCATGCTTATCTGCTTCAATTAGGTCTGCTGTTAAAGCACTTTTAACATAAACAACCACTCCATTTTTCTTATTCATTGCAGAAGCAACAAATTGCGTACCCAACCTTGAGTTCAATAAATACTTCTGATCCACAACCCTAATATGCGTTTCTTGCAAACATATAACATCTATCTTGAATTGTTTTAAATATTGAAAAACTTTCTTCCTCTTCTGTGGTGAATTTAGTCCATTAACGTTCCAAGTTAAAAATTTAGTTGCCATGCATATCATCCCAAAGCTCTTGGAGCACTGCTTTGATAGGACTATCTTTTTTAGGCCGTGCTCCTCCCACTGCTTGGCTGTAAGTACGTTGTGGAAGTTCCATAGACTTCTGCTGATCTTGTTCTTTTATCTTTTTTGAACATTTTAAAGCAGCACGCGTCACCCTCTGTTCTCTAGGATCATCCAAAGAAGTTGTAACTTGATCTCCTCCAGCACCGTTCTCCTCTGTCTGTCCATCTTCAGCCTCTTGATGTTCTCCTTCTCCAGATCCCTTTGCAGCTTCCAGAAGTGTTAATGGGGTTGCTTTTAAAACATTGTTGTAAAAATCACGCACTTGCATCACAGTAACCAGACGGTACCTTTTACCTTCATGCATCACCATCAACCCAGCTGGGATCTCCCATCTGAACCTTATATCTCGTTGCTTGAGCTCTTGCACAAGAAATGTAAAATCCTTCCTTCTCCTTAAAATCTTTGGAGGAATTTATTTTAGAACCAGAACTTCTTGATCAGCAATCACAACTTTAGTGTCATAGGCAGCTTGTATAACTTCATCTCTAATTTCCCTTTTTGCAAAATAAACCACCACATCTCTAGGCAGCTTTCTCTGTCTAGCAATCCATGAATTCACACGAAACACTTTGTCCATGCCTTCTTTTATTTCAGATGCTGGCTGATTCAATACCACTTCGAGAGCCTCAGAAACCAGCTGCTTTAGATCTTCCTTAATATTCTCTTTTAAACCTCTGATTCTAACAGCAAACTGCATCTGGTAATATTGAGCAAGACTCAATTCTCTATCCATTTTGTCTCTTACATCTTCATTCTCCAATACTTTTGCTTCTAATATGGCATTCTTTTGAATCAAATCTTCCACTTTTTCATCCAAATCTTCCACACATTCAGCCACTTTATGCACTGAAGACAAAATGTCTACCTTCATCACACTGAACTTCTGTTCCATCCTCTCTTCCATTCTCTCCTCCAATTTCTCCAATTTCTCCTCCATCTGTGCAAATTTATCACCCATTGATTCCAGAATTACCTGGGTATGTTTTTCAAGAGCATCTTGTAAATCCTTCGGTGTCAATACATCAGGAGGATGCAACGCCTGCAATGATGATTGTTGCACCTGAGAGTTTCCAGCACTCCGAAGAGTTTTAGGGGGAGGTTTAGCCGCCATCTTTTACTTACAATTGTGACGCACTTTCACTTTAAGTTTAAAAAGTCCATCAAGCTCGAGAGTAAAATAAAATAATCCTCTTCACCTTTTCCTCTTGTACCGCTCTGCCTGCTCTTTTTATTCCATAGTCCTTCCTTCAGGCAGGGGTGGTCGCAGACGCCTGGCTCTGCTCCAAGAAATCCGGAGCAGAGACGCTGACCAGCTGGGAGCGACCCAGGCTACGGGGGAGTTCAATCCTTCAGCCGCCCAAGCTACAAGCTCAGGTGGCCCCGGAGAACTCGACCCCTACCTGGGGCCTCACCCCCTCCTCTTCTCCCGAGGAGGGGGCTTCAAATTCACCCGAACAGCTGATCGGCGCTGTTTCGGGCGAAAATTACTCAGCTGAGCCGCGGGCAGCCCGGGAAGGCTGTCTCCGGCGCCGCGCAGCCACCGGAAGTCCTGCTTTTTCATTTGATTACTTCTGGGCTTTGGTTGGGAAGATCCCCAAAACATTTCTTTTTCTTTTCTTAAATCTGGGTTGAAGGAAAAAAGTCCTTGGTAATCCTTGGTAAAACTCCCCAACAAGGCACACTAAAGTGAATCAGAATTATTCTGACTGCTGCCAGCCTGTCATAAGTATATTTCATCAGAAAGCTTTAGAAAAAAAGAGGTTTCAAATCAGCACTTCTCTCCATTCATAACACATTGTCACAAAAGTGTTAGATTTTCAATATGCGCAAAAAAAAGACCAAGAGTTAGGCAATTAGATTGATACACCATACATTCACATTGAACAAAAGTATTTCTTATGGAACATATATAATGTGTGATAATATTTATTTATTTATTTTATTTATTCACTATCAAGTGAATCTGGGCATTACCAACTCATGCTATTTTCAGACTCAGACACAATATATTTCTTGATTAATTTCTTCATTAGCCAAGGAAGAGGAGGATTTTCTCTCCTTATTCCAGAGGGATTTGGTTAACTATTAAAAGAAATAGGAAATAATAATAATAATAATAATAATAATAATAATAATAATAATAATGATAATGATGATGATGATGATGATGATGATGATGTTGGAAGGGACCTTGGAGGTCATCTACTCCAACCCCCTGCTCAGGCAGGAAACCTGGATTAGAAGACAGAGACATAGCAAAGTCATATTCTATAGCCTCTTCCTTATAATTTTAGAGAAATCAGGAATCTTCACTGAAGTTTGATGAAGTTTTAGATAGTAGGTTTTGCAGGCATTGTCAACAGATCCTGAGATGCATCCAAGGAATATGCCAATATGTCCTTTTCTTTCTCCTTTTGCAGCATTTTCTAATCATGTGGGTTATATTACGATTTTCATAATTTTCAGTGCATATGAGCCAGCCTATCTGGGAATTTGGGAATCCATCAGGAGGACACCCAAGTGGGAAAAGCTGATTTACTCACTTCCATCCTTGATATTGCTGTAATTTATACCACCAGATTAAAATGTTAATGAGCTGGAAGGAAGCACTTAGGCAATCCAAACCAAAATACACTCAACTTTGACTGCCTCAGATGCTGGCATCCACCCAACCTTGCCTGAACTTAATAATTAAATGTGATTGGGCCTAATTAGTACTTGTATGAGAAATCATCCAGAAATTCATCCAAGGCTGTAGATTAAATGGGAAATTTAAAAAAAAAATCTGGAAGAAAAACAATGGACCCAGATTGTTGGGGGCAATTAAGCTGACTTTGTAATAATGCCGCTTGGGGTGTGTGTGAAAGCCCTAATAAGCAGGCATATACATAGAATGAAGGCTACTGCTAAGCTTGTAAGCCGCCCTGAGTCTTCGGAGAAGGGCGGGATATAAATGGAATTAAAAAAAAACCTTCTATATAGCTGTTGACTACTGAATGGAAATGTCTGTACCATCTCCATGTACATAAACAAATATAAAAAAAGAAATGCAAATGGCTGCTTAGGCATCTCCTTTAATACATCTAATGGAGTAACCCTAAGGTAATTGGGCTAGAGTGCTCTTACATTCAATTAGAATCTGCTTACCTGTAATGAAAACCCATTATTGGTGGACCCCAGGGGGAGGTGGCCCCCAGGGGGAGGGCGTTCTCTGTGGGCACGCCGGATTTATGGAACCATCTTCCGGTTGAGCTCCGGATGGCGCCTGACCTCCGCTCCTTCCGGTGCGATCTCAAAACCTACCTTTTTGAACAAGCTGGCCTGGCCTAATGGGATGGGGTTGGGTTGTATTAATCTGTTTTAATCTATTTTTAATGTGTTTTAACTTATTCATGGGCATTTGTTTATTCGTTTTTAATTTTTGTATCTTGCTTTTTAATATGTATTGCCCTGTTCACCGCCCTGAGTCCTCCGGGAGAAGGGCGGTATACAAATAAAATTAATAATAATTATTATTATTATTCCATGCCCTGCACAGGAGGGGGACTGCATTGGCCAGCGTCTCCCTTCTCTGCTCTGGAAATGGCAGCCCCGTTTTCTGCTGCTTTCCTCCTAACAGAAGGGAGGAAAGGAAAGACGCTTCGTATGGAAGGATGCTAAGCTAAACTACGCCAGCGTGAGGAAGGCCAGGCTCCCCTGCCCCGATGGTTCTGCAAAGCCCTTGAGAAGAGGATCCGCTCCCCGCAGGCTTGGCCTCGGCACCTGCTTCAGAAGTCAAACAGAAGAGTTTTGCTTTTTTTCTCCAGGCCCTTTGAAATTGCCCCCCCCACCCTCACCCTTTTGCTTTTCTGCCTTAAAATCCATAGCAAACAGTCAGCTTTTTAGAAAAATCGTACTGGTAGCTACCGTATCCTCAGCTGATCAGGAGGAAAACATGTCTGCTCTGGATTTTAAGGCAGAAAAGCCTTATAACAGAAATAACAGAAACACAGTGTTGGAAGGGACCTTGGAGGTTTTCTAGTCCAACCCCCTGCTCAAGCAGGAGATCCGCACCCGCAACTTCTGAAGGCAAGCCATTGTTCTCACTTGTTAGGAAATTTCTCCTTAGTTTTAGGTTGCTTCTCTCCTCGATTAGTTTCCATCCATTGTTTCTTGTCTTGCCTTCTGGTGATTTGGAAAATAGGTTGACCCCTTCTTCTTCTTTGTGGCAGCCACTCAAATATTGGAACACTGCTATCATGTCACCCTGGTCCTTATTTTCATTAAACTAGAGAAACCCAATTCCTGCATCAATTCTTCATATGTTTTAACCTCCAGCCCCCTAATTGCTCTTTTCTGCACTCTTTCCAGAGTCTCAACATCTTTTTTCTAATATAGTGACCAAAACTGGATGCAGTATTCTAAGTGTGATCTTACTAAGGTTTTATAAAGAGGTACTAATGCTTCATGTGATCTTGATTCTATACCTCTGTTAATACAACCTAGGATTCCATTGGGTTTTTTTTGGCTGCTGCCGCTTTATGCATCTGCAGACTATGTCCTCTCTTATCTGACCATTCCCTAGGCAGCCTTTCTTTGCTTTGACTCTCAAGGTCTTTCTAACATACAGTATAATTACATCTTCTGTCCTTGTATATATAATAACTATAGGAGATAACCAGGCTGAGCCTGAAGGAAGGGTCAAACGCATCATCATTCTCGAGTCCCTTGTGCACACAAGAGATCTACATCCAGTCCACCTTGAATTCCATTGACTCTTATCTACCTCCAATTTGCTTTGACTGTTAGTAGTTCAGATTCTTGTAGAGAGCTTATGCTTGCAATAAACCCCCATGTACATTTGAACTGCCTGAGTTTCCTGATTTCCACACTTGACAGATTCAGAGAAATTGGAATAGAGTCAGAAAAGGGAAGAGAGGCTGATAAAGGGATTAGAAATTAAGTCCCTTGAAAAGTGTTTGAAAGAACTGGGCATGTTGCATTTCAACAAGTCTGAGAGGACTGAGTGATTTATTTATTTATTTATTTATTTTTGGGACTTATATGCCGCCCTATCTCCCGAAGGACTCAGGGCGGCTAACAACAATAAAACACAATAATACAAATGTTAAAAAAGATTAAACTAACAACCCCAATGATAAAATGATAAAATATTAAAAATAATCTATTTAAAAATCCCTATCGTCAGTCCAGGTCAGCCTGATGGAAGAGAAATGTTTTAAGGCCACGACAAAATGACCAGAGATCCGGGGCCATCCAGAGCTCAAGGGGAAGTTGATTCCACAGGGCCAGCGCTCCCACAGAGAAGGCCCTCCCCCTGGGGGTCACCAGCCGACATTGTCTAGCCGACGGCACCCTGAGGAGGCCCTCCCTGTGTGAGCGCACCAGGCGATGGGAGGTCGTTCCTGGCAGCAGACGGTCCTGCAAATATCCCAGGCCTAAGCCATGTAGGGCTTTATAGGTAAGAACCAGCACCTTAAATCTCACCCGGAGGACAACCGGTAACCAATGTAGCTCACGCAGGAGGGGTGTAATATGGGAGTATTGGGGTGCTCCCATCACAACCCACGCGGCCGCATTCTGCACCAGCTGGAGCCTCTGGGTGGTCTTCAAAGGCAGCCCCATGTAGAGAGCATTGCAGTAATCTATACAGGCGGTAACTAGTGCATGAGTGACCGTACGTAGAGCATCTCGGTCCAGATAGGGGCGCAACTGGTGCGCCTGGCAAACCTGGGCAAATGCCCCCCTGGCCACAACTCCTATATGATCTTCAAAACTGAGTCATGTATCCAGGAGGATGCCTAAGTTGTGCGCCCTATCAACGGGAGGTAACACCTCTCCTCCCATAACCAAAGACGGAACCTCTTGGACTAAATGAGATGCCGGTACGTAGAACCACTCAATCTTGGCTGGGTTGAGCTGGAGCCTGTTCTTCCCCATCCAGATTCATACCGCTTCCAGGCAATGGGACATCACGTTGAGGGCATCAATGGGTTGGTTCGGGGTAGAGATGAAAAGCTGGGTATCATCAGCATATTGATGATACCTCACCCCGAAACCATGGATGATCTCACCCAGTGGCTTCATATAGATGTTGAACAGGAGGGGAGAGAGGACCGACCCCTGGGGCACCCCACAACTAAGGGGCCTCGGGGTTGACCTCTGCCCTCCTGCCAACACCGTCTGTGAACGACCCGAGAGGTAGGAGGAGAACCACTGTAAAATGGTGCCTCCCACTCCCAACCCCCCAAGATGTCACACCAAGATACCATGGTCGATGGTATCAAAAACCACTGACAGATCTAATAGGACCAGGACAGAGGAATAACCCCTATCCCGGGCCCGCCAGAGATCACCCACCAGTGCGACCAAAGCCGTCTCCGTGCTGTACCCAGGCCTGAAACCCGATTGGTACAGCTCCAGATACTCAGTTTCCTCCAGGACCAAAGGGAGCTGCCGTGCCACCACGCTCTCAACAACCTTCACAAGAAAGCGAAGGTTGGAGACAGGACGAAAGTTATTTAAAATAGCTGGATCCAAGGCAGGTTTCTTGAGGAGGGGCCTCACCACCGCCTCCTTCAAGGCGGCAGGGAAGCACCCCTCACTCAAGGAAGCATTAATAACTGCCAGGAGAGGGACTGGGTAAGGTCCATCATCCATAGCATGGCAGTCTGGCTTGGGAGGGGAGTGAAAGTGAAGAAGCGGCAGGCAGCCAAGTCACTGAACCGGCAGGGGGGAGGTCACCAAGCACAGAGTGACCTGGGTGCAAGGGTCCTGAAGTAAGCAGGTGCAGGGTGCATGGGGCAGCTCCCCCCTGCCCTAGCTTGGTTTTTACACATGCACATCTTAAAAGGTTCTGTGATTTCAGAGAGACCTGGTTGTTAAATTATTTGAATCCCACCATTGCATGCATGGAAGGATAAACTTGGGGCCCTGCTTAGTCAGGTCTGGTGGCAACATGAATGAAGCTAAGCATCCTAAAGATGAGGAATGAAAGGAAACTGGTAAATATTTATAGGATGAAGCCAGTGGAGGCTGGGAATGAGTATTCTGGACCGAGGCTGGTGGACGTCTTTGGGAGATGCAAGTTGCAGATGATCTAGCCTGCTCACAGTACTTTGCTTTCTTGGCAGGATGCTACTTGGCTCTCCAGACTATTCCAGGAGTGAAGCCCAGTACAATGGAGGATCAATTCATGATGCAAGAGGGAAGCCTGATCTTAATCTGAGGCAATGGTGCCATGGAAGGATAAGCCTGGGGCTGAGCTTAGTCAGGTCTGGTGATGACGTGAATGCAGCTAAGCTCCTTAAGATGCAGAATGAATGGAAACTGGAGGTTATTCATAGGAGGAAGCCAGTGGAATTTGGCAGGTAGTAGCTGGGCTAGAGTGTTCTGAACTGAGGCTGGTGAATATCTTTGGGAGTTGTAGATGGTGGATAAGAGGGATGGCCCTTTTGTGGGTTGAATCCCTCTCATCCCAAGGACAGGAGCCATCTGACAATTGGAAGATGAACCTAATGAAGTTGGCCGATGGAAGCCGTGTGGAAATCCATGAATGAAACCAGGGCGCGATTGTAAAAGATGAATGAAATTCACATTATCTTACACTATAAAAGAAAACTTTTCAAAAAATTATGTATCATTGGTATGTGACACCAGAGAAATTAAGATGTGTAACATACTTCTAATCACTATTGGAAATGGGAAAAACATGAAGGCCCACTTTGTCATGCATGGTAGACTTGTGAAAAAGCAAAAAAAAAAACCCAAACAAACCTAAAATTAGGTACAATACATATGGTGATGCAAATTTTTTTAAAAATAACATATCAAATGAAACTGGAATGTTTCTTATTAGGACTTATAGAGAGTCACTGTAAAAAGCTAATGGACTATTACTTTTATACATCGTAACTGCAGTGAGGTTATTGTCAAGCACAGGAAAATCAGGAAGTCCAGGCAGTTCAAATTAATATAAAGATTTATTGCAGGCTTAAATTCTCTACAAGAATCAGAACTACTAACAGTCAAGAGAAATTAGCGGGTGTTAAGAATAGAAAGGAGTTCAAGGTGGGCTGGACTTAGATCTCTTGTGGGTGTGAAGGGATTTGAGACTGATGGCACATTTGACCTCTTCCACAGGTTCAGCCTGATCATCTCCTACATCGTCTCCTACATCTTCCTCCTTAAAGTGCGGATACATACTTGTAGTGGGAGACTTAGCAATGCAGGATAAAATGAGATACCGGTAATTATTTTCCTTGATTTAAGAACTCTAATATTGTACTGCTGATGTAGTCTGAAACTGTAATCACTCTTTTTGTAGTCACATCACAATTCTACTTCATATCCAGCTTGTGTTCACCTGCTACTGTAAGTTTTCTTTTGTAGGTCCTATGATCAACTCTGATATTCCCTACTGGCAACCTGTACACTTGATTTCTATTTCCTAAATATAGAACAGTGCACTTCTTAAATTTCATGTAAATCATCATTATTTGAAATCCATTTCTAAAGGAAGTATCATAGTTTTGAATTTTACTTCACTCTTCTAGGATGTTAACTATTAAGGCTATGCCAATCCTTTGAAACAGATGTTTCAGAATGTGTAGGAGTGTGTACAAAATCTTTTTTTTTTAATCGTTGAAGCAGGGAAGTCTATTTTCCAGACTGCTCCAATCTGTCAGTCTCCATAAACAAAGTGAAGTTACTGTGCATGCAGAGGTAACCATGAGGAGCCGGATCTGAAGCAGCTACACAAGCCTAGAAAACAACACAACTACTTTAATGATTTCAAAAGAATGTTTTGCATAAGGAGCAAAGGACCCTTTAAAAAAGGCACAAAAATTAGTTATTCCTCACAAGTTTGGATCATCTGAAAATTTGATAATTTTCCTTCCTTCTTTTCATCCAAGTAATTAGTACAAATTTTGAAGAGTAGTGGTCCAGGATTGAATCTTGTTGCACCACACTTGATAGTTTCTCTCATTTAATCAGGAACCTTTGATATTAGTGAATACAATTTTGAATTAGCCACAGACCCACATAATTAGCGTTATTCAGACCAACTTAGCTAGCTTGCTTATCAGAACGTTGTGGAGCAATTGCTGTGCTGAAAGATATATATATTTACGACATCCCCACTATATGCTAGGGAAGTTACCAAATGAAAAATTGAGATAAGATGAAACTAGCAAGATTTGTTCATGACCAATTTATACTAACTTTTGCTAATAACAGCATTATTTTCAAGGTTCTTACAGCTTGGTTACTTGTGGCCTGCTTAAAAATCTATACAAGTATCAATGTTACACTGACTATGTTCTGTAGTTTCCTGGATTCTATTTTCCTTCCCCTTCTGAAGACAGAGGCAACATTTGCCTTCTTCCAGATATTAGGAATTCTAACCGCTCTCCAGTATTTTTTAAAGATAATACAGTTTGAATGAACATATTTCATTCCAAAGTAAATGCTAATATTCCTAACCTTGCACATGTATTCATGAAGTACCTGGAAAGGTTGATTGCAAGAGGATCTTTAAAAATTAGAATAGCCAAGTCTTGAATAGAATAGCTCTTTAGATAAGGAGGATTCATTGACCATTAATTGGAACGAACACTGAAGAGGAGCACTCTTAATTTCACATAACAACATGTTCTTAATAAAGATAAACGGTTTCTATAAGACTCCAATATTTTGAGAAGAAGAGGTTTCATGTTCAATTCATGGGAGTTTGTCCTCAATTAATTTTCCTCAAAAGTTTTATGGACAGAATCTTGGTAGATTTTCAGGAAATGGAATATATATTGAAGGTTTGAGAAAAGCTGGAGGAAAATTTAGTGTAATACTACAGGAGCATACACAATGCTGCCATCTTTTTTGTTCTTCTTGTGATAGATGTATAAATTCAGCCTATTATTCATTTATTCAGTATCCACTTTGCTCTCCCAAGCTTTTAACGGTGCCTGAAGCTTCAGTCCTAAACATTAGGGAGCTCATTAAACACAGTGGGACATTCTTCTGAGCAAACAGTCATATGAGTTTGTGCTCTTATTAACTGAATCCCTTCAGAAATTTCCACCCCACTCACTCAGTAATAGCAATATGTCACTGAACACATCCCCTACAATTCTCAGGTAAAACAAAAATAAGCATGATTCCAAGGCTGGAAAAAGTTGTTAACCTGTGTTTTAGAGCAGTGAATCTCAACCTTGGCAATTTGAAGATATGTGAACTTTAACTTCCAGAATAAGATGAATTCCACACATTTTAAAGTTGTCAAGGCTGAGGAACATTGCATGTTTGCCACCTTGAGTTATTGATAAAAACAGTAAAGCCAGCATGGCTGGCTAAGGAATTCTGGGAGTTGAAGTCCACGAGTCATAAAAGAGCCAAGGTTGCCTACCCCTGCCTTAAACCCTTTCTTCTGAGCTATGCCTCTTAGTGTATAGAGGCTTTTAATTCATGACTCACTTTTTCTGACAAGACTGTGTCATGAAGATAGGTGTACCTACTCTGTGAAGAATCCCTAGTCCTTCCAAGTCTAACCACCACTTCTTTTCCATAATGGATCATAGGGGGATATGGATAAAAAAAAAACTGACCTTAATCTTCACAGACCGCAGTGGAAAATACAGATCTTTTCTATAAATCTGAATATCATCCAGGATAAACATATATGGTCTGAAATAATTATAGCTGTACATTTCAAGGTTTATATGAGAGAAGATGCCAAAAACTGTTCCTTTGCAACTGCTAAATATGAAGACAAATTGCTTAGTGAGGTGTAAGGACAGCTGCTTGTAAACCAGGCTGACAATGGGAAAACCAAACATCTCCAAAAGACCGTATGTGGTTACAGATGTACAGGAAAAAAATCTTCATTGCAACTTCAATATCCATATTTTTGCTTATTACTTCAAAAGCATATTCAGAATTGTGTACGTTCTGAGTGCCCCCAAATCCCCATCAATTAATGCAAATTAAAGAGATTGTTTTGTGTTTTATTCTGCAGTTGCTGGCGCTTTTCACTGAACTTACATGTCTGTGAAATAGTGCTATTTTCCAATTGCAAAAGGGCAGAAATATGATAGAGAGTGAAGCAGCTATCGCTTGGAAGCCATTTACATAAATCCATCTTGTGCACCAGTTGTGCCCATTCCTCTATAGTCACTCATGCCTTAGTCATCTCTCATCTGGATTACTGCAATGCACACTATGTAGGGCTGCCCTTGAAGCCCCCCCCTCAGAAATTACAGTTGCTCCAAAATGTAGCAACTGATAGGCACACCTTAGTGTCCTTATATAACTCTGCTACTCTGTGAACTCCACTGGTTACTAATATGTTTTCAGAGGAGTTTCAAGATGCTGTCCTACAAAACATTTTACGGCTGCCTGTCTCCAAATGCTTCTGTCCAGACCTGACAGAGTAGACATGCTTTGGATCCTGTCCAGTGGCGTAGCATGGGTTGTCAGCACCCGGGGCAAGGCAAGTAATTTGCGCCCCCTAACCCGTGGATTTTAGCTGCGCTGGGCGGCCGCTGCACTGTCCCTCCCCCAGATAGTCCCTCGCTCACTCTCCGCACCGCACCGCACGCCTGGCACCCCCCTCTCCACAGTGGGCGGCGACCCGGCAGCTCGGATCGGATTCGCACAGCCAGCACTGCAGTGAGAGAGAGTGAGTGAGCCAGGCAGGCGCAGAGAGCTGTGAGTGTGAGTGCGCCCCCCCAGATGTTGCGCCCGGTGCGGCTGGCCCCCCCTGCACCCCCCACGCTACGCCACTGATCCTGTCACTTAAACAGAGTCATTTGACAGGAGCCAAGAGATATGTTGTTTCTATCATTAAGCCAGCCCCATGGAACGTATTCCATTCCTAAAGATTTGGGTTGTCCCAACCCTAATTCTCTTTCAAAAGGCTCAGGCATTGGATCAGGCTTTCATGTTTTTCCTGACTATTTTTGACTGCCCTGACTGACTGAAAATGTCTCATGCACTACAAGTTTTATTGTGCTTTTAATTGTTATCATCATGTGTTATATCTATCTGCGTTCTGTTTATCCTGAGTGGCATGTCATTTGGGTAGATATATATATACTGCTCAAAAAAATAAAGGGAACACTTAAACAACACAATGTACTGTGTTTAATAGTAGGATGTCTTATTTTCTGTTCCCTTTGTTTTTTTTGAGCAGTATACATATATAAATATATCTAATAAATAAGTAAATCTTACATGGTGCACGAAACTCATGATAACAGCTAGAAATTATTTATTTAAAAATAATTCTAAATAAAAAAATAATTTATTTAGAAACAAGAAAAAGGGGCCCTGAATATCCTCCTTACTTTATGGCCAGCCTGGTGGTTGGATGCTATTTTGACATAATTTTCTTTCTTCTTTTAGCACCTTTCTCCAATATTGTGTTTAACTGCTTGTCAAACATCCAAAACTATACTAGACTGAATGCTGCTGCCATTGGTACTCCCTATCCTGCTTCTGTCATCCGTCTTCCCTTTAAGAAAATGTGTGACAAAGCATAACAGGCTTTGTGTCTTTTAAGGGTACTACTAGAACTAGGGGGGAAAAAAACACTTCTTTAACATTGGTACAGTTGAAGTTGATTTAAGGCAATTCCACCTTGGGTTGTAGATGACATGATACCACCATCATAAAGACCTGCCAGAACAAGAAGTTGCTAGAAACATATTTTATACATGGTGACATCCTTCACTGCAACATCTGTTCAAATATTTGAAGGGTACTGGTATCCTCCTTGCCAAACCTTGTTGAACTCGGAACCTATTCCAGTTGTCTGAGTTCTGTTTCAAGTGCAATATCCACAATAGAAACACATTTAAGTTCTGCAGAAATCAATCACTGTTGCTGATTTTTGAAAGGCACACAACAGGGGAAAGGAGGTTTTCCATTTGTAAATTTGTAACTTTTTTGGTGAGTATGGCCCTACAGTTTTCCTTGATCCAGCTCCCCAAATCCAATTTTCTCAGCTAAATATAATGGGGCTTTATTTCCCACACAATTGTTATTTGGAATGGAATGTTACATGTAAACAGGGACTCTCAGGCAATAGGCAGAATGTCCCTGGAGTAACCAATTTTTGTGTTAGTGCAATTAAACTTGAAAGTAGAAGAGCTCTTATTTCCAAGATGAGGTATTAATGGTGCACATCCTCTGTGTGAAACGTACATAATGGGAAGATCTCAAACTTCTACATTAGACTTTAATGTAGCTTCACCAGAAGCCAGAAACCAATACTTTTCCATTTTGTGGATGTTTAATAATTCATAAGGATAAGGGAAAGAAAAAGTGGCAAATAATTCTGTAGATTTTTTTTTCCCTTTCTAGCTCAAATTGAAGAAAAGTGCTGAGAAAAATCACACGTTAATCTAAAATGAGTAAGCCCCAGGCTTTTCAAATTGGCAACAGTGGTCACTGAGCAAACTATGACAGATGAAGCCACACCAATGTGATTCATGTCCAGCTTTAATCATTTCTGCATCAGGAGCAGGAAGCAGAATTTGGATGGACCTTATTTGTTTTTAGTGGCTTAAGCCAGGGGTGTCAAACTGCCGGCCCACAGGCTGCAGATGTCATGCCGAAACCGCGCCCACCCCATTGCTGGCAATGGAAAAAAAGTCACGATACGTCGCGACACATCACATGACATTGCAAGTTTGACACCCCTGGCTTAAGCTGTAAGGTTGAACCAATCCTTGAAGCTGGTGCATTTCTATCATGTTTTACAGCAGGACTGAAGATACTGCCCATGACACACATCATTCATGATTTGCAAGCTGCAATAGCTGGGTTCGAACAATAAATGTAGCCAAAACCAAACAAGTTGCAGGCTGAGAAAGTGTCTCCCAGTTGTAAGATCAGGAAAAGAATGGGCAAATTTCCATTAACTAAAAAAAGCTGGAGGAAACGCCTAGAATTTAAATGCTGGAACAGACCTTAGATATATAAGGCTTGGTTCCTGTGTTCTGCAGAAAGCAGATATTTTGCTTATATATAATTTTAATCTTATCTGCCATAAAGCAGCTTCTTGTAATAGTGAGCTTATGCTGTATGCAAATTTGTAAATATGATTTTATGACTCAGAAGAGTTAGGTAGTTGTGCCTGGCATGAAGCTTGACAGCAATGTTCATTTTTTTTCTACACACATATACACACACAGGAACATTTTGAATATTTTGACAGACACACACAGTGCCATATTAGTGTGAGAGAGGAGGCTGTCTGAAATTGGCTAGCACCAGGGCTGATGGTGCCCTGCCCCTTTAACACCTCTCCCTCACCAGCCCAGCAACAAGCAACAAGCAACTACAAAAGCTGAGCAGAAAAGCAGCTGGGTATGAGGGTGTTGTTGTGGTGGTGCTGGTTGGAGTAGTTATGTGATGGAGTTGTTCTGGGAGGGAGGGGATAAGAGTTTCTGTTACTTTATAGCAGGGGTGTCAAACTGCCGGCCCACAGCCAGACGCGTCATCCAGAAGTTGCGCCCACCCCATTGCCGGCAATGGCAAAACCGTCCTGATACGTTGTGCGACGTCATGTGACGTTGTGAGTTTGACATAGAAACAAAGCAGCAGCCTTGAGCTAATAAACAAAAATATGGTTCTTTTGCAAATTGTTGTAGTGTAGTATATTAGTGAGAGTAATAGTAAACCTGGAGAGGTGTAGGAGAAGGAAGTGTGAGTACTACCCAATGTCTGCTTGTGTAAGAGGAAGCCTAAAGCCTTGTGTTGGTCCTCTGGGGTTTTGAGATCCCATTGACTTTGGATTTAGATAAAAAAAAACCTCTAAACAGTCCTACAGCTCAATGTGGTCAAATCACCTATTGAGTCAACAAATTGTATCCAACTGTAATATGATTTATTTAGTTTCGGCTCATTATAGATGATATGATCTACTGTAGTTTATATCATGTTTAAACAAACAATGGCTTAACATGAGATATATGGACACTCATTATCAGACCAGATTGTGTAATCCTTAGAATATAGTCACAGGTATATTTCCTTGGCTACATCATAGAATTATCATTAGGGCAAATGAGGCCATTGAATCAAAGTCTTGGTTTAGCATCAGAATTGAAATTAAGCTAAACATGATCAATATCCTCTTTGTAAGACTTACTTTTCACTTTTCTGATCAACTTTGTTATCCTTTTTATTTGTCCAAATCCATGTTCAAGTGTGGTGAGAAGAACTGGATTTAATACTTGAGGTAAAAAAAATCTAACTATTGCAGAGAATAGTTTGGCTATTATTTGTTGTGTTTTTGAAACTAAACTTCTGCTGATACAGCTAAAACTCCATTTGTTTTTTTCCACCAGTTATTTTATCCTGATGACTCATATTCATTGAGATCATTTAAAAGTACTTACTCCCAAGTAAGGGAGGGTAGGATTTCCTTGTAAAAAATTCAAACCCACTTTTTGCATGCCTGTAAACAAGTTTTAAAAGAGTAGCCTCTATTTTATTTAATGGGGAAGACCACAAAACTGAAACAACAAAAAAAATTCTCTGTACCATTACAGAATATGAATGATGGATCTTTTAAAAACTCCAAATAGAACAGTAGGGGGAACAGCGATGGGTGGCCTTGTAGTCTTGAATTTTGACGTGTGTTCAGGTTTGAATTTCATGAAGAAGTCTAGCATGACCTCTACTTGAATCTATTCTCTGTTGATTTAAAAGGGTTTTTTTTTCCAAAATAAAAGTCTTTACATTGTTTATGTCTAGGTATGATATTATAGCACAAAATATCCAAGCTGTACCTTATCTCAAGTTTTCCTGAATAATTTTGCTTTTGCAAAAATGAATTTAGCTGAATTGTGATGGTGTTTAACTCAAAAACATTTGGTCCCACAGGTAGGTATCCATGTGGAACATGGGCTAGCCAATAGCTGAAAGTGAATAAAATTACATTTTCCTGAAAACACAAACTGTATGATTTTCTTGGATAGAGATCATGTGTTGTGTTAAATGATAACAATCTTAAGTGTTTTTAGGTTGAATCTTATTCAACAAACCATGACTGAACAAGCCAGTTTAGTGTGATATGCTAGCTCAGATAGGCAGACTAGAGGTTATGGCTAGTCAGGCTGGCACAAATTGCTTCCATGGAGCCACTCTCTGGTCTCATGTCACCCACAATAACCTCTGTTACATTTCTGAAAGATGCTGTACACCAGCTTTCTCCAGCCACCTGTTCTCTAGCAGAACTTCCCACTGCAGATGGAATAGGCCAGGGGTGTCAAACTCAATTTCATTGAGGGCCGCATCAGCATTGCGGTTGCCCTCAGGGGGCCGGGTGGGTATGGCCAGGGTGGGCGTGGCCTACTGGGTGGGCGTGGCTAGAGTGCGTATGGCCTACTGGGTGGGCGTGGCCAGCTCTACATCGTTTGCATCAAGGGTGCCTATGGGGGCCCGGGCAGGAGTGCGACAGATCTGAGGGTCTCTGGCAGGAGGAGGGTCTCAGGGCCAAGGCAGTGGGGACTATTCCCTCACTGTTTCCAGGATGGCTTCGCGGGCCACATGAAACCACTTCATGGGCCGGATCCGGCCCTCGGGCCTTGTGTTTGACATGGCTGGAATAGGCTATAGGTTTCTTCAACCGCAGTGATACAAGCTGCCAATTCATAGAACAAAAAACATTTGATTTGATTTTAAGTATTTATTAAAAATTGTACCAATTATGAAAAAAAGAGTCCAGGATGCATTTTAAATAGTCAGAAACAAGAGAAACAGAGCAATCCAGAAGTAAATATTCTGCAAAGATAACAAAAACGGAGAGCTCTTTTGAGTTGCCACTGGTTGAGACAGAACAACCTGAAGACACGTAACCATAGTTAGATAAAATGCTACATTCTCACTGGGTCTCGGTCCATGGAAAAGGAGGTCTGTGCACTTCAGGCCCATGATGGCAAAAGATATAATAACAGAAACATCCTGCAAAGTGGGAGAATATATAATATATAATACAACACGACTGAATTCTATTGAAGAACACTTTTAAAAATGATGTGGCAATATTTGCTGCCTACCAGCTTTCCCAGTATAATTGGCTATTGCCAAATAACTGTAATTCCTTATTTACAAAGTTGAACATGTCAACAACACATGTCTTAAATTCTTCTTTCTATAGCACGCCAAAGAAATCTGCAGCATACAGTACACAATGCGTGATGGAAAGGCAGAAGATTATAACAGATAGATTATAAATTACTACATCGGAATGAGAAATTCAAGACAACTTAAGACTGTAGAATGAAGCTTCTTTAGTATCCCAATTTTACAGTTTAGGAAAAAATACATTTGACTAATATTTATAGATTTTATTGACTTCAATAGACCCGAATATTGGAGGAAAAATGAACTCCTACAATGGGATTGCAACTTTCCAGACTCCCATCTGGAAGTGTCCAATTAAAGACCACTCATTTAAAGAATGGTCATCAGTGTGTGATTTCTGGATTATTTTGTCAGCTACAAGGAGCCACTGTCCTCTGATAAGGAACATGCTCGTGTGCAGAAAGTGTCAGGTTCAAATACCTGGTATGCTCATTTCAAAAGATCTAGCAAAACGATGGGAAAGATTTCACTGTGCCCCAGGCTCTTAGGGAACAGCTGCTAGTAAAAAAAAAAGTCAGCAAAACAAAAACAAATCCCAGTTCTCCATTGTCGGACACACATCCTTGTATCATGTAATAAGATTGTTACAAACGGTTCACACTATATAGTGAAAAGGCACAATAGGTCTACAAAGTTAAGAATGAAGTGACGGTGAGTTTGGGGATTAAAAAAAAAGGTGATCATTATTTAAATAACCCAAACTGTGTGAAATAAAGAAAAACTAATTTGGTTTGGTACAGTGTACCCAGTAAGTAGAAAAGGGAAATAAGATCCTCTATTTTTAATAGTCACAAAACAGGTACAATTTCAATTTTCAAGCCCATAACCAAGTTGACCTGCTCTCTTTTACAGTTATGGAAGGTGCAGAAAATCCATCTTTACACAAAACATGCTTCCTTAACTCCTATGACTACTATAACAATGAAATAGGCAATAATTCTTGACAATAAAAGCACTTTGAACAAAAAGAGTTATATAAATATTTATAAAACAATATAAACAATTGCCTTACAGGTTGGTTAGGCCCATATCACTGAAAGGATACCAATGCATCTGGGGACTTACTAGATGGCAGCAAAGAGTTACAGAAAACTCAAGCTCCTTGCTGTTGATCCCAGTATACCAACTCTAATCAATATTCTTTAAATAAACATCCTTACCAAAACATTTTTATAAACCTTGTACACATGGTGATTTTCTTAACAGCATTTAAAAATATAAATGATCCAACATATCTTTCCTACTCTTAAACTCATCCTGTATTCTCATTAGTCAAAGGTCGACAGTAATCCAAAGGCCTCTAGAAACACATCCCCCAATTTTTTTTTCTGTGTCCCCAATTTTTCCTGGAGATACAAGCTTCTGACCAGAGAGCAGAAGTGGCAATTGAAGCTCATAGAAATCAACAGGACAAATGAGTAATTACTCTTCAGTTGATTTCAATGGGGTTCATTTAAGCATTATAAAGTCCCTCTCGCCCCAAAAGACACATGGCTTTCTGTTTGCAGAAATCATCTTCCACAATAAATTTCTGAAAAATTCCTATTTATTCTGCCAATTTATGATTGGAGGAGGAGGGTAACATGGTGGCACATGAGTGCTCATTAATCCAGTTTCACAGTCAGTGAGTTGCAATAACCCAACCAATAAATCTGTCTGGGTTGCCAGTGCTTCACCCAGCCTATGTAGCCGTGTCTTTAAGGCGACTCGGTTTGAATACATGAGCAGGGATAGTTTTTATGGCAACTTGCCAATTTCTTCAGCTCCAATCACTGTTAACAGAAAACAGCAAAGGCAGTGAAATACTGGTGATCCTATTTGAGGCAATGAGAAAGAGGAATTTAGAGACCACATTTCATTTACAGACATACACAGTTATATTCCAATGCATGTGATACATTTGGCCTCTTTTGTCCTGTCGCTGATGAGTAAGAATCGGAAGCATGTAGGAGTTCAGAATTGTTTTAGATACTAAAAAAATGGTACTGTTCATTGTGAAACCCAAAGCAAAAGACTTTTTTTGTGTGTATGTGGGTGTGTATATTTTTGTATATATATCAAATTTAATAACTAGAATGACATTTGCTAATAAGAGTGGCCAGAATACCTGGGGGAAAAAAATCTCCATATCTTGAAAAGCAGATGAAGTTTCTCAGACCATGAAAATAAACAGTGGTTTGGATCAGTGGTGGGATTCAAATATGTGAACAACCGGTTCTCAGTGTGGATGCTGCTTCTGGAAGTCCATTCTGGACCTGGGCAACAAAAAATTAGCTACCGGTTCTGTCAAAGTGGTGCAAACCAACTGAATCCCACCACTGGTTTGGATCCAAATTTAGACACTTTAAAAAAAGGATTGCTAAATACAGGCCTCTTTCCCAGGTTCCATCACAATAGCTCTACTCTAAAGAGGACCAAGCTGGGATCCAACCCACTGTCGCCTGTGAACAAGTAGCACTTAAAAATCAGTTATAGTTGGAAAAGTTGGCAAACTTTTTTTTCTTTCAGTGTATGAAACAGCTGAAAAGTAAGGCAGGCCTGTGAATCTTAGATGGAAAATGGACCTTTGAATAAGTTAAGACATGTCTGTATTTTTAAGATATAGATCTCAAGCTTAATTTGTTATTTTAAACTATTAAGATATTAAAAGGATATGCAATATGATTCTACACAGGCTTACTCAGAAGCAAGACCTTTTACAGTAAAATGGAATTACTTTCAAGTGTACATAGAGTTGAACCTTTGCTTTATTAACTTCAGATTTTACACTCCACCGAAAAATACATTTTTTAAAAAAACCTCCAACTAATAGTTAAGCATTATATGGTTGTCCTTAGAACCAATTATCCCTTTTCCTATTTTACATTTGAATAACAGAGTGAAATATGCCACTGATTGATAGGTTGCACCTGAAGTTCTGTTTTTACATGTTGCTGGCTCCAATGTGAAACTAACCCCAATAGAACTGAACACATATTGCCAGATGTTTAAAAAAAATGATATAATGTAATGAACCACAAGACCATCTGCTTTCAGTACACAAAACCAAGCAGGAGTTTAAAAAAAACACACATAAATGTAAGCAACTTCACCTTTTATCATAAGCATGCTTCTTCTTACCCAGGGTATTAAAATTTGAGTCTTGAAACAAGGCTTAGAAAATTGGGCTCTCCAGATGCCACAGGATCAAGCTCCCAGCATTCCTCAGCATTGGTCATGTTGTCTGAGATTGCTAAAAACAGCTTTATAACAACAGCTGGAAGGCCTCAAGCTACCCATATCTTAAAAGATAGTACTGATTGCCAGACTTAAACTTAGTGATCTGCCCTGTAAATTCCCACCATATCAGGAGAAAAGGTAACCACAAAGAACTGTTCAAATCCTTCTCCTATCTGAAGTGGGGGGGGGGGAAATGCAGCTTTCATCCCAATTACAGAAAAGTAGTTGGAAAGGAAACATTAATTCTATATTAAGGATAGGACAACCATCTCCTCATTTGCAAGATAATTCAGGAGCATAACACAAACCTTACTTTTGTTCCCTACTCCAGCTTCCAAAGGGTGCTTCCTTTAGCTTTGCTCATTTTTTGGTCCCCTGCCCCAGATGTACAAGAGCTAGGGGACATTAACAAATACTAGCAAGGATATTGGAGTCCTACTCCAATGGTCCCATATCAGATCTCTGGGACAGTAAAAGGGGGATATCTGTCTGAAGGTTTGGCAGTGCTGCAGATAAGCATTGTAGACCAGGTTCAGACAATCTTTTGTGACTGGAATCTACTTTGGGGGGAAAAGAAAGAAAGAAAGAAAGAAAGAAAGAAAGAAAGAAAGAAAGAAAGAAAGAAAGAAAGAAAGAAAGAAAGAAAGAAAGAAAGAAAGAAGGAAAGAAAGACCCTGCAAGGATCTCAGGGCATGGTGATGACATCATGCATTATAGTTTTCAAGGGCTTTCTTCAGTTGTTATATTTCCAAAAATAAAAAGTAGGGGGAAATGTCTTTGATTTCCTGCATTTACCTTCTAATTTTGTCGACCTAACTGGGAGAGGATACTGGAGGGAAATAGGGCTGGGCTGGTGTCTCTGGCCTGGCAGTTAGATTATTTGTTGTTCTGAAGCAGTATAAAGAAACTTCCCAGGTGCCACGTTGCAGGAAGACTATTTGAGATGACAGCGCAGTTATAGCAACGATAGTTGTGGTGTTTGTAAGGACTCCTTTCTTTAATTCATCACAGCCAGTTAAATCTACTAATTTTTGTCCGTTCTGTTTATAGCCCTTGGGTAATTTATATGAAGCACTGGAATAAATAAATGCCTGTCCCATGTCATAGCTGTCTTTGACTTTAGAAATGGCTTGCCGTCTTTGCATTCTGCAAGGCAGGTCTGACTCTACTTTTTGTGTGATTAATGCCTTTCCCAGGCTTTTCTATAGGATGGGATTGTCAGTTTGTGGCCAGTCTCAGTGACAGTTGCAATTCCTGTTGTGCATGTCCTTATTTGTACCAAGTAGTGATTAGAGTTAATTAAATCAAGCTCACTGTTACATGACAACAGTGTCCCTGCATATCTAGGGTTTGGTCACAATGTCAGCAGACCCCAATTTTAATTCCTAAAAGAACAAAATAAAATCCAAGAACAATGTGTTGAAAGCAAAGTCACAGATACGGTTTTCTATGGGGATGTTAGATCACCCTCTTTGGCTGATATAACCAAAGCTTGCAAGTAGGTGAAGAGACTAGTAAAGTCTTTGAAAATGAGAACTCCAGCCTATGGGAACACCGACAGGAACTTGCTGCCAACAGGCTGCTTAAGCTGGCAGAACAAGACAAGCAAATTTGGTACAATAGGAGAACACAATGCCATGGAATAAAGGAAAATCCACACAATTGAAAGAAAACAGCAGCTACATCTACAGTATAGACACAGAAGTTGCACAACAAAACCCCAACACAGGACAATCAGCCAGTGTCCCCAGGGTCTTTATCCTCAGGGTCTTTATCTTAAGACCATTCCTCTATTCTCTCCCCACCTTGGCCTGGCTTTTGGCAGCTGGAAGTCACCTCGGGCAGTACAGTTTGTTATGATTGCTGTCTCAGTTTCCAAGAACTGCAGCAAAAGCACTATTACAGGAGAGAATGCAGCCAAGGAAAGTTTGATTTAAAAAAGATTAACAAAGAACCAGCTGAATTGAGGAGAAAGAGATAGTAAAAAAAAGAAAATTCCTTTCTCAGTGGAAGCCTTTGCTGTAAAATTGCTCTGCCTCATTTGCAACATTTTACTGAGGTAGTAGTGTGCTTCAGATAATGTTGCAGGTTATTTGGAACTCTTTCTATCATGGTTAAGACTTTCTTTCTATTGCTAAAGAGCCACTAAGGAGAAAATACAACTGTGTAAACTAGTGGTACAAAAGCAAACTCCCACCTCAAGCCAAGGACTTTTGCTTATTTTGAATTAAATGATCATGAGAGAAGAGCCCTCTCCATAAGGGTTAATTGATGAACTTTAGAAAATGGAAGTTGTGTTTTTTTTTTGGAGAAAGTTTAGATGTCCTAAGCCAGCCCTGATTTTATCAATCTATCCATTCAAAAAAAACAAAAACCTTGGGACTCATAAGCAACATCAGTTTGTATTATTAATAAGATTCACAGAATTCATTGTCATTAAATCAAGGTGGTAGTCCAGCTAGAATACATGAGATAAGGATACCAAATGGTCACAAGAAGCCAGAGGAGGTAAGAAATAATTACATGCTAATTTTCTATGACTAGATTTTAAGCAAGTTGTTCTCTTCTACAGGATATGAAAAATCTAAAATTTAAATAAGCTTCCCAGGTCCTCCTCCAGAAATAGAACACATTATTTAATTATGTCTGGTGGGATGAAGCTATTGTGCCTTTTAACCAGGTCAGCCCCATGACAGGTTCTGTTCTTGATTATACATTTAAATAGATACACATTTAGTATTATAACTTTTTAGTATAGTTAAGCATTGGTAATAGTGGGGAGGAGGGAACCAATGTTCAACAGTATTTATTGATTAGATTAAAAAGACACAATGTAAAACTCTTAAAGGTCCCAGTTGGGACTTCTAGTCTTCACACAAAAAGTATTGTGTAAAAGGCAACTTGCATCTGCTAACATGCCCTATTTCTCCAGCACGTATTTACTGCTTGGTCCGCTGCAGAGAATAACACAATAAAGCTTTGTGCTTCATATTTCTGCCTTGTGTCCAAACTGATGATGGGTAAGTAGGTCATGTGTTAAACAAGACAATCTGCTCTCGTGGCAGAAGGGCTAAAAATTCCTTATACTGATCAGGAGGAGGAGGAGGAGCATCACAAGGAGCTATCAAAAATGAAACTGGCCCATTAAAGTTCAAGGACATAATCTTCCACTTTTATCTGCCACGATGCAGTAATGGTCAGCGACATTTTTTGTCTGAGTCAAGGGAGGTATAACATGGGAACATAATAATCATACGGCTGGAATTGCAGACTTGACTCAGAAACTCAATTCTTGGAGCCACTTCGTTTAAGTCAGCTTTTCTCAATCTGTTGCCCTCCTGCTGGCAACAGTGAACTGAATCCTCAGCACACCTAAATGGTGCCAGACTTGGGGGACCCAGTCCCAGGTGATCCATTTTCACATCTGAAAATTATAATCTCTCAAGGAGATGGATTTGGGATAGATTCCTTTCAAGAGAATGAAAATAGGAGTCTGGATCCAGCAGGTCCTCCCTAAGTAGAATTCCATTAGGGAGTTCTGGTCCACATCACCTTCTTCATTGTCCTAGGACCCCACAATTTTCCAGAGATTTTTAGAGGAATCAAAAATAATCTCTTCCTTCATTCTGTCAGCAGGAATGATCCATTAACCAGAATCTACTATGGAAGAAATCTGTTCTTTTTGTAGAGGTCAAAAGTTGGATTCAGTCCAGGATTCCGAGCAGCACGTTTTCAACTCATTGCACTACAGAAATGCTGGAAAAAATAGCCTACAGTTCCAGAATTAGGCCAGATGGGGCAAGGACTTTTAGCAAAGACACAGTGGCAAAGCTGGAAGGAAATCTAGCACAGAGACACAAGAGTCTGAGACTAAGCTGCTTGCTAAACTCTAAAATCCCTCTCCAAAAAGATGAAGTTAAAAATGTAAGAAGTATTAGAAAATTTTGAATAAAATTTTGTCTGAGAACTATTTGTTCCTTCACACTGGGAAATATTTAAACAATACTGATACTGTTAATTCATGTTGTTTTTTATTAAAAACCAATATATAAAACGGCCACACTGTTAGAGGTGCTCTCATTACAGCTATTTTGGGAAGAAGTACTAAGCACAAATCACGCAACTACATTCCTGTATTAGTCCATTTTCTTGGCCCCCAAAATACAATGAAGAACAAAGTAACTGAACTGACTAGATCTGGACAGCATGCTAAAGCCATGAAGGCAAAACCATAAATGCACTTAACGTTAACCAAGCTGTGTGACCTCTGACTCTAAATCTTAAAAACACCTAGAGTAGGAATACTGCCTCTTAAGATAGTGAAAGTGTTGCTACATAGTTCAGAATAGCAAATGACTTCAGGAGAGTACTTTGGAAGGTACGTCTTTTGCAAAAAATATAGCCAAATCTTTGCATAACCAGCCTTCTAACTCATCTTGCTTCTCACTTGCCCTAAAATTGAAAAACCCAGAA
Organism: Vipera ursinii; assembly: GCF_947247035.1. Taxonomy (NCBI): domain Eukaryota; kingdom Metazoa; phylum Chordata; class Lepidosauria; order Squamata; family Viperidae; genus Vipera; species Vipera ursinii. Next base: position 64,751,500 of record NC_139512.1, read on the forward strand.
GCCTGAAACCAGGGTGCAGAGCCCTTTCAAAATCTTTTGGATTCATGCCCCTCTACCTAGGGCCAGGCAATAAAAATCACTCCTCTTTCTTTCTACAATATGTATGATTTTCTTCTTCTCCGAATAAAAACTTTGCTTCCATTTTTTTTTCCTAAATGGCAAAAGAAAAATACGTAGTATGGGGCATTCAGTAGTTTGTGGTTCCATCTCTGATATTGAACATGATCGTAATGAGAGTTTATGTAAAATTAAGGCACTTTTCTCTGCTAAGTTAAACAAATTCTGTTAGATGTTTAGACTTAGAAAAGAGAGAAGACAAGGTAGCTGAATGCTGCTTCCGTAATTCTAACGGCTTATGTCAGCTAAAAAAGGTAAAGGTAAAGGTTCCCCCGCACATGCGTGCTAGTCATTTCCGACTCTAGGGGCCGGTGCTCATCTCCCTTTCAAAGCCGAAGAGCCAGCGTTTGTCCGAGGACGTCTCCGTGGTCATGTGGCCGGCCTGACTAGACGCCAAAGGTGCACGGAACGCTGTTACCTTCCCACCATAGTGGTCCCTATTTTTCTACTTGCATTTTTACGTGCTTTCAAACTGCTAGGTTGGCAGAAGCTGGGACGAGTAACAGGCACTCACTCTGTTACGCGGCACTCGAGATTCGACCCGCCAAAGTGCCGACCATCTGATCGACGAGCTCAGCATCCTGATCCACCCCGCAAAAGAGGATTTTCCTTTCCTTGTCCCTCACAATGATTCCAATGGGAAAGAAAAAGGATGGTGCAAGCTCCAGGCTGCCATGATCCTACCCACTTTAGAGGCATGTTGGCATTATGAGGACAGTGGAAAGCAGGGCCTCTACTAGTAACCCCCACCCCACCCCCATTCTGACCTTCACATTACCAACTTCAGGCATTTTGCAGCTTTAGGGGAAATCCCTGTGAGGCTGAATTTCTCTCTCCAAGGGCAAACTTTTCTTTCTCTCCTTAAGGAAGTAATCTAAGAAATCCTATTATTTGGATAATGGCATTACTATATGGATTACAGCTTTAGAGTAGTAAAGAAAGTTACATTTGATAAGAAAGTACAGTTTATATTTCATTTTCCTGGCTCGAGTTGAAAGACAGGAGGGGAGCCTATATGTTCCTGAGTGTAATGATTGTGTGTTGTTACGTATTCAAGACTCACTCCTTGTTTACACCAGTATCTCCATTATTTAAAATATTAGGATTCAGTTGTACATACTCTATATGCTGCTTCACAGTTGCTGTTTACAGAGTTTCTTCAAAGTTTACTTATCAGGAATCTGGTAGTTGCCCCCAACCTCTAACCCAGAACGTCACCAACAGTCCCATCACCAACTCATCCAAAGCTTCCTTACGTTAGTTCCTCCTTGCACCTTGATTATAAGCCACACAACTTGGGAAGATCTTTCTTCAACAGTGTTGGACCAAAGCTCCCCACCACAGAAGACAAGGGAGTCAGAAGGCAAGTCCATTAAAAACAAGTCTTTTGTACAACAAGCACCCTCAGGTCCACAGGAACCTCACGTCTGTCCAGTGGCATGCGCATTTGTAACCTGGGTTTGTTCGGTGCTCCCAGCTGACTGGATGGAACCTGGAAGAGGCAGGGCAGATCTCACCTCTGACCCACACGTTGTCTGTTTGCTTCCACGTTCAAGGCCAAGTTGTGGAGGAAGAGAAGGATCTGCCACCAGACCTGATTTCTGTTCTGTTGGTGCTGTAAAAAAACAAAAAGGGTGGGTGGGTGGGTGGGACAAAGGGTCTAAACAAGATTACTCACTCATATGAAATGTTAAAGCTACCATTCAAAAGGTTAACTTGCCCCAATAAAAATTAAGTTATATTTTTAAGAACGGGCACTTTAATCCAGCGATACTACTATTATATATAATAGTATATATATAATAGTAGTATTAATAATAATAATATTATATTAATAATATAATATAATACTATTAAGGAAAAAAGCATTGGCCCAAGGGTGTGTGTGTGTGTGAGAGAGACTAGTAGTAGTTTCTCTAGGAATAATTGTTGCTCCAATATTATGAAAGAAAGAAGCAGACCCTTTATGTATTGTGCACAAAAGGATTAAACCCCCCCCCTTTTTTTTGCAGGATTTTGCAGAGTTTAGCCAAGTGCTGTTTTTAATCAGATTGGCTTCTGAGTGTCTCATAGCCCAGCTGCAAGAACAAACAACTTCTTCCCCCCCTTTTTTTTCCTAAAGGAGAGTTCCCCCCTCTTCCAGCAAACACAGGAGAGGGGGGGGGGAAGGGAGCGGGAGAAGAGAAGTGTAGCTGGTGATCCATCTGTAAGTGATTTGACACTGTGAAGGTCAAAGGGTTAATCTTCAATTTAAACCACACTGCTGAGACAGCAAAACTGATTTTATCCAGTACAAGAAAACACACTCCTATGCACACACACACACACACACACACACACACACACATATGTTCCCCCCACCATGCTCTGCTTCCCAACATCTCCAAGATAATACTGCCCTTTTTTAATAGCTCCTTTTGACAGCAAGCCATAAATAATCAGTCTTGGAGCCCTTTCCTACTGACTGGAGCCAATTAAACCTTAAGCAAGAACACACTTTAAAACAAAACCCAACAACAACAACAACAAAAAACCTTAGGGGTTATTCCAGGTCCCCATTATCAAGCAACACAGTGACTGGGGGCAGGGAGCCTTCAAACTCTAATTTTGCTACCTTTAGATAGGGCTAGCCGCAAGAGCTTAGCTTTCATCAAATGTCACAATCCATGCTTTGTAGGATGCATGCCTTTGTTGAAAGACAGAGGCATCATTGATATGAGGAGTTAGATCTAGAGATCCAGCGAGCAGGGTCCCATGCACATTATGTCAAAGAGGCAATTTTCTCCTACTTTTCCCTTTAACGATCCCCCCTCCCCACAAAGAACTTGCTCCAGAAAATTGGCAGTCGTCCAGCAGAGCATGAAAAGTGGCTCCGGGAGCTGCCGAAGAGAGGAGAATCAAGGAATTGATGTTTGAAGGCCACTTTGCCTTCAAACATCAGCAGGAGTCCTGCTGGATTATGGATCTGCTTGTGAAAGAAGAATGGAAGCCGTGAACGTTGTTTTGTAAGGCTATACTTTTCAGAAAGGGGGCAAGGGTCTTGTGTTTTAGAATGCCGCAGGGATTCAGAGAAGCGATCCTTTAAAATAATCCTCTGGCAATTCCAGAATTATTTTGTCTTCAGGAGCCACGGAGTCTATCTCAATCCGAAGCCAGACCTCAGCCTTTTTTCAACCACAAGTGCCATCTTTCTTAATAAGGTAATAGCAACTGATATTAACAGCTCACAAATAATGACGAAAACCATAACAAAACTAAAAATCAATACAGGTATTCCTCATTTTAGTGACAATAATTGGGGGGGCAGCAGTTCTGTCATTAAGCTGAGTGGCTTTGCACTTGAATCAGAAGCACGGAGGGCCTTCCAGGCTGAAAGGATTAGCCAGTTGCGGGCTCCTTTCATGTCCCCAGCAGGAGCTGGAGTGAAGGACATGAGCATAACCCTCCTCACGGCAGCCCTCAGGTCTCCAACATGGGCTTGCTAACCTCCTGCCCAGGGTTCCGACCACTTGAGACCCTGTGCTCCAGCGAAGTGGCTGCTAAGTGGGAAATCACATGACATTGCTTTTCTTTTCCCCACTCCCCCACCCTTTGGGATGATCGCTCCCATGCAGGGTGCTGGGATAATGAGCAGGAAGGGAACTAATGTTTGCATTTACATTCATTGGAGAAGGGGTAACAAGAGAGTAAGAAGGCACACAAAATTCATTTAGAGCAATGTGTTGGCACCCACAGTCCAAGCTTGCCAGTTGTGCGGCCCGGTATATTCCTCACTATGTAACTCTTCCTCTCCAATCTGTCTGCTCAGCAAGGCAGTTGAGGAAAGCAAAACAGGTCCAGCACAGTACATGGAGTATGGACTATAATGAAGATCATGTGACTGAGGAACACTGCAAGGCTTGTCAATGAGGTCATTAGTTGTAAAATTATTTTTTCAACACTGTCATAACTTTGAATTGTTACTAAACAAAGCAGTAAGTCAAGTCTACCTACTGAAAACTCCCAGTGCCCCCAACTTCCATACATTGCCACAAATACACACACACACACACACACACACACACACAAACCTTTCTTGGCTCCAAAGTCATCCTTGTGAGAAAACCAGGCTGTCATGGGTTTTGGAAGACTTGGAGCCTGCCAGACTTCAGTGGAATATTCAAAGGAAAGAGACAGCTACTGAGAAGCATATTGCCTAGATCCCACTAGATGGCAACATTTGAGAGAAGGGATCTAAGGACATCCACCCGATCATACTTAGTGGAATGGACAGATACTCTCAAGGAGAGGCAATCTTGTAGACCACGGGTATCAAACTTGCCACGTCACATGATGTGTCGCGATGTATCACGACTCTTTTTGCATTGATGACAATGGGGTGGGTACGGCTTCAGTATGATGAAACTGGCCTGCGGGCCGGCAGTTTGACACCCCTGTTGTAGATGATCTGGCCCTGGACCATTTAGGTCTTTAAAGATGGTAACCAGCACCTTGAAAAACATCAGTAAAGAAAATGGAAGACCGAGCAGTTTTCCCTAGCAATAGGGTAACATGGGTTAATTGTGGGGCACCCAGAACTATGTGGGCCACCACATTCTGCACTAGTAGTAATTTGTGTGGTCTTTTAAGGGCAGCCTCAGGTAGAGTGTCTTGCAGTAATCTAGCCAGGAAGAGACCAAAGTATAAGTGACTGTGAGCAAGGCCTCCCTGTCCAGAAATGGGCACAATTGGTGCACAAGATGAACCTGTGCAAAGACTCCCTGAGCCATAGCTGCCAGTTGCTCCTTCAGCAGGATCCCAAGTCCAGGAACATATCCATGTTTTGCACCAGCAAGAGTCAAAGATGATACTTCATCGGAACCAAGATGATAAAAAAACTAGAGCCACTCTGTCTTTCTAGGTTGAGTTGAAGCCAATTCATCCTCCTCCAAATGTTTATAGCCTGCAGGTGCTGAGCCAACACCTGGACAGCATCACTGGGTCAGCTTGGGATAGAGATATATAATGGATATCATCAGCATACTGATGATAGTTCAACCATCTGCAAGGATATTGACCAATTATTTTTGTTTAAGATGAAGTGAGTTCAGAATGAATTGTAATTCTGTATGAAACACCTATTAGGTGTTTGTTTGTTTTTTCAAATATTTTTTTATTGATTGATTTAATTTATATGCCACCCACCTTCACTCTACTTATAGAAATCATTTTTCTAGACATTTGAAATCTAAAATAGTTTAATTCCATCACTTCAATGCCAGTTTAAATATCTGGTGTGATAAATTATGTGTTTCAAGAAGATGAGTTTATATCCCCTGAGTGGATATCACAAATTTATTTGGCTCATTTTTGCTTTTCACAAATCAGGCTATTTTTACCTGGAAACTGGTAGACAAGTTTCCAAAGAACGCTAGAATCAGACCTCATCCTATAGTATTAATTGCAATGGCACAAAATGAAACTCTCAAACAAGAAATCAAGAGCACTCCAACAAAAGAATGCAAAAAAAAATGTGTGTTGTATGACACAAAATCTAACACAGCTGCATAATTTGAAAAGTATTTTGCCTGTCTATCAGGTGTTTGGAGTAGGCAGAACAAATTAAATGTTAGGTAGAGCAGAGAAATAATTCACATTTCCCAGAGTAACAGATGAATGAATATATTCCGATGGCAAAAGAATCTGGTGGCCAATGGGTAGAATAAAGGGAAGCCCAGAAGTTCCCGCAGTGGACTTAAAGTATCTGGAAAATGACTAGGTTAACCTTATAATTCTCCATTCTTGCTATTAAAACATGTATGGGCGAGAATATTGATTTAGTAGCACAGATGAAAACTTGCCATCATGCTGTTGGATCTTCAATTTTTAATCTTCCAAAGCCAACATGGAAGGAAAAGTGAGAACTTCTTTTAAGAAGTTGAAAATTCACGTGTAACACAAAAATCACAATGTGGTTCTTTATTTGATACCTGATAATTATTTTAGGAAGAATGCCACTAACCATTCCAGGGCAATGCACTGTGAATCCGGAAGAACCAAAGACGGTTTGCAAGGGGGCAGAAGCCTAGCTTCATTAGCCAAAAGAGATTTATTTTATTTTATTTTATTTTATTTAGATTTATATACCGCCCTTTCCCGAAGGACTCAGGGCGGTTGACAGGGCATTTAAAAAACAGTCAATACAAACGTTAAAACAAATTAAAAGAGATTAAATAGCACCCTGAAAGAATTAAAACCCAGTTAAAATTAAAATTAAAAATATTTTCAGCCTGGGCCAGAGAGCTCGAAGAGCCAGGTCTTCAGGTCCCGGCGGAATGAACGGAGGTTGGGGGCAGTCCTAAGCTCCGCAGGCAGCTGGTTCCACTGAGAAGGTCCTACCCCTGGGTGTTACCCGCCGGCAGTCTTTAACCGGCGGCACCCTGAGGAGACCCTCCCTGTGGGAGCGCACTGGACGAAGGGAACTTGATGCTGGCAGCAGGTGTTCCCTCAAATATGCCGGACCCTCGCCATTTAGGGCTTTATAGGTCATCACCAGCACCTTGAATCTGATTGTGCAAAATCTATATGATGGAGACTCTGAATCTGAGATGATTGTGCAAAATCTATATGATGGAGACTCTGAGCTGTTTGAAGAAATATTTAGTAAAAAAGGACTCCTGGTACATGCTGCAGTTCCCCATCGCACCTGATAGCAAGAGAGTGAAAGAACAAGACCCAGTTGACTTGGCATTGGAAGAGACAACTGCTGTCCCCAGGCCGCCGCCTCCGCCTCCGCCTCCTCCCGCTGCCACATTTTCCCAGGTTCATGGCATCTTGACTTGTGTAAGTTAATGGTTTGTTTAGTTCCCTTTTCCATTTGCAAAAAACAGAGAAAAAAGGAAGTACAAGAACTCAGGGCTATTATTGCAAGCCATAGCATTTCAAGTTAAACTGCAACTAGAAAATAACGATTTTTTTTTTGGAATGGTTTAAATCAGGGTTTCCCAACTTTAGTATCTTTAAGACATGTGGACTTCAACTCCAAGACTTCTGTGTCTTAAAAGTTGTCAAGGTTGGGAAACCCTAGTTTAAATTATGCAGGTAAATCCACTCTTGTTCTCAGAATACGGACATGAAAAGGAGGACAGTAAGGAAGTAACCATATTCAAGGTACTAGTAATGGTGTTTAAAGCCCTACATGGCAGGGGTCCAGAGTACCTCAGGGAACACCTGCTGCCGGCATCAACCTCCCTGCGCCCTGTGCGTTCCCACAGAGAGGGCCTCCTCAGGGTGCCACCGATCAGAGAATGTCGATTGGTGGCCCCCAGGGGGAGATCCTTCTCTGTGGGCGCTCCGGAACTATGGAATCAGCTACCGGTAGAGCTCCAGATGGCGCCCGATCTTCGCTCCTTTCGCCGCGATCTGAAGACGTTTTTGTTTGCACAAGCCGGCCTGGCCTGATGGGGGATTGGTGGGGTTTTTATTTTTGTATTTTTATTGTTGTATCTTTGGGGTTTTATAAATGTAGTATATTAATTGTTTTAAAATTGGGCAACTATTTAATCTCCTTTTAATATTTGTAACTTTGTATTTTATTCTTGCCCTGTGAACCGCCCTGAGTCCTTCGGGAGAAGGGCGGTATAGAAATATTAATAAAATAAAATAAATAAAAAAATAAAAATATTTTATTGGCTCAAGGAATGCCACCAAATGCCAAAGGGAAGACTTTATGGAAAAACAATAACTCATTTTTTTAAAATTTGCAGCTTACCAGATGTTTTCCTACTGACCATCAGGCCTGGGAATCTCAGGCAGGATTGGCCATGGCTTTCTTCTATCAAAGGCATATCCAAGGAGGAAATTATGGTAGACTCAACACTCTCTGACAATTCTGTTTGGCTCCCTAGAAGCCCAGCATTCACAGACATGTTCTGGAGCAGTCTGAGGAACTCTTCCATCCTCCTAATTTATTTATTTATCATTTTGGTTTTTTAATATCAAGTGTCTGGAAGGCAAAGCTCCATACTTTTTTCTGCCTCTCCCGTCTTTCCTCACCGCTGCCTTGCACGATTCCCTTCTGGTCCGGAGACCATTACTGGATAGAACAGATGCAAAGAGAACATCTGGAAGTTTGTGACATGGTCATTGTAAGTACTCCTAGCCAGTTAAAATGTTTGTGCTTTTTTTTTAATTGAAAAAAAAGAAAAGAAGTTGGGCATTACTTGATAAATTTCAGGAACTAAATCTCTATGTGTACATTTCTGGCATGTCTGGTTTGGATATCGTAGATATTTTAGCCTTAGTGTTTTTGAGGTGGGGTTCGAATACAATTCTCTGAGCATCATTTTTCTCTGTTTTGCCACGAAAGTTGAAGTTCAGACGCAAACTCAAATTGATGCGGTTTCTAGCACATCCCGATGCCCTTTTTTTAAAACCAGGCAGATCTTGATTGTGGCCATGTTTTGATGCCAAGCATGACAACTTTGCAGGCTTTCGAACACTAAGAACCTCTCCTCTCATAACACTTTTTTCTCTAATCACATATGAGTTTGAAGCAGAAAAGTAATGTTCTGAAAATTGCAAGTATGTTCACATAATCTCTTTCCATCTAGCTACTTTTTTATCGATTTCACTTCTCTTTTCAATATATTAACACACTCTGTTATTTTAAGCATCCACGTTTTGTTTCGGGTTTTTAATTTGCATCGATAACTATCCTATCTAATGAAAGTACTTCTGCCCATGTTTTAAATAGGTTTTAAAAATCTTTACTTAAAAATCTTTATTTAAAACCTTGCTTCTTCCTCAGTAAAGCACAAGAGATGGAGGGGAGCTGTCTTCTTAAAATCAAAAAGGGATGTGTGTTTTTAGCTTGATTTTTTTGCAAATTCTTTCAAATTTTCTCTCCAAAACACTGAACATTACAAGACATGCTGTCCAACTCAACCAATATTAACACTTACCCTTCCCTGTTCAGCTACTTCCCCTCAATATATAAATTAAATAAATAAAATAAATAAATAAATTTATTTCAATTTCCCCTCTTTTTCCCCCAGTGCGCTATCCCTTCCCCTCCTTCCCCTTATCTCCATCCTGCCATTGTTTCCTCAGCCTTAACTATTTCTGCTGAAAGGAGAATATGTATGTGCATAACTGTGTTTTTGTGTCTTGGTGCAAGAGTGTGAGGATCAAATAAGATTTTTTTACTGTAGAGGGAATTCATGTTAATCAATAGTTAAGAATCCGGTATACTGAATTAACAGAAGTAGTCCTCAAGTTACGACCACAATTGACCCCAAATTTTATGTTGCTAAGTGAACCATTTGTTAAGTGCCCCATTTTATGACTTTTCTTGCTACAGTTGTTAAGTGAATCATTGCAGTTAAGCTAGTAACGTGGTCATTAAGTGAATCTGGATTCCCCATTGACTTTGCTTGTTGGAAGGTCACAAAACCTAATTACACAACCCCAGGACCCTGCAGCTGTCATAAATATGAAGCAGTTGCCTATCATCTGAATTTTGATCATGTGACCCTGGGGATGCTGCAATGGTTGCAAAAATGGTCATAAGTCATTTTTTTCAGTGCTGTGGTAACTTTGAATGGTCACTAAATGAACGGTTGTAAGTCCGGGACTACCTATACTGAGTGGGGCATTATTCTGAATTCCAGATCATTGTCTTTTCAGATAGATATAGTAGTCACTCCTGGTGGTATTTTTCAGTTTTTAATAAAATGGCCAATTAGAAGAAAACATTCAGGGATCAATCACCATTTTGTACGAATGCCTTAGACCAGTGTTTCTCAAACGTGGTAGCTTCAATTCCCAGAATTCCCCAGCAAAAGCCCAGGGTGAGAAACATTGCCTTAGGCAAGCACAGTTTGAGGTCAATTCAGCTGCTCTAATAGTTGGTCAACAGACAAAAACTGATACCAAAGGACTTTTCCTTTGATGGAAAATAGACTGGAGGACTATCCATCAGGAATGCTGCAGCTTTTACTGGGCATTATTATTGATACTACTGTTGTGGACACTAAGCTGATGTTGAACTTAATTACGGCAGCGAGACTTTTAGTAGCGCAATATTGGAAGAAGGAAGAACTGCCGACTATAGAAGAATGGACTCTAAAAGTTTCCAACCTGGCGGAAATGGCAAAGATCTCAGCGTACTTGAAAGACCAATCGCAACAGAGATATATTGTGGAGTGGAGAAGATGGATTGATTATATCCAGAATAAATATGGGACTAAAAAGTTTCATCCAGCATTTGAATAAGTATTGATGTGATATTTAAATTGCTTGTAGTTATTTTATAAGAGTTAAAGTGCGATAGATTTAATATCTTATTGTTGTTTGCATAAGGTAGACTATGATTGCTTGTATTTTTATACCCTGTATTGAGCTCTGGGAAGTCGGGGAGGGGGGAGGGGGAAGGGAGGGGAGGGGTTGGGGAGGGTTGGGGAGAGGGGAGGGGGTTGGGAGGGGTTTTGTCTTTTTTTTAAAAAAAATGTATTGTAAAACTTTTCAATAAAAAAAGGAATGCTGCAGCAACAGATTCCTGCACTAGACAAAAGGTTGGATCAGATGATATCTCAGGTCCCTTCCACCCCTTATACACAATGATACTATGAGATAGAGACAGCACAACACTGAACAAGAATAAGATGCTTGATAGTGGAATTATTCTGAACCAGTTTGGGTTGGCTCAAACACTCTTCTCTTTTGTTAACACCAACTCTAGAAACAAATGAAGGTAAGATTGAGCAGAAGTCAGCAGCTACTGAAATGGGAATGCAGGGAAAAGATGGAGGTGAAGCAGAAGTAGATTTAAAAAAGGCATGGAACAGGGGGGGAAAACCCACGTAATGCAGGGTTTCCCTAACCTGGTGTCCTTTCTGGCATGGGCAATTGTTGGAGGTAAATGAGAGCGCTACTTACAACATATCTGAAGACCGCCAGGTTATGAATGGCTGCTGCAGACCCCAAATAGTCCAAAGCAGGTAATAGGAAGACAAAGAGCAGCTGAGGATGGATGCAAACATGAGATTATGGAAGAAGAAAAGATAAAGCACCAGCAGGGATCAAAGCAAGAGTCCATGTTGTTGACAAGAGACAGGAAATAATTTTAAAGGCAGGGATCATGATCTTTACAGGATGGGAAGTCAATACCAGGAAAAGGCACTTTTGCAAATATTTTCATTGGCAGATCTATAAACAAATCCACACTTTACACATCATCATGGTACAAAAATATTGGATCTGCTTCAAGAAGAAGAAACAAAATCTGAGAACTAGTGTGAGTTCCATGCCCACAAACTAATGAGATACACCCACTCACTACATTCCCGCCAGTTGACTCTCCTTTGCATATTTTTTACCACAGTTCACCCTTTCTTTTTGTTTTGTAATATTTTATAATATTCAAATTTGCCATTGCCACAGTTTGTCCTTGTGTTAAGCATTGATTTTTTGTTTGTTTGTTCCTTTCAAGGGCCAAACTGCTAGAGAAACAAATATTTTATTCATAAACACTTTGTTTAAAGCATGGGCAAAAATATCCTTCTGCTTCTAATCTTTTAACAAGTTTTTTAAAAAATCTGTCTTTCTCAATGCATACTTCTCATAAGGAGACATATGGAGCCCAAAACGTCAGAATGAGACAGTTAACGAAACAAAAAATCTCAAAAATTAAAAATATAAATATTTAATTAGTATTAATGTTGAGATAATGCTGAGAAAATCTTTGGAAGGTGCCTGCTAGAAACAGATAAAGGCCAGAAGTCAGGTGTAACAATGAAGTCTCCATTAATTCAGCCTCTTTTGTCAGCAGCTACGATGACTCAGTTACTAAATCTAGAAAATGAGTTAAACAGTGCTGGCCGCAGAGAAATTCCTGCTAAGCTCCTACCTTTCTCAGGCACAGTTGTACAGACAAGAATGCCCTGAACCATTTTTTCCCCTATGCCTAATTAAAACAAAAAACTTGCCAGCAGTCCCAAATGAAACATTTTTTAATTGATTGTGACTTGCTTCGAGGCAGAGTTCTTTCTCATAATTCCTTGGAGTTGTGTTGCATCATACAAACTAATCAAAATTAATAAAGGCAACTTTTTAAAAGGGGATAGTGTAGGAGACAAGAAACATGTTGCCAAAAAACAACAATAACAACCCCACAACCCTACCACAGAAGGCCAGAGAAACAGTCCTTGGGGGTGGGAGAGGACAATAAAACTTCTGATTCTGTTTAGTTGTACAGTACTGCATTAACAACAACACCTTTAAAGGAGTGTCTCTTATTTGCCTCCCGTACTGCTGCAGAAGCCAGGAAGAATGTAACAGTTTATGTTTTTCCTCCTTCTTGCCTCACAGCTGTAAACTTTTATTGGTCAATATATACAGCTCTCAATTACAGCTCATTTTCTACAAAACCCTCCCAGAAGCCCTCAAGCATTATCTCAGCCAGATCTAGGGGCCAAGGCTGGAGACTGGAGTCAGGTCTCCTGGATTCTGTTGACATGCCACTCTCATACTGCAAAAATAAACTGCCTCCATTTTTTATAGACTCCCAGTCTATTAAGTAAAAGCCTGGGAGCCACAAGAAAGTCAAGAAGAAAACTGTTTACTTCTGCTTTTTTTTTCTAAAACAGAACAAACTCTTTGACTAACCATGATCTGATTTGCTAGAATTGCACTCATGCACCGCATGATTGTGATGCATTGTTACTTGAGATTAAGTCTGAAGTGATGAATTTAGCAGGCCTTGCTTTGAATAGGTACAATAAAATAAGCTATTCTGCTCCCTAGATCTTGTGAATATTTGTATTCAAAAACTTTGTTGAAGTTAGACAGCTATCACAAATTTAAATAAATTTGTAATTGGCTGAGAGGGAGAGTGAAGTCTGTCAACCTCCAAATGACTAAAAGAAGTTTCAGTGTGTAAATTAAAAGATGGGTGAGCCGCGCTCAGACATACTACAGATGGAGTATTACTGTGTCATAATAGACTTTAATATGCTCTTACTGTACACCAAAAGTGCTGTAGAAATCATTTAAAAATATTTTCCAGTATTTGATCCTTTGTACTTCTATCTTCAGATGATAACAACAACAAGAAGTTGGAAGGGATCTTGGAGGTCATCTAGGCCAACCCCATGCTCAAGCAGGAAACCCTATACCACTTCAGACAAATGGCTGTCCAGTCTCTCTTTAAAAACTTCCAGTGTTGGAGCATTCACAGCTTCTGGAGGCAGGTTGTTCCACTGGTTAATTGTTCTAACTGTCAGGAAGTTTCTCCTTAGTTCTAGGTTGCTTCTCTCCTTGATTAGTTTCCATCCGTTGCTTCTTGTCCTGCCTTCAGGCGCTTTGGAGAATAGCTTGACTCCCTCTTCTTTGTGGCAGCCCCTGAGATATTGGAACACTGCTATCATGTCACCCCTAGTCCTTCTCTTCATTAAACTAGACATACCCAATTCCACCAACCGTTCCTTATACGTTTTAGCCTCCAGACCTCTAATCATCTTTGTTGCTTTTCTCTGTACTCTTTCCAGAGTCTCAACATCATTTTTACATCATGGTGACCAAAACTGGATGCAGTATTCCAGGTGTGGCCTTACCAAGGCATTGTAAAGTGGTATTAATACTTCACGTGATCTTGATTCTATCCCTCTGTTAATGCAGCCTAGTACTATGTTGGTTTTTTTGGCAGCTGCAGCACACTGCTGGCTCATATTTAAGTGATTGTCCACTAGGACTCCGAGATCCCTCTCACAGTTACTAGTATTGAGCAAGGTACCACCTATGCTATACCTATACATTTAGTTTTTCTTGCCTAAATGTAGAACCTTGCTTTTTCACCATCAAATTTCATTTTGTTAGGTAGCACCCAGTGTTCAGGTCTGTCCAGATCCTCCTGTATCTTAAGCCTGTCTTCTGGAGTGTTGGCCATTCCTGCCAGCTTGGTGTCGTCTGCAAATTTGATGAGTTCCCCATCTATCCCCTCATCCAAATTGTTGATGAAGATGTTGAAGAGCACTGGGCCCAGAACAGAGCCCTGGGGCACCCCACTACACACTTCCCTCCATGTAGATGCAGTTCCATTGAGGACCACACACTGAGTACAGCTGGTCAGCCAGCTACGAATCCATCTGGTGGTGATGCTGTCTAACTCACATTTTTCTATCTTATCAAGTAGTAGTTTGTGATCTACTTTATCAAATGCCTCACTGAAGTCCAAGTAAATTATATCCACAGCATTCCTCTGGGCCACTAGTTTTGTCACTTGGTCAAAGAATGCAATAATATTTGTCTGGCATAATCTGTTTCTGACAAACCCATGTTGGCTTTTAGTAATGACTTTGTTTGCCTCTACGTGTTCGCTGATTTGTTGTTTGATTATCTTTTCCAGAATCTTCCCAGGTATTGAGGTCAGGCTGATAAGTCTGTAGTTTCCTGGATCTGTTTTTTTCCCTTTTTTGAATATGGGAACTACTTCAGCTCTCTTCCAGTCCTCTGGTAGTTCCCCAGTGCTCCAGGATCTTTGAAAAATATAGTTCAGTGGTTCTGAGATCACATCTGCCAGCTCCTTGAGAACCTTGGGGTGTAATCCATCTGGTCCTGGTGATTTGAACTCGTCTAGGCTGGACAGGTGCTCACTTACCATTTTCTTGTCTATCTTGTGTTTTTATTTTTTATGGCACTGTTTTTGATAGGTTGGACTGTTTTTACCTTTGTGTAAAGACAGATGCAAAAAACGAGTTAAATAGTTCTGCTTTCTCCCTCTTGCTTGTCACCTTCTTGCCACTTTCCCCCACTAATGGACCAATCATTTCCTTAACTTTTTTCTTGTTTTTTTACAATAGGAGGTTTATGTCTGTTGTTACCTAAAATTAAAAATTAAACCACTGGCTGTTGGAAAAGTTATTCAGGTGCTATGATGTGTCTTACTTACAAAGATCAGAAAGAGTACAAGTCAGGGTATTTTCTATTACCTACAGAAATGAAAGTTGGAATTTAAGAGACCAGCATAGAAAGAGTAGTGATGCTTTTGAACTTTGATATTGAGAAGACTCCTGAGAATAAGGAATTAACAAATGAGTCATTGAACAAATCAACCCATAGCGTTCACTCAAGACACAAATAGCCAGTCTCAAATTATCCTTCCTCAGACACATTATGTGAAGAGGCCTAAACTGCTAGTCAAGGCAGAAGAAAACAGAGAATGACCAGCAGCATGGTGAATGGATTCAGTTACAGTAGCGATGGATAGGTTGTTAGAAGATCTGAAAGACCACAGTGCATGGAGGAAATCAATCCATATGGTCACCAAGAGTCGATATTGACTTGAAGGCACATAATTAATAAATCAATAATGGAATACTTGCAAACAGAAAATTATTAGGTAAACCAATTTCCTTTCTCACCTGCCCAACAGAGAGGAGAAATACAAATTATGCATGTCTTAGGTTTAACACAAATGCTAATCAACTGCAGGACAAACCAAATGTTTAACTGGAATCTGTGTTAAACATTGATTCCTAATTCATATATAGGCCCAAAGTCCAAGGAGCTGAAAATGAATCATAATTAATATTTTTTTAAAAAAAAATCCAGTTAGAGAAGGAGAAGCAAACATAAACTCAAAGCTTCATTTGGCTCACAGAGTCTCATACACATAAAATTAAATCCAGGCTTAACATTTCCTGTAAACATAGTTTCAATGGAAATGTAAACTTAAAAAAAGAATCAGATAAACTCCAAATATTTGTTATTGAAACTGATGTAGGGATTATGATACTGAACAAGGCCCAAGGAAATCCAAATTCAAGTCTACCTGTAACCAATATGATTCCTTTCTACTGAAGGTAGAAATATTGGTAAATTTTAGCTCTGTGTGTTACAGTGAAAGAATTTTTATCTCAGCCACGTAGGACTTCTTCAGGACACCAGGTGGAAAAGGCTGTTTTTAACCATTCATGCTCAGTGGATGGTCATCTGGTCATTTCAATAATTCTTCTACTAAAACAAAGTCATCTCTTTCCTCAACTATTTCTTCTATGTTCCAATTGGGCATCATATTCCTTGATCCGTTTTAATTAGGGCTGCAATCCTTAATAAAAGTATTGATTGGATATGTTACATTTTATCATGTTTCCCTGTTTGTTCTTATGGGAACACCTTCATGGAATAGGCATTGTTCTTTTCATTTACATAGGAAAGACCATCGGTCCTAAGACAATGTTCTTTCCTTTTTACACAATCTGATTGCTAACATACCTCTGAGGTGACACAATAAACAAATTACAGTTCTGGTCACCAATACTCTTCCAGAAAAGTACTGTGCAACACACCACTGTCTTTATCAACAGCTTGAGAGGGAAATGGCCAAAAGGAATATAAGCCACCAGCACAAACTTAGTAATAAGTTGAGTGGTAGCAGACTAAGTGTTTATGTTTAAAATAAGGAGTTGGTGCATATAGATATGAGAGAGAGAGAGAGAGAGAGAGAGAGAGAGAGAGAGAGAGAGAGAGAGAGAGAGAGACTGTCAGCTTGCATACACTCTCTCCTCCTTTATGCCACTTCATTATTTCAGCTGAAAAAGGAAGAGCTCCTCCTCTCTCGCCTGCCTCAGCTCAGCTCGTAGTAAAGAGGGACGCTTTTGTTTACCAACTCTCCCACATGCTTGGATGACACACGATGCTCCTACATTATTCCTGCTCTGCAGTGGTTCCTCACTGGCTCTGGGTGCCACAGCAACGCACACATCTTGCCTGAAGAAAAGGGAGGGGAAGATCCACATTTCGGTGGTTTGGTTTTTTTTTTTTTTTGGTTACAGCTTTTCTCCCCTGGGGCATTCTTGGACACATTTCCCAGACAAAGACATTGGATAGCTGCACTCCCCAGATGGAACGGGTCATGTTACAACCAGTTCTACAGCTTCCCTTCAGGACTCTTGACAGGAAAAACAAAGCCCTGTTAACCTTTGCCACTCTAAACAAAGTTAGCTACCCCAGAATTGACATTAGGGACAGATGCTGATGGAATGCTATCTAGGATGGGAAAAACATTGCCAGAAAGATTTGAGGGGAGAGGGAGCTGATTAATTCTTCTCTCACCCATCAACATATGGAGGAGTCCCTATATTTACCAAAAGCAAGAAGTTAGAATGGTACTCCAGTGCTTGAGGAATTGCTTTTATTTTAGTAAATCATTTCCCACATAGACACACACACACACACACTTTGGCAAAACTGTTCTTTTTTGATGAATGTAAAATCCGAGATATCACTCTTTCTGTAGAACCATTTGCCTCACCCCCACCCCCAAACACACTTCACACAAGCAAAGTTACATCCCAAAGATTGTGGGCAGAAGTCTGGGAGAAAGAGGGTGAAATGAATGAAAACGAAGCTGGGGAATGTAGGAAAAGCAACGGAGCAATCTGAACATCTGGCACTGCATGGAAATCTAGCCACAGTGAACATATACACACATCTTTTCCTACCCTGAGTGAATTCTGCATTTGCAAGACCTTGGCAGCTGCCGCAGAGTTCCTATATAGGAAATAGCAATGGCTGTAACTTAAACTCTAGCCCTCTGCAGCCATTGCCTAGTTTCATCCCCCGCATGACCCAGGGCCACAACAGCTTCCTGAAATGGTTGCAGGCTACTACTCCTGTTCAGTTGGAAACACCCACAATCAGGCAGTGAGACTTTCTTTGCTTGATTTATAGCCATTAAAACAGCTCCAAGGAATTTCTTATCTTCCACAAGTACATTCTTTTCATAGAAGCAGAAGTTTCCTTTACAAATATGGCAGACTTCATTATGGATCTCATTGGCCCCTAACCAAAGCACTTGTCTTTAGAAAAGAAACAGAAACCCGCAGCAGTGATAAACTCCTGACTGCAATTCTTCTCAGCAGGAATGTAAAGTGGCCCGTGCTGAAATCAGATAAATCTTGGGAGGTTAAAATAAACTGGCTTGGGTGATTCCTGCTCTCCTGCAAAGCATTCTGAGAGATCTGCTTTGGATGGTTTCACACAAGGTAGGACAATCCACAAGCGTACCTTACAAATTAGTAGTGGGAAGTGGAGGCTGGTGGGGGTGAATAGAGAGAAAGGGGAGAGGGAAGGGAAGAAAAAAGCATCTAGGGTTCAAAGATAACTTCCTTGGAAAGATCCTCCTACTGAAAGACCCAGAGGAAAGAACAGATGCTCAGAACTTTGTAGCTGATTGGTTAGGTGTAGGATATTTTTCAAAATAGAAAAGTTTGTGGTGACCCTTGTGAGGACTCCTCCTACGCTACTTCTGCAAATCTTCCCTTGCAGAGAACTTTAATCAAGAAGTCTAACACAATACTCCTTTGACGATGGGTTGGCACCAAGATCTTCTTTGGGAAGATGCCAAAAGACACCTCGGAGTGCCAGTAGAGTTGGCAGCCCAAATTTAGCATCTCATCTTTGCTAGAAACTCAATGGCCATGTTCATACAAAATGTGATTTAAGAAAATCAATTAAAAACCTAGCAGATGCATTGACACAACATGCTAAGCTTGCTTAAGGTTCCTCCTGGGTTGGTTTAGACCTTATTTTATGTGGCTTAGTGTGCTAGATGTACCCAAACATTTCAGTTAATTTATGACTCTGCCTATTATGCAAACCTGGTTATCGATCTAACTTATTTTTAGGGTTACTATGTTATGTGAACACATCCACTAAGAAGCTTTAGTGGCAAGCCTTTCAATCAGTTTTGGGAGACTTACATCTATTTGCAATCCGGGGAAAATAGAATTAAATAGGGTTAGCTGGCTTTGAAAATGAGAAGTGTTTTGGATTATGCCTGTGTATAAGAGCAGCTTCTCCCTGCTCTTCACTTAAACAGCCTGCCTTTTTTCAGCTTTCCTTGTGACACAGCTGCTGCTTTAACAGTCACGTTAATGAATGGATAGCATATACTGTAGTGTAGCAGGAGCACTCCCCCCCCCCACAATTACAAGAAAGCCTGGAAAAACTCTGGCTGCTTTAAGACCAGAAAAGTGCTCTGTGTGTGTGCAAGTTTCAAAGTACTTGTTTTAAAACATTTCTGAAGCAAGCAGGGCCCCCGTACTAACTCTCTTTATTGTAACAATTATAATATAGACTATTTTTGTTACCTGGGAGAATTACACAGGTGCTTTGCACTGTTATTATTGCACTCAAAGCTTTTGATGAACAAGGACTATTGCCATGGCCTCTTGCTTCACCCATCACGCCATGTTAGTTTCTTTCATCTGTTTCACAAGACAGCACCAAAAGAAGAGGAAATCTCCAAAGTGATGGATACTTCAGAGCATTAGGGGAGGGAGTTGGATTATTCATGGTATTTGAGGCTGAACTACATTTCAGACTAGATGTCAAAGCATGAAATTTGGCTTCCTGGGGTTAAGATGATAGTATTATACTGGAAGCCTTGCTTTTTTTCTGCTATCCAGCTGATGGACTTAATCAACAGAAAATATTCTACCTTTTCATGACTAATGGAAACATAAGACCAGCCTCTTACAGCATCGAGGATGACTGAGAGGCCTTCTTCTTTCTCCTTCTCCTAACACCCCTGCTAAAGTGATAAATCTGAGGTAAATAGGTACCCATCAAAATATTTGCAGTTTCTAAATTGTCCTTGGGAGCAGAAGGCAAGGCTCAAAGTGGTAGATTGGTAAGCAGAAAGAAAATAAAAAGCATATACTGTATTTAAGAACCCTCCTCAGAAGGACTAAACCTGCCCACCGCTAAGAAAGATTTTTTTCATCTTAGCTTCATTGATTTCTCTTTACTTTGGTCAATAGTTTTAATAGAAGACATTCAGAAACAAATCTACTTCTTTCTTTATACTATAGCTCCCTGCAAACTTTATTTTTTGGGGGGTTCAGCTACAGCATAACTGAACAAAGGAAACCAACTTTACATTCAGAAACAATAATTATATTAGTATTTCTGTGAGGCAGAGCTACCTCTGTAAACAAATTACAATAGGACTGAAT
This sequence comes from Vipera ursinii, assembly GCF_947247035.1. Taxonomy (NCBI): domain Eukaryota; kingdom Metazoa; phylum Chordata; class Lepidosauria; order Squamata; family Viperidae; genus Vipera; species Vipera ursinii. The sequence continues at coordinate 64,771,614 of NC_139512.1, forward strand.
AAAGAATAACATAGATATATATATTTAAAAAAAGTCCCAGTTTTGAAACAAACTGTATATTGTCAATATTGACACAAAGCACATTCTAAGCATATTGGCAGTGATGGTGCAGAGGTTATACTACTTGGCTAATCAATATATTCATAAAGCCTTCTTCCAATGAATTAATTCTTACAGCTACCCCTACTTTACTTGCTCTTCAAACTGCCTACCCTCTGTAGATGAAGCCTGTGGAACTGATCTGCAATGCACTGCAACTTCCGTGCAATCTGAACTTCGGTACGCAATTCCTGCAGACTTTCCTGAGGTTCCTCCTGGAGATGTGGATTCAATGTGAAACCAACTGGTTGGACATGTAAACGGTATCCAGCGTTTCCTGCCAAATATCATAGAAGAAGGTGTTTATATCATAATATGGTACAAGATCTTTTTTGCCATCAACAGCATGACATTCGACAATTTTTTTTGTTAATTGTTGTGCCTCTGAGTTAGCATTGACTGCCTGGATTAAGCCCTTCAGTTTCTTAGCAAGATTTTCAGAAGTGGGTTTGCCATTGCCTGATTCGTAGGGCTGAAAGAGAGTAACTGGCCCAAGGTCAACCAGCTGACTTTGTGCCTAAGACAAGACTAGAATACATAGGCTTCTGGTTCTTAGCCTGGCACCTTAGCCACTACACCAAACTGCTTCTTTTAAATAATATAATTGAACTCTAATTTGGCATATTATACTCATGGCAACTAATATGATTTTAATCAACATTTAATTTAGTTTTGTTTTTGCATTTATGCCCCACCTTTCTACCGGGGGTTAAAGCTGGCACTCCCCTCATTTTTCTTTCACAACAATCTTCCATGAGGAAGATTGGACTGAGAGGAAGTAACTAGCTCAAATTTACCAGGGATCTTATGCCAAGTCCCAATTCAAAACCATAACACACTGATGCCCTAATAGGAATTAAATTTGAATTGCAGTTAGTTACCAATTAATTTGAGAAGACGACAACTTAGATTACTTTTCTTCTAAATTATTATTGCAGATGCTACTATTGGTCTATAAGGAATGAGAGCCTATAGCACATTCTAGAAATGTCAACTGAGAGCAATTCATTCATTAATTCTGCATTTAAGATGCAAACCATTAATATATTTTTCATTCATCATCTTCCTTTTGTGCTAACTTGAACTCTTTTTGGATAAACAGGTATTCCTTAACTTATGACTACAATTAAGCCCAAAATTTATGTTGCTAAGCGAGACATTTTGCCCCCTTTTATGACCTTTCTTACCACAGTTGTTAAGTGAAATGTTGCAATTGTGAAGTTAGTAACACGGTTGTTAAGTGAGTCTGGTTTACCCATTAACTTTGCTTGTCAGGTTGCAAAAGATGATTACATGATCCCAGGACACTGCAACCGTCATAAATAGTTGCCAAGTGTCTGAATTTTGATCATGTGACCATGGGGATGGTTCAACGGTCGTAAGTGTGAAAAATGGTCATAGGTCCCTTTTTTCAGTGCTGTTGTAACTTTGAATGGTCACTAAATGAACTATTGTAAGTCGAGGACGACCTGTATTAGGAAGATTGTTTCTAAGTGACTTGGCACCAAAATCCAATGGAAGGTTTCATTGCTGCCAAATGTTGGTGACCAAAGACAAACTCTCTAAAACAGGAGTCTTCAAACTCGGCCCTTTTATGACTCATGGACTGAGGAATTCTGGGAGTTGAAGTCCATGAGTCATAAAAGGGCCGGGTTTGAAGACCCCTGCTCTAAAAGAATGCAAATGACCAGCTGCCTGTAAGGAGTATAGATCCTTCCATTCCCCACCACGCAGTCAGAGCTGAAGAAGCTTCCTGGATGAGAAGTGAAAGGTCTTCGAAGAGAAACAAGGAAGTCCAGTTGCCTCATGAAAAAGCACCTTTGGGACAACCGTGACCTGGATGACTGAGAATCTCCACAGACAAAGACAAGACAACACATATATGTCTTGAGGTGCTGGCTGCCCAGTCCTGCTCTAAGTAAAATACACTGAGCATGACGCAGGACCTCCCTGTATCTGTTTCAAGCAGACCCAGGCAAAAGGTTCTGAGATAACTATCTGAAGCGGCAATTGCTGCTTTGCTCAAAAACGGCACAGTTCATTAAAAAAAAGGGGGGAACAGGTTATATCTATCGTTCGTTGCCTTTTTTTTTTTCACCGCAGACTAAGGAGCAAGTATGATTCTTACCATAAAAGAGTCTCTGAGGCTCTTCAGTGACTCCACAAGGTAACATGATATCCTGGCTGGAAGAGGATGCATTGAGGGTCTGTGTTGCCTTGTCCTGTTGTCTGGCATGCTTGCTGCCTGGGCCACAACAGTGTGCAAGTGGGAAGAGCTGGAACCTGCCCAGGAGGCAGTTGTAAGATTTGCTTTGGGTGAAAATGCCACGAAAGGCCATCTTGCTGGACTGACTGACCAGTTCACAGTCATCCGAGTGGAACACATCATCATCTAGGCCATTCAAATGGGAAAAATCATCTTCCAGGTAAACGGGGGGATCCATTTCCCCTGCAAAAAATATAATTAATAAGAATAATAACAATATTACAAAGCTAGATAATACACTATTGAATAGCAGAGTAAAAACATACAAGCATTTCATTTGTGCTACCACACAAAGCTATTTCTGAATGCTGTCTGGGGAATAAAAGATAATTGGTTAGTGAAGGAGGCCCTCTGACCGAGTTCTCCCTTCTTCTTTAAAACAAAATTCTGAAGCAAATGGGAAACAAAATGCCATTTGAAGTTCAGACTGTTTACAGTCTGGTCAGCCCTATGAAGAAAGTTAAAGGGGGAAAAAATAACTTCCAGGAAAATTATTTTAGAATGCAGAGGCTATAAACCACACTAATACTTTAACAAGCAAAAATCTCTCAAAAAATACTGTTCTGAATTCTCTACGCAGTTTTGAGAATTTGTAATGTACGGTATCTGAAAACATTGATTAATGTTTGTTAATCTAAATAATAGAGCCAGGGAATCCTGGGACTGAGTGTGCTACTCAAATTTACTAGGAAATACATCCAGGTACAGCTGGTTTTTGCCATTTTAATGCAAAAAGTTCTATGAGTTTGTCTTGAAAATGAACTACTTAAAGTTCTAAGTCTGTGCCATCTTAAATTTAGAATGGGGAGAAATACCTCCCATGTCCATAGGAGAACTAGAATAAATATGTATCTCTTTCTTTCTCTCTCTCTCTCTCTCTCTCTCTCTCTCTCTCTCTCTCTCACACACACACACACACACACACACACACACACACATGCACACATTCTCATTTTAAAAATTCTGCAGTACAAAATGCATAGAAAAATAAAATTTAAGGGAAAGTGTGCAATATATCTCTCTGTATCCATATAATGTATATGAATGCCTCTCTTGTGCATCTGTGTATATATAAACCCTACATGGCATAGGCCAGGCTACTTATGAAACCGGCTTCCCCCAGTCACATCAGCCCATCCCACATGTTCAGGCAGGATCCCACCAGAATTTACACTGGTGGGATCTAGGAAGAGGATCTTTTCTACCGCTACCCCTGCACTGTGGAAGATCTTGCCCTCAGAGGTAAGGAAAGCCCCCAATGTCTTGGCCTTCTGGAAAGGGGTCAAAACATGGCTGTGCAGCCTTGTGTATGGCACACAGGGGCCCAGCCAACCATGGGGGCTGGTTGGCCCCATGGGAACCTTCTCGCCTGTATTAACAACTACTAACTTTTCTATCTTGGAACTGTCCATCTTTTGCAATTTTATGTTTATATTTTTTTAAAAAAAATAATCTTAAATCATTCAGTTATTAATGCTTCATTTCATTCATTAAATTGTACAGCCCTCACAGCCCTTCTCTGAAGGAGATGGGCAGTTAAGAAGTGGCGTGGGACTAGGTCAGGGGTAGGCAACCTCGGCTCTTTTATGACTCATGGACTGACTCAGGAATTCTGGGAGTTGAAGTCCATGAGTCATAAAAGAGCCGAGGTTGCCTACCCCTGGACTAGGTTATTTAAAGACTGCCTTTCCCCATTTACATCAGCTCGCCCCATCAGATCTAGCAGAGAAGCATGCTGCAGATATCATTGGTCAGGGATCTACATTTGGTGAATCCCAGGGCATAAGCCTGCTGTGGTGCCTGGCTCATGGAACATCCTTTTTCCCAAAATAAGATTGGCCCCATCCCTTTTGAGATTCCATAAGACCCTCAAGACCTGCTTATATGAACAGACCTAGGGCTCTTATGGGACCAGAGACCTGTTTAGATAGCTCCATTACTGAGAGGGCCATTTCTTATTTTTCCTCCACTTTGATTATGTTTTTAAGGATATTTATTACTAAGGGGTTGTTTTTATATTTTATATTCACTGTTTTCATATTTTTATTATCTATTGTTGTATGCCACCCAGAGGTAACTTGGTGAGACGGGCAGCTATATAAGTTTGATAAATAAATAAACTCCCAGAGACAAACACATTGTATGTTATATCCAGAAGCACAGGGGATTTAGGCTGAGAAACTGGTAGAAATTAATCATTGTAGCTGATCTTGACAAAAGTGTTCACACCTAGCTGACCCAGTCAACACCTGATAAAGAAGAAACAGTGCAGTTCCAGGCACAGCTATGGGACAACCCAAATAAATACAACTAGAATGCATAAAGGAGGTGAACAGGAATAAAAGGAGGCAAATGAGAATAAAAAAAGAAGTTAAAACGAAAGCAGTAACAGCAGATGTAGTGGGAAAAGGGCAAGAATGATCAAGAACTGGTCAGCATCAGGTGAAGGTGAATTGCATGGTTTTGGATTGAAACATTTGACTGGTCAACACTTACCTGTTGCCAAGCAGTTTAATAACATACTACAAGGAGGTGAAACTGAAGATTTGTTAACATCTGGCAAAATCTACCTGATAATGAAAGATCCAACTAAAGCAACTCAGAGCACATAAATTGCTACTGCTAAGCTTGTAAGCCGCCCTGAGTCTTCAGAGAAGGGCGGGATATAAATGGAATTAAAAAAAATTAATAAACAAGCAAGCACGAGGCAACTACAGGCCAATTACCTGCTTACCAACAACTTTCAAATTGCCAACTGGTGTGGTAGCTGATGAAGTCCAGCAGCATTTAGTTAAAAACAAGCTCTTTCCACCTGAGCAGGGAGGAAATTGCCCACACAGCAAAGGAACAAAAAATGAGCTCCTAATTGATAAGAAGGTTTTGGAACATTGCAAGAGAAGAAAGACCAACTTGAATGTAGCTTAGCTTAATTACAAGAAAACATTTGACTCCCTACCGCATGATTAGATAATCAAGTGCCTAGAAATAACAAGTCAGTAGAAGCATCAGAAGCTTTGTACAAAGATCAATGGCACAATGGAAAACACAGTTGCCAGTCAATGGTGATAAATTGGGAGAATTTAATTTCAAGAGATCCATCTTTCACGGACACTCAGTCTTACTACCAGTGTTTGTCATTGCTCTGATTCCTCGGTCAATATGGAACAAGTCAGACCATGGCTATCAAACATTAAAAACATCTCCCACCTCTTTTCCATGGAGGTTCAGAGGCTGTCTGAAAAACAACTGCTGAAATAGAACTGCTGCTCAACACTGTCCATATATGCAGCCAAGATTTTGAAATGGAGTTTGGATAGGACAAATGTACTGCTTTCACCATCAACAGGGGAAAATAGTGAAAACTGAAGGAATCAAAATGCCCTATGGAAATAACAATAGTCTGGATGAAAACCATTACTACAAATACCTGGGTATCCTTCAACCTGACTGTATCAAGCACGGTGAAATCAGGAAGAAAGTTAGAAGTCAATATATCTAGACAGTAAAAGTTTTAAACACCAAAGTCAGTAGAAGGAATGCCATCAGGACAATTAGCACCTGGGAAACTCCACTCATCAAATACACAGCTGGAATAGTGGCCTGGACTCAAGCAGAAATAAAAACCCAGGATAGGAAAACAAGAAAAATAATGAAAATGGATCATGGCCTTCATCCATACAGCAATGTTGACAGACTCTATGTACCAAAGAAAATGAGTGGGTGTGCAATATTGCCAGTACACCAGACAGCTGAAGAAGAAAAAGGGGAATTGGAAGAATACCTAAAGGACAATGAAGAATGGAATGGAATGGAATGGAATGGAATGGAATGGAATGGAATGGAATAGAATAGAATAGAATAGAATAGAATAGAATAGAATAGAATAGAATAGAATAGAATAGAATAGAATAGAATAGAATAGAATAGAATAGAGCTGGAAGGGACCTTGGAGGTCTTCTAGTCCAGCCCCCTGCTCAAGCAGGAGAACCTATACCATAACTGAACCTAGTATACCAAGAAAGCTGACTGAGACCTGGAGAAACTAAATTGGCCTACAAGAAAGACCAAATGGAAAAAGAGAAGAGAGATATGGCTAGACAAAACATAACATGGTCAGTACATTAAAAAAAAGCAGGCAAAGCAGACCTCGCAATGGCTAAGAGCATGAAAATTGAAGAAAGAGACAGAGGGGCTAATTCTGGCAGCACAAGACCAAATGCCTTACAAAGCCAGAATTGAGAACAACAGATTGCAACAGACAGCAAGTGCACCCTCTGCAAAGAAGCCAAAGAAATAATGGACAATCTAGTTAAGACAGACTAAAAATAATGGCATGATACAGTAGCCGCAATGGTGCATTGGAATATCTACAAGAAATACCTTTTACATCCAAGCAAGAACTGGTGAGACCACAAAATAGACAAAACCATAGGAAATGAAGAACTAAAGTGCTCTGCGACCTTGAATACAAACAGATAAACATCTACCACACTACACCTCATATATAACAATTGTTGATAAGAAAGATGAAAAAAAAGTCTGGATCCTAGACATGGCAATACCTGGAGATAGCAGAAGAGAAAAGAACTGGAGAAAGTCACAAAACATAAAGACCTGCAAATAAAAGTAGAACAATTGTGGCAAAAGTAAGCAAAGCACCAACAGTAATAGTCCCAAAACCAGCTGAACACTATCATCTCTGACAAACTCACCAGTCAACCTCATAAGGCAGCTTTATGTGGAACAGCTTACATCCTGTGACTGTACCTTTAACACCATCATCTTGTTCCAGGTTCTTAGAAAGAACTTGATAGGTGGGTAAAAACGCCAAATCCAGCCTAAACATCTGGCTGACTATGCAATGAACCATTATAATTTATTAAATTTGTATGCTGCCTGATTCCCAGTGATTCTTTTATAGCAAAAGGCAATAATCTCTCCTAATGGCCATTGAAGAGACATCACACAGTTCTCATCCTTATTAATGACTTCCACACACAAAAAGTGATTTTAAATTGTCTTTAGGAAAGGAGAAGTCTTGTTTCCTTTTTGCCCACCAAAACGTTTTTCTTTGCCAGTGTGTTTCACACAACAGTCAATTCCATCTGCTTGTTTCAGCTATGTTATCCTTTTCCCCCCACCACCACCAGCAAATGTGATTTAATGTTAGGGTTACTGATTGATGGTTGACAGTTATCTCTATGAATTTATGCATCCGTGCTATAAACACAAGGATGCTGCACCAACTGGCAACGCCCACAGCAGGACATGAGATTTTGACATTAGTAATGGGCAAAAAAAAAAGGAACAAGAAGATTAAAAAAATTTTTTTTGAAAACAGCCAATCATAGAGAAAGGAGAAAAGGGCTCAGATCTATTTCTAGCAGATAAAGAAAAAGAAAAAAAGCACTGTTGGCAAGCCTGATAGTAGAATGAGCTTTGCTGGGACTCATCTGTTCTGCAGAAAGATAAAGGACACAACAGCACAGAGTCCAGGGCCAGAAGATGCTGCCAAAGGAAGGAGAAGAAGTGGTATCTCTCTGCAGGGAGTCCTGCTCTGCAAGCTTCTCCAATATAGGGAACGGTTGCTGGAATTGGGTATGTGTAGTTTAATGAAGAGAAGGGTGAGGGGTGACATGATAGCAGTGTTCCAATATCTCAGGGGCCGCCACAAAGAAGAGGGAGCCAAGCTAATTCTCCAAAGCACCTGAAAGCAGGACAAGAAGCAACAGACGAAAACTAGTCAAGGAGAGAAGCAACCTAGGACTAAGGAGAAACTTCCTGACAGTTAGAACAACTAACCAGTGGAACAACCTGCCTCCAGAAGTGGTGAATGCTCCAACACTGGAAGTTTTTAAGAGGAGACTGGACAGCCATTTGCCTGAAAGGGTATAAGGTTTCCTGCCTGAACAGGGGGTTGGACTAGAAGACCTCCAAGGTCCCTTCCAACATCATCATCATCATCATTATTATTATTATTATTATTATTATTATTATTATTATTATTATTATTATTATTATTATTTACCTGACTTTGCCCTGGAATTTCACTTGAACTGCTTCATGAATCTCAAGAATCAGACGAGGGTCAGAAGACTGAGGAAATCGAGCTTTCTCCGGACACTTCTTAATGCCATATTGCATTACCTATTTACCGTATATTTATTCACATGTACGGCTACATAAATATAAATGGTGTCTGTTTATGTACTGGAAAGATTTAGAGATAGTCCTCAACTTGAAAACAGTTCGTTTAGTGACCGTCGAAAGTTACAACGGCACTGGCAAAAGTGACTTATGGCCATTTTTCACACTTAACCACCGTTGTAGCATCCCCATGATCACGTGATCAAAATTCGGACGCTTGGCCACTGGCTCATGCCTATGACCATTGCTGAGTCCAAAGGTCACGTGATCACCTTTTGCAACCTGGGGAAGGCAGATTCACTTAACAACCGAGTTGCTAACTGATGAACTGCAATGATTCACTTTGCAACTGTGGTAGGAAAGGCCGTAAAATGGGCTTCACTTAGCAAATGTCTCACTTAACAACAGAAATTTTGGGCTCAATTGTGGTCGTAAGCTGAGGACTACCTGTACGTAGATATCTGCAGTTTGTACTATGCTTCTGTAGACTGCAACATTCGGTAGCTCTTGTTGGAGTGTGTATTTCCTCTTTATAAAATATCTTGGTACTGCCTTTGAGGATAAACTATTCTCAGGATGGTTTGCAAAGTTAAAAGAAATGGGAAAAGCACAGTGTACCAAAATTAGAGTTATGATTGGCTGTTTTCAAAAAAAAATATTTTTTAAGCAAGTATAGGTAGTCCTCAACTTGCACCCATTCATTTAGTGACCATTCAAAGTTGCAACAGCACTGAAAAAAGTGACTTATGACTGTTTTTCATGCTTGCAGCATCCCTTGCAGCAATCCCCATAGTCACGTGATAAAAATTTGAATGTTTGGTAGCCGGTTCATATTTATGACGGTTGCAAGTCCTAGGATTACACAGTCACCTTTTGCACCCTTCTAATAAGCAAAGCCAGATTCACTTAACAAGCGTGTTACTAACTGAAAAACTGCCACGATTCACTGAACAACTATGGCAAGAAAGATTGTAAAATGGGGCAAAACTCACTTAATGACTGTCTTGTTAAGCAACAATTGTGGTCATAAGTCAAGGACTACCTGTATTACTTTGGGTAGCTATTTAAACTGGGCTGCCAAAATCCAGATGGCAATAATGGATAGCAAAGAGATACTGAAAACTAGTTCCTCAATGCTGCTATTTAGTGATGACCTGGATTTTGGCAGCCCAGATAACAGCACTGCAGTATTAAAATACTGTAAGTATTGTTTGAAACAACAGCAATAACTCTAGTCTCTAAAATAAAGATGGGAGACTGTTTCTTAAAGAACAGAATGAAATGTTCAGTTCTTTCAAGGGCTGTTCTATCATATTCACCAACCATTCCTTGGTATTGCCCAATCTTTGAAGTCACATTTTTTTGAATGTGAACAGTGCCAGGGCCCAGATGTAAGATCAAGTAGAGAAGGAAGTGGTTTACAGTTTTTGGGTTGGTGATTAATTTTCCCATTAACTGGATTTTGGAAGCTCACCTTGTGCAATCTCACTTTATAGTAAGACGAAAATCCTGGTCAGCAAACCTGTTCAATCAGGCCTACTAAAGAACAATAGGAGTGACTTGACTTCAGAATTGGCTTAGTCAATGCCGGTGCAAAATTATTTTTGCAGAACTTTTTAAGGTGTGTAACAAGTGCACTAAATCTAAGCATAAGATCTAAAACCTTACTGAATTAAGAAACAAAACAGTATATAAACTCAGTTATCTAGCTTCTAGATAATAGCGAGTATAGTGATAATAGCGAAGAATGCAGTTGTTTAGAAAATTTCTAACAAAATTTATAACCTCAAACAAATGCTATACCGGGATCCGTGGCCATGTCTTCGCTGAGCGTACAATTTTAATGACATCCATTCAGGCAAGGTACAGGCAATTTCTGCCCCACTGAATTGTTGTTGTTGTTAGTTACGAAGTCGTGTCCGACCCATCGCGACCCCATGGACAACGTTCCTTCCTCCAGGCCATTGAATTACATTTAAAGGAAAAAATGTTTTTTAAAAGGTGGCTCTTGCATCAATAACCAGTCTGCCCACAACAGAGCATGTAAACTATGTAACTCCATGTCCAATCATAGTAACCACCATATAACTATCCCTTGGCAAAGAGGGTTAAATGTACAGCTCAAAAGGTGGCATGGGATGGCATGGATTTATTTCTCTCACCCCATGCCAAGTTCCTGGTTGGAGTGGGAAGTGAAAAGAACATCCCAAAGTAAGCCAACAGCAAACCCCTTCCACATCGTACTATACCAGGGTTAGGCAACCTTGGCTCTTTTATGACTCGTGGACTTCAACTCCCAGAATTCCTGAGCCAGCATGGCTCAGCTTGGAAACTTCTCCCTTTCCCCTCAGCATGGCTGGCTCAGGAATTCTGGGAGTTGAAGTCCACGAGTCATAAAAGAGCCAAGGTTGCCTACCCCTGTACTACACCAAGAAAACTGCACAGAAATACTCATGTAAGTCACTATAATTGAGCTTGACTCTGAGATCATATTATGCATTCTCAAGAGCTTATATGAAGAAAGTCTGGCAAGCAGAAACAGGGTTTTAAAAAGTGTTTTTCATAACAGAACATGCTGCACAAAAAAGGAGGCACTTCGCAAAACTAGTGTCTCTTGAGCACATCTGGCAATGTGCTCAATTTATACTTTCACTCTAGCACCCGAAAGCACGGGGATAGATAAGCAAAGGAAACTCTGCTATTTCCTCTGGCCTCAGGCAGGAGCTTGTGGGAATCAGGGCAGGGAATTTGGTTGGCCTAACTGGCCAGGGTAAATGGAACTACTCAAGTAGTATCCATCAGCCCAAAATAATAAAAACAAGAGGATGAAAGAAGCCAGAGGAAGGTTGGTGTGGATCTGAGGCTTGGCTGTTTTGTGGGCAGAGAATGTGTCATCTGGAGGCTTAGACTATTTCCTATAGTTTCCCAGAAAGCCATGGGAACTCCTTGACTAAGCTATTCTGAGACATGGCTTGGAGACATTATAGATTATTGTAGGGGTTGCATATATTGTGTGGTGATAGCGTTATAATGCCATCTTCAAATTAGTTGACAAGATTCAGCCCCCTTGTCAGTTGGAGGTGTTAGCAGGTGGTAATGAAGTAGAATGAAGGGATAAGTAACAAGGAAGAGGGGAAAAGCCCTGAACAAGTCAGCGACGCTGAAATGCACCAAGATGCATAGATCTTGCAAAACAGACAACTCTTTTCCTGAAATCCCAAATCCAAACGTTATATGTACTGCACCTAAAAAATGCCCTCCACCCAATAAATAAATAAATAAAACATCCATAGAGCCTTATTTCATTTTAATAAGCTCTCAAAATACTTGGCCTATTAAAACCAAAAGTGTTTGTTGATGCATTTTTAGGTTATACAGTAGATTGTAACAGACAGTGCACTGATTTTTGAACATCTTGAGGCCAACAATTAGTCTTTCATGATTCTCTCAATGCTACCTTAATTTAAATACACACAAAACACACAAGAATTCTACAGATCTTTAAAAAGTGAAATTCAGTATTTGGATTATTTATTCTGCTGTGGTTTGTTTAATCTAACTTGCAATTACTGGTGAGATCTAACAAGTCTGAAATCTATTGTAAATTTACTTAGGAGTCGGAGGTTTTATTGAAATCTAAGGGATTTTCTTTTGAGTATGCACATACAGAACTGGGCTATAAATCTTGTCCAGATTTGAGTATCTGTATATAAAAGTATTTAAAGTTTAAAATAACACCACACAACCTGTCCTAAACTCTAACCCTAACCTTCACTAGATCAAAAGACTTGGTCTTAATTTCATTTCTAGTCCACTACAGCCCACATATTTAAAGCCCAGTAAACAACACTTTTATGTACTGTATTGCAATTCTAAGTTTATTTAACTTTAAACAATTTTTTATTCTACATTAATAACGTGCCATAATTATAATACTTTACAACTAGTGAACAAAAGAAAGACTAAAGTCAGGTACACTACAGAATACACACAACAGAATTATTTCAAGAATCATTCTTCTTTGTTGGTAGATTGTTATTGCCATATCTTTTTTTCTTCAGAGTTCTGAATAATAATAAAAGTTGCTGTTACTAGAATATATACAAGTTGTTATACTGTAAGCAGAGTGCCAATCAATCTTTCTCTACAAAAACTGAACTAGTTTCCACAGAAGACCTATCAATATTGATAGAAAATAAAAATGGCTGGGTTCTACCTGCCCACAGGTTAGACAAGAGAAATCTCAGATAAAAGGTGGATATTTACAGTTCTTCAATGTAACGTCTGATAAATAGAGGTTTTTGTGATGTAGACCTTTACCATGCAGCCAATTCACACTCACAGCAGTCAAATATACCCCTGAAATAGAAAAGATTTCTACTCTTACTTTTAAAGATGCAGCTGAATGCACATTTATTTGGAGGAACAGTCCTGTTGAACTCAATAGGCCTTACTTCATAAGGTAAAACTGTCTGGCTTTAAGCCTAAGCAAAGTAGCTGAAAGTAAATCACACCCTCATTAAAATAAATAAAATTAAATAACTTCCAAATACCTTCCTGTATTCCTAACACATTAAAACTCAAATTTGTAGACCATGTATATAGATTGTCTTCACTTACCAACCAAATTGGGACTGGCAACTCCATTGCTAATTGACACTGGCATAAAGTGAAATATCACAGGACTGTGCCTGACTTACATCAGTTCGTCACTTCTGGCTGTAGTTGTTAAGCGAATAACCACAAGTTGTTAAGTGTGATGTCACTTGACCCCAATTTGTGAGTTCCTGCCAACTTCTCCATTGACTTTGCTTGTTGACAGATGGCTGTGAAAATCACAAAAGGCAATCAAGTGACTTTGGCACTCTCCAACTATCATAAATGCACCCTGCAGTAGTTACCTAGAGTCCAAATCGTGATCATGAGACCATGGGAACAATGCAAAGGCTGAAACTCTGAGGACCGATCGCAAATCTCTGTTTTCACTGTTGTAAGTTTGAACAGATGCTGAACGAGTGGTTGGTAACAAAGAACTTTGGAAGAGACAGAATAAAGACTGAAAACAGCGACAGGAAATTGTTCTATGGCATGGGACTAAGGAAATAATTAGCTTTCCAACTTGATTTTTTAAAATATTATCAAATGCATATCTGTCTTTCTATTTACTTTAATGCTCAAGGTGATTATCAACAAGTGAAAAATATGGAATATGAAAGATTAAAAACAAGTAAAACCCAAACCAAAATGAAAACCAATCACTAAAATAATTAATAATCAAAAACTTGTAAAAGAAAATACTTTTTTTTTCATCTTCCTAAATGCTGAAAAAGTTGGAGCCAAATATAGCTCTTTAGAGAATTATTTCCAAGCTTGGAGCCATAGAGACAAGGAGATTCTTTCCCACAAAGATGAACCGTGACAATGAGGCATCTTGAGAAGGGTCTCTCCTACCAATCTGAGTAACCCAAAAGGAGTTTCCCAGGTAATCTAGCAATAAGCAGTTTGGGGATTTAAAGGTCAGTGCTGCCATCTTCAATTGTGCTTGGGGCACATTTAGCAACCAATGCAGATTTTTTTTTTTGTGCAAACACCACCGTTCCTATACTGCATACCAGACCAGAAGCTGGCTGTTTCATTTTGCACCAACTGCAACTTCAGGATACTTTTCAAGGATCGACCCACATAAATAAGAAGAGTTGTAACCAAGGTGCAAATTATTGTCACTAAATTCCACTGGCTCAGGAAGGATTCCAGCTGTACCCTAGCCATAATTGTGCAAAGGGCTACTCATTGCAGCTGCCATCTGCAAATCCAATAACAGCTGATGGTCAACTTTTTCTTGGGGAATGCAGTCCCATCCAAAAAAGGGGGCATCATAGTTCCAGAGTCCAGCTTTCTTCTTGCCAATGATATCTCTGACTTGTCTGGATTTAATTTCAAGTTGCTTAATTTCATTCTGTGAAGAAGTTCTTTTGACTGATTCTGAATCTCACCTTCACTGAGCAATCTTGTGTTTGAACAGAATGAAATCCAACTCAACATTTGCCACGCCATGCACCATTTCCACTGTATTTCTTTTAACAGCCTTCCCCACCTTGGAGTAAAGAACTCCCAAATGCCATAATTTTTTTATTATTTCATTTTACTCCATTTATGTATCTGCTCTAAGTTGTGAATGGAAGAAAGGGTGGCAGAAATGAAATATAAAAATGAAAGGACAGAACAATGTTCTGAACTATGAGGAGAGAATACAGATCCTATGTTTGTAATTATGTTATGAACAATAAATACTCATTTACCACACAGTCCTAAACATAAGAACTTTTGTGTTCAGTGGAGCTCACCTTAAAATAAGAGTCCATGAATCTGTGAGGTTCTGAACAGTTAGCAGTATGGAAAAAACAGAACTGGAGCTTGGAAACTCATCACTTTCTTTTAGATTGGAGTCACAGATCACCATAAATCATGATTCATTTAGCCATAGTTTGTGGAATAAACCAGTGTGGTGAGGGTTCTTATATCTTGCTAAACCATAAACTATATTTCATAAGTGACAATAGTTGGATTTGCGCTATACACTGAGCCAAAAACAAACACACTTCATTTGGTTTAGTGTGATATGTGCAGACAGACTCTCTCTCTCTTTTTTGGGGGGGGCAGTTATGGGGCCAATCCAAGATCCTTGAAAGTAGGACAAATTATAAATACGTTTTGAGCAGAAGACCAAGATTTATGTAGTCCCTTCTTACACTATGAGTCTATTCTTTTTATTTTCCAAGAATGCCTAGGTGAAATGCAAGGGCACTCTTGAGAAATAAAAATGAGTTTAGAATATTTAGAATTAAAATAATATTTAAAAAAATAAGAAGAATGGGGCAGAAAGTGGCAAGAAAAGTGTCCATGAATACACTGGTATCCAAAAGCAACATCCTGGGATTTAAGTGCACATGATGCAATTATATTGGTACCATTCAGCACATCTGAACACCTGGACTGGAATCCCCTGAAAGTCCCAAGCAAGCAGTTTTATATTTCCTGAAATGCTATAGAAGCATAATAAATAACCATCATTCTCTCTGGAAAGAAGGAAATCAATTCAGCAACCACCTTCACAACCCCGAATGTGAAAGAAAGAAACTAATTCTGCAGTTCTTTCCACGTGGAAACACCTGTTGAGGAACCATACAATGCAGGCATTCTTCCATTACCTCTAGCATTCTCCCAGGGGGGAAAAATCAATATACAACCACTTGCCTTCGTTCAGGAATGGAAGAAAAAGGAAGAGAGTGGGGGAGGACATAACACACGTGTGCTTGCCAGTTAACCAAAACAAAGTGACAAGCTGGTTTCATGATTTCTTTAGCTCTTCCTTTTGCCTTCTGCCCTGTGCTTAAATGACTCAATCATAAACTATCTTTAAGGCTGAAATGCATTATATCAGCCCAGGAAGAGATCAAACCAAATTTTTACAGTGAAAAAGAGAAGAGGGGGGGGGGAACAGATAACTCATAAGTTATCCAAATGAGTCAGCAAAAAGCAATACCTTACTCACAGCATCCATGGTACATGAAATTGAGTTTTTAAGTATTAAAATTTCATTTGTAGCACATTTGCGGCCACAAATGTCTCTTTTCTATTTTGCAGAATATAAATTTGCATTTCCTGATAATTCTGTGGGAACTATTTCAGACAAATGATCTTAAGTTTTAGGCATACAGAAAAGGCGGGATGGAAACAATCATGAACCATTGGCACAAATTTCAGCTGCAGTGGTCCTACTAGTTTGCTGTACTTATACCTTGGGACAACGTTAATGGCCAACAGACAAAAATCAAAGAAAAGAAGTTTTAATCTTCGGGTCCTGCCTGTCAAGCAGTATTGAAAGCCATACAGCCATGACAACCCCCCCCTTCCCCCACTTTTACTTAGGCCAAGTAAGGACTAAGTTATTACGTCTCGGAAAGTTAACTTCCTTAACTGTGCACGGGGTACTTGATTCTTCCAAGTTGAAGAATCCGCCGATGCCTGCCTCTCTAACCAAGGCACTCGAGGGAGTCGCTTTTTTTCGTCCCAGTCCTTTCTTCACTAAGGAAATCTCAATCCCAATGGGCGATGAGCCCAAGGTGATTTAGAACTTATAGAGAGCAGAACTTACAAATGCAAACAACTCAGTTGTCACTCAAAGTGCTCGTTTCTCCCTCCCCTCCCGCCCTCCCCCCACCCCACCCCACCCCACCCCAATACTGACCTGTTGCCCCGACTGCGCCTCTGCCCGGGCAGAACAGCTGCAGAAGCCCCGGAGACAAGAGACAGCAGCCCTTGGTCACCTATTCAAAGCGGCGATCTGCGAACCCTCCTAAACGGATCCCGCTTTTCATCCGGTCAGCTCCTGAAGCGCCAACAAGAGCCGCCAGCGGAAAGAGCGGGAGCCGGAAAGTCCCCGGGCTTGCAACCTGAGACGCCGCCGCTGCCGCCGCTGCCGCCGCTGCCGCCGCCGCCGCCGCCGCCGCCGCTAGCACCACACGGTATTGTTTCCAAAAAGACACTCGCTTCCTGGCATTACCCGCACAGCTGATGAAGGACACGCCTCCTCGCCGTGACGTCAGGGAGGGGGTCTCGCCAATGGGGAGCGGCAGGCGCGCACGTTCCCAGCTCGCGGGCGCTCGGGGCTGTCACAACATGGGTCATTTGTCGAGTCCGGCTCGTGATCTCGGTTCGCAGCGAGGCTGGAGCTCCGGCAGAGCCGTTTCCAAAGCCCGCTGGCTCTAGACGGGGCGACCCCCCCTTCCTTTCCCCAAATCACGGCGCTGAGACTGCGAAAATTAGCTGGAGACCTGAAGCAAATTTTTTTGCCCCGAACCTTACCTATTTGTTGCCCTTGCATTCCACTCCAAGCCGATCTGTGAAAGGCCGGGCAAGTCCAGACTTGCAGAGAAGCAATTCTTGTGCGGTCCTTAACGCCTTCGTTTTTTTTTGTTTGTTTTTTCAAGTTCTAAGGATGGGTATCGGGGAGAGCTTTTCTCGTGGTATATCTGGGGACTTTGGGTTGTTTGCAGTCATCCTGAAACGTAGAGGGCAGTGATGGCGAACCTTTTAGAAGCCGAGTGCCCAAACTGCAACCCCAAACCCACTTATTTATCGCTGGGTGCACTGGGTGGGTGTGGCTGTGGTGGTCGTGGAAGATTGGGTGGGTGTGGCTAAGGTGAAAGGGGTCACCTCAATGTCGCTCGTGGGGAGGGACACCTGTGGGGGGTGGCTGGTTGAAGAGGGACAGTTGCCACCTCCGAGGCATGGTGCGGGTGCCCACAGGGAGGGCTCTGAGTGCCACCATATGTTCGCCACCACTGGTATAGGGTCTCTTGCTGGAGCAGGGGGTTGGACTAGAAGATCTCCAAGGTCCCTTCCAACTCTGTTATTTTATATTTTATGTCCTCGGCCTGATGTCCATTTGGTAAGACTACAGTTCCCATCTTCTTCAGCCAGAACAGTGACTGGAGATTAAGGGTATATGGTAATGCAATATATTGAAGGATGCCAGACTGAGGAAGACTGGAAATTTGTTTTTCCTTGGTTGGTACCCCCAAAATTAGGCACCTACAAATTGCCAAATAAAAAGGAAAAACGTTTAGCTGTACAATAGTATTCGTAGATGAAATTAAGTGAGAGGACACAAAGAACTGTTCCCAAGTTGTTTCAGATATTAAAACGATGAACTATATGGCTTTTAAACAGGGATGTTTAATTTAGTTGTGATAGTAGATAACCTTTCATAAACTTACCTTCCCAGGGTTTGATTTAAACCGTTCTAGATATAATTTCCTTCTAAACAACCCCATTGCTTTTGCTTTTTATGTACCTTGAAGAATTCCCAGTGGATAGCCTTCAGTACTTACTTCCCTCCATTGTGAGAGCTGTCAATTTATTCTTACCCTTGCTTCCTGTTTTGAAACCACTTGCTGCTCTATAGGAGGAGTTTGCCTACTTCATGAAACTTTTTTTTTCAAAATAGTGATGCATAGAACTTTACACTAGCAATATTAATATAAAACCTGCCATTTTTTTCTTTCTTTCCTAAGAAGGAACCTGTATTTTGCCTAATGCAGGACACAGATCCAGATAATCTTTTCATTTATTAGATTTGGAGACCACCCAACTCCAAGCTTACTCTGGTCAGTTTATCATTTTAAAAACAAAAACACAAGGCAAACATTCATACAATATCTATCTATCTCATCTGTCTACCTCATCTGTCTATCTTGTCTGTCTGTCTATCTATCTATCTCATCTGTCTGTCTTCTCTGTCTGTCTATCTATCTCATCTGTCTATCTTGTCTGTCTGTCTGTCTGTCTGTCTGTCTGTCTGTCTGTCTATCTATCTATCTATCTATCTATCTATCTATCTATCTATCTAGTCACAAACATGGTTCCACAGTGACTTAACATCGGGCCTGGGAGAAGAGACACGTTTTAAAGATCTTCAGAAGATCATTCCAGAGGACAGGTGCCATGACAGAGAATTATTTATTTGCATAGTTCTGAAGAAAGCAAGTGGGCCTCATTTTACTGAATGGTCAAAAACATGATGATAGGCAGTCCCTCAAAACTCCTGTGCCATGAAGGACTTTATAGTTAATAATCTTGAATAGCACCAGAAGCTCACCAGCAACAAGTGCAGTTTACAGAGCTCTGCTGTCACAAGACACAACACTTCCTGCACCACTGAATTCTGGACTAGGCCATTAATAATTCTATGATATAATCTGAAACCTTCATAGTATGTTTGTTAGATTTAGATCCTATATTTTCTTCCATCCTTCATTTTAAGAGTATGTCTCTATAAAATATCCTGTCTCTAGAATTGTACCCTAGTTCAGTGCCTCTCAACTTGTGGTCCCCAGACTCCTGGGAGGCCACAGTGTCACCACAGGGGGTCTGCAGAGGCTTGAAGAAATTTTATGATTTAAATCTTGAGTTAAATCTTGGGGGTCCATGGCTATTTCAAGTGGGTCAGTGATGAAGAAAAGATTGAGAACAACTGCCCTAGTTTGTAGAATCACATCAATCCTTTGCTCAATTCCTATAGCAACTATTTTAGTTTTGATAATTTTAAGCATCAGTTGAACAAAGGTGGCTTTCAGGGCTGTCCCACGGCCATCGGGGCTAGTAGCCATGGATCCCTTTCCCACCCTTTCCCACTTTAAAAAGACAGGTTGAACTCTTCTGTGTTAGAATGTGAAACAGGAGAAGAATGTCTCATCTTAAGGGGCAGGAGATAGTAGTCTGCTAATTGTATCCCTTGTTCCCATGTAACGCAGCTTCATGGCATTCCCACAATAGCCGCTTGTCTCGTAGAATCCGAAACAAAAATATTGTGACATTCTGCATTCATTTTTTCTGCACTGCAGCATTCCTGTTTTACCTGGGAGAAAGAATGGCATTTTCCCAGATCCAAAATACACAGCCAATGACTAGGGAAAATGTTATCTCCTTGCAGCTTATATCATCTCAAATCAGACAGCAGATAACTAGATAACTCTATAGAAGAGACAGGTATTTGTGCAAAACCCTGATGTTTAAAAAACACCCCTAGAAATACCGTGGGCTGTTTTTCTTTGAACTTACCAGTAGGAGGCAACATAACCAACACACAGGATTGGTTTTAGCACTTTTCAAATAGAAAGTACAGTATATTAAGATACTATTGGTTCTTTTAAGATTCATCATCTTCTTCAGAGGAAATATTTGAAATCACTTTTTCTTCTTGGGGAGAGTGATTTTAAAGGTGTTGGCCAGATTTCTATAATTGCATTTATTTACTTACTTACTTACTTACTTACTTACTTACTTATTTATTTATTTATTTATAAAATGACAAAAAATAAAAAAACACAAAGATAAAAATTCATGCTTTGTCCAGGAAAAAAACACATAGTGTATCTTTTACAAAATGAAAAATTGCAACAAAATTAAAAAATGTATATTATTTTCTTTGTAAATAGTTACAATTCTAAATATAGTTATCTAATGCAATTGTTCAAGCAGATATGTATTTATAATACATTTATGTAACTGTATATAGTAATTTACCTTTTAACTTTATACCTATTTTTTATAAATGAGTCCCATATTTCACTATGTATGTGTCCATACAAAGCATATTGTATATTGGCTACCTACTCTTAGGTGGAAAGTGTAATCAGATCCTCAGTCCACTAAGTCAAAAGGGCATATATTTATCCTTCCAATGCTGCAATATCATTCCTTTGGCCATGATAAAGGGAGAATCCATTTATACTATCTGGTTCTCATTTTTCAAATATTAGGTACAATATGGGGTTCAAAAGAATGTTATCATGTGAAAAAAATACTTTTTGTTTATACAATCACATTTACATAATTCAGTATTTTCTCCACATTTACATAATTCATACTTCATAAGCTTAGCTTCCATTTGAGTTGCTGCACCACAATATGACAGCACATGACTGATTTTTCTTTAACCCTATTATAATACAAGATATTATTTCCCAGGTAACTTGACTTTGCATTTA
This sequence comes from Vipera ursinii, assembly GCF_947247035.1. Classification (NCBI taxonomy): domain Eukaryota; kingdom Metazoa; phylum Chordata; class Lepidosauria; order Squamata; family Viperidae; genus Vipera; species Vipera ursinii. The sequence continues at coordinate 64,792,677 of NC_139512.1, forward strand.
AAATAAACCTATTTACACAGGCTTCATTCACACAATACAAAACATTTAACCTGAGCCAATCAGGTGAACACTGAGCTACTGCCTGCGTCTCACAGAAGTTTAGGTTCATCTCTGTGCCTTAGTAAAAGTGACCCAGCCTCCTCCATGGTTGATCAATGCTATGGAGGAGCATCACAGCAGGTCCTACGGACCGTGCTCAGATGACACAAGACTAACACATACTTAGACATGACTGCCCCTTGGTTCCTTTCTGGTCTAATTTATATGTGCAGAGTTTCTGCCTAAACGATAGAAATAAATTCTCTATCATCAGAGAATTATAGCTAAAACAAAACAATTTTTTTAAAAAAAGTCGTTTCTATCATTAGGACCCAGATTGTTGGGGGCAATTAAGCTGACTTTGTAATAATGCCGCTTGGGGGTGTGTGAAAGCAGGCATATACATAGAATGAAGGCTACTGCTAAGCTTGTAAGCCGCCCTGAGTCTTCGGAGAAGGGCGGGATATAAATGGAATTAAAATAAAATAAAAATAAAAATAATAGTGAAGAAAAGTACCTTCTCTTTTTCTACCTCTTGTCTGTCTCTTTCTCTTTGCTCTGCGGACTGGCAGAGAAGCATCAGATTAGTTTTATCAAAGATCTGATGATTTCTTGAAGGTTTTTGAAATTAACAAGTTACCTGCCTTGCTCTTAACTGGGGTCATACTTGGCAAAAGTCCTGTCTTTTTATCAAATAAAATACATTTTTCACAACAGGCCTAAAGAGAACCATCTAAGGGAGGAGCTTCTTTAGAGGGCAGGCATGTCGAAATGATGAGATCATGTGATGTCGCACGACTTATCGGGACTTTTCCCCCATTGCCGGCAATGGGGTTGGGCGTGGTTTCGGCATGACACATCCAGCCTGCAGGCCTGCACTTTGACACACCTGTTATAGGGCACGGTGAGTTGACTAGCTCTGAAACTGACAAGAAAATCTTCATCTAAAGAATTGCTTTTGTAAGAAAAGTGAGCACCAAGAATTTAAAGTTTTTTTTTTTTTTAAATCATTTAAACTGAATTTCTGGGCCTACATGCCAGCCTCATTTTAAATATGAGTCTTGTAGCACAAATGAGAAGCAAGTGAAGGAACCAGCTGGCAGTTACAGAATGGAACACTTTGTCCTCCTTCTCTACCCAACATAGAAACCCAACTGGTTGCTGTAGGAGAGGAAAACTATTTTCAACTGGTATGGAAAAAAAAAGTATCACTCTCCTCCTATACTTGTTCATGCGGTGCATAGTTAACCTGCACATTTCATTCTTTAGGATGAAATTTAGGATGATTATCAACAGTTTTAAAAGAAGATTATGCACATTTTGAGAAAAACAAAGGTAGCTAGGCTTATTAGTCACAATGTCTGTGACCATGGGCAGGACTGTAAGCTGTTGTGAGCCTTTGGTTTGATTCAGCAGGTCTTCTCTCTATCAGCGTCTGATTAATAAACCTTTTGCAAGGTATTAACATTGACGTATAAGAAAACTGTGATGGACATGTTTGCTACCATAATGTAGCTCTTAAATTTGAGCAGGTTTCACTAGTCTAAAGTTACTGAAAATGGAAGTTACTATTCGTTGGTTAGGATTTTATCTAGGAAGCATACCATTTCAGGACACATTCCTATATCTTTTACTATTATCCACCTTGACTGGGGTGACATTAAGAGTTGCATTAGGAGCACATGAAGTTCTCATGGCTTTCAATATTGCTTTATATGTGCAACGTGCTGTGATGCCACAGCCTTGGCAAACGCCCATAGATAATGGGCCCATATAGAAATGCCTTTTATATTTTGGAAATTGCCCATCTACACTCACAGGTTTAATGATTATCCGTTTCCATGTTTGATTTTTGGTAACTCTAACTTCTATTCTAAACTTGAATAAATGAGAAGGACAAATGTAAACTAATTCATTTTGAACTAATCTCACATAGGTTACATTTTTCCTATATTCAAACCACTAGTTTTAGGTCCCTGCAACTTTGATGGCCCTGATTTCAATTGTGAAAGCAGTTATTGTAACAGATGTTCTGGAAAGTTTTAGATGGGCTGCAACCAATTTCAGTCTTTTGCTGCAGCAGCCCAGTCATTTTCAAATCAAACAATTGTTTGTTTGGGCTTTAGAGACTCCCTGAGGCATTTGAAGTCTAAGCAGTCCACTACTTCAGCATAGGAAACAATGAAACATACTAAAATGTGTGTTTATGTCTGTGCACCTAATATGAAATAAAATTAATGATCTGTTGGAACAAAAGAGGTTAGTAAAAGGACAAAAATTTCTCAAGAGACAGCTTTGTAAAAAGCCATATCAAGCAACAAAAACATTTGAGGAAACAAAAGAGGCCAGACATCACATACAATAGTGCTTCTTAAAGGATTTTTTTTTCTTGGATTCCAGTTCTGGCATTAGATTTAATAAGAATAAAACTTTTGCTTCCAAGGGGAATTGTATCGAGCCCTATCCATGGAAAAGAGCCATATATTGTATTGTCTTTAAAACCCAAGTAACTAAAATACTGGCCGTAAGTATCAATATCCACTATCATTATTTTGGCGAATTATTTGACTTTGTATTCCAACAGAGAAGAGAATGGAGAAGTTTAATATTATTTCCAGAAAACTACCTGGGTGTCATATCATGGTGCTGATGGGTATGTCTTTGTGTGATTCAGTTAATATTTAAAGAGCCTGTAGTATGCCATCAAGATACAGTTTGTTTTCCTTGCACATGTATGTATTAATTATCCTTTCCTAATGAATCCTTCTCATAGTAATTCTTCCTCCACAAATGATTTAACCCAGATATTTTTAATATCATTTATGGATTTTGTGTGCATGGTAGAAATACCACCATGGTAGATGGTTGCTTTTCTATATATTATATTTCTTTTACTACATATATTACTATTCTTTACTTTTTAAATGATTTGCTATCTTATTACTTGTACAAGCACTTTGATTCATTACTGGGCAAGTAAATTTGAATAAATACAATTAACATTGTGTGAACAAATTTCTTCTGCATTTTTTTATTATTCTCGTTTGATTTTAAAAGATGGAAAAAAGATGAAGTTGAGATATTTTGGACTTAATTTAGTCTTTAGTGACTTTCATTATACAATACTGTATCTGTAATCTACAGTTTATCACATCATAGACGTTCTACTTTTTTTAGTTAAAATTAATGACATTTTAAGGGAATTTCTCCCAGAAATTTTTTTTTTGGTTTTTTGTTTTCAGATTAAGAATATGAGCAGTTAGAGAAAGAGAGGATGAAGGAGAGATGTGCATTAGGAAACAACAGAAGCAGCACTTTTGCTGTTTTGCATTGCTAAAATAAACTCATAATCATTGTAAAAAAATTCTAAAGGCACTCCTAACCACCTTGAGAATGAGGTAGAATTACAGAACCCCTTTTTATTCAAGGAGAAACAAAAACAGCACTGAATTTTGAAGGATATTAATATTGCCTTATAAAATTTTGATTTGTTGTAGATAATTAAGAAGCCATGTATACATTATGCTGCAGTTTTGCAGAAGTTAGAGAGAGAGGGATGGCAAAGGAATCGAAAGACTTTATGTATCTTAAATTAAAAGCAAAATGCAAAAGGATTCATGGCATGATCCTTGCCTTCAGTGACATTTTTTTGTGCAAAACATTTGGGAATTTGAAAAATTACATGAGAATAAAAGTGAGTGCCCAATTAGCCATGACAGTAGCAGAATAATAGCCTTGCAATGATTTTCAGAGAGATATAACGGGGTTTCATCAAAGGTAATCTCAGGGGGGTTCCTCAAGGAAATTAGTCATTGTTAAACAATGGTTCTGAGTAAACAGTCCAGAACAGAGACAGGTTGTCTGAAAAGAAAGAAAAAATGTTTCAATTGAACAAACTATGTAGTGATGAATTTGCTTGAACTTTGCTGATGAAGCTAGCATAATAGCATAAAGTACAATTAAATGTATAGAAATAGTTTGAAAATGCTGTGTCTTTGCATTATTTCCACTGAATAATTACTCTCATTGAAAACAGAAGCTTTCTGAAAAACAAAACACAAAATCAAGATTTTTTTCCCCACTGATTTAAAATGTAAATGAAATTATTTTAATCATTTCAACTACTCACTTGTTACACACCACTTCTCTCTTAGAGCCAAACTAAACATGACAATGGGGTAAAAACAACAGTGGGAGTTCATCCATGCTCTTTGGAGGACAGATTTCCCAGAGATCCACACCAGGAAAGAAAATCGTTTACTATTTCTTCCTTGCCCGCTCTGGAACTGTTGATTTTCAACATTGCTCCACACGCAAACACAACTGCTATAATATGCACTTTAAATGAGACTGGCAAATGAAGGAGTAGTTCTGTTTTCTTTGTATTGGCTCTCTATTTTGTAAGCTTTAACTTACAAAATAAGTATAACTATTAACTGCTTTTAAAAGTCTTACAGAGATTCTTTGCCAATTGCCTGTGGTGCAAGAATAGACTCTTGTTTCTAACTTCATTGTGAACTGATTGGATTTTTCAACTTGTATATTTAAGTGAAAGCACTAATTTAAAAATTAAGGATCCAATTCAAAATGTGATGGTGTCCGCAGAAAACCTTCTCTGGTTTCTTGGGAGATAAATAAATTTTCCTGCCAACCTAATTGCAAGAGCTAAGAATTGAAAACAATGAGCATATCTCAATAGTCTTACACATATTTGGCAGAAAGTCTCCCTGAACGAAAAAAAGGCTTATATCTGAAGAAACATGGAGGTAATTACCCTGTGAGATTTTGTAGCTAATAGCAATTATTTTACAATTCACAGTTTATTCTCCTAACACTATTCACTTAATTTGGCCATTTTAAGTACACTTTAAATAAGGTGATTCTAGGTAGCTTTCTGAAGATTTGATTTCTGAAGATTTCACATTTGCTACATGGGACATTTCTGAATCATATAAAGAATTAGCAATTGCTCATCATAATTTTTTCTGCTGCATGTAAACCCATCCTTCTTTGTCCTGATGCCCTCCAAATATCTTGGACTAAAATTCTTACACTCTCATGCTCAGTATGGATACTGCAAGTAAACAAACTTGCAAGATACTAGGTGGGACAAGGGTGGTGTATAAAAACAAAAAAGAGGCCATGCCCAATATGCTAAATACAGAATTAATCAAAATAGCTCACCCATCTTTCCGTCATGCCTATATTAGATTGATTGGCACAGATCTTCTGATCCTGGTGATAGGAAGAGTTTCATCTGAAAAAATATTCTATTGGTTGGTTCTTTTTCCTCCTTTGCTCCTTTTAAATGTTTATCCTTTCTAGGAAATTGACTAAAAGCCAGAGACAGATTTCCATTTTTAATAACAACTGGGCTTCAAATTCCCAAGGAGGAAAATGTTCTCCCTTGGATACAAGAAGGTCTTGTATCACCCAAATTCTTTATTTATTAAAGAGGTAGACCAGATCTTCTTACATGCTCCTCTCTCTTGTAAAGATGCCTCTTTAAATCAGACGAGATTATTACACTGCCTTCCTCCTGCAGAAGAGCGATGATAACATGCACTACAGAGGTTATGCAAGTTGGAAATCTGATAAGTCTTTTTGAAGTACAGAATAAATGGTAAATGATTGTTCATATTATTTGCTTTAGTTTTTTCCCCCTAGTCTGGCAGAGCAGAAGAAATGTCCTCCTCATTTTTTCCAAATCCCCCATATTCTCTGCTAGATGTTGCCCCCATGCGTTTCCATCCTCATATCTGCAGGCTTTCTCTTCATTACTTTCACGTATTGGCTTGTTGTTTTTCTGATTAGACTTTCCAGGCTTCAATGCATTTTGGTCTGGAAAATGGCTTTTGTTTAGGCATTTGTTTTTCAAAATAAACAAAATGTGACACAGATGTGTAGAGTGCTATGAGATGACTAGGCTTTGCTCTATTCCATACCAATAGTCACCAGAGCAGATGCTGAATTCTAAATAAGCATTTAGAATTTTTTTTAACTAAGTTTTTAAAACCTTAGCGAAGGGTTTGTTGTTTTTTAAAAAAAAAGCAAATCTTACTTTAGCACCACACACAATGCTCACATTAGTCCTAAAACAAGAAGCAGAATGTTAGCAGTTATAGATTTCCAAGGAAATTTTGGGCTGCTCTAGCCAATGAGGTAATGTGTTGCATTCATTGCATCATTCAGTGTGACTAGCAATGATCACGTCGTTAAGCAGTAATACTGTAGACCTTTGTTGGTTTGCAGCCATAAAATGAAGGTGACAATTCAGCAGCACAAAACGCTGAATATTCTATTACAGCTTCCAGATTTGTAAACTCTTAATTCTGTCACCAAGTGGATTATTTCACTTTTCCCAGTCTAAAATTCTGGAGGAGGGATTTCCCCAGAATTAGAATCAGAAGAAAATTCTTACACTCCATGGTTTTGTGCTACAATCCCAGTTGTGGGTGTACTACAGCTGCAAATTTTTAACTGGAGGTATTTGCAGGGAGGGGAGGAAAATGAGAAGCTATAAAAAAGTAGTTGGTTCTTAAAGTAGATGGACTTACCACTGAGAATTAACTAGCTAAAATACTATTTAGTTAGGTCAGTGGTTCTCAACCTTTTCTTCGCCAATGACACCCCCCCCCTTTAAATACTTTTTGTGTTTACATCAAACAGGTGCCCTGCAAAAGGCTATTTCTCAATAAACACCAATAACTTGATTCAACACCAGCTGTTACAAAATATTCTTCTGGATGTGTCCTGATAATTCTTGTGGTTAAAGCAAAACATCTCCTTTCAAGTTACTAGCTTACTTTCTTTTCACCCTTTGTCTCTTTTGTTTGAGCACCTACATTTTTGAGCACCTTAAAGCTGACAAGCAGATTGACTGTATGGGTAGGTCACATGCCAGCACACAATCAATCTGTCACTCTCTTAAATATACACACAGAGCAATTAAGTCTTCAAACAAGCCTCGTAATAATAACAGGGAATATATTATAGCACAATTGCAACATGGAAAGGGGAAATATTTGAGAAAGGATGCACTATTGAGGAGATTTGTATCATCCATCCCATAAGTCCAGAACACTTTTGCACAGTTTCTGTTGTATAGAACCTTAGGATAGGAACAAATTTACATCTTTGATCAGCTGCTAATCATAAAACAATCCTTTTTCTCTCATTATATAGGTTATAACAGGGGTGTCAAACTCAATTTCATTGAGGGCTGCATCAGCATTGCGGTTGCCCTCAGGGGGCCGGGTGGGTATGGCCTGGGTGGACGTGGCCTATTGGGTGGGCATGGCTACAGTGCGTATGGCCTACTGGGTGGTCGTGGCCAGCTCTACATTGTTCGCATCAAGGGTGCCTATGGGGGCCTGGGCAGGAGTGGGACAGATCTGTGGGTCTCTGGCAGAAGGAGGGTCTCTGGGCCAGGGCTAAGGCAGTGGGGGCCGTTCCCTCACTGTTTCCAGGATGGCTTCGCGGGCCACATGAAACCACTTCGTGGGCCGGATCTGGCCCCCTGGCCTTGTGTTTGACATGTATGGGTTATAATCATTGAAGTAAGGGTCCTGAGGGATGGAAGACTTTTCCTAATAGACCAAAGGTAAAGGTTCTATAAACCATATTCAGCACAGAGGGAGTTGGGAAGTTCATTGAATATTGGACCTTATCGAACAAAAATGCAGTTCAGTGGTGAGAAAAGTAAGTTTAAGGCAAGAAAAAACAAATGCATAGGTATAGAGTAGGTGGTATCTGTCTCAACAGTAGTAATTTTGAGAGGGATCTAGGAATCCTAGTGACAACTATTTAAGTATGAGCCAGAGGTGTGCTGTAGCTGCCAAAAAAGCAAATGCAGTTCTAGGCTGCATCAACAAAGGAATAGTATCAAGATCACGTGAAGTATTAATACCATTATATGCTGCGGGCCAAGAAGCAACAGTGAGAACTGGACATGGAACCACTGATTGGTTCAAAATTGGGAAAGGAGTCCGGCAAGGCTGTATACTGTCGCCCTGCCTATTTAACTTATATGCAGAGCACATCATGAGAAAGGCAGGGCTAGGTGAATCAAAAGTTGGAATTAAGATTGCCGGGAGAAATATCAACAACCTAAGATATGCAGATGATAACACTTTAATGGCAGAAAGTTAAGAAGAACTAAAGAGCCTCTTGTTGCGGGTGAAGAAGGAGAGTGCAAAAGTTGGGTTGAAACTTAACATTAAGAAACCAAGATCATGGCATCCGGCCCTCTCAATTCCTGGCAAATAGATGGGGAAGAAATGGAGGTAGTGACAGATTTTATTTTCCTGGGTTCCAAGATCACTGCAGATGGGGACTGTAGCCAAGAAATTAAAAGACGCTTGCTCCTCGGGAGGAAAGCCATGGCAAATCTAGATAGCACACTAAAAAAGCAGAGACATCACCCTGCCAACAAAAGTGCGTATAGTCAAGGCTATGGTCTTCCCAGTTGCAATGTATGGCTGTGAAAGTTGGACCATAAGGAAGGCTGAGTGCCAAAGAATTGAGGCCTTTCAACTATGGTGCTGGAGAAGACTCCTGCGAGTCCCTTGGACTGCAAGGCAATCAAACCGGTCAGTCCTAGAGGAGATCAACCCTGACTGCTCTTTAGAAGGCCAGATCCTGAAGCTAAAACTCAAATACTTTGGCCACCTAATGAGAAGGAAGGACTCACTGGAGAAGAGCCTAATGCTGGGAAAGGTTGAGGGCAATAGAAGAAGGGGAAGACAGAGAATGAGGTGGCTGGATGGAGTCACTGAAGCAGTAGGTGTGAGCTTAAATGGACTCCAGAAGATGGTAGAGGACAGGAAGGCCTGGAGGAACGTTGTCCATAGGGTCGCGATGGGTCAGACACAACTTTGCAGCTAACAACAACAAATGCTGTGTTGGTACAGTAAGATCACATTTGAAATACTGCATCCAGTTCTGGTTACCACAATACAAAAAAGATGTTGAGACTCTAGAAAGAGTGCAGAGAAGAGCAACAAACATGATTAGGGATCAGGAGGCTGAAACATATGATGAACAGTTGCAGGTATGTCTAGTCTAGTGATGGCGAACCTTTTAGAGACCAAATATCCAAACAGCAACCTAAAACCCACTTATTTATTGCAAAGTGCCAGGGCTGCATCAGCATTGTGGTGCCCTCAGGGGGAGTGGGGTGGGCGTGGCTGTGGTGGTCACAGCAGACTGGGTGGGTGTGGCCAGGGTAGGTGTGGCCACCTCAATGTTGCTTGTGGGAGGGATGACTGTGGGGGCCGGGCAGGGTTGGGGGAGATCCAGGGCGTCTCTGGCGGGTAGGGCAGTGGGCAGGAAGCTCGTTCTGTGGGGTGAAGCAAGGTGAGGCAGGGGACAGGGCAGAGGTGCTATTGCCACAGGGCAAGGCAAGGCGAGGCGAGGCAGGGGCCGGGGAGGCTACTGCCTGACACCATTGGCCCCCGCACACAGAGACCACTGAGTGCATGGGGGCCAATAGTGTCCATCAGTAGCCACAGCCTGCCAGCCCCTCAACTGGCACATTCTGGGGCTCCGCACCCTGCTGCCAATACCGGGCCAGCCCTCCAGCAGCAGGTGGAGTAGGGGGGGGAGGCACGTGATGCAGACCACCGGACATACCTACTCCATCCCATTTGTTTTTCCTTCTGGTTGGAAAACAAATCACTGCTGGTCATCTCAGCCCCCTCACAGATCTTGCCCTTGGCCCGCACATGAAGCCTATTCCCCTTGCACACCCAATGCACCTTGGCTCTGCCTCATGCTGCCATTGCCAGCAGCTCATGCAGGTTCACTAGGCTGCCACCGACGCTAGAGTGCCTGGTCCGCCCAGCACAAAGGAGGTGAAATGGCCGGCTAGCAAGCTCAAGTAGAGGTGGTAGAGCATGCCCATACCCAGCAAGCCAAAGGCCACCCCGAGTGGGGAAAGCTGGATCCCCATTGGCATCATGGCCCCCCAGTCCCAGCTAGGATTGTGTGCCTCCCCCCATCTCTGCTGGGCCTGGGGGGCCATGATACCGATGGGGATCCGGCTTTCTGCGCTTGGGGTGACCTTTTGCCTGCTGGCCCTGGGCGTGCTCTACCATCTCTATGTGGGGCTTCCTAGCTGACTGCTTCACCTCCTTTGTGCTGGGTGGGCCTGCAGCTCTTGGTGGCGGCCTAATGGATCTGCGTGAGCAGCTGGTAGCTGTGGTAGGTACTGAGGTGCGTGAGGGTAATGCGCTCCACCCATGGGCTAAGGGTAAGACCCACATGGGGGCTGAGGAGAGGAACAGTGGCAACCAGCTCTCCCACCAAAAAGATATGGGACAAAGTAGGCGTGTCCGGTGGTCCACATCACGTGCTTCCCTGACTTCATGTGTTGCCGGTGCCACCACAGTGCTGCTGTTGGAGGGCCGGCCTGGTATTCACAGAGGGCTATGCACCCCCTGCTGCCAGATGCTGTCAGCCCCTGTGTGCTCAACGCCTCCTGTGTGCGCACGTTGGAGGCTGCTGGGCTGGAGGGGCCAGGGCCAGGGTGGTGGGGGCCAGTCCCTCACCATCTCCAGGGCATCCCCGTGGGTCCAACGCCACTTGCTCGTTCACTTCCTGCCCTGTCACTTCCAAACGCCATGTGCTTGCTTCTCTGGTGAACTCTGCTGGGGCAATGGTGCACGTGCTCACAGAGAGGACTGTGAGTGCTTCCTCTGGCACACGTACCATAGGTTCGCCACCACTGGTCTACTGTAACAAAGGGAAGGGCTAGCGATGACATGATAGTAATCTTCCAATACTTGAGAATCTGACACAAAGAAAGGGGGGGTCAACCTATTCTCCAAAGCATCTGAGGACAAGACGAGAAGTAACACGAGTGGAAAATTATCAAGGAAAGAAGCAACCTAGAACTAAGGAGAAATTTCCAGACAGAATAATTAGTCAAAAAGCTCACCTTCAGAAGTTGTGGATGCTCCAACACTGGAGATTTTTAAGAAGAGATTGGACAGCCCTTTGTCCAGAAAGGGTCTCTTCCAACACTCTTATTCTGTATATCCTAAAAGTGCCATGCCTTGTGTTAATTCTTCTCAGCCATGCAGGAAATTAATTTGGCACACATGTAATTTCTGTTACCTGTTGACTGTGGAAATTGCAGATTATATAATTTGTCACCTTCTACTTGCCTCCATTTTGGATTCTGCTAATGCATATTGATTTTTATACAACTCTTGAGCTATGGTTTTTTATCTGTATTTTTGCATCTGTATGCACATAGTAGCACAATCTGACTTACATGTATTTCTATAAACTATAAGTAAAGTTATTCATTAAGGTAATAAGGGAATGGGGAGATCTTGGCTCTCATCTATTATGCTAACTCTTCTTAGTGCACCATTAAATCTGCATGATGTTTTCCTTTGATGTTGCTTTACTCTTTTGTTTGACTCAATCCACTGCTGACCAGAACAACTCCAGAGGGAGGGAGGGAGGGAGAGAGAGAGAACAAATGATTTGTCAAGAACTGATTTTATAGTATAATCTGCTACTGCAAGAGTGAGCAGCATGAGATATTCATTCAAAAGTGATACATAGTATGTATTAAATTGCAATTAAGTCCAATCACAATAAGATATATGACTGGAAATGAGTAATCAAAGTTTTCTTAAGGCTGATTGCCAACTTACATATTCTAATTTACTAATTTACTGGGCTTTCATTCTAAAACACAGCAAAAATCCCCTCTTGATTATCTAAGACTGAATCCTGTGTATTGTGTTAGTAGAATTTATTTATGGAATATACACAGGATTGATTTAAATTAGATAAAACCATGAGACTGTGGATCACAGTTTCTTTTAAATCCTTCTTTTATCTGAGGCTGCTCTGGATGCAGCAATCAAGAATTTTTGAATAAGGCATTATCAGTATGTTAAGATTACCCAGGGTAATTTTCTTTAATAATCACACTGGAAATGTCGATTGTAGCCTCAATTATTGTTTGAGTGCATTAATACATTGCCGCTAAAACCTGAACGAAATGGAAACAAAACGTTCCCAAGGAGGAATCTCTACTTGATATAAATGAAAGGATTTACTTGTCACTCTTTTTATGAGCCAAAAGGTTCCTAAAGTAGGTCAATTCGATTCTGATCAAATGGCAGCCTTCTGCCCCAACTGAAATTTCCACAATGTTTTCCAGAGCAACAAGAAACATAAATTTACAAAACAGATCACTGCTGGTTTATGTATGATTTAAGAGTTTGCATATCTAGGTAAGTCTGGAAAATGCCTACCAGACATCTTGAAGTTCTGTTGGTTATTAGGCAATAACCTGGCTTGCATGTATAACTAAACTATAATACTGATTGACTGGTGTTGGATTAACCCCATATGTGCACACAGTTAATGTTGTTTTTGTATTCCCTACTTTACAGCCAAGCATGGCTCAACCTCAGTAAGTGCGAGAGGGATGCAGGAGTCCTAGTGGATTACCACTTAAGTATGAGCCAGTAGTGTGTTACAGCTGCCAAAAAAGCAAATGCAATCCTAGATTGCATCAATAGGATAGTATCAAGATCACATGAAGAGTTAGTACCGCTTTACTCTAAACTTGTAAGACGACACTTGGAACACTGCATCCAGTTTTGGTTACCCTAATACAAAAAGATGTTGAGACTCTAAAACAGGGGTCCCCAACCCCCGGTCCGTAGACCAGTACCAGGCCACAGCATGCCAGCAACTTGTCCACACAAACAAGCAAAGCACCCAAAACCACACACCCTCCGGGCCACAGAAAAACCTCTCTCCACAGAACCGGTCCCTGGTGCCCAAAAGGTTGGGGACCTCTGTTCTAGAAAGAGTGCAGAGAAGAGCAACAAAGATGATTAGGGGACTGGAGGATAAAACATATGCTGAACAATTGTAGAAATTGTGTCTAGTCTAATGAAAAGAAGGACTGGGGGTGACTTGATAGCAGCCTTCCAATATTTGAGGGGTTACCACAGAGAGGAGGGGGTCAACTTATTCTCCAAAACACCAGAGAGAAAAACAAGAATGGGAAATTATCAAAGAGAGATTCCACCTAGAACTAAGGAGAAATTACTTGACAGAGAGGACAATTAATCAATTGCCTCCAGAGGTTGTGGATGCTGGAGATTTTTAAGAAATTGAACAACCATTTGTCCAGAATAGTTTGGAATCTCCTGCTTGAGCAGAGGATTGGACCAGAAGACTTCCAAGGTCCCTTCCAACCCTGTTACTCTTTACTGTTTACTATAATGTGAGAATCCAGTTAATAGTCACTACAGCCACAGATTAGACCAGGGGTAGGCAACCTTGGCTCTTTTATGACTCGTGGACTTCAACTCCCAGAATTCCTGAGCCAGGCTCGCTCAGGAATTCTGGGAGTTGAAGTCCACGAGTCATAAAAGAGGCAAGGTTGCCTACCCCTGGATTAGACCATTGTATTTTCACTGTGGAGTTGCCTGTAAAGACCATTTGGAAACTACAACTTGTCCAAGATAGAGGAACCTGAGTACTCATAATACCAGTTTGATAGGCTCTGCATTGACTGTCAGTTGGTGTCATGGTTCTGACAGACAGAGATGAATAAAGCAGAACTCTGAAGTTTTCAAATTCCTCAAAGAATGTGTTTATTGTACAAAGTATCGGCATGGTCAAAAGTGAAACCAAGTCTGAATACACAAGTAACAATTACCCAATTACAAAATATATTGTCCCACCCACAAAACTATCCAATCAACTATGTTTCCCAATATATTTGTTTGGTGGGCTTTTTATGCAATGCCCAGTCTCTGGTCCCAAGGATGACCTTGGTTCCCACGGGATAGAAGATTGTTATGATTGGTAAAGTACCTGGACAACCACCCTCCCTTCATACTACGTGGCAACCTAAAATGAGAAGAAAAATGACTACAGCCATATTCATTGCAGAGTTGACAGTTGGCTTTGGGGTATTTGAAGTCCTGGTTTTAACCTATAAAGTCTTTTATGTTTGGCACATGACTATTGGCAGAACTATCTATTCTAAATAGAATGTTGGCTTCAGTTTTATCATGCATTGTGCTAAATTATATTCTCTCCTCCAGAAGTCCTTCACATCTGCTTTATTGATGTTGTAAGATATACTTTATTTATTTATTTGAGGGGAGGGATGTGTTGAGTCAGTATTGACTCCTGGCAACTGCATGGACAAATCTTGCAGCTTTCTTGGCAAGATTTTTCAGAAATGTTTTGCCACTGCCTCTATCCTAAGGCTGAGAGAAAGTGACTGGCCTAAAGCCACACAGCTGGTTTTGTGCCTAGGATGGGACTACAATTCATAGTCTCCTGGTTTCTAGCCTGGTACCTTAACCACTACACTAAACTGGCTGTCCTTCAGAAGGTTATGTATTTATTGGCATACCTAGGTAAAGTTAGACTGTTATTGTTGGAAAGCATACCCAACTGATTTCCAAAATGAAGGAGAAACCAAATCCTTCACTATGTTTGGTGTACAGCAAATCATTTAAAACAGAAGCAAGAAAGTAAAGCAAGATAAGAGCTGTCTGAGTGAAAGATACTGAAGTACAATCCTAGTGTGAATTATTGAAGTGGAATCTGGAATGCACACCACATTATCTGGGTTTCTTAAGACTGCATCTGATCAGAAGAACTGAGTTATCTGAGAAGTAATAGAGAAGTTGTTGGCTCAAAGCTTTGTAGTCTCAGCCTGCTGAGGAACAGTGACATCGGAGATGGAGACAGGGGGGAGAGAGAGAGAGAGAGAGGGAGAGAGGGAGAGAGAGAAGAGGAACCTTCATTCAGTGCACAAGTGTATTGCATTTCAAAACCAGGCATAAGTCCAAAGTTTAAATACAAACTCACAAAACAATTGTTCAGTAATCGCTAGGGCAATCAAGAGTTGGCCTTTGAAAAATCCAGGCCAGGATTCCAATAATAAGTTAAAGATAAATGCATGAAATAATTTTTCAGTTGTTTTTGCTGTAGAACATCTTTTCAAGAAAAGTAACTGAAGTGCTGTTTGCAGACCTAGCAACTCATAAATGACATTTTGAGAAACACATATGATGTTATAACTAGATCTGTGGCCAGCTTGGTCTAGTGGTTAAGGCACCAGGCTAGAAACCAGGAGAATGAGTTCTATGCTGGCATGAAAGCCAGCTGGGGGACATTGGACTCTCTCTCAGCCCAACCCACCTCACAGGGGTGTTGTGCAAAAATAGGAAGAGGAAAGAATATTAGATATCTTTTCCACCTTGAGTTACTTATAAAAATAATAACGGTGGGATTAAAAAAATGACTGAGCTGATACTGGTAGTCTTTGACTTACAACCATTTGTTTAGTGACCATTCGAAGACACAACGGCACTGAAAAAAGAGACTTATGATCATTTTTCACACATACGATCATGGCAGCATCCCCATGGTCATGTGATCAAAATTTGGACGCTTGGCAATTGGTTCATATTTATGATGGTTAGTGTCCTGGGGCCATGTGATCACCTTTTGCAACCTTTTAACAAAGTCAATGGGGGAGCCAGATTCATTTAACAGTTATGTTACTAACTTAAGTGTCATGGTTCCGAAAGATGAAATTCTTCAAAGAACTTCGAGGCATTGTTTACCTTAAAAATCTTTATTTGAGTAGCATTGCATCAGCATTAACATAATCGAAGCCAAAAACAGAGTTCTTCTCCCCTGAGCACATAGTATCAAAGCACAATTCCCTCCCTCAATTCACAGTCATAAATCACATTCTCCAATTAATTTGAAATGCAGGCTTCCCCTCCAGTTCTCCAGCCCAGCCAATTCTGATCATATCTTATTTCAATAACCTTGGTTCTCACACTAGGGTCAGTACTGTTATGTCTAGCTAAACTCTCATGCACATTCCTCCCCCCAACATCATCTAACTCAGACATGTCAAATTCACGACATCACGCAACATCACGCAACGTATCGGGAGAATTTTGCCATTGCCAGCAATAGAGTGGGTGCAGCTTCCCGATGATGCATCCGGCCCACGGGCCAGCAGTTTGACACCCCTGATCTAACTCTAATTCTAAGAGTAAAACATAAGAAGAAAATGGTTGTATTTCCATCTGTTGTCAAAGCAAAAACATCCAATGTTAGCAGCGTTGACATCAAGAACCGCAGTGATTCATTTAACAACTATGGTAAGAAAGGTCATAAAATGGGACAAAACTTACTTAACAATCATCTCACTTAGCAACAGAAATTTTGGACTCAATTGTTGCCATAAGGTGAAGACTACTTGTACATTGTGGTAAGCCATAATGTGCTGTGTGCATTTGTTTTGGCTTTGGCTCCATGTGCCACCCAAACCCAAATAAATATATATCCAGCCTGAAATAACCCCTCTCTGCAAACATGTTTACAATTAATACATTCTATGAATAACATCTGTGCATCCAATTCTTCTTTTAGGTATTTCTTTTACTGCGGAAGATCACTTCTATGGTCACAAGGCTATCAGCACTGCAAATTTCATCATTTTTGTCCCAAACAACCACGTTATAGAAACATCGAAAAGGAAATGTTTAAAGAAATGTAACTCACAACTGTTGCAATGATCCATATTGTCTGCTCATCCTACCAGATCAGATAGGTAAGCACCTTGAGGTCCCTTCTCTGAAATTTTGCCATTTAACTGGACCTCAGAAGCATACCTTTTCAATGGCTGCTCCTACCTGATGATCCAGCGGACCTGCACTCTTTTAGGTTTCCAGAAGGTCATAGACCCCTGCTGGCCCTACCACAACCTGTGCTCTGCTGGTCCTGCTGCCCATTCTTGTTCAAAGTACACATGACCTTGTCTAAATCACATACAACTTTCTCACAAGGCTTTGGAAGGCTTCAAAACCTTGTAAGAAAGTCATGTGAGATTTGGACAAGAGCACATGCAGCCTGGCACAGCCAGTAACTGCCTCATGAAGGGCTAGGCAAGGTGTACCTCATTTGTAGCAGGAGGAAGAAGACGATGGTCAGTTGAGAATAGCAGGGCCTCAGGTAAGCAGAGCACAAGAGGGTAGGGTTAGCAGAGGCAGTGGAGTGAAGGTGGGTCAAAAGGGCAGGGTGGAGGAGATAGATAGGTAGGAGGCAGCTGAAGTGTCCCTGAGGTTGTAAGTTAGGGCAGGCTGCCAACTTTTGATCACATGACTGCATGTGTACTGTAATGGCTGCAACTTTAGGGATCAGGCGGCTGTTGCAACTTAATGGTCATTGAGTGAGGACTACTTGTATAGCAAAACTGACTCTGTTTACAGCAGAACCATAAGATATCTGTGGTGAAAAGAGGTAACAAATACAATATTAAAATATTCGTGATATGTTTCAGTATTTAAGACATTTAAGATATACAACAATGAAATCCCCCGATGGTGTCCATATACTATGGAGAAATAACAACAGCTTATCCACCTTTGATTATTTCCTGAATGTTGCCTGGGAGGGGGGTAAGCCTGATGTCAATGACAGCCAGTTCCAACTGAAGTAATCCTGGTAACAGCCCTTGAAACTTCTTAGAAGCCGTGTCAGTCCTTCAAGATAGGCTAGGTCAGGAAACAGGCATCACAGCTCTATTTTATTGATATAGGCATTCCACCTTCCCTATCTCTTAATACCAAGGAGAATCAAGGTGGGACAATCTTTAGTTCCTTTCTCGTGCTCTTTTTTTTCCCCAAGCTAAGCTTTGATTTTATTAACGGTTGAAACATATTTTCTGCAAGGTCATCTCTGTGCTCTTTTACAACTGAAATACCAGTAGAAATTTCTCTTGAATGATCTTGTTGACTAGGAAATTCAACAGAAAATAATTTGGAGAATGTAGTCCTGGAAACCTAAGTACCAAGCCATGGAAGATTTTGTAGGTTAAAACCAGCACTTTAAACTGTACCTGGAAAGCAGTTGGAAACAGGATAGTGTGCGGAGAACAAATGTGATACGTTGCTGATGCCAAGTGTCGATCAGAACTCAGACTGCTGCATTCTGGAATAATAGTCATTTCCAATACAGTATTATATTGCAGGCCCATGTGTGGAGGATTATAATAGTCCAGTCATGGTGACAAAGACATATGTCACTTAGCCTAATTCTCACACCTTAGCTAAGACTGCAACTGGCACATCAGCCAAAACTGGGCAAGGGTCCTTTAGGCCACAGTCTCATCCTGATAGAAGTTATGAGTTCATGAGGACCTCCAAGTCACAGAGCGCTCTTTCACAGGTATGACTTCCCTGTCAAGAAACAACACTGGAGGTACAGGAATATCCTGATACATCAACAAAGGCCTGAAAGCTATTACTAGAGTTTAAGCTTGTTCTTCCCCATCCAGACTCTTACTACCAATCGTCAGGATGATGAAGAAAAGACTTTCATGATATCTCCAGTCAGTGGTGGGATTCAGATATGTGAACAACCAGTTCTCTGTGTGGATGCCGCTTCCTGAAGTCCATTTTGTTGCTTGGGCAACAAAAAAAAATAGCTACCAGTTCTGCCAAAGTGGTGCAAACTGGCTGAATCCCACCACTGTCTCCAAACCATCCTGAGAAAAGATTGAAGACTGGGAAGAATTACTGGATCCAGAAAGAGTCTTTGCAAAAAGGGGCACAGCTTTCTTTTTAATGCCACTGACAAAATGCCCTCTGAAGAGAAGTGATCAATTTCTCTGATCCAATCAGTTACATGTATCTTGGACACAAGGACTACCTGAACTTGGCAACTCAGTCCTAAAGCCTATTGGTTGATTTTGCACCAGTCATAGTTTATGTGAAAGCATTTTGAGCTCAGTCATTTTCAGGATACATGTTGTCCTTGTGTGTTCAGTTCGTGCCCACTGCTGGACTTTTAAAAAGCAATAAGGCAAGCCCGAACTATTTTTGCCTTAATTGATTTACTGATTAACAGCCACTAACTCATTGTCAGCTCTCAGCAAACTAGGAATATAGATTTTTAAAAATTAACTAAATACTACTCTCCATCTATTTTGTTAAGTTCTCATTTTCTATTAACAATTACAATTTTAGGGAGGAAACACTCAGAGCTCTACATGCTGCAGGTGATAAACTTGTGATAAAGCCACGGTCCATTGCCCATACCCTACCAGGTAATTTTACCAATTTAATCACTTTCTTAAAATGAAAGGGTTCCTGTTTTATACTGTAAGTGTTAGAAGAAGCATGGTTTTGTTCGCCAGAAGCTTGAAATAAAATAAACTAGAAGAAAACATTAAATTTACTTTAGTCAGTGTGGAGGTAAGATTATATGGAGAAGATTATAGTAAGTAGTCTACAGTCCCAAGAGATAGAGATCATTGCAATTAGTGATGCCAGTCAAAAGATGATAGCTGATCTTTCAGCATCTGTACTACACTGCTGTATAAGGAGTAAATGGTTTATTTAGTGGCTTCTCAATGACAAATGTCAGTTGTAAAGCTTTCTCGGATGCTTTCCGGGATGCACAGTTACATCAGAACTCTGTCTCAGCTGTCTGGAAACCCGTAACAAAAACCAGCCATTTGATCTTGGCCTTTTAAAATCTCATCTCATCTAGCTATTGGGTGCCTTGCTGAGTGGTATCTGACCATCTTAACAGAAATTACATAAAGTCGACAACCCTCTTGGAAGAGGCTTACTGTATATGCTGAAGTATTGTTTACTCCAGCAAATAATGGCCTCCTAATTAGAATTAGAATAGATCTCTGCTCCATTTATAGAAAGGAGATATTAGTGGGTATCTTTGATTCATCCATATGCATTCTGTGCAAACATTATAGAACCTGGTGTTCCGGGTAACAGGAATATATGCCCTATATCAGGGGTCAGCAACCTGAAACAGTGAAAGAGCCACTCGGAACCAGTTCCCTCACAAAAGGAAAAACTGGGAGCCGCAAAAAATGTGTGTGCATGCGTGTACATGCGCGCATGCGCAGAACAGGGTTTGACTGAAGAGTGGAGCCAAGGCGAGATATGCACCTACCCTGCATATTTGAATTGATTGGTTGAACTTTTTTAGTCCCACTTTTTTTTTTGGACTGCACATGGCAGAGGACTGGGAGCCGCAGGAGACGGCTGAAACAGCCGCATGTAGCTCCGGAGCCGCGGGTTGCAGACCTGTGCCCTATATCATGTCCATACCATTATCCAGGGCTTTTTTTTTGGTCATAGAATGCTCAGAACGGAGTTCCGGCACCTTTTTTGGATGGAACCTTGTAGGGTAGGCAAGGTAGGTTGTATGACAATGTGTGAGTTCCGGCACCTTTTTCTTTTAGAAAAAAAGCACTGCCATTATCTATAGTCATTATAGCCATAGCCATTATATAGTGATAGTTATCTAGACTTTATGAACATACTGATCCATTTATTACTGACAATATTCAGTTGCTGAGCCAACAGATGTTATTTACATTGTAAGGTAAAGGTAAAAGTTGCCCCGCACATGTGTGCTAGTCGTATCCAACTCTAGGGGACGGTGCTCATCTCCATTTCAAAGCTGAAGAGCCAGCGCTTGTCCAAGGACATCTTCGTGATCATGTGGCCAGCATGACTAGACGCCAAAGGCGCACGGAACGCTGTTACCTTCCCACCATGTTGTTGTTAGCTGCAAAGTCATGTCTGACCCATCGCGACCCCATGGACAATGTTCCTCCAGGCCTTCCTGTCCTCTACCATCTTCTGGAGTCCATTTAAGCTCACGCCTACTGCTTCAGTGACTACATCCATCCACCTTATTCTCTGTCGTCCCCATCCTCTATTGCCCTCAATCTTTCCCAGCATTAGGCTCTTCTCCAGTGAGTCCTTCCTTCTCATTAGGTGGCCAAAGTATTTGAGTTTCAACTTCAGGATCTGGCCTTCTAAAGAGCAGTCAGGGTTGATTTCCTCTAGGACTGACCGGTTTGATCGCCTTGCAGTCCAAGGGACTCGCAGGAGTCTTCTCCAGCGCCATACCTTCCCACCGTAGTGGTCCCTATTTTTCTACTTGCATTTTTACGTGCTTTCCAACTGCTAGGTTGGCAGAAGCTGGGACGAGTAACAGGCGCTCACTCTGCTATGTGGCACTCGGGATTCGACCTGCCAAACTGCCGATCTTCTGATCGATAAGCTCAGCGTCCATGTAATTAACTCCCCTCTGATCACAGATAAAGCATCTCATCCAAACATTGAATAGAGAACAAAGAATGAAGGCTGCTTGATCCCTTGGGAAGCCAGAACATATAGAAAGGGTATTCCTGATAGTCACCAGTGTTGATGGATAGAAGGTCAGAGTCAACTATCTCCCTATTCAGCTCAGTATAGCAATGGGAACACCATCTATTTCCAAAATAGTTTCTTTTGCCAGGTTGTTTTTTTAAAAAAAGTTTGTGTTTTAAGATAATCCTTCAAAGCCTTAGAGCAATTTGAGTTCTTGATACTCTGGAGCACAATCTTATAATTTTTATTAATATATAAACAATGGGGGGGGTGTTGTTCAACAAAATTTACTCCCAAGAAAATGTATACTGAATTGGATCTTACATCAAATATTATTATATGGATGGACGACAGGAAGAGATGATATCAGGAATCAAGAGCAAAATCAGTCATATCAAGTTTGATTTGTATATTACTTCATTAGTTGAAGATGAAATAATTTACAATAGCTCATTATGAAACTAAAAATGGAAACTGAAAAAAATCTGGACTAATGTTAAATATTAAGAAGCCAAATGTAAAACCAAATAGCAAACTAACACTGTTCAGAGAACAAGTTAAGATGATAGACATTGTTTTTGATTGACCAAAAGTTGATGTGCTGGAAAAATGAAGCTATTTCAGCGATGGGAAAGATCTGGATTGTTAAAGTACTGGCCTTTCCAGTGGTATTCCATGGCTGTAAAAAGTGGAATACTGAGAAATTACAGATCTGGTTACAAATGATATGGGGAACTTAAGAAAAATCAAGCAGATTACAAACAAATAAAAGCTGACTGTGTCACTGAGGTGATGATCAGCAAGTAGAAATTAACAAACCATGGGTCTGTGATATTAGGGACTGGACTAGAAAAATTAATATACTTGGCATAATTGAGAAAACATAACTAGTAAGATGGGTAGACAGGTTCAAAAGGATTACAGGTAAATTTTTGGAAGAGTTACTTGTTTTATTATTAAAAGCAAGTCAAGATGGCAAGTACATGTTCATATAACCACTAGGTGTTCACTCACCTGTATGGCACATAACTAACTTATAAAACTATTTAGCTTGACACTCAATGTGATATGGAGTGGAAATCAAAGACATAAACTTATATTCAAAAATAGCATTACTTTCTGAGAACATACCTTGAAACCTTTTGATAGAGAAAGATAATTTCTGTCATACTGTGGCTTATTTGCTTAGGGCTTTGATTGCTGTATGAATCTATTTACCATTGTTTGTTTAGCTGTAGTTTTATAATAGCATATTATAAGAATTGAGCCAATTATTATTATGCACAGTATGTTAACAAACCATGATTTGGTGCAATGGCTAAACACTGTCAATATTTATTTATTTATTTTATTTTTTATTTTATTAAATTTATATACCGCCCTATTCCCGTAGGACTCAGGGCGGTTTACAGGGAAAATTAAAAGCATAACATACAAAAATTAAAATCAGTTAAAACAATTAATTAATTCAAGTCCCCGAAATTTAAAACTAAAACCCAATAAAAAATTAAAACCCCTCAGCCTGGGCCAGACAGCTCGAAGAGCCAAGTTTTCAGGTCCCGGCGAAATGAGCGAAAGTCGGGGGCAGTCCTAAGTTCCGTGGGAAGTTGGTTCCAAAGGGCCGGCACGCCCACAGAGAATGCTCTTCCCCTGGGAATAACCCGCTGGCATTCCTTAACTGGCGGTATCCTGAGAAGGCCCTCCCTGTGGGAGCGCACTGGACGAAGGGAGCTTGATGCCGGCAGCAGGTGTTCCCTCAGATATCCCAGACCCAAGCCATTTAGGGCTTTATAGGTCATCACCAGCACCTTGAATCTCACCCGAAGGGCAACTGGAAGCCAATGCAGCTCGCGGAGTAGAGGTGTTACATGGGAGTATTGGGAAACCCCCATCACAACTTGCGCGGCCGCATTCTGCACCAGTTGAAGCCTCCGAGTGGTCCTCAAGGGCAGCCCCATGTAGAGAGCGTTGCAGTAGTCTAAACGGGAGGTCACGAGCGCATGAGTGACTGTGCGTAGGGCATCTCGGTCCAGGTAGGGTCGCAACTGGCGCACCAGGCGAACCTGGGAAAAATATTCATACTATCCTAGGTACAAAGCATCTTAAGAACAGGAACCGAGGGATTTCCTGACTGTGTTACCTTTCGTTCCTACAGAATTTCACCATTTGATGAAGAAGAAAAAATTCCACCCACCTTTCCAACTATGGATTAGATATTTTTTTTTGCAGAACTACAAAAACGGGTTCAGGTATCACAGATTGCCCAGTCATCCTATAGTATAAACCATTTAGTTATTGCTAAATTAGAATTCCCCCAGCCACACACACCCCCGAGAGACAAGGAATATTAGTAATGTTGTAATGTATGTGGATCCTTGTGGGTATGCCACTCCAAACATCCTCTATGAACAAATTTTTCATCAATTTTTTCTTTGTTTCAGGTTTTGATATCCTACATCTTGTTCTCCACTAAACGTAAACTCAACTGTTTTTAAACTTTTCTTGCAGACAACTTTCAGGCTAATTAAAGATCAGACTTCAGCTTGCTTGTGTCTAAGACAAACACTCATCTTTTAAGACTTCATGTTATTTATTATTTTATTATTGAAGGATGGTACATGCTAAGATCTAAATTACACTAATGGGCTAGTATACAGCACAGTTAAAGAGGCCTGGAAACAACATTACATTAAGTCACACGTAGCTATAGCTGCAATTAATAGGGGATCATGTATCTAAGTCATATAAATAAATTAAACTGACAGAATCATCTTTCAGAGGATTGTCACCTTTTAAGCACTCATGCATACCTTAAGCACATTGGGCTAATACTACAGTCTGGAAACAAAATGAGCAATTAATTAAACAAATGTACAGTAACAGGGGTAACAGTAACTATTTGCAGAATGGGAAAGCTTCCCAGAGATGTATCACTTAACAGGAGCCATGGTTAAAAAGATACAATGGAGAGGTAACCATTCTTGGTCAATGTATAAAAAGCTATGGTATCATAATTGCATTTCAGTTTTAAAAGTTGCATACTTATATCAGCTACAATGGTAAGGGTACCTGTTCATGAAAGTACAGAAGTGTATATCTGTAAGAGATACCAAGTAACACAAGCACTGTAGTTTTAAAACCAGGATAAACTATTTAGCAAGGAAAGATCTTGCAGTACCTCTGTTGCAGAACAGAGCTGGTTTAAAAAAGTTCCATATCTTAACAGCAGCCCCTACTGGCCAAAGTATGAAATATAAAATAAAATATACCATAATAAAGATGTTTGCTCCATTACCTGCTCCACTAGTTTCAGCATTTATTATGCATTTTATTTATGCACAATCAGTAGACTGGTGATGTTACTGATAAGGTGTCAATATACATTTCTTTTCAGTATTACGTTTACATGGATGCATCTGTACAACACACAAAGTCATGTTTTGTATCCTTCTAGATTACCTGTAAAGGTTGAGGGAAGAAGCAAGATGTTAAAATAATATCTTATTTTTCATTTTAGGCACAATGTACATAATGCTCCTACCCATTTTCTTCTCTATGTAGATTGATCTGAGAGAAGTAACTGACTCAAAGCCATCTAGTAAATTTATATGGCGAAGGATGGATTATAGTCTGAGAGTATTTCTATGCCTAGTCTAACACTTTAACCACAGTTCTCATTTCTGAACTTTATTCCTTACATTGCACTGGTATTTGTTAGTGTTCTGATGTATACCACCTGACACCTTTAAAAACTGGGTAATATATTAATAAAATAACAACTTTAAGGATGATAGCAAAAACTTTTTAAAGCATTCTTTGCTATGTCCCCATTCCTGCAAAATAAACTTTCATTAGTCTCATCTTAATTTCTTACACTTGTTAAGAGTCTTATTCATTTGTTCATATAGCTTTTAATTCCAAAGTTCTTGCAAATGATTAATATTTTCCTTAGTATTTTTTTAAAAAAGAGTAGCCATAGGAATCATCCCAAATCCATTCCTGCATAGAGAACACCTTTTGAGTTTTATAAACTATGTAACCAAAGCAAACTGTGAAATCCAGATATATTTGAATAATTTGCTGTTTTTCCATTTTAAATAATCAACCTTCCTTTTGAAATGTCAAATGGGTTAGGGGAGTTCTAGTATATGGCATGTGTCTGAATTTAATTTTTGAAAATATTACTGATTACAGCAGTCAGTGCAATCATGTGTTGCAAGGTCTGACTGAGCTATAGTGTAGAAACAGAAGGAACCCATTTATCTCCTCTTAGCAAACTGATGTAATCTCACAATTTAGACCAGGGGGGTCTTCAAACTTGACCCTTTTATGACTTGTGGACTTCAACTCCCAGAATTCTGGCTGAGGAATTCTGGGAGTTGAAGTCCACAAGTCATATAAGGGCCAAGTTTGAAGACCCCTGATTTAGACAAAGACAGCGGGGGAATAAATATAGGAAAGCCGTTTACTCATATGGCCGAAATCTGCGATTCGTTGGCCACCTGGGTCAAACCTGAAACTGCAAATAAAAATCACTCTTCATTAAACCATAATCTTATCGCCATCTAGCGGGGAATGAATCAATCACAGCGGTCCCAGTCTTAAGAAAGCGCCGCTCCGCCCACAGAGAGTTACGTCCATAGCGTCCTACGCCACACTGCAGAAGTCTTTGAATCTCCATGTCCTCCTGTCCAATCAGAGGCGGTAACGTCAGTAAGGAGCCAATCAGACCAAACGAGCTGCTGCGGTTGATGGCGGTTAATATTTGAACGCAGACGGTGGAGGAAGCGACCGAGCAGGCTTGGGGGAATTTGGTTAATGCGTTCCGGCTGTGGCGAATGAACGTTTGGAGGCTCTGTCCTCGCTTGTGTTGGGCCAAAGCAGGTGAAGGAGAAATGCGCGTGTTTGTGTGTTATAAATGGTGGGATTTCCGTGAGAGGGGGAATTAAAAGGATCTCTCTCTGCTCCGTGCAGCAGTCGCTACTTTAATTACAAAGTCAGTTCCTTAGAAATATTGAATTAAATGCAGCAATAGTTCACAGAAACACGTGAAGCCGGAGAAGCTAATCCATTTATACCATTATCCCCAGCTCTTTTAATCCTTATGTAAACTTGCAACATACATATATACAACTTCTGTACAAATCAAAGTCATGGAAGAGGAGTCGTTTGTAAAGGTGATCTCAGGATTTCTGGTGCAATTATAGTTACAAATGTTTTTTTTTTACATTTTTAACTTCAATTTTAATTTATTTTATTGGGGCTGTTAATTTAATTCTTTTTAACTTTTGTATAGTTGTATTTTATTGTTGTTAGCCGCCCTGAGTCCTTCGGGAGATAGGGCGGCATATAAGTCCCAAAAATAAATAAATAATAAATAAATAAATAAATACAAAGCCCTGAGCAGGCTATCTTTCACTCTTCCATTTGTTTTTACACATGTTGTGATTGCCCATCTTTCAACACTTACCTGTGGATCTTTTCTGTATATTACTGAATAGGCCAACACAAGTTACCATGGCTTCGGATGGGAATGAATGGGAATTGAGCAAAGAAAATGTGCAGCCTCTGAGGCAGGGGCGAATAATGACTACTTTGCAAGGAGTTTTGGCTCAGCAAGATGTTTCTAGTCACACAATTATTCAGCAGCAAAAGAGGTGAATGTGATACACTAATTTATCTCATTACTGTAGGCATCCATTTACAATTCTTGCTTTAAAATAAGGTATGGCTTTATTTTACATACAAACAGGATAGCTGGGTGTTTATTATGGTTCCTGGTGTGAATATATATTTCATGATTAAGCAATTCTGGAGATGCATTTGGTGCCTAATAGGCTTGTTTTTATGATTGCCTTGAAAGTTTAAATTAGATGCATCTTCCAAATAATTTATAAGCACTACAGCTATACTTTTCAATTATTGTCATTGCATTCTTGGTAGGATTTTTCCAGTCCATAGACTGCCATGTACACTCTGTTCTCTAAAGATCTAGATTTTGCATGCCATCTTAATTTGAAAATATTTTTATAGTTCTTTAGACATTTAATATATCTAAGCAGCTTACAATAAACCAGTACAGCAATATAAGAAAAATCAACAAGTAAAATAATATGTAATGTAAAAGGCATATATTTGATTATCACTTTAGGGCATTTGAATCTGAAATTCGCTTTTACTGTGGAGATGATCCATTGGACGTCTGGGACAGGTATGCTTAACTTTTGTAAGTAAAATATGAAAAAAAATTCAAAATCCAGTTATTCTTGTTTCCATTGTGTTTATAATTATTTTTAATATCTCTAGGTATATCAAATGGACAGAACAGACCTTCCCTCAAGGAGGTAAAGAGGGCAATCTTTCTGCTGTTTTGGAGAGCGCTATTCAAGCTTTGAATGAACAGCAGAGATATTATCAAGATCCCCGTTATCTTAGCCTCTGGCTTAAATTTGTAAGTAATATTATATTATATTGTGCCCAGTTCATTAGCAAACTTTATTTAGATTGTCATATGCTGTGAAAAACAATATTTTCACACAAAACTTTCTTTATGGGAATTGTCCCCAGTTATGTTTTCATAGAGCAACAGTACTGCACTAATATGTAATGTGTTGAATTCTCTGAATAGTTCACCAAATCATGCTTAATCTTCTCCCCTTAACAAAATAACAGCATTATAACAACCATTTTAAAAGACCAGAATAAATCTAAACTGAACATATGTATACATATTTAATAGGGTTTCTTATTAATCCATAGACCATTGAATCAGTGCTTCCTCTGTCCATTTCTCAGTAATCACCAGCACAATATTGTTTGGCCACAAATAAGCCTTGATGCCTGACTAGAATTGATTTAGCTGTATGAGCTTTATTCAAGCATATCTGAAATTGTTTAACAATTTGCTGAGGGAGTTTACCCAGAAACAAAATGTATTAAAGTGAACTACAATTTTAAACTTCTGAAACTAAAATAGACTATAAATTTATAACTCCTGGATCTAGTCAGAAATTCCATCCCTATTAGATGTAATAAGAACAAAAAGAAAGGTAATCAACTGTTGGAAGAAAAGTCTTCATCATGGTTCAGTCCAAGCTGGGAACAAACATGGCGACTGCTTTAGGAAGAAGGTGGTAGTTTATTGAAAAGGAGAACCAGACAGGAAGATGGCTGGCAGAAAAGAGGACTGAGCACATGCAGTTAGTGGGTTTTTATACCCTCTGGAGCCTTTTGTTTGGCGTGATTTCCTGTTCCTGTTTGAGGCTATTTCCTGTGTCATGTATTCTGAGCTGAGTCTGGGTTTGTCTTTCTGATATTCTGATGGTGATGGGTGACTCCTATTATGTCCAAAGGTCATGTCCTGCTTCCCTGGGGCTGGGGTATATAGATTTTAGGTTTTTGTTCACTTAAACTCCTAGCTCCCTGAATTTACATCTGCATCTCTCTGCTTGCGGGAGGGAGACCTGGGGCTATTAAGAAAAACTGGGCATGCTTTTTCTGCCTCTTCAAGATCCTTTGAGGAAATATATTTTCCTCCCCTTTTAATATTTCTTTCTCTGGGGGGCTGACCTCCCACACAACCACATTTCCTAAGTAATTTGACCACATATTTGATTCTCAATGTCACAATATTAGTTTAGAACTGCATAAAATGGATAATATGGTTAGACAAGTAATTAGAATGGAGTAAGTGATTATCTGGCTTGAGTAGTAAGGAGTGTTTTTAAAGAACAAATACCTTTGCTAGATAATATTTCAAGGCAACTAAAATGGACCCCATCTCTGTACCTACTACTTAATAATTCATTTGTTCATCTGTTTCAATTCTTGTAAACTGAGAGAACACAAGCAGCATGCAGAAATGCATGGTAATGCATCTATTACCATGGAATCCAAGCCCTAAAATTAAGACAAATCTAGGGCCCAGAAAGCTCAAATTAGAGATTTTAGAGGAAAAAAAACCTTGATTTTTAGCTACTAATTCTGTTTCACTTTAGTAAGAATGTGTACAGAAGAGAAATATGTTTTAAGTATGACACTTTTGTGTTCAGAAAATTGTGCCAAACCACTTTCAGATCAGGCATGATTCAACAGAATCAAAACTCAGAATTTTGCTGTACTGGGTTTCAGCCAAAACAAAACTGGAGGGTGTGTGTGGCCTGAGTAGAGCAAAGCGGGGGAAATGTCACTCCGCGATCCTATCCTGTGTATGTCTTGTATGCCCTCCACTGATCTTTGCCTCGGCCATCAATGTCCCAGCAAGGCATCTTCCATCAGCTCACTGATCTCTGATTTTCCTAGTCCCTTCTTTTCTTTTTGCATGTTCCATGGCCAAAATAGCTTTGTTTCCTGCTGCCATTACCGTGTGAAACCACTTCTCAGAGCAAAAGTGGCTTTGGCCTGCATCTATTACAGAACATCTTTCTGGAGAGTTTTCTGAATTACTGTAACTTCTATTTTATCTGAGGATATAAGGGCTAGAGGTAGAGCTATATGGGGTTTCAGGTTAATGAAATTCTGAGTATCTCTTTGAAAAATATTTTATAATATGAACAAGGGTTGTTTTTTTCTCCTTGTCTCTGTTTTTCAGGGGAACTGTTGCAGTGAACCTTTGGATCTTTATAGTTACCTGCATAGCCAGGCGATAGGCACTTCACTAGCACAACTCTACATTACTTGGGCAGAGGAGCTGGAGGCAAGAGGGAATTCCAAGAAAGCTGATGTGATATTCCAGGAAGGGATCCTTTGTAAAGCAGAGCCTTTGGATAAATTATTGTCCCACCACAGGTAATTGATGAAAATTGAGAGATGATTGCTCGGGTTTACAGAAAATTAATTGAACAGTTTTTCTTAGCCCATTACAATAGTTAATTGATAAAGTACTTGTATTCTGTCTTGCATGTAAGCCGCAACTGCATGATCAACCTCTTCCTCTCCTCCAAAAGTTTGGCCCAATTTAATCACACAGTACACATTGTATGTCCCCAATGAAGTGTGCTTCAGCTCACAAAGTTTATGCATTTTAATAGTTGGAACAAAATGCTACCAGATTTTTGATAGGAATTATAATTGCATGGCTGCACTGGGAAGAATTTAGCAGAGGTACTTTGCAAAAAATCTCTTTGCATAGATTAGTTTGGATTCAGACACTGTGCTTTATTCGGAAGCAAAAAAAGGCAGGAATGATAGCGGAAGTCTTGCTATTTCTGTTTGCAGGGAGTTCCAAGCCCGTGTGTCTCGACAGGTTTTAGAAGAGCTAGGAAATGATTGTGATGGTGAGGAGCAGTTGGACAGTTCTGTTTCTGAACCACAGAGAACCACACTGGCAGAACTGAAGGGGAGAGGAAAGAAAATCATAAAAGCCCCGATTAGCCGTGTAGGAAATGCTATAAAAGGTAAGTTGTTATTATGTTATTATAATTTGCCAATTATTTATGAAACATAGATACTTAATTATGCAATCATGTGTTATAGTCCCAAGCCAAGGGCAGAGATTCCAACACCCACCATCTCAGCAAGCATCAGTCCGTCCGACTTTTTCTGTGTTTGATGAAAACAGAGTTGCAGATTCTTCACCTGATCTTCCAGTACTTACACCACAGCCTTGGGTTGCTCCTCCACCCGTTAAATCAAAGGAGAATGAATTGAAAGCAGGTCCATGGACCACAGGCAGGGTAAGAGATAGGAAATCTGCTAAATGTTGTTGGAATATATATTATGTGTCACTATGAAACAACTTGATGTATTCTTCAGGGGGAGAAACGCAGATTATTAAGGGTTCGCGTTATCTTACTACTATCTTTAGATAGGTTTCTTCTAAATCTTCCCCTTAAATATATTAAGGCTCCACAAATTTTCAAGGTATTGTGAATATTTTCTGCTTATGTCACATTTCCATGGCTCTAGTAATAGTTTGCTCACAATAGCTGTCTCTTAATCAGAATATAGTCCAAATTATCTGCAAACCAAGCAGTCCATCAGTTGATGTATTGAGATAAAAAATGGATTTTCTTTTGTTTTAGCGTCCTCAAACCAATATGGATTCCAGTGTCATGGCTTCTGCTGCAACCCCCAGTTTTACTCCGTATGTTGAAGAGACTGCACAGCAGCAGGCCATGTAAGTTGTCTGCCTTAGACTATTAAATAACTGAGTAAGAGAAAAAGTACTCTTAAAAATCTGCCGTAATGGGTTCTGCTATTAGACCTTTGGCTGTGGGATCTCTGATCGTGTCTGACATTTTACTCAACACATTTGAGAATAAAGTATATGGCAATTATCTCCTTTTGAAAAGACAATTTTATTTTGTGTAATCCTAAAGAACAAAAATTGTCTTCTAATTTCTAAGTCAAAGGAGAAATTGCCTAGGTGTTTTAATACTTTTTTCCAGCCTCCAAGAATGAAATTAAAAACCAGTGACTGTAATTTTGCCTTGAAACATTTAGAATAGAGCAATTTGTAGTAAATATTTACTTACTCTTACTTATTCTATGAGGTGTAGCTAACTCCTTCAGTAGTGAGCTGGTGCCATTTTTATGTGTCTTTGATGGAACTACTTACTTTTTGTAAGGAATGACAAAAGACCATTTAAGAAACATTTTAGAGGGTTAGTTTTGTTCCTAGCTATTTTTCTTAGCTTTGTTAATATTCTTTCTGATTATTTGTACTGTTGAGTATTATTGTTGTGTATTTATCTGGATATATTGTTTGCTGAATAAAGTAGTCTATCTGGGAAGGTGTGATGACCCAGGACACAGCACAGAGGCAATGCAGTCAGCTGGCAATTCAAACCGCCCTTTAATTGCTCCAAATTTTCCCCAAATGCTCCCACGTTTCTGGCAAGCCTCAACAAAGGAAGACACACACACCTTCAGCCGCCTCTGGCTGCAAGTAGTTTCACATACAGTCTGATTAGAAGAGTAATTTACTCAAGGCCACGGAGATAACAAGGAATGACACATACATCTAACAAGTCTGTGGAAATACAAGCTTGCTTGAGCAGTTTCAGAAGAGAAGCCAAAATACAATCCGAGGTCTTTCAACATCCAAGCAACGTTGTCAGTCAGTCCAATGGTCACTTTCCAGATTTCCAAGCAGAAATCACAACACAGAACAAGAGATCAGCAACAATACACACAACTCCAAGGAATCTGTTTGTTCCCGACAAATGCCTCTCCCCACAGCGTCTCCTTAAGTCTCAGACTCCAGGTGTGCCTTGTAGAGAGGGGTGGGACGCTCTCCTCCCAAGTAGTTGAGCCTGGCTGCGTTAACTCCTCTCCACTCTCCGTGCTCTAGGATCAGGAGGGGGTGGCCCTTGCTCACTCTCCTGTTCATCCTGTCCCAATCCTCAAAGGCCCTGGCCTGCCTCGGCCTGCTCTTCCCCAGATTCCTCTGAAGCCACAGACATCTCAACCTCCATAAGGTCCCGTTCCAGCTCATTTTCCTCAGGAGATTCAGGCCCCGACGGAGGCACGACAGAAGGGTTTGTTGAGCAGTATTGTGTTAGGATGCTATATGAATAATTTCCAAATATTGTTTGATGTTTTAATTGCTTGCAAAATAGTAGCAATAGCAGACTTTTTAAAACCAAGGGCTTCCCTGCTCTCTTGTGAGGCATCAATCTAGACCAGCTTCAGTTTTTTCTTTCCCTTTGAAATAAATGGAGAGATTTTTTTTTAAAAAACAAAAAAACTCTAAACCTAATGAAAACTGGGATTATGGTGTCAAACATGTCCTTCGTAGAATGAAAGCAGGAATTTCCAAGCAGGAACGTGCAACAAACAAAAAGGCTTTCTTTGGCTCAAAAGCACAAAAGCAAAGTCAGCGCTAGGAGTGAATTGCTCCCAGCGCTTATATAGCCATCCGGAGACAGGACCCTGCCCCTAGGTCACAAACCAGCATCCGCCCACACCCCTTCATAACCCCTCCTCTCCCTTTGCAATATCTTTGGCAAAACAGCTCACGCTGCTCCATATTACCCACCACCCTCTGCACAGCCTACAAGCCTTTCCCCATGTCCCACAGTCTGCTGCAAACCAGGTAAGCTGTTCAGGCAAGCCCCATTCTCAAGCCTGGTTGACTGGCCACGCTGCTGTCGGCTCCACGAGGGGCAGTGCGGCTACAACTGTTCCCAAGCCTCACCGAAGCCTTTTGAGTCCTGGAGGCTTGCTACAGTGATGGCGGCCCTTCCGGGAGTCAGGCTGCAAGGTGAGAGGCGATGGGGCCGGCAAAGAGCCCGCGGCCATCAGCGGCACTGGGCAGGGAGGCGGCAACATGGGAAGCGGCCCAGCGATGCCTTCCGAAGTTTTCAGGGTTCCGGTGAGGCTTGCAGCGGCCAGCTGACAGGCGGGATCGGCGTGCAGCGGCCAGCTGATAGGCGGAGGGCTTGCGGTGGCCTGCTGCAGCGGCGAACAGACATAAAGCTGGGGAGAGGAGCCGTCCCAGGACTGTTCCTCCCCCCTTGCTGTATGTCGGGCCCACAGGGCTCGACACTTACATCTAATATTTGGAGTATAGGTTTTCAAAGCCAATTTGGAAATTACACACTTGGTTCCCTCCACCATCTCCTCCAAAGCTGCTTGCTCTTTTATTTTTCTGGGGAAAATACCATGCAATTTCCTTTGTAACAATTGTTTTTCATTACAGACTGAAGGGGTTTTTTTTAACGTAGCTTTTCTTTTATGACAAACTGGTCTTCCTAATTCCTTGATTATTTGTACTTGGTATATCCTCTCTTTGTTTCATGTTTCTTTCAGGACTCCTCATAAAATAGACTCCAGCATTAACTGTGTATTAAGTGCCCGAAAACCTGAAAAAGTGGAGGATCCACTACATCGTGTGCAAAGCCATCATCAAGATGGTCAGGAAAAGAAAGAACAGCCCATGTATTGTAAAGAGAGAGTATATGCTGGAGTAGAGGAGTTCTCCTTTGAAGAGATTAGAGATGAAATCTACAGAAAAAAGAGAAGGGAAGGTATTAAATCCAAAATTACAAAGAAACTCCCAGAGTTGCCAAATGTCAATATTTTAAGAGTTATGGGGGGAATGCACTGATCATTTTCAAAGGTTGCTATATTTGGGATCATATGGTTGAAAGAGGTTTGAAAAGCACCTTTGGATTATTCTACGACTAAAATAATCCCTGTCCTACCATTGTAATATATTTTTTTAACCTAACCCTAACCCCCCCCCTGCCCCGCCCCCCACACACAGAGTAGAGGTTTTTCTTAAGCTGAGGTAAGACTGTTGCAATTTTAATTTTCTAATGAGCCCTTAAATATAAGTGGCAAAACATGCATCATAATGTGCATGAGCCATCTTTATCTAAAGAAGTAATGGAAGATTTTAAAAGATTTGGGTATAAGAATATAACCCAATTTTCCTTTCCCATCTTTTACTCCAGAATATTTATCCTAGCTTGAAAGTCCTTATTGTCCACACAACAATTTTGGGACGTAGGAGTCTTTAACAAATCATATGTTTATTTTAATTATGTTTTAGAATGGAGTTACACACAGTGCATCCTACTTCTGAATTTCTCTTTTAAAAATCTACAGAATGTTGTTAGTGTCATGATGCTGAGTAGCTGGAGTTATATATTACATAGGGTAGGAGTCTAAGTAATTTTTTTTAGTGCATCTCTGTAGGATTTTGCTACACCGCTTTTTCTATGAAGATTTTATCTTGTTTTTCCTTTCCTATAAGAATTGCAGGCTTTAGCACAAAAAAAAGCCGAGTTGCAGAGAAAGATTGAAGAAATGGAAAAAGTGGTGAGAGAGCAGCAGGAAAACAGTAAGCAGAAATCAGACACTCAGGTAACATTCTGTTTTGGCTTTACATAAGTTTATTATTTAACTTCTGTGTAATTGCATTATACTTGATGAATATACTCAAACGTTTATGGTTTATTCAATGATCACAGCAACAAGTGGAACAAGAGACTGCGGACGTATTTCCTGCTGCATCAAAGGATTTGAAATTTTCCCCAACTGAACACCAACATGTTTTAGATACTGAAGCAATTGTTGAAGGATTCCTTCCAGAGTGTTTTTCCATCAAAAGGTAAAGGAAAAGTTGCTTTGCTGGAGGGAGGAAGAGAGAGAGAGAGAGATCTTTTTAAAAAAAAAGCCAATAATTCAAAATTCTATTCAGAATTTCAAAATTCTGAAACAAGCTATTACTTGCATAAGGTAAAGGTTCCCCCGCACATGCGTGCTAGTCGTTTCCAACACTAGGGGCTGGTGCTCATCTCCATTTCAAAGCCGAAGAGCCAGCGCTTGTCCGAGGACATCTCCGTGGTCATGTGGCTGGCATGACTAGACGCCAAAGGCACACGGAGCACTGTTACCTTCCCACCGGAGTGGTCCCTATTTTTCTACTTGCATTTTTACGGGCTTTCGAACTGCTAGGTTGGCAGAAGATGGGACGAGTAACAGGCGCTCACTCTGTTACGTGGCACTTGGGATTCGACCCACCAAACTGCCGATCTTCTGATCGACAAGCTCAGCGTCCTAACCCACTGAGCCACTGTGTCCCTCTATTACTTGCATACATACATTTAAATAAACAAGTGTTAGTAGATCTATTTGTTAACCTCTTTTCTGTTTTACATTCTATCCTTGTTATAGCAATTTTGAGCTGGCTGAAAATAATCAGTGTAAGAATTCAAACTCCAGTGGTAAGTTATATTTATATTTTTTTTCAATCCAAACCATGAGTCCAACCAAAGGGAAGATGGGCAGTATTTTTATATGAATCTCCTACCTATTGGTGAAATGAGTTAGTTGTTTTTTTCTTTTCTGAGAGCATGAAAATAATCAAATTGCAACTTAAGCTTCGTTCATTAGCTTACTTTGCAGGGAGAGAAATTCTTCACTTCTAGTGAGGGACATACTGCTTCCAACCTAGCCATTATACAGCCACTCACCTTAGTTTACCATTATGTAAGCCAAAATTTATCATGCAGCATCTCAGATTATATTTGTAAATTTATACAAATTTATAAAGTTATAGTGCTGATGAGAAAACATCTCAACATCATAAAACATCTCTTTTATGAACCATTCTGTTCCCTCTTTCCCCTCTTCCTATGCTCCTTTATAAAGAGGCTGAATCTGGAAGAATTGGGTGTATGCTTTTATCTGAAAAAGGGATTTGGTCATCTTTGTGTGTCTAATCTGCTTGAAAACAGTGTACATTTATCTGAGTGGTGTCTTTGAAGAAAGTGTTGACACAAAAGACTAGAACAAAGTACAAAGAGCAGTTGGCAGCTGCTGAAAGGGGTTTTTTTAAGCCTATGAAGATAGAGAAAATGGCAGAAAAACTCTTACTTATCACATAATGACATTGTTAAAGACTTAGTGGAAAAGCCAGGTAACAGTTAGTGGTATGGATTTTTATTTTTTTATTTTCTAAAAATAAAATAGCGGGAAATGCTGTGTTCTTCCAAAATTTCTATTTCCATTTTGGAGAAAGAGATTGAGACTAGGAATGGCTATTTCTTATGGTAATTACCGTATTTTCCGGACCATAAGACGCACCCAGTTTTTAGAGCAGGAAAACAAGAAAAAAAATCTTTCTCCTTCTCTCTCTCTCCCTCTCTCTTTCTCTCCCTCCCTCTCCCATTGTCCCTTCCTTCCTTCCTTCCCTCCCTCCCTCTTTGTCCTTCCCTCTCTGCATTAGAGCAGTACCCGCGGAGGCGGCCCTGCAGCCCGGCTTTCTCTTGCAGAAAGCAAGCTGAAACGGAGTGAGGAGATTGCCAGAAATGCGAATCGGCCGATCTCGCGCTCCTGCAAACTCCCTCGCTCGGTTTCAGCTTCCCTTGCTACAAGAGAAAGCAGGCTGAAACGAGGGAGATTGCAGCAGCGCGAGATCAGCCGATTCGCATTCCTGGCAATCTCCTCACTCCGTTTCAGCCTGCTTTCTCTTGTAGCAAGGGAAGCTGAAACCGAGCGAGGGAGAGTGCAGGAGCGTAAGATCGGCGTTTCTCAGCACGTGCCGATTCGTGCTCCACTTGCAGAGGTTGGGGCTGGCCATACGGATCACCTTCGGACCATAAGACATACCCTCGTTTTCCCCCCCACTTTTGGGGAAAAAAGTGCGTCTTATGGTCCGAAAAATACGGTATATCTCACTCTGCCTAGGAGAGAGATTTACACACAGGCAATCCTCGTGCAGCAACCATTTGAAGTTAAAACAGTGAAAAAATTACAACCAATTATTACATTTATAGCAATCACAATATCCTGTGATCTCATATTTGGACGCTTTGTGACCTGAGTACATTTACAGCCATTGCAGTGCCTCTTGGTCATATGCTCACCATTGTGCGCTTCACAATCACTTGTGGCAAACAGTGTCACTGCAGAATGTGGACCCATGAAAATAAACTCATATGTTGGACTCATGTGATTGCTTGCATTGCAATTGCACTGCTTCGTTTAACAATTGAAGGGGAAGTAAGGTTTGTGGTAGTTGCATGATTTTCTGCTTAATAACTGAACTTCGAGTCACAATTGTGGTTGCTAAGGGAGGATTACCTGCTTTACTTCCTATATGGTTTCTTGAGCCTATTCAGATATAAACTTCTAGATCCCTGTATTAATTTGTTCTGCTGGAGGACTGACAATTGCCAACAATTATAATTGATGAGAGTTGTGTAGAAAGGTTCTTTTTTAAGTGGGATGTAATACTCTTTGCTATAATCAATCTTGTGAGCCGTTGCCAGTTTCAGGAAAAAATTATAAAGTCAATGAATGTAGAGATAGGATATTAAAATGCCTTTGACAATTATATTGTTAATGTACTCGGCCTCTAGAAAATATTAAGGTGGCCACCCTAATACTCAACAACATATCTTTCAGATTCTGAGATCTCTCCAGCTGTGAATTCTATGCCTTTCTCTATTTTTGATGAGTCATCTGCTCTAGAAAGTAAGACTGCAAGGTAAATACAAACTTTTTTAAAAAAAAAAATACTAATAAATGATATCTTTCAGCACGTTGCAAGTCCAGTATTTTAAATAAATTCTAGAATTCAGTGAATGTTCAGTGTCATCAAAATAGTGTTGTTTGTTTTATCTTTTAGTTTTTCACTTGGTCTTTCACTGGTACGTGGTAGACATCCCTGCGCAGTCCGCAAACCTTCAGAAAGTATGACTGCTAAGGAAAACATACCTCCCGAAAATTCTGTAAGCGTTCATAGTTTGTACGATGCCTATTATATGAATATATTTTGCTCTAAAGACCCACAATAGCTTCCTACCTCTAAAACACTACTTTCATCAGAAATATGTTGGCATGCAGAGTAGACTGCAGCCAACAAATTTATGGTTTTAACACCTTACATCTGTGAGTAATCATATTTAAAAATACATAGTAAGGCCTAGGGTCAGCTGTCTGATCTGGATCTGTAATCCACTCCTATCTGTTTCTTAACAACTCTGATGATTTTTCAATTTAAGTTTCATCTACCTGTAAAAGCTTCATTTCAAGCTTGGAAAATAATATATGTGTTTTTGATTAAAGCTACATTCTACTTATGGTAATTTACCAGAAATTATACACTGGCAACTTGCCAAATGTGGGGCATGATGGGATGCTCACTATAACCTTTCCCCACCCCTATTTTGCAGCTGTCAGGGATAGATCACTTTTACCAGAAATATGGTTCATTAGTTCAAGTTTTTGGAATCACTAAAGGCTGATTGAGATTAAGCCCAACTGCTTCAGATAGCAACTCCTTTTTATATGTTTTCTGCACAATCCCAAGATGAAGTTCTTTATCAGTAGGTGATGTCTTTATCTACACATATGCACATGCAAATATTAGCAAATTTATAGCATTTTCAGTTAATTGACTCTGGCTGAGCAATCAGTATATCTTATGTCTGTATATATTGATATCTATCTGCTATATGAATTAAATATGAATTGCTGATTGGTTTACCTTATGCAGCAGTATATTTCAGAAAATAGTGTGGCACCAAATAAAAGGTAAGAAGCAGATATAGTCTAATAAGCAGGAAAAGAAATTTGCCAGGTATCAAAATAGGTAGTTTTAAAGAACCAAAACTCCTTTTCTTTAATAATGTATTCATTTTTTGGCTAAAGTTATTTAGAATACAGTAGTTCAAAATAACTAACAAAATCTCAATGTGTTTGGGATTGAGCTTTGGAAAAATTATATGGAAAAGTTACAGTTGCTGCTGAAATAAATTTAAGAAATAAATCTATTTTTAATACAATTCCAAACCAATTATTTTGTGTTGCAAAACCTATTTGAATCACAGACTATCTTCTCTGAGATAGTCATGCTGTAATCTCTTTTGCATTTTTCTGTAGGATGAACTTCAAGGAATTGAACCCTTGAGTGAAGATACAATTGTCACAGGCTTATATAAGAACAAAACTCTTTGTCCTAATCCTGAAGACACATGTGATTTTGTTAGGGCTGCCCATCTAGTGTCAACACCTTTCCATGAAATAACAGAACAGAGAAATCAGCTGGGTGACAAACTAGAGCAAGAATGTCTGGAATCTAAGACTATACCTCTGAATCAACAAACAGTTGTTTGTGGAGAACAATATGAGGAATCCATCTATGTGAAAAAACTGAGGTAACTCAGTTGGGAGGTCAACAGCTTTTGAATGTTTATATAGGATTGAGCACACAGCTGTCTTGGTTGTGTATATGGTGGCTAT
This sequence comes from Vipera ursinii, assembly GCF_947247035.1. Taxonomy (NCBI): domain Eukaryota; kingdom Metazoa; phylum Chordata; class Lepidosauria; order Squamata; family Viperidae; genus Vipera; species Vipera ursinii. Next base: position 64,832,630 of record NC_139512.1, read on the forward strand.
ATAATTTACAGATTTTCACGATAGTTCCCAGATTGCTTGCCTATTATTCTGCTATAAAATTAGAAATAAATGCTAATTGTTTATGATAATATTAAGAGAGTTATATATTATCCTCACTGCATCCAGGAATTTCTGTTATATGAAATTCTGTGTAAACGTGAGCCCTACTCCTTGCCTCATGAGCAGAATTTGAATGCTGCTACTAATATTAATTCACAGATTCTGTTAAAAAATAATACATTAAACACTTTTCTCCTGTGCTTTTTAATATCTGTATGTGAAACTGCTAGGAAAGGTTATATGCAGCTCTGGAGTAAAGTGGCATCCGTACATTAATGATATTCAGCTCTACTACCACTTACCTTCTAACTGCAAGGCGGTTCAGAAAAAAATATATATCCAGTTTAAATAGGTGGCCTTTGGAGTTGTTGGCAGCTTGAATAAATTTGCAGGATGTAAATCTGATAGAGTTGTTTTCCAATTATGTGTAGTCCAATTTTGGAGGCAAGCCAAGAAGATACCAGATCTTCAGCATCTTCAAGTTCCCCATCACAAATCTCTACTGTTAAATTGGAACAAATTCCTGAGAAACTGGAATTGATTCACACTACTGATGAAATCACCAATGCTGTTGAAAATGCCTCTGGTGAGTCTGCAACTGACAATTTCTTATTCCAGGCTCAAAGCATATGCCTAATAAATATACATTTATAACTGTGTTCTACAAACCATTCAGCAAAAGGAGTTGGTTAATATTTCTTTAAGGGAGGGTATCGTGCTCCTGGCCTTGGGAGAAGTGGTACAACCTCTCAGTAATCTCCTGATGTTCACTCAGTCTCCAGTCTTCATTTTTTACAAACAGTTGCTACATGTAATTCATTAATAAGGCAGTTGATTCAATTAATAATTGAAAACTCTATTAGCAGTATACCAGGAACTGTTTGAGGGAGTATTTGCAAGGCTTCTTAGCATTAGTGGTCTGTGAGCCACACAGGAGATAGCAAATGGTGTGGCTCCAATCCTTGAGTTGTAGAGCAGAGCAACTTGACTTTGCTGCTCTGCACCCCCACTGATTCTTTCAGGTCTTTGAAGGGGTGAGGGATGCTTGGACACTGTCCCAAAGTTAACTGGATTCTTGGTTCATGCAAAGCTGTGTTATATATTGTTAATGGTAACAATACCAGGTCAGCATAAGGCAAGAAAATACACATTGGTAATATAAAGCACATCCTGGTGGGGGGGAACGTATTTGAACAGCAATATTCAATTGCTGTGTAGTTATAGAGGAAAATTGCTCTGCAGTATGGAATTGTTATCTGACAGATATGTGGTTTGGGTTTTCTTTTTCTTTTTTTTAGATGACTCTTCTGAAGGTTTGCAGAATGCTGAACAACGCAAACAGTTCTTGCAACCTCTTCCAGATTTCTTGACCAAGGCTTTTGGCTTTAAACAGGAGGATCAGATTATGCCTTGCATAGAATTGGAAAAAGAAGTTAATTTAGGTGATTATAGTTATAGTCTTGTCATGGTATGATCTGTTTTAATAACAAATTCTAGAGGGAGAGTGGAAAAGCCATGAGCAGCTTGTAACCCCACATTCCATTTGTCGCCGTCCCCTTAGACTGTATGAAGTGGAATTGTTTAACCTTTTGCTAACTTGGGGTCAAAATGGGTGACTTGAATCTTGCTAAGATGTTCCCTGTTTAAGTCTGGTTCCACTAGGTCAGTTTTTCTTTTTTCATGTTGGGTTTCTAAAGGAGAAAAAAAATCAGTCTCTTCTGCTCTAGTGATGTCATAAACAGTACAGAAAGGCAAAAGACTGCCTCTGAGGTAGAAAAATTTGCCATTTCTGCATTGTGATATATAAAACATTGGGAACTCAAGCCAGTATATATATATATATTTTTCTAGTTCAATTTGCTTGAATTCATTAGCTATTCTATGTGGATGGAAAAAAATGCTATCAGCATTCAGTATTATTGTGTATTATTGTGATACTTAACTTGATTACTAAATTAGCAAATTTACCCTTGGTGGGGAGTACCTGGTTCTTTAAATTACTGACTAGTTTTATATGACCAGAGTAGGCCCTAAGAGCCAATAAAGAAAAAGAAGGGATTTTATCAAGTTTGGGGTGGGAAGAGGATTTGATTAGGGGTTAGTTACTTCAGGCAAGGTTGAAAAATGATTTGTTCTTATTGTTTTCAATTTCAGATAAGTAGTTGGACCTTGGATTAAAGTGTAGAACCCAGATCTAATCTGCTACTTAAGGCTAGAATTGTTATTAGGGTTTTTTTTGTGTTTTATTTTATCTCATTTTTAATTTACCAAGTTACCATGTGGATGCTGATCATTAACAAACCTGTATTTTGTGAACAATGAATGATTTTGTCAGAATCCATTTATATCATATTTATAAATGTATGTTTAAAACATTATTCCATGGATTCTGCCATCTCCCAAGGAGGAGGGAACGAATGTGTATTGAGCCTGTATTAGGCATTTCAAAGGAAAAGAGAAGCCTTTTGACCTGGGGGAACAAAAGGGGGGTTAGGGTAGGAGCATCTGGCTTGTGTCACGGAAGAGAGCAATAAACATAAAAGGTCCTAAGTTCCTTTTTCCCACAAGAGGGATGATACGAGGTAAATGATGGGGGACTGACCAAATGGGGTTAAGGGGGGGTTGAACTGGGAACTCTTTATAAGGGTTTAGTTTGTAGAACAATATTAAGTCCTGTCTTGTATTCCTACAACCAAACATGTCATAGTAAAGATTCCTTTTGGACTAAGATTTGGCTCCAAGAGTTTTGTCTTCCTAAGATGTGGTTTGGGGTGGGTCCTGACAGATTTACCTGAATCTAATTGATGATGCCTTAAATTCCAGTTGCTTCTTTTTCTCTTGAGTTAATCTTGAGAGTGATACAGGGAATCACAGAAAGTTAGCTAAGGAATTTAGCTATTCTTGTCATATTTAAAACATTTATCCTATCAAAGGGTTAAATGTACAGTGGGCAACAGTGTCCCTATAAGGTTGAAAATAATTTAGGAGAGGTGTTTCTAACCTTGGGCAAACACAGTACTTTCCTACTATTCTTTAAAGGTTTCCAGCTTTTTTCAAACTGCCTCATGAGCTTGAAGAAAAAAAATGCTGCTGTAAGAAGCTGCCTCTTTAATGCAGCTTTCAAAGCAGGGACAACTTTGTGCTCATGCAGAAGTCTGAAAAAAGTCTGTTTTAATTAATAGCAGGCAGGTGTGGTGCTCATGTGAGGTTTGAAGTACCTCTTTCAAAGCATTTACGAAGCATTGCACAGTACAAATCAATATGCAAGTAGTGATGTTGGTTACACAACCCTCCACATGTGATCCATTGTACTATCCTCCCAATAATTCCAGATTAACAAAGAAACAACTGTATCAACTCTAGAGATGTGTAGAGATGTAGGGTTTTTTTAGAATTAAATGTTCATATGCCTAAATATTATTTCTAGATGTGTAAGGGTGTTAGAAACATGAAGTGTTCTAATAATGATTTGTTTTTGCAAACAATTCTATTCCAACAGGAAATGCTACTTATCATGTTACTCATGAGTATTTGATCAGTGAGCAAGACAAGATATTCTCTGCTGTATCAGCTAACATTACAAATAAGGATTCAGCAGCATTTTTAATAAAGGTATAATTATTTTATTCTGATCATCCTTTAATTAACTCCCATATATTCATTGAACACTTACGAAGCCCTTTCACCTGTCCCTTTAATTTGCAGTGCAGTTCTTTTCCTTCTGTTCTAACATGACAAGTTACCAAAGCCCCTAAGATTGTTTTCTAATTAGAAACAAAAATGTATTCCTTTCAAACAACAGTTAAAAACACAAAAGGATCATCACAATAAAACGTAGAAAGGCAACAAAAGATTTAATTTAATAGTAATGTTATTTTTTTAAAAAAAATCATTCAATGAAAAGTAATGTGAAATAAAATTGTATTGAGTCTTCGGAGAAGGGCGGGATATAAATAGAATAGAATAGAATAGAATTTTAATTCTGAAGCATAAGAGTTCAGGTCAGAATGAAACTTCCATTCGTTCTGTCTGCCTGAAATGTGTCCCACATTTTCTCTAGGGAGCATTTTCCCTTATTTGGAAAGACATATAGTTGCAAATGATGTTTTGCTAGCAGAAAGATACTATGAGATTTAGCCAATTCTTTTTAATTCAGTCTGTATGTAAGTTTCCCTGCATGATGTGGGCCACTCTAATCCAATTTTAATTGCTCGTTCCCATCCCTATTACCTGGGTGGAATTAGGCAACGTTTTCAGATTTTCTACAGGCAGTGAAGCACAATGGTTATAATAAAATACCTTTCTATGGTGAAACTGCAATGTAAGCATGGTATTCCAATTGTTGTAATGAGATCTGCCATATTGGCTCAGCTTTATCTGCTATATAAACACACCATTTATTTACTTGTTTATCTAATTTATACAACCGCCTAACTCACAAGCAAGTAACTCTAGGCTGCGTACATTAACCATAGTTTGTACATTATCAGATAACAAAATAATCACTTAAATTTGGATAAGTATAGCTGTTGTGGTCTGAATATTAGGAAGTCATCGTTGTAAATATCCTTTATGCAGGTACATTCTGAGCCTGTGCCATGGGACTTCTACATATTATTGCTACTTCAAGAGCGCCTAGGTGCTGAATTTGACCAGAACTTTAGTCAGTACTGCACTTGTTTCTTATATCACAATGGCTGTGTGACTCTCCATGAGACAATATGCTCTCTCACTGTTCAGGTCAGTGTTTACATTGTTGAGTGAGTGGGAGTTGAACAATTTGTTTACACTTGCCTTCAAGTGTAAGTAAAACAGCTATATGAAAAATTGGAACTGAAGTAGATGGTGCAAAATAAAAAGAAAGGTATATGGCTAAGAAAAGCAAGCTTTAAATGTAGGCATGATATTTCCAAGATTTAATTAACTGAGTTGGGATCAGGGTGGTAGAATGTTTTCTTGTGCCTAATCTTTATTCCCCCCCCCCACAGGATATGATCCAGCATGATAAACCTATCCCTCATGAAGTGATATTGCTGATCATTGACAACCTCCTAGAAGTGGTGGAAAAATTGCATAAAGCAGAAATAATCCATGGGAATCTGAATCCAGAAACATTGTTCTTGGGAAACAGGTTGGCTGTCTTTCTTTATTGACCTCAAGATTTGTGCTTTTAGACTGACACTTTTCAAAATAATATTCCAAGTAGATACAAGCTTGATTTGGGGCAATGTATATCACTAAGGAAAAAATAAGAGCATTATAATAATTAATTCTAAATTGGTGTTGGAATAAGGACAATATGGACTCTTGGGTCAGTAAATTCAAAATTGATTGTATTCTATCCTAACTTGTACCTAAGATTTATAAGAAGTTCACCAATCCATTTGGAGCCACCTCTGACCTTCAGTGTTATTGATTACAAACGTATAGGTGTAATCATTAATATTCTAGTTCATGGAGAACTGGGTGTCACATATCAATTGTACAGCGGGAAAAAACTTGTATTAGGAAATGAACTTATTTTAAACATTGTGTAAACCAGGGGTCTCCAATCTATGGACTGTGGCCTGGTACTGGGCTGCGGCCTGTTGGTCACTGCGTCCTGGGAATGGCTGGTCCTAACCCCCCTTGCTAGCACTGCTGTGCGGGTGCCACAGGTGCACATGGCCAGCTTGCACATGCGTGCAGGCACCAGGGCCCCCTCCATGCACATTCCTGCTTGCGCATGGCCCACATGCGCAGTGCATGCAGACTCTAGCACCCTTGCCATCTGTGCAGGCGCACATTTCCCTGCTCCCTTTTCCTCCAGGCTGAGGAAACTCAGAAAGGTTGCGGAACTATGGTAAGCCATGATTTGCTTGATGATTGTTTACAGAAAAAAAATCGGATAGTTTTCATAAATTCGTATTGACTGAGGAAAATGAACTGTAAAATAAAGCATCCATGTGAAAAATGTATTTATCTGCATATACATATAAAGGTAAAGGTTCCCCCGCATATGCGTGCTAGTCGTTTCCAACTCTAGGGGCCGGTGCTCATCTCCGTTTCAAAGCTGAAGAGCCAGCGCTTGTCCGAGGACATCTACTGCTAAGCTTGTAAGCCGCCCTGAGTCTTTGGAGAAGGGCGGGATATAAATGGAATAAAAATTAAAAAAATAAATAAAAAATCTCCGTGGTCATGTGGCCGGCATGACTAGACGCCAAAGGCGCACGGAACGCTGTTACCTTCCCACCGTACTGGTCCCTATTTTTCTACTTGCATTTTTACGTGCTTTCGAACTGCTAGGTTGGCAGAAGCTGGGGCGAGTAACAGGCGCTCACTCTGCTACACGGCACTCGGGATTCAACCTACCAAACTGCCAACCTTCTGATCCACAAGTTCAGTGTCCTAACCCACTGAGCCACTGCGTCCCTGCATATACATATACAAAATCCCAAAGGTGCTTTTTCAGGAGGCAACTGGACTTTCTTGTTTTTCTTTGAAGACATTTTGCTTCTCATCCAAGAAGCTTCTTCAATTCTGACTAGATGGTGGGGTCATATTCCTATGACCACCTTGTCTGCAAGGAGTATAAATGCTTCCATTCCCTACCATCCAGTCAGAGCTGAAGAAGCTTCTTGGATGACAAGCGAAACATCTTCAAAGAAAAACAAGAAAGTCCAGTTGTCTCCTGAAAAAGCACCTTTGGGATAACTATGACCTGGGTTACTGAGAATCTCCGTAGACATACATATACAAAACATTTTCTAATTACACTACCCTTTCATGCACATAAACACAGTGGACATCTAACGGCAGCAAAGATAAATTATTCTGGAATGCCCTATGGAGTTCAGTGGCACTTATTCCAGATAAGTATGGTAGCCTTAGTCTCCTTTTTACCTTCCATTTGCAGAAGATGAAATCTTCAAGTCGAAAAATTCTCAAACTATAAATATTCTTTGCTAACTAAGGATTTGATTTCAGGCAACTTTGGTCACGTAGTTGGCTTTCATGTATAGAGGAGGTCTCCATTGTAGACACTCGTTCTCCATCCTTTAAAGGCAACAAGAAGAGAACAGGGCTGATGTGATTGCCCTTTTTTGCCTCAGAGCAACCAGTATGGTTTCACATGCCTACGTACACACCCATCCATCTTCCAACCACTTGCTTTTATTATCCTCACCTGCCACCCATAGACTTCTTTTCAGTGATATTTCCTATGGCAGTATTTTCATCAAATACAAAATACCTCTACAAACGTGTGTGCACGCACAGTCCACAGATAATTGATTAATTGAAGGGAAAACCTTGCTTTTCCTTTACATCAATACACCATTAAAAATGAAGCAAATTCTTATTGCAAACACTAGAGGGAAGCAGTAAGAGAGACATGTGCAAATTCTGTACCGTTCAATTAAACTGCAAATCTGCTCTCCCTTCAGGATTTACAATCCATTTGCCATGGAGAAGAGTGACAAAATTCTGAAGATAGTGGATTTCTCTCACAGCTTAGATTTACAACGAGAGCCAACTGTGAATTCATTGAAAAGCTTCCCAATAACTCACACCCAGACTGGACAGCAGATTTTTAATGAAAACACCCCAGTACATCAGGTAAAAGGCCATTTTTTCTTGGTAACTCTTATTTAAAGATATTTAAAAATTTTGGGTGTCTTACTAGAAAATCCCAGAAAAAAATACAGTTGAAACTGATGTAATATTTCTGAAGTAAGCTGCTTCTAAATATTACTTTTTTATTACATGATTTGAATGATTCAAGATTATGAAATTACAGTTTATTATTAACATAGAAATCCTTTAATCATTTCAGGTGGACATGCTTGGCATTGCAAACACTGCCCATTTGATTTTGTTTGGGGAATACCTGCAAGTTCATTGGGTAGAAGACAGATGGAAAACTAGTAGAGATTTATCTCAGTAAGTATTTAGCCTTTTGTTTCTCATTCTAGATTCACCGTGACAGAAATACTATTAATTGAGAGAAATGACATAAATATTTAAATCAGAATAACATGTTAATCAGTTAAGTAATTGTGACAACCAAGTGTGGTCCTGGGACGTAAGTATATGGGACCCAAATTTACATTTTGTGTTTCAGGATGTTGCTGTACTAAACTGCAGTTTAATACTATTTTTTATCTTAATATCAACATAACAAATAGGCAACTTGGACACTTCGAAGGTGGGCTATTACCATGTGATTTCCATGGGGCTGTTTGAGAGACCCAGCTTGCTTTGGGTCCCATTGATTAAGCATGTCATTTAGTGGGACTCAGGAAGAAGGTTTTCTCGATATCAATTATTATGGTTTGTCACAGTCAGCCAGATATTTAGACTGGATTTGGCATTTTTGTCCACCTATCAAGTCTTTCCTAAAGACCTGGGAAAGGCAGATGTTGATATTTGATAGTGTTAAAAGGTACCCTCACAGGATGTAAGCTGTTCTGAGTAAAGCTGCCTTTTGGAACTGACTGATAGTGATTTTGTCTGTGCCAATAGTATTCAAATGGTGCTCCAGATGTTTTGGGATTGCACCCAAGGCACCTACTGTATTACATTGTTATTAAATTTATTTGCCACCTGCCACCCATCTTGTGGTTTGAGGTGGTGACTGAGTGTCTGACAACGTGACAGTACGTACAAATATCCCTACAATTATAAATATAAAAAAAGATGAAAAGACAGACAAAATTCAAACAAACTAAAAATCCCTGTCTTTGGAGCGGAGAGATGGTGGTTCCTTCTCACCAGCCAACAGCATCTCCTTCAGGAGTCCAACTCGATCAGCATAGCCAAGTTTTGAGGCTTTTTCTGAAGGGAAATGAGAGGGGGCCAATCTCACCTATAGCGAAATGTTCGGAAGGGCAGGGGCCGTTGGCAAAAAAGGTCTGGATCATACCAGCCAAGATTCCTAGTAGGCCTCTTTCTCTATAGTGTAGTGACCATCTTGCCTGTGTTCAAACTTTCTTTAACAACCTGGCTTTGAGCTATTTAAGGTAGAGAAGATGTGGAAGAATGGTTTATTACCTTGGGTGGGTTTTGTTTTACAATGGTTTTTTTTAATAGAATTGATTTTTTCCCCCCACTTTGTAAAGTTGCCAACAGTAGTTTGGAGTTGGATGGCCCAGAATTTTGATTAAATAAATACTGCTAAGATGTCAAATAATGTAAATGTCTTTTAAACAATGAAGTGAGAAAATAAAAATTATTTCATGTTTTTAGTAGAAATATTAAACTTGGTATCAACTTTAATGTAGACTTGCAATATGAAAAAAATGCTCAGGGACACTGTATGCTCAGTTATATCCTGTTGCGTCTATAATTTAACCCTAATTTATTAATAAATAATAATAAATTAATAAATAATTAATTAAAGAGACGGTATCTCTTTACTCTCCTACCATCTGGTAAGAGATATAGGAATATAGCCAGCCGTACCAACAGGCTGAAAAATAGCTTTTATCCGTGGGCTGTTAGGCTTTTAAATAGGACATAATCTTATGCAGAATTGACTTGGGAGACCGGTGTGTGGCGTAGTTGGTTCACATGGTGTGGTAGGATGGAGGGTTTGTTGTCACTGTGTGTTGGGGGGAGAGAGCACGGGGGAGGCTCAGCTAATCTCAATGTACACATGTTGTACTTTGACAATAAAGGTTTATTATTAATAGACAGAATTTGATTTGTTAATCAAATAGCAATAAACTTTTTCCTTGACTGTTAATTTATATCTGTTGAACTTTGACAGACTATTTTTGTTAAAGGTATCTTGAATAAACTGATGACAGTGACAGATACATAGCTGTCACTGCAAAGTGCTGTTGAAGTCTTCTTAAGGATAAAAGAATACCAATGGAGATAGCATGTTTCTTAATTGCAACACATTCTTGAAACTGATAGTGCACAAAATTGTTATGGTTTGTTGAGTAAGCATAGTGGTTATACTCACATGCCAAGCCAAAACCAAGCATACCACATTGTGTCTTAGCATAAGATATGAATCCAGTCACTGACTAACAGAATTAACTACAACTGCCTTCTACAGCAGAAACAGTTAATCCCTTTAACCAAAAGGGTGGATGGATTGGACCTTCCCCATTCAAGAAGTAGAAACTAGAGGCTACCCGTCACAATATTATGGCTTTTTACTTCTTCCTAAGCTTTGCATTTAGCCAAAGAATGATCTAGTGCCTGGAAAACACAAACATTTTGTTGCTAAATATCTGTACCAGAAACATTTACAATAATTTTTAATACTGAGAATATGGCAGTCAGCCATTTGAAAGCAAAGTAGTCTTTGAAAAATCAGTGTCTGCCTGTTGAGGCCAAAATAAACAGATATTTTCATAGCCCAGAAACTGTTTCAAATACTCTAAAGCAGGAATAAAGTTTCTCCATAGGCTTTGAGTAGCATGCCCAGGTGATACACTTGGGGGGGGGGAACTGTGGAGACATCAATGTCATTAGTCACTATATGCTTAACCATCCTGAAATATATGGAGACCTTAATGAGGTCCTTGAGGTATGCACTTTTGTCCTTCTGGAGGGGCCAGGTTAGCTAGAAGTGGTATGTGTGACTCTTGGCTTTGCACTGATGCTCATTCTTTCAAGATATTGTAGTTCTCAGGTGGATAGCATAGATTCCTGATTAGCTGCACAGACTTCAGGTGACTTTCATGAACTCATGTATTTGCACTGTCAGCTTAGTTTCTTTTGGATCGCAGTAGTTGGGGCTAAGAGAAAAACCTTTTGTACACTGTTTTGAGCTGTTTGGACAAACGATGGGGTAAAAATACTATTTAAGTAGCCTCTAAAAATCCCTTCTTGAAGTGAGACCCCATGTTCCATATGGGGGCTATGGAACAGTTTTTTCCCAGCATTGAGAAGTTTAGGATAAGACATACTTGGGATAACCCCACCTCAAGTAGTAGTGCTGCCCAGACCAGTAAGGTGGTATAACCTCAGTTGCTTAAGGGCTGAGTAAATTGATGCAGACTGCTTCTTAACCTCTGTTCAAAATCAATGTACCGTAATCTACTGTTTAGCCAGTATAGTATACTGGTTAAAGTGTTAAATTTGAAACTAAGTTCATGTCCCCTATACAATCATGGAGCTCATGGAATGACTGGCAAGATAAATTACAAAGAATGCTTCCTGGCTTGAAGGCTTGAAATTAAATTTGCTATATCACTTCTTTCTTGAGCACATGCATTAAATGATATAAAATCAGAATTCAGCATTTTACAATATAGAGAGTATTACTTATTCTTAGGTAACTTGATCTTTGTTAATATAAGTAATTAATATTTGGTGCTGTTTCCAAGTTTAGCTGTAGATTAGTGGCTACTGTCCTAGTCTCTTTCTACTGTATTTCCAACTGCTTTTCTTAAATTATATTATCTTTCCTTCCATGCACTGCTTAGGCCAGATCTCTTACCAATTCAGCAGAATCCCCACCCCCCCCACCCCTTTATATCTAATCAGTGACTTGATCCACACAGTATGGCTTTAACTGGGGAATAATGAATGCCTAGGACATTCAAGAAACTTAGAGCTAGTTAATAGCTTAGGTAGTTTAATGAGATGACAATCTCAGATGAAAGCTTATGGCTAGTTAATGGGTAACTCAATGTGTGAGAATGTAGAAGAACAATTGATTCATTTTTAGAGAAGTTACCAACATATGTGTAGCATATTTCTGTTGACATTTAGTATAATTTTATTTATAACCGAGAGAAAAACTTTTAAAAAAACTTTCACAAACATTTTGTTAATTTGATAAAAGAGGATAGAGGAGAAAAATACTAAGATAAATATTTTACAAACTAAGTAGATCTACATTTTTAGAAATACAGCAGTTTGTGTATATGGGAAGTAGGGCTACCTGTAATATATGGGCCATTGTTTAATGACATCTGTGACAACTGTAATTTGAGGCAGCCTCTTTTCTCACTTACAAACATCCTGCTGAGGCTCTTAACCTTGAGAATGATGAGTGTGAATATGTACCTTTCCAGGAGACTTGATCTCCGGAGACAGACCCGAACATAACAATTGGATGAGGGAGATGGAGTGCAAGAAAAACAGTTCAGATGGTTTAGAAAAGGGCATTACAAACAGATTTGATCTTGAGGTTCATGGTGGATAAATAGAACTCGTGGGAATGGAAATCATTGGATTTTAGCCGGCAGAATCTAAGTTTAAATTTAATTAAACTTTAATTATTTTAATTAATAAACTTTAAACTTTTAAGTTTAATTGTAAAGCTGGCCAGATTAGTTTTGAGGAATTTGCTGTTACCTAAGACATTTCACAGAATAATGTAAGTATTTTATCATCAGTTCTCCGGAGTACAGACAAGGTATAGATTGATTGATTGATTGATTGAATCACTGAATCATTACAATTGGTCTGAATTCTACTCACTTTTTTATCACATGTTGGGATTCAGAATAGTTGCATGAAATTTGGGGTGCTGTATTAGCTTTTTCTTGGTTGATTTAAGCCACAAAGAGATGTACCAAGAGCTATCCTACTGAGCTCTTTTTGATCTGTAGCGTTAAATTGTCCAATTATATAATTTGCCATTAATTTTATTTTAGAGTACTTATTTTTATCACTTATGCAATCAAGGGAATGTATAAATTTTTATTTCCTACAGGTTTCTTTCTTAGAGCTATAAGTCATCATGATAACTCATATTTGATAAATTAAGTTACCCAGCTTTAATATAGATAATCTGTTGGTATTTTTTTAAAAAATAATGTTGCCTTTTATAGCATTTCCTTTTAGGGGTGTGCTTTAAATAGATGAATGTGCATCAACAGCTTCATTGAACTGGATAATTTTTATTTTATTTTAATCCCATTTATATCCCGCCCTTCTCCAAAGACTCAGGGCGGCTTACAATTTAAGCACAAACCAATGTGCTTAGCAATAGCCTTCATTCTATGTATATGCCTGCTTATTAGGGCTTTCAGCCCCCCCCCCCAAGCGGCATTATTACAAAGTCAGCTTAATTGCCCCCAACAATCTGGGTCCTCATTTTACCTACCTCGGAAGGATGGAAGGCTGAGTCAACCTTGAGCCTGGTGGGACTCGAACCTGCACTAATGAAATGCATATGAAGAATTTTCAAGCAGATCTAAGCAGTATGTTTGTGGTGATCAGACTGTTCAGAATATCTACTGAAATATTTCCATGTGTGCAGGAACTCCTTATTCCCGTCCCTAAATTGATGCTTATATTGCACAGATGGAAGGTTTTCAGCTAGATAAATTTAAAGTGTTCCCAATAATGCTCTCTTTTCTGTCTATGCACATTAGTTCCCTAAATAAACTTATTTGCATTGCATTACATTACATGTGAGTTTACAGCTTCAGTTAGCGTGCTTTTTGTTTCAATGTGAATCATTCTGGCCCTTCAGGTGCCAGAGGGGTTTTTTGACCTGGTGATGGGGAAATTCAAATCCCAACTCCATTTAAACTGAGAAATAGTTTTGCTGATTATAATTTGTTTTCCTGCCTCTTGAGGTTAACAATCTATTTGATATCTATGGAGATTCTCAGTCATCCAGGTTTATTTGATAGTTTAGATCAAGAATTTGGGGAAGCAAAGAACAGCTTGGTGAGAAAGAAATAGGTTGTTTTTTTAAATCCTTCCTCTAATCCACTTGATTTCTGTATTCTGCATATTATTACAAAGTAAGGGATTCAATTCCCTATTAGCAGCCTGTTTGCAGAAAATAACTGAAAACTAATAAAAAATATGACTTGTATCTCCATGCTGACCAATAGAAGAGAGTTGCTCTTTCTTTCAGCAGGCACAGACATGCAACATGGTCTTTTTGTGGCAATCTTTAATGTGTGCACAATTGTGATTTTGTATTATTACTCACCCCCTGCCCCTTTCCAAAACTAGTCAATAGAAACAAAATACAGTACACAATCTTCATTTTAGGGGGGGGGGAAATGGTTCATTTTAGGAAGGTGCAC